>NC_045777.1:7607890-8322890 GCF_008692025.1 Phocoena sinus | reverse complement strand
CCCAACTTCATGACCTAATTACTTCCCAAAGGCCCCCATCTCCTAATGCCATGACACCGGGGATTAGGTTTCAACATATGAATTTGTGGAGGGGGAGGAACACACAAACATTCAATCTATAGCACAGATGGGAGCCCAAATGTCACCTCTATTGCTGATAAATCTAGATATCTGTGGGCCACTGGACTTCCCCACACTGACCCCAGAATGAAATGAATCTTCCAATTCCAACATAGGAGCAGAGAACAACTCCCCCTCCACAAGGAGACAGGGAGCAGAGGACAGCTTGATTCTTCCCCAATTTACCTACCAGATAAGTCTCTGCTCCTCTCCTGAAGGGGAGTGGGTGAGGGCAGGGAGAGGCCAGGAGTTTTAGGAGCAAGGGGAGAAGCAGTCTTTCCCAGCTTCCTGACTGGGCACCAGGGGGCCCAGGGAAGGTACACAGAGGTGTTGACCCCAGGCTGATAACAACCTACTCTGCAGCCCTGTTCATATTCTTTGTGGCTATCTACCAATTATGTTTTCACAGCTGAGACCAGAAATATTTCCATCACTCAGGACATGACACCAAAACACCTGGTTTTGAAATGTGGCAAATTTTGTCAAAGGACTGTGAAAGTTCTCTTAAAATAGAAACATTAGGGCTTCCCTGGTGGCGCAGTGGCTGAGAGTCCGCCTGCCGATGCAGGGGACACGGGTTCGTTCCCCGGTCCGGGAAGATCCCACATGCCGCAGAGCGGCTGGGCCCGTGAGCCACGGCCGCTGAGCCTGCGCGTCCGGAGCCTGTGCTGCGCGACGGGAGAGGCCACAACAGTGAGAGGCCCACGTACCGCCAAAAAAAAAAAAAAAGAAACATTAAAAGCCCCAGAAAGGAAGGTATAGTAATTATTATCATCAACTCAGTTACAATCAAAGGGCAGTTTGCCTGACGCTGAACGGACTCATAGGAGAACAGTGGCTAAACTTTGTGGTCTGAGACTCCCAAGTTTGAATTTCTGCTCTGCTCCGTATTAACTGTGTAAACTGAGGCTTGTTGATGCCCCTGGACCTCATATCTGCAGCTATAAAATAAGGATAGGGGCTTCCCTGGTGGCTCAGTGGTTGAGAGTCCGCCTGCCGATGCAGGGGACAGGGGTTCGTGACCCGGTCCAGGAGGATCCCACATGCCGTGGGGCGGCTGGGCCCGTAAGCCATGGTCGCTGAGCCTGTGCGTCTGGAGCCTGTGCTCCGCAACGGTAGAGGCCAGGGCAGTGAGAGGCCCACATACCAGAAAAAATAAAAAAATAAGGATAATAGCTTCCATTCCATGGGGTTTTTTTGGGGGGGGGAAGATTCTAGAGATAATGTATTTCAAATACACATACACCTGGCACAGAGTAAGCTCTTAATGAATCTTAGCTAATGCTCTTATTATGATTTTTTTCTCATTGGTGATGATGTTTAGGGTCCTCGTGTTGCCGTGAAATATTCTTTCTATTCACTTGCATTATCCTCTGGTTGTTTGCTAACGTGCGGTAGAAACAACCCGGGAACAGGAGTCTGGGGGCCCAAGTTCAAATCCAAGTTCTGGTACTTTCTAGCTGCATCGTAACTGACAAACTCACTAGAACTCTTTGAGCCTCAGTTTCCTCATCAGTCATGGGTGACATCATAGAAAAGCTTAATCTGAACTTGAAACATGAATTTTTCCTTCCTTGGAACATTTTTTCCTTCATCCCTTCGTCTATTAACAAGTGTCCAGCCAGGATCTCAGTTCATCTATGCATCTGCAGGGCAGCCCTTCCCCCACCCACTGCACATATGCAGTTGCTCCACAAGTTTTTAATGAGCAGCTACACTGCGTGCCAGACACTGTTCTCGAAGCAGAGTTATGTGTTAGCAAGACGTGGTCTCGGCCTTTCAGAATCAGAGGAAAATGTTAAGGGACTCTTCTCTGTATTGTGTCTCCTGGGGTCAGCCCCTCTCCCTAGTGGAGCATTGCTCTGAGTTGTGGACACAATCAACATGATCCAGACCTAGAAACATACACACTGTCACACCCTGGTCCACTCTCCCTGAACCAGGGGCCTTGTAAATCTCCTTATTGGATGCCAGCTGATGATGCATTAAATTCCCCCAACAAAATTCTCGCAGCCTCAGGCCTCCTCTCCACCCCAGAGTGAGATTATTCAGATTCTTTAACAAACTTCTTCCTCGGAGCAGCCCCGGGCCATGGTGATGTTATGCGAGCACCAAGGTCCTGACTCAATCAAGAGGCCTTTCCATAGGCAGACAGGTACAGAAAACAAAATAAGACAAAACCAACAGCAGTGGGTAGGTCACCTCCTTTCTCACTGTTCCTGCTGGGACACCCTTGGCCAGCTTCCCTGGCCGGGCAGGCTGGAGAGCGGAGCTTGGACCACATGTGCCTGGGTACCCACATACTGCCTCTTAGTACCAGTGTGGCCTTGGGCAAGCAACTCACTCTCTTTAGGCCTCAGTTGCCTCATCTGTAAAATGGGGATGATGGCATTTACACCTAATATCATCATGAATGTTAATGGAGACAAAGTGTGAGAAGCATTTAGTGTCATGCTTGGGGCATAATTGCTCAATAAATATCAGCAACCATTCCTATTAGGACACGTCATTATTCTCACATAGGAAAAAGACCAATGTGGTTTGATAAAAATACATGACTCATAAAATGTATGGCCTGGAGTGAACCCTTCTCCCCCTCCCCCGCATGGCTGACTCCTGTTCACTTTTGAGGTCATGGCTGTAACATCATCTCAGTTTTTCTCACCTTGGCTACACATTGGCAGCACCCGGGGAGCTTTTTACAGAGAGAGATGCCTGGTCCAGCCTCCAGAGGTTGAGTTAACCAGGTACAGCCTGGACACGGGGATTTTTAAATGCTCCCCAGAAAATGCTCGAGTTCAGCCAAAGCTGAGAGTTACTGCTTTTAAAGGCAGTGGATCGTGGTAGCTGAAAGCCAGGCTGCTGGGGTTTGAATCCTGATTCTGCAACTCACTAGAAGTGTGACTTTGGGCAAGTTGTCAAAACTTAGTGCCTCAGTTTCCTCACCTATAAAATGGGTATAATGATAATAACAGAACTTACCTCATAGTGTTGTAAAGATTAAGTAAATTGATATGTGATACATTTAGTGCAGTGCCTGACAGACTCAGAGAAAGACCTTTAATTATAATTCCTTTAATTTCTAAAAATATATATATTTTACCACAATAAAAAATTTACCATAGGGGCTTCCCTGGTGGTGCAGTGGTTGAGAATCTGCCTGCTAATAATGCAGGGGACACGGGTTCGAGCCCTGGTCTGGGAAGATCCCACATGCCGCGGAGCAACTAGGCCCGTGAGCCACAACTACTGAGCCTGCGCATCTGGAGCCTGTGCTCCGCAATAAGAGAGGCCACGATAGTGAGTGGCCCCCACTTGCCACAACTAGAGAAAGCCCTTGCACAGAAACGAAGACCGAACGCAGCCAAAAATATAAATAAATTAATTAAAAATAAATAAATACTCCTGTTCTCTGTTTAAAACAAAAAATTACCATTTAACCAGTGTTAAGTGTACAATTCAGTATGTTTCCAGTGTTATACAACCATCACCACTGTCAGTTTCTAAAACTTTATCATCCCAAACAGGGACGCTATTAAATAACTCCTCCTTCCCCCCAGCTCCTGGGTAACCTGTTACACTTTCGGTCTCTCTGAAGTTGCCTATTCTATATTACTGCAGATAAATGGCATCATACAATATTCATCCTTTTGTGTCTGGCTTATTTCACTTAGCATAATGTTTTCCAGTTTCATCTATGTTGGAGCATGTATTAGAACTTCATTTTTCTTTTTATAGCCAGATAATTTTCCATTGCATTTATACATGTTTATTCATTCATCTGTTGACGGACATTTGGGTTGTTTCCACCTTCAGTTCTTGTGAATGGTGCTGCTATGAGCATGGGTGTACACGTTTCTGTTTGAGTTCCTGCTTTCCAATTCTTTGGGTATTTACCTGGGAGTGGAATTGCTGAATCATACGGTAATTCTGTCTAACTTTTACAGGTTTTCCACACAGTCTGCACCATTTTACATTCCCACCGGCAAGGCACCAAGGTTCTAATTTCTCCACATCTTCACCAACACTTTATTTTTAAACAAATAATAGCCATCCTAATGGGTGTGAAGTGGTATCTCATTGTGGTTTAGTTATAATTCCTTTTGATCTCATCCAAAGTAGATTACCCACCGCCTATTATTCTCTAGCCCACAGCACACAGCTCTTTACTCTCAGGCTGGTATCACAGCGTGTCCTTCTGTTTGTTGAATGTTTGCCTTGCTGAGTAGCCCAGGACTTGGCAACCTATGGCTTGAGGCTGTAGGTCAAATCCAGCTGCTGTTTGTTTTCATATAGCCCACAAGCTAAAAATGATTTTTACATTTTTGAATGGTTAAAAAAATCAAAAAATAATATTTCGTGAAATGTAATAATTATATGATATTCAAATTTCATTGTCTGTAAATAGTTTTACTGGCACACAGCTATGCCCTTGTGTTTACATGTTGTCTATAACTGCTTTTGCACTACAAAGGCAAAGTAGAGAAGTTGCAACAGGAACCATATGGCCTGTAAAGCCCAGAATATTCACTCTCTGGCCCTGTTTCTACGTATAGAAAAAGATTTGCTGAATCCTGCAGTAGACCCTGAACTTAGAACAGTCATCCTGATGTCTCCACAGAACCGGCCGTGGAATTTGTTGATCCCATCTCCCGCGCTAACTCCAGACACACACAAAAGTTTGAGATGGATCAGAGAACTAAACGTAAATGCTAGTACTAGAAATCTTCTAGAAGAATACATTAAAAAAAACTTCTTTGTAAACCTGGGTTAGGTGAAGAATTCTTCAGACACAAAATGAACGAATCATAAAATAAACTGGACATTAAAGTTTCTGCTTATTCAAAGATACTATAAAGAATATAGACAAGCCACAGATCGGGAGAAAATTTTTACACCTGTATGTGATAAAGAACTTGCATCTAGACTATACAAAGAATTCCTATAACTAATAGAAGACAAACATACATGTTTTAAAAATGGGCAAAAAACTCAGACACTTCACAAAAGGTATAGGCATAGCCAATAAGCACGTGAAAAAGCACTTAACATCATTAGTCATCAGGGAAATGCAGTTTAAACCCACAATGAGATACAATTTCACACACATTAGAAGAGCCAAAAAAAAAAAAAAAAAAGAACAAACACACACCCACAAGGAGGAACAACTTAAACCTTTACTATGGTTCTGTTATTTAATGGCTGACGGAAGTACAAGGGCTTTGGGAACTGTCTGGCCGTTTCTTATAATTCTCCTCCTCCTCGGTATTACTCAAGAGAAATGAAAACAAATGTCCATACAAAAGGCTTATACATGAATGTTTACAGCATTTTTATTCAGAACAGCCACAAACTGGAAACCACCCAAATAGCAATAACAACAAAACAGATTTTTTAAAAATAAGGTACATTCATTGGATGTATCTACTCAGTAATAAAATGGAAAGAACTACTGATCTATGACACAGATGAATCAAAATTATGCAAAGTGGAAAAACAAAAAACCAGACACATAGGAGCACATGCTGCCTGATGCCATCTATATGAAATTCTAAAAAAACTATAGCAACCAAAGCAGATGAATAGTTGCCTCTGGAGAGCGGCTGGTGGCTGGTATTGCCCAGGACAGGGCACAGGTAATGAACACATTCTATAATTTGGTTTGGGTGTATGTAAGTGTCAAAACTGAGAACAATTGAGATCTGTGCTTTGTCTGTAAAATTGACTGCCGTTTAAATAATGAGAGGGAACAGCTGAAGTTGAAAGTGAGAAAATCTCCCTTTACAGGTGGACCAGTCTCTAAGGGTCAGCCTCTCCTGCCCGTGATGAAGCCAGTCACATTTGCAAAGGAAAAGGAGAAACCAACGGTGCCCTGATGTCTGTCAGATGCCAGTGGCCCTGCAACTCGTTTCCTGTTTTAACCAGAGCTCTGGTGTGAAGGAAATAACAGCGATCCCTCCTCCTCTGAGCCCTGGAACTCGGAGACTAGGAAGCCGTTTCCTGGTCTTGCAAAGAAAAACCGACAGTTCCCTCCGCTCAGCTGGAAACGCCTTCCACCTGCTACCGCGTGGAAACTGCTGGTGGCTGGGGCCCGGGGGCACCCCTCCTCCGGCTGACTAGCCGGAAGCCCACTCCCCCATCAGGCTGCATAGACGCGCCCCACCCCCTTCCCAAGCACAAGGGTCGGAGCACGCAGGCAGGCGAGCTGGAGAAGCAGAAGCAGTGGCTGCCTATGGTTTTATTTTTAGAGGGCAAGTGAAACCAACCTGCCTCCGTGAAGCGAATTGCCCAGACCTCTGACTTCCTATAAATCTGAGGCCAGAGTCTGAATCTTTCCTTGCTGAATGCGTTTCCTAGGGCTGCTGTAACAAATCACCTTAAAACAACTTAAAACAATATAAACTTATCTGCAGTTCTGGAGGTCAGACGTCCAATCCAGGGCTCCTCGTGCTAAACTGAAGGTGTTGGCGGGGCCGCGTTCTTTCCGGAGGTTCCAGGGGGAGAATCTGATTCCTCGCCTCTTGCAGCTTAGAGGCGTCCCGCGTTCCTTGGCCCCTGGCTCCTTCCCGCACCTTCAAAGCCAGCAACGCCGATCCCGCCATGACTTGTTTCTAGGGCCTCCCTCTTCCACTTTTAAGGACCCTGTGATTACATTGACCCCACCTGGATAATCCAGGCTACCCTTCCTACTTTCAGCTGACTCCCTACTGTCCGCTGATGAGCAAGCTTAGTTCCATCTGCGACCTTTATTCCCCATTGCCATTCAAAGTAACAAGAGCCACAGGTTCTGGGGATTAGGCTACGGACCTTTCTGGAGAGCCACTAGTCTTCCAACTACACCCCCTGATGTTCAAGTCCGACTTCACCTCCCAACCTCTTCCCTCTCTTAAAATGGACCTGGGTTGGTAGTTCAGTTCTGAGATTCTCAAGTATGATAACTACAGCAACAGCAACAATTACAGCGACCATATGTTGAGAACATGATGTAAAGCAGGCACTGGGGACACAAGGTCTCATTTGATCCTTCTAGGACCCCTGTGGAGTAGATATCATCATCCCATTATAGATGGGGAAACTGAGGCCCAGGCAGTATAAGTAGCAGCCCAAGGTCGCTCAGCTTTTAAGTGGCACATCCAAGATTGGCACCTAGTTTGTCTGACTTCAGAGTCTGTGGTCTTAACAGCAGATGTCTTAACAGCAAACCTCTACGACATCTCCATGTCACCCTTTCTCTGAGCAAAGATTTTACATGAGGATTAAAGGTAATGTCTGTCCAGTGCTTAGCACATAGTAGAACCCATGACATGGATTCAGGACTATTCAGAGATCGTCCTGTTGCCTCTTTATGCCTGTCCTGAACCTTCCATCCATCCATCCATCCATCCATCCATCCATCCACCTGAGGCATCTTTTAAAGTGGAGTCAATGTTGTGTAATAGTTAGGATCTAGGTTCCAAGTTCAGACTACCACCTGGGTTCAACTTCTAGTTTCAGCTGCCTCCCTTTGGGCCCACAGCACCTCTGTAAGTCTCAAATTCTTCCCCATTTATAAAAACTGGCATGTAATCATATCTACCTTATCAAGTTATCAGGGAGATTAGAAACAATCATGCATTCATATCACACTTGGTAAACTATCATGATTAAGTCACCTCCATGTGTCCACTACTGAAGCACGTAGTGTAAGGAAAGAAAGTATGATCTTCGTTCACAAGGATCCCTCTCTCTCTTTCTTACACACATATGCGTGCCAGTTAAAGATGTAAAATGGGAAATTAGGAAGGACTTAACATAGGAGACCAAGACAGTTGATAAGATGGTTCTAATTTGTGGTTAGGAAATCTGTCAAGGACAAGGTCAATGTGTAGTCAGAGAGAGGAAGGATTCACTAAGAAAGAACGTAGAACGCAGGGTGAATCACACAGGCCGTCATTGCCTGCAGCCCTCGAGAGGCCCCTTGACCATCTTGCTGGGCTGTTTTAATCACCAGATATGATGGACCACGTTCTCTGCCTTTTATAGGATTCAGTTAATACTTTTCTTTAGATTGATCTACTACTTCTTACTGCACAACTAATATTAATATTAAAATAATATTGTATTAATAAGTAGGACTTATTACTACTTAACTACATTTATATCAAAAGGAAACTTTGTCACCTTAGTAAATGGGAGACTGATTCGCTTGCCACAGGTAGAAACTGTGAAAATAAAAACATGACTATTAAAGGTAATAAATAATTTTGTCCATACATCCCCTAATGTCATTCTGTATCCCACCAGCCGTCGACATAACATCCTTGGGGGTGCACTGTTCTTAGGGAAAACACTGAGGATTCTGCACCTTTAGGTGCTGTTGCCTGAATTTCTGCTTCTCAGTTTCTTGTCATTAGGATAGGATGTCAATAAAAATAGCCACCACTATAGAGAAATGACTGAGCTGAGCAGTGTACCCCCCATAGCTCATCCAGTTCTCTCAAAGTCTCCATAATGATGGTTGTTAACTGAGGTTGGATCTATGAGGAAACCGAGGCACAGAGAGGGGAAGCGGCTTCGCCCCGTCACGCAACTCGAGGCTGCAAGAACAGGAATATGCCACCAAGTCCATCTGTTTACAAACTTGGGACTCTCGTGCCTCTCTGTGCCTCTTCATGGGGCAGAGAGCAATCAGATCAGCTAATGCTCAGGAGGATGTACTGGGGGAAGAGAAGGGAGGATATCTATGGTTGCCTAGCATGGGACCCTCTTTTTAACACGTTTTCTGTGTTAACTCATCCCGTCCTCACAGCGGACCTGTGATAGTGGTCTTATTGTGGTTCTCATTTTACAAATGAGCGTGTTGAGGCACAGAACCTTTAATGAACCTGCAACTAGTCAGTGGTGAACCTGGATTGGAACCCAAGGGGTCTTGGTCCTGAGCCTCTGTCCCCACAATTTTATCAAGGCATCGTATAAACGGCAGGACTGTTTATGTCATGCCTGTGACAGTTTCCACTTTGCAACTGAACATTTATCAGTCGGCCCCAGGTCTTATCTAGCCCCTGCCAAGCCCCCGCTTGCTTGATTTCCTGTTTAAGGTAGAATTCAGATGACCTTGGTCTTCTAAGAAATTAACTTCATCCCAGGAAGGTGCTCATCCATTCATTCGACATGGAGGCTGACTGCCAGGTGCTGTGTTCTGTGTCACAGAAGCAAGAAAGCAGCTCAGGTGGGAGACAATCATATAGACCCAAGATCCACACCCAGCACCAGTGTTTGCCAGCTGTGGGACTTTGGTTTTGAAACCCACCGAGCATCTGTTTCCACATCTGTCAAATAAGATTACTACAACTGCCCATAACTTTTTCTTTTTTCCATAATTTACTTTTTGGAGAGGATTTTTGGGGTGAGTGTTTACTTAATAATACCTCCTCGATTCATTCTATTCTGTTGAATAGAGGAGTATCTCGATGCTTTCCCTATGTTTTCATTTGTTTGTTTTGCTGATTGTAAAAGTAATACAGGCCCATAGTCCTATGTCCTAAAACCTAGAAACCAGGTGTGTTGTGTAAGCCAGATTCTTTTCAGATTTTTAGATATGTTTTGTTTACACTGAATATCAAATAACACATTAATACTTATTCAAACAAATGTATGAATATTCATACCACCTGGGATCATTAAAGCCCTCAAGGAAATTCAGAGGAGTCCAGATTTGCTGTCAAATGAGCTTTGTGGATTTTGGAATTGTGGGTGAGAGACTATGAACAGGACCTGCCATGGTGGAAAATTTGGAAAAATACAATGATAGTCAAACGATGTAACAAAATAATCATATTAACAAGAGAGAACTACTGAAATTTCCATGTCTCTTTTCTAATTAATTGAATTATTCAACAATATTATTGAACACCTTTTATATGTTTAGGCCAGTGGTTTTCTACCAGGGGTGATTTTGTCTGCAAAGGACGTTTGGCAATATCTGGAGACATTCTGATTGTCACAACTGGGTGGATGGAGCGGTACTACTGGCATCTAGTGAGTAGAGGCCAGGGATGCTGCTAACTAGCCTACAATGCTCAGGACAGGCCCCACAATAAAGAATGATCCAGCCCCAAATACCAGCAGTGCCATGACTGAGAAACCTGGTCTAGGTTCTGGGCATACACAACCAACAAAACAATAAAAAATAAATCTATTTACTATGTATTTATAAAATATACATACATGCACACAAACAAATATAAGCGTTTTACACATTTGGTGTTCTTCAGTATATAGTTTTTAACTTATTGTTTCATGAACATTTTACAATATTCACAAAATTCTTTAAACATGGGATTTTCATGCCTATTAAGTGTTCCTTCAGAAAAATGTGAAATCGTTTTCTTAGCCATTCCTTTATATTAAAATTGATTTTTTCATTTTTCCTATTTTTAAAAATAATACCATGATGAATATCCCTACATCCACATCGTTGGTGTCATCTCTGATAACTTCATTAGATTCTAAGGCTTGGGACTGATTCTAGAAGTGAGGTGACCGAGTTGAAGGGTATAAACTTTAAAAATGCCTCGATGTGCACGATGAAATTGCTTTGCAGAAAGGTCGTCTCAAATTTTACCCAGCGTAGGAGTTTACATTTAAAAATCGGGAGTCTTAAAGATTAAATAACAAACATAGCTAGTACAAGCTACCAACAACACAGCTAGCAAATTCTGGTGACCAGAAGAGTCTTTCAGAGAGAGGGAAATAGTATGCTGGGTTCAAATTCAACTTGCCATTTGAACCTGAATGGATTGGGTATGTTTCCTTTCAGTCAGTCTCCTGGTACTCATTGTATTTTAATCATCCCAGAACGCAAACAGATTGGATGCAGTTCAAAGACTGACTGGGCAACAAAACACAATTAAGAAGCACCTGACTTATGGGAAAAGATGAAAAGGGCTCAAAGTTTGAGAGCTGTGTGGCAGAAAACCCTGGAAGGAGGTGATCACCATTTCCAAGCATTGAAATTCAGTAAATAAAAGGCTAGAAGAGGAACTTCTTGTGTGTGTGTGTGGGGGGGGGGGGCGGTTCAAAAGGTAATGGGATATATTTGAACAATGAAATCTCGAGAGGAAACTTCCTTGTGGTTCTCTATAAGCATCATCTGTTAAGGAAATGATAGAATTCCTTTGAAAGAGTTAGTAGGCGAAACAGTCAGGGAGATGTAGGCCTAACAGACGGTGTGATCTTATTCTCCAGTGAGTGTTTCATGAGAACTTAATATAGTGGGTAAGCTGCTCCCTTCCCCCGGGTTGAGCGAGGATATACAGTCTCTGCTATAAAACGCGGTGGAACAGGAAACTTTGATTTGAAGGGAAGAGAAGTCACGTTTCATCTGAAGCTAAACTACAACAATAACATCATTTAAAGTAGGGGTTGGCGGGCTTCCCTGGTGGTGCAGTGGTTGAAAATCTGCCTGCTAATGCAGGGGACACGGGTTCGAACCCTGGTCTGGGAGGATCCCACGTGCCGCGGAGCAACTGGGCCCGTGAGCTACAACTACTGAGGCTGCGCGTCTGGAGCCTGTGCCCCGCAACAAGAGAGGCCGCGATAGTGAAAGGCCCGCGCACAGCGATGAAGAGTGGCCCCTGCTTGCCGCAACTAGAGAAAAGCCCTCGCACGTAAACGAAGACCCAACACAAACATAAATAAATAAAGTAGGGGTTGGCAAATTTCCCGCAAAGAGACAGATTGCAAATATTTTTGGCTGTGTGGGTCTGTGTCAAAGGCTGAACTCTGCCTTGGTAGAGTCACAGACAAAATGTAAATAATGTGCATGGCTGTGTTTCAATAAAACTTTATTTATAAAAACAGACAGGGCTCAGGAAGCCTGGCTTGCTGACCCCTGATCTAGAGACTTGGGAAAGAGACCATGTAAAAGAGTAAGGAGGTTCTGAGAGATCTGGGTTCAAATCTCATCTGTACCACTTATTGGCTGTGTGACCCCAGGCAAGTTAATTAACCTCTCTGAACATCACTTTTCTTGACTCTAAATGGACTAATTGGAGTCCCCACCTTATGAGTTTGTTCTCCGAATCAAATAGAACAACACGTGAGTAATGTTTCACATAGGTCTTGGGACATAAAAATACTATAATAAAAGAAAGGTAATAAAAAAGGATGCAGGTGTTGTTATAATTCTTATCTCATTGTATGTGGGTTTGTGTAACTGTTTTCTCCACTAAGTTTCTTTCTCCTGAAGTTCAAGGACCACATCTTATTTGAGCGTTCCAGTGCCTGTTGCCTTGGCACACAGTGGGTTTCTAGAAGCAGATGTGGATTTGGGTGCCCACGGTTTAGCCAGAGAAGGCGACCGGAAGAAGGCAAGGGAGGGAAGCAGGACAGGGCAGGGGGAGGAGTTAAGCAGAGCTTTCTCTTAGCTGATCTCTAAAGTATACATGGCACCACGGTGTTACCTGGAGGCCAAGGGGCTGACCCGTCACACCCTGGGACAGTCAGTTACTGGCTGTGGACTGCCCCGCGAAGGGGGGGGACCATCTCCTAGGTGAGCTGGCGCCTGTTGTGCTGACGCTGCCGTCAGCATCACTGCAGCCGGGAAGGTGCTCTGCCGGTGAGGGAGACCTGACGGAACACCGACAACCTTTCACACAGTGCCCAGTGATTGCTGGTTACGTAAATTATATTCTGAGGTGTGCTTTAACCACCCATGAAACACGGCTGCTTATAGGAAGAGGGAAAAGGGCAGGGTCGGGGTGACTAAGTCATCATCTGTCACTACAAGGATAAATTGTTTAGCTTAGAGGCTGAACCCAGGGATGGTGAGGACCTTGAGGAGGATGTTCTCATTCTGCAGGGACAGGAATTGGCTTCTTTCCCAGTGGCCTGTGGCATTTCCTTTGCCCAGAGGAGTGAGTGGTATCATCCAGATGATCCAGCCCTGCGCTTGGCACGAACGGCAATGACATCACAGTTAACACCTGCCCAGGTTTCTGGCGTCTAGTGGGAGTGGGTGTCCTAGCTCTGACACTGTAGCTAGGTCACTCTGAGCCAGTTACTTGGCATTCCTAAGCCTCAGTTTCCTCATCTATAAAATGGGGATAAATAATATTTCCTTTAGAGGAAAACATAGGCAGAACGTTCTATGACATAAATCACAGCAAGATCCCTTTTGACCTACCTCCTAGAAAAATGGAAATAAAAACAAAAATAAACAAATGGGACCTAATGAAACTTAGAAGCTTTTGCACAGCAAAGGAAACCATAAAGAAGACGAAAAGACAACCCTCAGAATGGGAGAAAATATTTGCAAATGAAGCAACTGACAAAGGATTAATCTCCAAAATTTACAAGCAGCTCATGCAGCTCAATATCAAAAAAACAAACAACCCAATCCAAAAATGGGCAGAAGACCTAAATAGACATTTCTCCAAAGAAGATATACAGGTGGCCAACACATACATGAAAGGATGCTCAACATCATTCATCATTAGAGAAATGCAAATCAAAACTACAATGAGGTATCACCTCACACCAGTCAGAATGGCCATCATCAAAAAATCTACAAACAATAAATGCTGGAGAGGGTGTGGAGAAAAGGGAACCCTCTTGCACTGTTGGTGGGAATGTAAATTGATACAGCTACTGTGGAGAACAGTATGGAGGTTCCTTTAAAAACTAAAAATAGAGCTACCGTACGACCCAGCAATCCCCACTACTGGGCATATACTCAGAGAAAACCATAATTCAAAAAGAGTCATGTACCAAAATGTTCACTGCAGCTCTATTTACAATAGCCAGGACATGGAAGCAACCAAAGTGTCCATCAACAGATGAATGGATAAAGAAGATGTGGCACATATATACAATGGAATATTACTCAGCCATAAAAAGAAACGAAATTGAGTTATTTGTAGTGAGGTGGATGGACCTAGAGTCTGTCATACAGAGTGAAGTAAGTCAGAAAGAGAAAAACAAATACCGTATGCTAACACATATATATGGAATCCAAAAAAAAAAAAAAATGGTTCTGAAGAACCTAGGGGCAGGACAGGAATAAAGCTGCATACCTACTAGAGAATGGACTTGAGGACACAGGGAGGGGGAGGGGTAAACTGGGACAAAGTGAGAGAGTGGCATGGCTATATATACACTACCAAATGTAAAATCGATAGCTAGTGGGAAGCAGCCGCATAGCACAGGGAGATCAGCTCGGTGCTTTGTGACCACCTAGAGGGGTGGGATAGGGAGGGTGGGCGGGAAGGAGACGCAAGAGGGAAGAGATATAGGGATATATGTATATGTATAGCTGATTTGCTTTGTTATAAAGCAGAAACTAAATCACCATTGTAAAGCAATTATACTCCAATAAATATGTAAATAATAATAATATTTCCTAATTCATAGGTTTTTTTTGTGAAGATTAGAGTTAATGCTTATAATATTTTATAAGCATCAAGTGTCTGGCACCTAAGGAATGTTTAATATATGGTAAAAATTTTTTTCGTTTTTCTTTTCTTTGTTGTGGTGGTATTTTTTGTTTGTTTTTGTTTTGTTTTATTTTGAGAAATAGTATTGTCCAGCTCATCGTTTCTCCGTTATTTGCACATTACTATGGATTTTTGCCATATCTGTTACCACCTGCACTTATTTTTTATTTAATATACATTAACTGACTCTAAAAACAAAAAATCCTTAAACACTGTAAACTTGCAAATAAGGCCAGTGCAATAATGGTTCAGATAAACTAGTGCCTGCCACATGGTAAGTTTGCTATAAATGAGAGCCACTGTCACCATCAACACGATGTTGAATGACTGTCAGTTTGCCCCATTTCATTCCTGCCTTTTAGAATCAACTCTCTTTCGTTCCCGCCACCGAAAGAGGTCACACCTTCGATCCTGCGTGAGCTCATCGACATGTTCTTATAGTGGCTGGCTTTGTTAGGAATTCTCTAAAAATATCAGGGGATGTTTTTTTTTTCCCTGTTAAATAACTTGGACTCTGACAGATTACAGGGAAGTGGTTACTCAGAGCAGAGTGCCCGCGACAGATTAGAGGGAGAAGTGGAGAATTCCCTTCTTTGCCTAAAATAACTGAACTGGACCATGACAGTATGAGCTTTGTCCAGACTTGATATCATTTCCAAGTGAATTTGGTACAGAAATACTTAGCAATATATGGTGGTAGTTCTCACTGACAGGCTAGAAGAAGGTTAGCCCTTCTGTGTTTGCAGCTAAAAGGGCCATTGTTAAGGAGCAATGAGTCCCAGAGGGGTGAAATGTAAGTAGGTGGACATGGTAATACTAGATTCACCTGACTTCTCTCTGCCCCTTACCCACTTTGTTTTCTTTCCTATCACACACACACAAAAAAATCGAATTCCAGAAAGAGACCTGCTCTCCATTTATTTCATTGTTTTTATGGCAAGTCTGTTCATGACAGCCTCCCGGACACTCCCAAGCAGATTCTGAGGAAATGAGAGTAGGAAATGCACAGATTCTTACAGTGGAGCAGAGTTCGGAGTAGCTAAGTCCGGACGAATATCTGTGAGTTCAGATTCCGTAGCAGCTTGAATCCCACGCCTTGAGCTAGGTCAGAAGGTCCATAATTCGAACGAGGGCAGGTGTTCAGCCAGGGTCCAACTCAGGATGAAAAGATCTGGGATTTGCTTTAGGATGAATATCTTAACCCTGAACGATGATTCTGACTGTTGTAAACTTAAAAAAAACAGACTGGGCAGGATCTCAAGAACTACTCCACTCTGTTGTTTTGTTTTTTTTTTTTTAATTTTATTATCGTTTACAAAAAATGTATTAAAGCCTAAGTGTGGGGAGGCAGGAATGAAAGTGGGAAGTCATACATCAACTTTTTATTTAGGCTCCAAGAAATTCTGTTATTGCCGGTTATGTTAGCCAGTACTAATGTTTTCTCAAGCCCTGAAGTCTACTGCACATGATTTATTAAGATGAAACGCCATGTCAGGGAAAATTTCCTTCTAAAGGAAGGAGGCAGAGTGGAAAGGTCATTTTGACTCATTTTCCTGGCTGAGGGCTTGGTCTGTGGGCTCTGTGGACTCAGCCCCGGCAGCAGGGCCTCCCCGCCCACGGTTTCAGGAGGGAAGCGCTCAGGGCTGGCTTTGGCACCGTCTGCAAAAGGAAGCGCAATGCTTCTGGTAGCTAGCAGAGTGGCAGGTGGGACTTCAGAGCTCACTCAGCCTTTTCTGTCTCTGTCCTCTTTTCTCACATCCTTCCATCAATGCAGAGACGTTGCATCATTCTGCTCATTGAATATATACATTACTCAAACTCTGTGATCCAGCGTGGCCAGGGATGGTCACAGGTGAGAGAGCAAACAGTAATGTTTGTGACGCTGGTGATGGTGGTTCCAGCTCTCAAGGGAGCTTGAGGTGGGAGGACATGCCTGCTCTTCCTGTAGGAAGGGAGAGCTCTCTTGTTCTTTGGTGTGTAAACCTGGTTTACAGATTCACAGTGTTTTCTTAGACCATGGTTCCTAAAGGTAAGCCAGCTATTGTGTCTGGTGTCCAAAGACATGTCATCTCTCTACTCCAGAGTAAACTTACATGAATGCCTAGGGAGACCTAGGAGAGCATCGGCGTGTCAGTCTGGTTTGTAATGGTAAACAACTGGATACACACGAAATGGCCAGTTAAGAGAGAACGTATTCTGGATTGGGTACGTGCCTCAAGTATATGGTCAGTGAGGTTCTTACCTGGGACTTTTGTTAGAGGTATTGGGAAAGGTGCGTGTGTGCATGTGTGTTTCCTTTGGACTCACCAGCCATGAGGATCATCTAGGCCTAAAGCTATAGATGATAACTTTATACTCATATGGAGAGAGTCTACCTGAAAATAACGCCAACACAGAGGAAAAGAGAGCCAAGAAAAGGAGAATGGCCCGCTCCTGCTGCTAACTGCATTAGACAGCTGGATCCAGCTATGCCTGAAGTCGACAGTATATTTGGATGCGTCAGTTGCATACAATGATAAATTCCTTTTTATTCTTAAAGCAGATTGAGTTATGCTGCTTCCACTTGCAACTGCAGTAGTCTTGCTATTACATCCTCCTCCTTCTGATCTGAACTCTAAATGGATATGTAAATATTTACCTTGACTAATGACCAAACTTTGCAACAGAGAAAATCCACTAATCCAAGAATCAAGTGCTAGGGCTTATCTATATGCAAGGATGGATTTTCATTTTAAGAAACTGGGCAGCTTCAACCGTAGAAAATTTGTCTAAGGGGAAGCAAAAAGGTATTCTAATTGCTATTGAAGAGTCATTTTTGGCATAATTTGGGACCAGCCAATGCTATCAAACGTTGATATCTGTGATAAGCACAAAGGATTTCTTTAACAATCAGTTTTCATCCCAGAAGTATAAAGCCACCCTTTGGGTCACTGGTTGGCTAATAGTTCTTTTTGCCACTTTGGGTCGGCTATTGAAACAGATTTTGAGTTTATGACAAACACACTCCTAGATATCTGTCCCTTATGAGCTTCTATGTAATGCCCTCTGGCACGTGGGATGTTGCCTTTTAATCTAGTGGCTTGAGCATAGCCAGGTACCCATTTCCCTTGGCTGCTCGCTGAGTGAGTGCTGATTTCACCATCAGGGCCTAAGCCTCTGACTTGTTTTTCTTGCAGAGATAATGTTTCATGCCAAGTCATCCACAGAACGGCACGCAACCAGGGATGAGGCTGAGCTGTGTAGAGATGCAAAAGGGAAGTTGTGTAAAAGCCAGATGCAGAAACACCACCTCCTGTTAGAGCTTGTGCCTGAGAAGACTGTCTCTCTTTCTCAGCCCTCCAGAGAGCTGTGTACCCCCAGGGAGCGACTACGATGGGGATTCTATCTCAAAGAATGTGGACACTACACAGGTATGGGACCCAGGACCGCAGAGAGTCTGGGAGAGGACCAGGCTGTGCCTACTTGATGAGACTTCTAGCATCTCAAGAAATAAAAATAAAGAATTGCGGAAACAAGGGTTACCAAAAATTATGAAATATTTTCAGTGTCTACACTGAATAAAATAAGAACTTGAATACCCACACTGATTACTGTTCACTGCAATGACGTTGGGCTGTATACAGGATTATAGGACTTATAAGACACCATTATCTTAGAATGAACTATATAAGCAGCATGATCTGTGGGTGGGACACAAGTATAAAGGTGAAGCCCTATTACTACATCCCTGTGAAGGCCTGCAATATTTTTGGAGATGACATCAGAAGGTCACTATAAGGCCTGGGTCAAATGTCCCCTAGACCCCTCACTGCCAGCCCTACTACATGACATTCAAATTAATTTTTAAAAATGATTAAATTGTGTCTTGTGCCTCTTGCTTTCTTAGACCTGGACATGAGGGCATTGTGAAGAAGCAGAACCATCACCTGATGGGGACCCAAAAGAATTCAATGCTTGCTCTATGGCTTTGCCCCAACCAGCTGTGTGACCTTGGGGAAGTCTCTCAACCCCTCTGGATTTTCCCCATCTATAAAAATGCAAGCGTTGGATGAGGGCCTTACAAGTTCCTTCTCAAACTTTATGATTACACCAATTCCATGTGAAGAGTCTAAGTACTAGGGGTAGCATGGTGGGGAAGAAAAAAACAACACTCCACACAGATTCAGCCCTTGTCTGTGGAGTGGGGGACGAGGATAGGGGTGTGTGTGTGTGTGTGTGTGTGTGTGTGTGTGTGTGTGTGTGTGTGTGTTGACAGTCAACAAAAATGATACTATACCATGTCAGAGAGGGCAAATGCCATGAAGAACAATACAGCAATAGAAGGAGATGGAGAGAGGTCAGGGAAGGCCTCTCTGAAGAGATGACCATTAATGCTTTCCAACTGATCTGATATTCTTTTAGCAAGACACTAAGAAAGGATGTGCCATAGAGGTGGGTGGAGGACTCAGTGGGCAGAGGGGCCATTGAAGGATCTAATGACACAGGAAATGACTCCTTGGTGACTCAAGAATAGAAGGGAAACAAGAGAAAGCAAAGCAGTGATGATCAGAACTGGATTCCCGTAGCACTTCTGAGTGTGCCGTCAGGCAGGGTTGGATTTGAATCCCCAATCTAACCACTTACCAGCTGTGTGACCTTCTATCCCCCCACTGGTCTGATCTTCAGCCTCATCTGTAAGAGGGAAGTAAGAAGAAGCCCTGCCCTGTGAGGGTGAAATGGAATAAAGTCTCCAAAGAGCTTAGCCCAGGACCGGACACAGTAATAAATGCCCAGCCTATAATTAGCATAGTGGTTGCTAATATTTACTGAGCATCTGCCAAGTCATACTTAATACGGATGACTTCCTCTCGCCCTCCCCCAAACAAGCCTAGGAGGCGGGCATTGTGATGATCCCATTTTACAGATGAGGAGGTCAAGGTCAGTGACTGGGCCAAGGCATGAACATTAGTCATCATCATTACTTGCCCTCTGGTGACACCAGAGGAGGTTATGGTGACCCAACAGCTTAACAAGAACGTCAGTGTCGACAGGCAACAGCTGCTGAGGCTGGCACTTTTCCGGAGGTGGAAAGTGAATAAACATCACATCTGACAGAAATACATTTTTTTTTCATCCAACATGCTTGTATTTTATTGAGGTATAATTTACATACAACGCAATGCACCCACGTTAAGTCTGGTTTTGAATTCTGACAAAGGCATACAGCCCTATAACCATCACTACAACCTTGGCAATGACTGGTTTGCTCTCTGTCTCTATAGCTTTGCCTTCTCTAGAATTTCATATAAATGAATCATATACTTCTTTCCCTGAACATGTTTTTGAGATTCACCCGTGTTCTTGAGCATATTAGTAATTCTTTCCTTTATATTGCTGTGCGATAGTCCATCACAGGAAGGTACAACAATTTGTTTATTCATTCGTCAGTGGATGGACACTTGGGTTATTTCCAGTTTGGGGCTATTATAAATAGAGCTGTCATGAATGACTGAACGTGAGTTTTCGTGTAGACATGTGCTTTTATTTTTCTTCGGTAACGCCTTGGAGTGGGATTGCTGGGTCGCATGCTAAGTGTATGTTTCACTTTATAAGAAATACCAAACTGTTTGACAATGTGGCTGCACCATTTTGCGTTCCCATCAGCCCTGTATGGAAGGTCCAATTGCTCCAGGTGCTTGCTGACAGCTGGTATTATCAATCTTTAAAATTTTAGCCTAGAATGCGGGTGTGTGGTAATATCTCATTGTGATTTTAATGTGCATTTCCCGAATGACTGATGATATTGAATATCTGTACATGTGCTTATTTGATATTCTTCTTTCTTCTCTGGTCAAGTGTCTGCTTAAACATTTTCCCCATTGAAAAAAATTGTCTTCTTATTACTTATATATCTAGAATATAGGTATTCTTTATCTATTCTACTGTAGAGTCAAGCCTTTCATCAGCTATATGCTTTGCAAATATTTTCCCCATTTGTAACTTGATTTTTCATTTTGTTAATAGGGTCTTGAAGATCAAAAGTTTTTAATTTTTATGAGGACTAACGTATCCATGTTTTTTCTTTTATATAGATGATCTTGTGTCCTAAGAAATATTTGCCTAACCCAAGGCCATAAAGATTTTTCTCCTGTGTTCTTTTAAAAGTTTTATAAGTTTCTCTCTCACATTTAGGTCTATTAGCTCTTTGGTCCATTTCAAATGAATATTTCATGTATACTGTGAGAAAAGGGTCAAGGTTCATTATTTTTTGTTATGGATATCCAATTGTTCAGCATCATTTGTCGAAAAGATTACCATTTTCCCGTTAAGTTGATGCCTTTTTATAAAATCAACTGATCCTATTTGTGTGGGTATATTTCTGGATGTTCCACTGATCTACAAATCTCTCCTTACATCAGTAAAAACTCTCTCTTGGCTACTGTAGCTTTATAGTAAGTCTTGAATTCAGGTACTTGAAGCCTTCCAATTTTGTTCTTCTTTTCAACGTTCATTCATGGAGTGCCAGCTGTGTATCCAGTTCTGCTCGTTTGTTCACTGATTCATTCAAGAAAAATTCTAGAGTGTCTATTAAGCCAGGCTCGGCTTTAGGTGCTGGGATACAGTGGTGATAAAAATATACACACTCCCTGCCCTCATGGAATTTACAGTCTATTGGAGGTTGGGGTTGGGGAGTTGGAGTGATAGAAATATATGTCGATTATATTTGTCAGATATATACTGTGTGTGTGTGGTCAGAGAGTAATAAGTGCTATGAAGAAAAATAAAGGAAAGGAAGGAGGAGAATGTTGAGGGAAGGGCTCTCTGAGGAGGTGAGGGTAACCCCAAAAGAAAGGTGGGGTCATGCAGCATGGTCTCTTTATAAAGAGCAGAAGCGAAAGGAAGTGCCCAGAAACTGAGCAGAGTGGGAGATGTTTAGATAAGGTTTCTGCACTATATTTGTATGGAGTTTTAAAAGAAATCCACTTGGTGGTCATTTCTATGATAAATAGAGAGAGCTGGACAACAGTTGAGACTGACATGATCTTGGAAGATGAAGACAGTTATGTGAAGCACTGGATAAGAGTTTTCCAAGAGAGGGAACAGCAGGTGCAAAGACCCTGAGTTAAGAAAGGGCTTGGCGTGTTCGAGAACCAGAAAGCAGGCTAACGAGGGGGAGTCTGAGATGAAGCCCAATAAATGAAAGAGACCAGGGAATTTCCTGGCGGCCTGGTAGTTAGAACTCCACGCTTCCACTGCCGGGGACCTGGGTTCTATCCCTGGTCAGGGAACGAAGATCCGGAAGCCACGTGGTTCAGCCAAATTTAAAAAAAGAGAGAGACCAAATGCTTACAGGACTTCGTGAGCCAGAGGTTCAGAGTTTGGATTTTATTCTAAGGGGGCAATGTATACCACCGGGAAGCTCTAAGTAGAGGGAGTGTTCTGTGTGTACTGCAGTGTAACTTAGTGGGTCCTGAGAAACCACTGGGGTGTGGCTGTACCATCCGGCAGCTTCCTGTAAACCCCCTAATCTGGGAGAGTTTATGAAAATGTTCAGGAATGCACCTCACATTTTGACTGTTGAATTATCTTGGGTGCAAACAGGAACGCTTCATTTTATTAGTATGAGGTACGAGCTTTGATATACGGGGGTTGGGGTGTGTGTGCGTGTGTTTGGAATTCTTAATCTTCATGAGTTATGAAGTATATTTCTACATTTCAACTAAACGAACACTGTTTATTGTTTATAGCCTTTCTGTCTCCAGCTTTTAACACTGTTTACTTGAAAATAATTTCAAACTTACCCACCAAGTTGCAAATATAGAAATAATACAGATTACCTGTATACCGTGTATCATATTTACCTATTAATTTTTTAATAATTTTTTAAAATTTTTATTTATTTATCTTTAGCTGCATTGGGTCTTCGTTGCTGTGTGCGGGCCTTCTCTAGTTGCGACGAGCGGGGGCTACTCTTTGTTGCGTTGAGCGGGCTTCTCATTACAGTGGCTTCTCTTGTTGCGGAGCACGGGCCCTAGGCGCACAGGCTTCAGTAGTTGTGGCTCGCGGGCTCCAGAGCGCAGGCTCAGCGGCCATGGCTCACGGGCTTAGTTGCTCCGCGGCATGTGAGATCTTCCCTGACCAGGGCTCGAACCCATGTTCCCTGCATCGGCAGGCGGATTCTTAACCACTGTGCCACCGGGGAAGCCCCTAATATTATTAATATTTTACTCCATTTACTTGATTGTTCGGTTTCTCTCTCTCTCTCTCCCCGCCCCCCGCCACACACACACAAACTTTCTTCCTGAACCATCTGTGGCTGTTACATTCATCATGGCCCTTTTCTCCTGAATATTCCAAGTATGTATTTGCTAAGAATGGGGATAATCTGTCACACAGCCACAGTAGATTTAACAACTTCATACATTTATCCTGATACAACTCTTTAATTTATCATCTATATTCCAGTTTCATCAGTTAGCCTGTGCTGTTGCTTTTGACATTCCCCCCACCAGTACAGAGTCCTGTCTAGGGGCAGGGTTCGCATTTAATTGTCATGTTCTTTTAGCCTCCTTGGATCCAGAAAATTTCCACAGTTTTTCTTTGTTTTTTGTGAGATTAGCATTTTTGAAAACCACCATCCTTCCCCTGCCTGCTACCCCACTGTAACAGAATGTTCCTCAAGTTGTGTTGTGTGATTAGGTATAGGCTGTGCATTCTTGGCTGGAATGCGGAGCAGAGAAGATGCTGTATCCTTCTCAGGATAGCATCTGGAGGCACGTGATGTCCACCTGTCTGTCACTGATGATATTAAACACCCACAACCTTTTATCCGACATTTGTGGATGACATGAGGTGCAGGAAGGGGGAAGAAAGTTGAAAAACAAGGAGGCATATGACTCAGCATTAGTGAACTTTCTGAGTCATCTGTGTTGCTGATTTAACCACTCCAGGTAAGGTTTTGTATAATCACAAGGGACACACACACACACTCTCACACACCCAAGCTCTGTTCCACTTTGCATTTTTTTAGCTACCACCAAAGTCCGGTTTCAGCACATGGGACACTGGAAGAAATAACGTGGAGAGATTTTAAAATTCTGCGTTGAAGCGTCACATATAATCATGACTTCCTAATAATTCCTTGGGTCTTAAAGGAGGTGGTCCCATGGCTGAGAGTTTGTGGGCACCAGCCAAGAGTGTGTATTAGCTTCAAGCAGTGGTTTTCAGCCCCATACATTATGTTCTCCTGGGTGCATTTAATAACCAGTGCTGGGCAGACCTCACTCCAGATCAACTGAATCAGAACCCGTGAAGGTGGGGCTCAGGGATGGAAGAGTTTTAAGACAAAGAACCCCCAAGATAAAGAACCACCAACTTAAAGGTATGATTCTGGAGCTTCAATGATACCCTAAGGTCTTTAACTTTCGGTCAGGTGCTCCCTTTAATAGCTAAAGTGTATTGAGCCCTTACTGCATGCGATGGACATCCATATATTTTGTTTACAGAGTATCCACTTTCCCTTCTTTGAGTAAAAAGCTCCCTCATTTTCCTTTGACTAACACCACCCCAACTTGCAGCTCACGTGGGTTTTGGGGGCCTTACCCTGAATCCTGTCTTCAGGGATGGACATTAGTACCTAGGCTTGGCAAATTGATCTGTTCACGAATGGTCTAAGTTAGTTAGATGAGACCTGAGCCAAGACTTTTGCTGGAATTATTGGCAAAGAGGTGTTTTATTTCCACTGGGGCTTATAGCTGAGAGAATGTTAATGTCAAGTTACCAGGGTTACCTGGTAACCTGAAGTTACCAGAGTTACTTGGCCCAAGAGTACCAAGTTACTCTTGGATAGGTCCCCTATCCAAGGGGGGACCTCGGAAAGGGGACCTGTCCAAGAGTGAGGCCAACATAGAAGAAAGCAGAAAAAGAGATGAACTTGGTGGATATTGGTTTGAGCCCCAGTCCTGGATCCAGCCATGCCTGAAGCTATCAGCTCTTAGATCTTTAAGTTATATGAGCCAATAAATTCCTATTTTGCTTAAGGCAGTTTGAGTTGAGGTTTAAGAAGCAGGTAAGACAAATCTCAGCTATGAGGACCCCATAACTTGACCTAAGGTGGAGAGTAATCAGAGGCAGGAAAGCCTTAGAGAGGGAGGAGAGTCCAAACACTGGTCCTCTGGCCTGTGGCTGTGGGGTGTCACAATCACCCAGCTTCCCTGGGCTCCGGCTTCCTCCTCAGTGGGGCAGGGGTTGGGGGGTTGGGATAATAAAATTCAAGAAGGCATCTGGGGACTTCCCTGGTGATCCAGTGGTCAAGACTTCATGCTTCCACTGCAGGGGGAGCAGTTTTGATCCCTGGTTGGGGAACTAAGATCCCACTTGCCACATGTAGTGCCAAAAAAAAAAAAAAAAAAAAAAAGGCATTTGGAGAGTTGGTGGAGCAGGAGATGTGGATGTTTCTGAAATGAAAACCGTGCTTCCTTCGGCCTCTACCTCATCTGCTCTGTTTGGGGGTATGTGCGAGCAGGACATGGCAGGAGGTCTGGGCTCCTATTCAGAAGGCCACTTTCTCTGCCTCCCCTGTCCCTGTCCCTCTCCTGTCACCCAGCTTAGGCAGAAGCCATCACGCCATCATCCTTTCCCCTGTTGCATGGTGTACGTCCTCCACCCTAGCCCTCACGCTCCTGGCCTGCTGTGTTGTTGTCAGTTTAGATGACCCGTAATCTGACAGTTGAGCCCATCTCCCCAGCCCCAGATGAACTCCAAAAGAAAAATGTACTAAACCATAAAATAGAATTCTATTTCCTGACACGACACGCAACACTGCATGCTACAATTATTTCCTTTTGAGATGTTCTCCTTCTTTCTTGGGGAGGTGAACCCCTTCCTCGCTAGAGCCGCGGCCGTGTGATCGGCTGCCCACTGAGAAAACTTGAGCTGACTACACATGAACACAGGCCAAAGCGCCTGCCCGCTAGTCAGCCCACCAGCCCCAGAGGTGGGTACCACCCAGCGATCCCTGGTTTCCAGATGAAGAATGGAGACGCAGAGAGGAGGCGATTTGTCCACGGTCACAGAGCTACTCAGCTCTGCAGGTAGGATGTGATGCCCGGTCTAGGTCTAGCTCTCTTAATCTCCCGTGTGTTTGTCTGTCTCTCTCATCTATTAATCTATCTATCTATCTATCTGTTTCATCTGTTGTCTCTAATCAATTGTCTATCTAGTTATCTATCTATGCATCCATTTATCTATCATCTATTTATCTCCTATCTATCAGTTATCTCTCCGTCATCTATCAATGTATCTTTGTCTCTTACACCTGACTTTGAGCTTACCCAGGCCTGGTGTTACGTTTTTCTGTAAAGTGACCTTATTTGTCACCCAACCAAGCACACTTGGGGAACAGAAGGACGTGCCCTTAGCCCTGAGGCGAACACGGGCGTTGCCCCAGGCACCCTCACCATGCGAGGTGGGGCAGTGACCGGGTATTTCTTTCTAAACCTAGCTCATCATAAGGGCTCCATAAAGGTGTGTTGAGTGTATTTTATCAACAGTATGGGAGGGGTGGTAAGTAAAGAGCATTTGTTTTGTTCAAAGAGAAACTGAATCACAAAGCCCTGACTTACAAAGTCACAGAGAGGAAGTCGCAGGTGAGGTAGGGCCAAACCTCTCCCGCAGGACTCCTCGGTTCAGGGAACACCAAGTTCCCTCCGTCAAGCGCTTGTGCTCAGAAGCCAAGCTCTAGCCTCCTGGAGGGAGCTCGTGGCAAAGAAATAATAAACTAGTACTCGCTACAGTTCACTGAATCCATGCCATGTGCCTTCCCGAAGCCCTTTACCTGCACCGTCCTACTTATTCCTTAAGGAAGGCGCAATTATTCCAGAAAAGGACACTGAGGATGCCGCAGACAAATCACTGGCTGTTGCCCAGCAACTAGAGCCCAGGAGCCCAGCCGCAGGCTTGTCTTCTTCCCAGAAGGTACAACAGAGTAGTCCTGGGGGGTTGCCACCGAGAAGCCCTTTCAAAAAGTTTTCCGGGAATCTTGAAAAGAGCAGTGAACATCCATTTAGAAAGTAGCTTTTGAACCTCATATGTTCGAGGTACCAAAACAGGAAAAAAATAACCCAAACCCAAACTTGCCTCAGCACCTTACCCCTTAGATACAGAAAAATAAATCACAAACTATGCTCAGTAATGAATTACGAACACTGAGAAGCCCAGAGCATACATGAGATCAGCTGGGACTCCAGCCCCTTTCCGTGGGGAGAGCGGAAGACTCCAGCAGGGAACGCTGCCGGAAGAATAAGGAGAGAGATGGGGGGTGGGGGGGACGGAGAGAGAACGAAACAGAGACTGGAAAAGAGGGAGCGGGGGTGGGGGTGGGAGAAACAGAGATTGAGAGGGATATTGGTGGGGGAGAGGGAGAGAGAGAAATGGGGGAGGAGGAGATAGAGACAGGGGTAGAAAAAGAGACTGAAAGAGAGGGAGATGCTAGATGACAGACGAACAGATAGATACTGAAATGCGGCCTGATGGTGCAGGGAGGGGCAGCTAAGCAACTTGTATACGGGTCCACCTCCGGTCCCTGCAGCCACCCCTTTCCAGTTCCCACCATTTTGTTCCCTGGCAGGGGTGTGAGATGCAAGGCTGTTTCCAGGGCGCCCCCAAAGGGCAAAGCCAGCATCAGCGGGGAGCTCCTGGGGGCGGCCCGCTAGCCCCCCCAGGCCTGGCCCAAGGGGCGGCACGGATTGAAGGGAAGACTGTTTGGACCTCCTTCCTTAGTTCTGCAAAATGGTGTCTGCGCAACGGACACGGGGGCTGAGGTGTTGCGTCCGCGGGGGTGAGTGTGCGGTTCCCTACGAGCCGCCTGCCGCCCCAACGGCTCTCATCTCCACGTTTGGATGACATGTCCTTAAAGTGACCTATATTATCTGGCACCTCGGACTGCTACTCACAAAAAAAGTAACACTGGAAGAAAAAAAAAATCCCCAACGATTGTGTAAATATTCCTTACAGAGAAGAGTAAACTCAGGTGCCCTCTGCTGGGCGAGACAGGTAGGGGCCAAGGCCAGGAGGGAAGGCAGCTGGGGGCGGGGCCTGAGTGCGGAGGTCCCTGGCATAGAGGCGGGGCCTGGCGGCCGCGGTGGACAAAACCTGCCTCCCCATCTCCCATTCTTGTGTGACCCACCGGCAGCCTTCAGGGCAAATGGGGCCAAGCTGAGGTCTTTGGCGCATGGGGAACGAAAAACCAAAACCGAAAGTGCTTACGAGCAGATCACTCACTTTGGGAGAACTGACAATTTCTTCACTGGGATTTTCTTTTTTCCTGTTAATAAATATTGTTGGATTTGACAGGTGCGAGAGAATCAGGAAAAAAGGCAGGGGGCTTGCTGACACTGCAAACTTTTTCATCAAAGCAAAGGGCTTGGGGTCTCAGCGCAGCGAAGTCCTTCCAAAGACTGGCATAGGGAGGCTGCCAGGAGGTGGTGGCCAAGTTCATTTCCATTCTTAAATTATTATTTACGCCTTGAGAATAAAAGAAGGTGCTATTACTGATTACAGCTGGTCAATAGGTGTAATCCAGGAGTGTCCCAGGCAAGTCAGACTCTCTAGCCCAGCATTGTCCAACAAGAACGTTCCATGATGATAAAAATGTTCTAGATCTGTGCTGCCCAACAGGGTAACATCAGCCCCACGTGGCTATTGAGCGTTTGAGATGTGGCCAAGGCAACCCAGGAGACAAATTTGTAGCTTCCTTTAGCTTTTGTTAATTTAAATGTATTGATTTTTAAATTTTACTTTTCCGCATGCGGGATCTTAGTTCCCAGCCCAGGGATGGAACCCAGCCCCCTACAGTGCAAGTGTGGAGTCTTAACCCCTGGACCGCCAGGGAAGTCCCTTGTTAATTTAAATTTAAATACTTGCATGTGTCTAGCAGCTAATGTATCAGACAGTAGAGCTCTGGTCATATTATTCATAGCAAAAGACCCAGAACTCTGGGTGATAGCAGCTAAGGCCCCAGGCATAAGACTTGCTGAGACAGGCCCTCAGTAAGAATTGGTTGAACAAATGAAAACTCAATAATCAAAAGTCACTGTGTTCCAACTCTGCAGTGGCAGAAATTCAGACCACTTCTCAGAGATTTCCAGGAACTTCGAGAAACACAGCTTTGCCTGGGGAGAGCCAAGATCCCAGTGACATTTCCTGTCAAGTGTCCAAGGCTAACCCCAGGTCTTGAGTGTCCACCCTGGCATGTGGCACTGCAATCAGCACTTGGAAAGATTATTTGCCTCTTGTTCCCAGTGGTTTCCTGGTCGCGTCCTAAAAGCCAGTGGAGTGTCCACCTGATCAGAAAAGCCCTTTTTACATTTGGGGTTTCACCAACAACTTCTAAAAATCTCTCCAGTTGTCTCCTGGTGTTATAGATTTGGAAAGAGGCGTTTTTGTTTCTAATTATAAATTCCTGGGTGATGTCACTCAGTCCCCAAACACCCACTGGGGCAATGCTAAGCAGGGAAAGACAATATGCTAACAAGTTATCTGGAGGTGTCAGAAAGAAAGGATGAAAAACAGTACAGTTTGGGGAAATGTTTTCCAGGCCGCTTTCTGGTTTTAGCAACTGCGCTGGAGGAGATAAGATACACATGGCTTTTATAAGGAGGCAGCGGGATCTCCAGGGGACATGAGGCAGGAGAAAAGAATCAGGCTGAAAGCATCCAATCATCACATATTCACTGAGAAACAGATTACAATACAGCAAAGGAAGCTCTTCAAGGAAGGACTCCTACGGGGACCTTTGGGGCAAAGATTCAGTGCGCTCTGGAACAACTTGACTTCAACTCGATGGTATCTGAATAATCGGCCAGAGAGAAAGAAGATATAGCACACACAGTCACATTTAGCGTTGAAACTTTCAGTTTGACTGTGAGTAATGATCTGCCGTGCCCAGAGGTCAGGCCGACACTCACTCAGAAACAAGTGGGGAATTGAAGCAATTATTCAGATACCCACAGACATAGCTACTGGCCAGGGTTGCATCCCCAATTTAGCCCAGAAACAGTAACACTATTATAAACTGTTTGCGATGTGTGGGGCCATCTTGAATTTATTAAGGAAAGGAGATTACAGAAAAATCCAGAACGGCAGCGGGAATGCAATCAGGTTAAGTCACATAGACAGAGTAAAGTGGGAGATTGAGGCCCTCTTACCACCGAAAGGAACATCCTGCTTTCGGCCAAAATGGAAATAAAAATTGGGGTTTAAATATTTCAGGTGGTCAGTTCTCCACATCACCCTTTACTATACGCACAGCTGCTAAATTTCATATTGGACTACATTTGAGCCAAAAGACCAAAAAATGGTGAAACAGGACATTAAGAATTTTGAAATATTTGCTATGAATAAAGTAATATCATTTCAGCTGTTCCTTAATTAGCCCCTTCCAGTGATTTTTGGTGGGCTAGCCAGAGGGGAAAATGTTTTTTTTCCTCCCTTCAAAGTAGCTTCGAATAGAATATAGTTTACCTGCCTTTAAGAGATAACCCAAATATCAGCGGCTTAAATAAGATTTATTTTTCCCGTTTAGTAAGAAATTCAGAGGCATGTTGGTGTAGCATAGATTTTAAGGCTAAATTTTTGGGTCTTTTCCTCATAGTTTTTCAGGTAGCAGAAAAGGAGAATGGGAAAAAAGATCACCTGAGTCTTGACCACCCCCCAAAACTTTAAGGAGCCTTTTGAGAAGGCACCCCCCAATGACTTCTGACATCTCATTGGCCAGCACCATGTTACACGGCCACGTCTACTTGCAAAGGAGGCTGGGAAATGTAGTTTTTAAAGCTAAAGTTTCTAAAGCCCCCCACCCCCCTTAAAGTTGATATTCTGTTAATAAGAAAGAAGGGAGACTGGATATGGGGTAGGCATCGAGTAGACTTTACCACTTCAAAGCATCTTAAAACAAATTTTAAAAATTTTACCTAGTTTTACAAAAATAATCTTGATAGTCATTATGAATGACTTATTTGTAACTAAGTACCATGTAGTAAAACAATGCTCATGCCTACTATTAAATACGTATATCAAGGAAGAAGACCAGTTAGTTAAAAGGAGTGTGTGTGTGTGTGTGTGTGTGTGTGTGTGTGTGTGTGTGTGTGTGTTCTGCAGGAAGGTGAGCTGCATTTTTACTGCATGATGATTTTCAGGACATTCCTCCTGGGGTTTTACACGAAGTAGGTGTGACTTTGTCTGTCAGCCCCTCAGTCTCCTTCCATTAGAATCAGAGCTGAGTGGGGTCCTCCTGAGAACCAACTTCAGGAGGAGTTTCTTAAACCTGAAATGCACTGTCTTAGAGCAAGCTCAACTTCATTAGCGATTTGAAGAGAGATTTATTGAGCCAAACGGACGACCTCTCTGAACGGAGTGCGTCTACCTTGGTTTAAGTAACTAAAACAGTCACGGTATTTGAGTGGTGCTTAGATTCAGGTCAGAAACAATTTTTCTGTGAGTCAGGAACAAAAAGGGAAGTTGAAAAGAGGGGCTGGGAATTGAGGCTGGGGGTAGAGGGGCCAGATAGCACAGGGTCTCATGTGTACGCTAACAGCTTGGGCTTCAGCCTGTGGCTCAGGGCTGGCAGACGCCTTCAGGGCCAGCCAGTAACACAGGTACATGAGGCTGGTCAGGGTGAGAAAAGAGGGGTGGGGGCAAAGCCCCCAACTCTCCATGGTGACAGTCACTGCTGGGCTCCGGGCAATTAATTCCATGTGAAGCTGCAGACCCAGTGCTGCCAGCCAGGCAGATCTTTCAGGAAAAGCCCAATATCTGAAGGGTTATACGAAATCTGATTTGGTTATGTTGGGTCAGATCTTACAATGCTGGGCCAAATGCTGATTCAACGTGGCTGTAGCTGGCAACTTTGCTTTGGGAGCAACGTGACACTACTAAAACTCTGAGCAGGTTGCGGTGGGGGGGTGGGGGGGTGGAGGTGGGCTTGAGAACACTCTAGAACAGCGAGGAGGGTAGCACAGAGGTGGGCCAAGGAGGATGCTCTAGGCCCAGGCAGGGCGGGGATTTGGTGAGCTTTGGAGTTAAGGCAACGGCAGTGAGGATGGAAGCGTGGGCCGAATTCTGGCACAATTTCTTAGGCGGAATCAGAGGATTAGTGACCGATGGGATAAGGGACGGGCCCAAGGAAGGAAAAGGGGGATTTGAGAAAGGGAGTGATTGTATCAATATTTGAGGTAGAAGTTCCCATCTGGCATCTTGGCAGCTGAATCACCCTCAGAGGTGTGTTGTGTGGACCACACGGGGTTACAATTTCTTTTAAATTAATTTCCTATTCTTGAAAAATGTGAGCATGTATATACCAATCTAGATTTCCAGCTTCTTTTGAAAGAAAAAACTATCTGAGAGTATTAGACGTGGATTCCAAAAAAGCAACAATGGCTGGAGCTGGGGGTGAATTGGGGCTTGGGTGGTAAGGGAGAGGTTCATGGACTCCCCACTATTTCTTTTACCCGCCTGGTTCCTATACGTATTTGAGTCTGTGACCCCCTGAAGGAGCTGGTTGTGCAAGCCATGGGATATAAGAGATTGCTCAGGTAGAGAAAGAAGTGAGGAATTCCAGGCAAGAGCCACACTTCAGGACAGAGTAGAGGATGATTGCAAAGGGGATTTACAAAAGATAGGCTGGGAGAATGAAAAAGCAACACGAAGAAGCAGAATAAGAAGTAGAGGGGTAGTACTCCCTCACACCACATCCAAAAATAAACTCAAAATGGTTTAAAGACCTAAGTATCAGACATGGCACCATAGAACTCCTAGAAGAGAACATAGGCAGAACACTCTTGGCTATAAACGTAGCAATATTTTCTTACCTCAGTCTCCCAAGGCAAAAGAAATAAAAGCAAAAATAAGCAAATGGAACCTAATCAAACTTAAAAGCTTTTGCACAGCAAACGAAACCATCAACAGAACAAAAGGACAACCTACGCAATGGGAGAAAATATTTGCAAATAATGCTACCGACAGGGGCTTATTATCCAAAATATACAAACAGTTCATACAACTCAGTATCAACAACGACAACAAAAAACACCAAAATGGGAAGAAGACCTAAATAGACATTTCTCCAAAGAAGACATACAGATGGTCAACAAGCACATGAAAAGATGCTCAACATCACTAATTATTAGAGAAATGCAAATCAAAACCACAATGCGGTATCACCTCACATCGGTCAGAATGGCCATCATCAAGAAGTCTACAAATAATAAATGCTAGAGAGGGTGTGGAAAAAGGAAACCCTCCTACACTGTTGGTGGGAATGTAAATTGGTGCACCTACTATGGAGAATAGTATGGAGGTTCCTCAAAAAACTAAAAATAGAACCATCATATGATCTAGCAATCCCACTCCTGGGCATATATCCAGAAAAGATGAAAACTCTAATTCAAAAAGATACATGTACCCCAGTGTTCACAGCAGCGCTATTTACAATAGACAAGATATGGAAACAACCCAATTGTCCAACACACACACACACACACACACACACAGAGGAATATTACTCAGCCATAAAAAAGAATGAAATAATGCCATTTGCAGCAACATGGATGGACCTAGAGATTACCATACTAAGTGAAGTAAGTCAAAGACAAATATCATACATCACTTATATGTGGAATCTAAAAAATAATACAAATGAATCTATATACAAAACAGAAGCAGACTCACAGACATAGAAAACAAACTTGTGGTTACCAAAGGGGAAAGACAGTGGAGTGTGGGGATAAATTAGGAATATGGGATTAGCAGATATACACTACTATACGTAAAATAGATAAGTAACAAGGATTTACTGTATAGCACAGGGAACTATATTCAATATCTGGTAATAACCTATAACGGAAAATAATCTGAAATACATATAGATATAACTGAATCACTTTGCTGTACACCCGAAACTAACACGATATCGTAAACCGACTATATTTCAGTTTTTTAAAAAGCAGTAGATGGGGCAGTATTGCTGCACGATGCTGAAGAGCTCAGTGTAGAAGGATTGAAGTAGGCTGTTCACGTAAATTGGTGCTGCCGCCTTGGAGGGGGTGATCGTCAATGTGTGTGAACGTTATCAGGAAAAAGTACTGAGCTCAGTGGCCTGGAGGTCCAGTTCTCGGTATTGTCCCTAGAGCAGTAAAATTCCCACAGAAGTGCCCAGAGGAAGAGGGTCAATAGTACTCTTTGTTGCCTCCTTGTTTGTGATAGTAAACACCTCATGTCCATCAGTAGAGTTACAGGTAAATAAACTCTGGTCCATTGTACACCTGAGCTGTGGAGACACGAGGATCACTTAGAAAGATAAGCTACACTAAAAGACTTCCAAACGAAACAAATACTACCTGGCACCTTTTCCATCTCCCTCCCATTCCGTCTCTCTCAGCCTCTCTGTATGTGTAGATAGGACCTGGAAACTGCTCCCCTCCCCCATCACCACACTTGCAACGCTAAATATCCTTGTCGGAGGGGAAAGTTTCCAAGATGAGGGAATCTATCTTTAAGTTGTTAATTATTTTTAACTAGGAAAATGCCTTTCTCTATCACTTGTGCAGTTAGAAATTACTTGAAAGCATAGGACAATGCATCTGGCATTTTGCAAGGACAGTTGCGGCAGGGCAATGAGAGTGGAGGAGAGATGACAGCATCTTGAGGGGTAAATGGGAGGTTAAGAGACAGAAATCAAAGCAAAGGGAAAGAGGAACATAAGGCTACAGAAAGGCCTGGGCAGGGGGAGGCAAGAGAAAGTTCTTTGCTGGTTGGCTTTTAACTGGGGTGACTGAAAAGCTCAATAAAAGGGCATTTTGATTTCCTCTTACAGGCCATTGCTTCTATGGTAGAGCACGGGGTTTGCTTCTGATTTGAGATCACTCCTCTGATTCGCATCCCAACTATTCTGATGCAGAAAAGCCTAGAAGGATTTTGATGGGAAATTAAAATTGTTTGCTTGGTAGGATAGGGCCAGAATACCTGTATAAAGGCAAAACATTCCTAGGGAGAAAATGTTGCTTGAAATAGGATACAAAGGAATGTCCACCAATGGAGAAATGATTAAATATGTTATAATAATCATTGGGGTAGACTCTTAGGTAGTTACTAAAAACCACGTTTTACAAGTTTTAAAATTTGAAAACATGGGGAAGTGCTGGTAATACAATGTTTGATTTAAAAAATGCATGCCCGGGGCTTCCCTGGTGGCGCAGTGGTTGAGAGTCCGCCTGCCGATGCAGGGTACACGGGTTCGTGCCCCGGTCCAGGAGGATCCCACATGCCGCGGAGCGGCTGGGCCCGTGAGTCATGGCCGCTGAGCCTGCGTGTCCGGAGCCTGTGCTCCGCAACGGGAGAGGCCACAACAGTGAGAGGCCCGTGTACAGGAAAAAAAAAAAAAAAAAAAAAAAAAGGTCTATATGCATAAGGGAAAAAAAAGAAGGAAGCATTCATTTGTTAACAGTGCTTTTCTCTGGGTGATAGGGAAATTGGTGATTTTATTTTTCATGCATTTCTGTTGACACAACAATTTTCTATCGAAAACATGATTGCTTTTTTAATTCCCCAAAGGAATTGTTTTTAAAACTGTAGTTTGAAAATCATTTCTGAGGGAAGACAGCCAAGGGAGGATTCCTGTTTGGCAAGGAGTCAGCCACGCAGGACCCAAGCAGCCTTTTGGGGACTTTTTATTTCCCCTTTTGCCCAAATGTCAAGTGTCAGGCATTCACACAGTTAAAAAGGACCTAAGACGATCAACTTCCCCAATGCTGGGTGACAAGTGTCAACCCCTCCCCCCTCCCATCCCAAGGGGCTGTTGTGTGTTCTTACATTTATAAGAGAAAACACAGAACTTGAGCGGGCTGGAGCCACAGGCTGGCAACAGAGGTTTGGCCCCTGTTTCCTTAAACTGATCCCGAAAGAGTTATGTAACATGCAGACAGAAGAACGAAGCTCTCTCCCTCCCCCTGAATCTCCCTCCTTCCCACTAACATGGCAGGAAGCAATACAGCTTCACGATTAAGCCTGTAAACTTTGGAATCAAACAAACCCGTATGGAATCCTTGCCTTTCTTTCTTTTCTTTTTTTTTTTTAAACTTAACAGCTCTGTGGCTTCCGGCAAATTCTGTAAACTCCTTTTACTTTTGTTTTCTCATGTGTAAAATGGGGAGAAGATCCCCACCTCATTGGGCTCCTTTGAAGATTAAATAGGATAAAATACAGAGAGTGGACATGTAACTATCACTGAATCAGTAGTTTTATTCTCAGGTTACCTATTTTTCTTTTCTTCTCACCCTACCTTAGGGCCATCATTCATGGGATGAAATAAGAAAAGACGGTGTGGGGAGAAAGATACTCGTTAACCTGCAGATTTTCCTGCGAAAAGCAAAACCTCCCAATTCCAGGTTCGTATCCATTGGGAGCCCATGAACCAATCTGTTAAGCACTATTACCTGCTAGGCCGCGTGCTTCAGCCCCCTTTCAGGTCCACATCGATTATACTATCCTGTTACGTTTTATTCAAGTAAGTCCTGAAAACAGCCACTTCTCACCACCTCCTCAGCCACCATCTTCTCTCAAGGAGGCACAGCAACAGCCTTCTCCTCGGCCTTCCCTCTTCCAATCTTCCCATTTCCAGTAAACTTTGGAATCAACCAAAATAAGAGACCAATCTGGAGAGAGCGTAGTGTTACCTGTGGAAGCCCAGGGACTTCAGAACCAGGGTGATTTGGGACTGAACCCTGCTTCGGTCAGTTACTAATGTACCTTCGGTCACAAGGTGGCAAGTGGCAAAGGCGCTTTTCATGCCCATGGCTGCCTGGTTCCAGAGACCCCACTCTGCACCACCAGGCTTGCAGTCGCCCATCATTGCTGTGACAAATAACCATCAAGGCGTAGCTGGCTGTCTCCGCATCACTAGGAAGCGGCTCTCACTTAAACGGATTGCTGTGGTTGCTCCTCCCTCTCTGCTTTACTGGCACCGTGAGAGAGAAATTTATCCACCCAACCCATCCTAAGATTTCAGGGGTTCCGCTTCAGGAAACACAATACACGGCTGAGAATCTTTCTCCGCAGCTTTTAAAAGCCAGTCTTTGGATTAACCAGAGGTCTGATGAGCTCTTTTTTTAAACACATACCTACTAAGAGTGACAGTGCTGTTGTTTTTGTTTATGAACACGTCAAAATACTCTTATCTTTTATTGATCCGTGTTGAGGGAGTTGTAGGTTTTCATACAATGTTTTTTGAAAGAGTGAAAAGCAATACTTCAGAATGAAGATAGGATCATTCGTGGTTTTATCACCTTGTAGAGCTCATTTTATTTCAAACTGACCTTATGGAAGGAATCCCATTTTGGTTTCATCTTTTGGGACTCCCTGCTCAGCTAACTTAAAGGTTTAGCTTGGGATGTTTAATTCCATAGTCTACGGTCATCTTAAGAAATTTACAAAAAAGGCAAAACACAATACATAGAACTGTTTACCGTGGTGGAGTCCAAAGTAGAGTGATCTGCAGTAATTCTACGGACGACAGCACAGCAAAAGAGAAATGGCTTAGCCAAGCTCATGCGTTGCCATGAGAGATCCTAAGGCCATAAAAATTATGATCACACAGCTTATGAAAAAACATAAGGGGAATGTACATGCTATAATTATATCATATCATATGTAATATAATATAACTTAGGTACACAAAGCATAACACAAAATAGTTTGCATTGAATCGGACAATCAGGCAGTCAGTATGCATTTTATTGATTACCTGCTGTATGCAAGTACTTTTGTATGAAATAATCTATATAAAAAATATCTGAAAGGACTATGTAATGATAAGACTGAGTCAGGGAGATGGGATTATCATGGGTTGTTTTATCTTTATTCTCTCCTAACATTAAAAATATATGATTTCAAGTGGGACCTAATTAAACTTAAAAGTTTTGCACAGCAAAGGAAACCATCAACAAAACAAAAAGACAACCTACTGAATGGGAGAAAATATTTGCAAATGATATGACTGATAAGTGGTTAATATCCAAAATATATAAATAGCTCATACAACTCAACATCAAAAAAACAAAAAAAAAACCAAAAAACCCTATTAGAAATGGGCAGAAGACCTGAATAGACATTTTTCTGAAGAGGACATGCAGATGGCCAACAGGCATATGAAAGGATGCTCAACATCGCTAATCATCGGAGAAATGCAAATCAAAAGCCCAATGAGATGTCACCTCACACTTGTCAGAATGGCTGTTATCAAAAAGAACACAAATAACAAACGTTGGCAAGGATGTGGAGAAAAGTGAACCCTAGTACACTGTTGGCGGGAATGTAAATCGGTGTAGCCAGTATGGAAAACAGCATGGAGATTTCTCAAAAACCTAAAAATAGAACTACCATATGACCCAGCAATCCTACTCCTGGGCATATATGCAAAAAACACAAAACACTAATTTGAAAAGATACATGCACCCCAATGCATGTATTTACAATTACATGCATTATTTACAATTGCCAATATATGGAAGCAACCTAAGTATCCGACAACAGATGGATAAAGAAGATGTGGTGTATATATAAATATATATATACACACACACACATACACAATGGAATACTACTCAGCCATAATAAAGAGTGAAATTGGGCTTCCCTGGTGGCGCAGCGGTTGAGAGTCCGCCTGCCAATGCAGGGGACACGGGTTCGTGCCCTGGTCCGGGAAGATCCCACATGCCGCGGAGCGGCTAGGCCCGTGAGCCATGGCCACTGAACCTGTGCGTCCACAGCCTCTGCTCCGCAACAGGAGAGGCCACAACAGTGAGAGGCCGGTGTACAGCAAAAAAAAAAAAAAAAAAAAACGTATAAAGAGTGAAATTTTGCCATCTGCAACATGGAAGTACTTGGAGGGTATTATGCTAGGTGTAATAAGCCAGACAAAGACAAATGTTGTATGATACCACTTATATGTAGAATCTAAAAAGTACAACAGGGACTTCCCTGGTGGTCCAGTGGTTAAGAATCCGCCTTCCAATGCAGGGGCCATGGGTTCAATCCGTGGTCAGCGAACTAAGATCCCACATGCCGAGGGGCAACTAAGCCTGCACGCCGCAACTAGAGAAGCCCTCACACCGCATTGAAAGATCCCACATGCCACAATGAAGATCCCACCTGACGCAACTAAGACCAATGCAGCCAAATAAATAAATAAATAAATATTTAAAAAAAAATACAACAAGCACGGGCTTCCCTGGTGGCGCAGTGGTTGAGTCCGCCTGCCGATGCAGGGGACGTAGGTTCGTGCCCCGGTCCGGGAGGATCCCACATGCCGTGGAGCGGCTGGGCCCGTGAGCCATGGCCGCTGAGCCTGCGCGTCCGGAGCCTGTGCTCCGCAACGGGAGAGGCCACAGCAGGGAGAGGCCCGCGCACCGAAAAAAAAACAAAAAAACAAAAAAACAAGCTAGTGAATATAGCAAAAAAGAAAGAGACTCACGGATATAGAGAACAAAGTAGTGGTTACCAGTAGGGAGAGGGAAGCGGGGAGGGGGGCAATAGAAGGGTAGGGGATTAAGAGGTAGAAAACATTATGTATCGGGCTGGCCAAAAATTTCGTTCGGGTTTTCCATAAGCTCTTGCAGCAAATCCGAAAGAACTTTTGGGCCAATCCAACATTAAGTGAGCTACGAGGATATACTGTACAACATGGGGAATATCACCGATATTTTATAATTATAAATGGGGTATAATCTTTAAAGAAATATATGATTTCACAAATTTTTTTTTAAAAGGATAAAAATGTTTGAAGCAGCATAACGATAAGAGCTGCAAATGCTAATTTTGTGCTAACTTAATCCCAGGTACTGCTCTGAGCAGGCTGGGAATTTCATCTGGTTACTTCTACAATGATGGGATTGTCAACATCACTGCCATTTTACAGTGAAGAAACTGAGACGTGATGTTTTATACAAGCCCAATGTCTTAGGGATAGTTCATAGGAGAACTGAGTCCTAGAATGTTCTTCATTACTACTCCAAACATATCACACAAGGGTACGACACACAACTATGCATGTGGGATTTCCTACAGCATTTCCTTGATATATGGCCTTGGCAATGGATCCCTCCTTAGCCATACTGGAGTGTCCTCTGCTTTTCTTGTTTACCACTCTCCCAGGCCCAGACTCACAACTGATACTCAATCGTTCAATGAATAAACCAATCCCACATTGATAAAGGCGGCCAGGAATCGGGTCATCCACTCCTTTTATCAGAAGTGTCTGTCAACGCCATGGGACTTTCATAGATTTATTTCTGTGTGTCCACCATTCCAAGTTGAAACAGATAATGTCAACCCAGTTCACAAGACAAGCAAACACTTAAACTGAGAAGACGATGATAAAACCAGGGACTTATTTCACCCTGGGAATATTCCAGAAACCAAGTTTGAATAATTGGTTCATGTTCAGTTGGACACAGGTTCACTCCCAGGTTGACTCACACATAGAAATACTCCGGACTACCTTATGACTGCTACACACACGCACGCACACACGCACGCACACACACACCATCTTTCCAAAATGGCAATTATGCAGCATGAACCAGTCGCCCTTGACTTCAGAGCACCGAGTCCTTCCATGTCGACCTTGATTTCCGTCTCTTTCTGATACTCTTATCCAATCTAACAGCAAACACTGCCCACCCCATCTTCTAAATTTTAGGCCTACTGTATGGCCAGCACATACAGTCAATTTTGGTAAATATTCCATACGTACTTCAAAAACATTATATATTCTACAGTTATTGGTTGCTTTGTTCTTTAAATGTCAATTCAACCAACTGTGTAAATAGTGCTGGTCAATTTTTTTTTTTTAATTCCTACTAATTAGCTTCTGTTGGTTTGTTTATTAGTTACTGATAGAGGAATGGTGAAGCTTACAACTACCATGGTGGATTTCTTTATTTCTCCTTCTAGACCTGGGGGTTTCTGCTTTATACATATCACAGCTATATTAGCAAGAGTTTCTAGATTTAAAATTGTTCTGTCTTTCTCCTTGTCTCTGTACAGAACAAGGGCAGAATAGGCCCTCAACAAATGTTTGCTGTCTGTGTCAAATAGAGGGTCAGATGGAGACGATTCAGAGTCTCTCTGCTTCTCGTCTCCAATAGTCTCTCTTTTTTTTTTTATTGGATCCAATAGTCTCTATTTAGCCCCTGAATGAAGAAGCCTACGTTTCCCTCTGAGTCACAGTCAACAGCAAAAAAAAAAAAATTTCCTAGCATGGTCATTTTTCCAGAGTTGCTATCCAAGGCTGCTATGGCACCGAGGGATGAAAGAAACATCACCACCAGCCCCCATTCCAGAATTTCCTGTCTTGTCTTGTGGTTAACTTAAAACATTTCACCTCCCGCCTCCCTCTTTCTCACCATCTCTTCTTTATGGTTAAAGAAGTTATAATTTTGCAAAGGGCATGGTTAAGCAAATCCAGAGATCTTGGCTAGGGGACCTGATTTTTCAAGGCCCTATTTTTTTGTGAGCTGAAGAAATCTGTATGTTGCAGAGTTTGCACATGAGTTTTTTAGCCTTAGTCAGGACTGGTGCACAATTTCCTGTTTTTGTGTCCTCAAAACTGCTAAGCTACTTGTGAACAACTGGCCAAGAGAGGGAGGGGACAGGGGCTGTGGAGAGAGGGTTTTGAGCCAAGAGGGGTGGAGAAGGCTGCTCCTCCCTGGGTTCTGGCAGAACTTCTGTGAAAGTGGAAAAGTTCCTTGGTGTTTTATTTTTGTTGTTTAAAGGCAGGGAAGTAGAGACTGGAGGCAGATTCTCAGATTCTAGACTTGAAGTTGGGGGTTTGAGTGGTTAAGAGAAGAAGAAACAAGTCTGAGCAGGAATTTTAATCAGTTTCCAAATACTCAAATGACAGTTGAATCTCATAATGTTCTGATAAACGTGAACATTTACTAAGCACTTATTATGCGCTAGGCACCGTGTTAACTGCTTTGCAGGGAGTGTGCTGTTAAATCCCCGTAGCAACCCCTGGAGGTGGATTCCACTATCAGCTCCATTTTATGGATGTGAAAGTGAGCCTGGGAGAAGTGAAGTGACCTGGCATTCCAACCCAGGCCCTTGGACCCAGAGCCTGTGTCCTTAACCACTCCTCTGTCCTGAAGAGACAGAAGGTGACAGGGTTGTCTCAGAGGCCATAGTAGATGTGCTCTTGTCTGTGGAAACAGGGGAGGGGATGGGTCCCTGACCAAAGCTGCTCCCTGCTTTTTCTTTTTCTCTCTCTCAAAGCAGGGCCTTGGATTGTGCTGGGCATTGGTCTATTTGCTCCTACTTCCTCTCTCCATGCTGCCCTTCACACTGCCTTTCCCAGGTTCCATTGCCAACTGGCTCCTGGTTTGCTTCAGCCAGTGGAAGGCTCTGGCACCAAGATATTTTTCCCTCCCATCAGCAGAAAAACACTGCTTCCAGACCCCCGTCCCCACAGCTGCCCTCAGGCAGTCTTTCCCCTCCCGCACCTCCCCACATGGCGCTCCATTTCCCACAGGACCACCGGGTTCCCTGGTCTGGTAACACCACCTCTTCCTTTTATCTCTCTGGCCCCAATAGTGGTTGTGGCTTCCTTCTGTGTCTCATCTCTGGATGGCCTTCTTGTCACATGCTTGCCTTGTCAGCTCTTCCAGCACCTTTAAAACCACTACCCATATTAATCCTCCTCTATTAAACTACTGGCACAAGCGAGGTTCCCTGAGAGGACCCTAAGTGAGACACAGACATTTGTGCTTTAGATACAGACCCTGAGACAAGAAGTTGGACGCAGGCTGTTTATTTGGGAAGGGGTCCCCGGGAGCGTGAATGAGGGAGAGTGTGTTTCTGAGTGTTACTACTGGGGCAGTTGGGTTCAGTCTTGCTGGGGACACTGTGGGAGCATGCGGAAGACCCACCCCAAAAGATGGCGAAGCTGAGATATTTATCCACCGTTTTCCACCCCTCACTGGTTGAGGGTAGCCTCTGGGGACATGAACTTTCAGGCATTTCCAGGATGCCCTGCATGTGGGCTGAACAAGTTCTCACAGCCCCTGGAGGAAGCCACCAAGAAGAAAAGCAAATCATGGAGGGATCATTGAGGTAGGAAGTTATCAGTACCGGTGAACTCAGAGCTGGACTGAGGAGCAATGAGGCGGGGCATCTGTTACTATAGCAACCTGGCTAATAGTATAAGTAGATACAACCAAGGAAAGTCAAAGGCAGACCTGAGTTCCCTCCCCCACCCACCCCAAATTCTACTTTATTTTGGAAGGGGATGGACACCAGGGAAGATCAACATTTTTCTCCCTCTCTCCTCCCTCCTTTCTCTTTTCTCGGATGAGCCAGACAGACAAGTGGTTACCAGGACGGGGAAAGACAGGGATGCGGCTTAAGGGTGTCCCAAAGATTGGATGGGCTTTGAGCCCTTGAAAGAGAAGACGTACACTCTACCTTGTACAGGTGTCACCTGCAGCCTCATCAATAATGCTGACTGAGCACTTAACACCTGCCGGGCACTATGCTAGCAAGCCATAAATGCATTGTCTCATTTACCCTTCTCAGCAAGTCTCTGAGTTAAGTTCCATTATTATTCCCATTCTACAGATGAGCAAACTAAGGTAAAGTAACTGACTCAAGATCTCACAGCCTTGGTTCATAGACGTGGGTAATCTGGATGGACTGTGGGACAAAATTCCAAATTCCCACTTACGGCGCTTGGAAAGAAGCATTTAAGCATTCTTCTAAGGACCAGTGCCATTTAGAGGTTTTATCTGAGTATTTCTTACACTCGTTAAAGAGTCTTAAAAACAAAATGATTATACTTTATGGTATCTAGTAGTTCAGGTCACTCAAGGAATCCAATGAATATTAGTTGAATTGAGTTTGCATTATTAGATATGCCTGCAACAAAATACAAATCTGATTATGTAACCCTCCAGCTCAGATCTCTTCCATGGCTCCCTACTGCCCTCAGGACAAAGTTTAAACTTCTTACCATGGGCTCCTTACTGCGTGTCCCTGTTGACCTGATCTGGCCTTCTCCCCAGCCTTCATCATCTTATCTATCCTCCCCCCGCAGCCTCACTCAAGCCATGCTGAGTTACTTGCCATTCTCTCTGTAGACTCCGGGCTTTTGAACTTCTGTTCTGCTGGAAACCCCTTTGGCCATTCTTTGAGAGTTAGCCTCAAACTGTCGCCTCCTCCAATGGCCAACCCCTGTAGTCTTGTAGCAGTGCCTTCCTCTGAGTTCCACAATGCCCTGCATTTACTTATCTTACATTATATTATGATTGTCTTTTTGTCTGCCTGTCTTTCCCACAGATATGAAAACATGCATTTAAGAGCTTAGGTTGGGTTTCAACCTTGGTTCTGACCTGTGTGTCCTTGGGCAAAGTTGCTTCTCCTCTCTGAGCCTTGGTTTTCTCATCTGTAAAATGGGCAATAAACAAGGGAATTCATGTGAAGCACAATACCTGGCATATAGTAAAGTCCAGTGTTAGCTATCATCATCTTTGCATCTCCTGAACATGGTCTTTTTAAGTTGATGCTCAGTGAAGTAAGAGCTCAACCTAGACCAGTGGTTTTCAATTTCTTCTGCATCAGAACCACCCTGGAGCACTTGTGAAAACACACATTTGATCCAGTGGTCTGGAGGGGGCTTGAGAATTTGCATTTCTAATTGGTTCTCAGGTGATGCTGATACTGATTGTTATGGGGCCACACTTTGAGGGCCACTCAGCTGGGCACCTGAGGAGGGAAGATGTCTGATTAGAGTGATCAAACACTTGGAGCTAAAATAAACTCATACTAGAGCATAAGGCAACCCTCTTCCCAATGGACGTGGCCATAGAATATTTATCTATCAATTTACCCATTTGGTTGCCATTTATTGAGTATCTACTACGCCCAGGCATTGTGCTAGACACTGACGATAGAGCAATGAATGAGACAAGAAGGTCCCCGGTGTTGATGAGCCCACGGTCTAATGGTCCTGGTTTGCAGGGCAGGCATCATAATTGCTCAGGTCCCATCAATTTGAATTGAAGGGGCCTGGTTGTTTTGGGGAACGGCTACCTTTAAAAATACTGAGATTAGGGCTTCCCTGGTGGCACAGTGGTTGGGAGTCCGCCTGCCCATGCAGGGGATGTGGGTTCGTGCCCCGGTCTGGGAAGATCCCCCATGCCGTGGAGCGGCTGGGCCCGTGAGCCATGGCCGCTGAGCCTGTGCGTCCAGAGCCTGTGCTCCGCAACGGGAGAGGCCACGACAGTGAGAGGCCCGCGTACCGCAAAAAATAAAAAATTTTAAAAAATTAAAAAAAATACTGAGATTAATGCTTGCTTTACTGTTTACTGCATTATCCTAGTGGCCGTCTCAATATTGATTTCACCAAAATGCTAAATCAAAACTGATTATGGTAATCCCGTAATTCCCTTGTCTGGCACTGCAGCCATCATCTGGCACTGGTTTTAGGATGAGGTCAGCTCATGGGACACGGCAGAGCAGAGTCCCAGAGAACCAGGGGCAGGCTGTGACAAAACACCTGTTACATAAAATGATAAATATCCCTACTGTTCTTATTATTAATTAGCCAATTTGAGTAGGCGTTTTCAGCTACTTGGTGCTAAAATGCCCTGTGCTCTAACAGCCCTCCTGTACTGTTTTTTATGCACCAGCCACTGCATGAAGCGTTTGCCTTGCTCCAACTTGCTCCACGCTCACAGCAACTCCATGAAGTTGGCACTTTTATTATCCTCCTGTTTAGGGAGGAAACTGACGAGGTAAGTCACTCGCCCTCTCCCCTAGCTGGGTGTGGAGAGAGGCAAGGCTGCTTTGTGGAGCGTGGTGGGCCGGTGAGGGTGACTTACATGCTTAGCAATGCCACCAACTTAAACGGTTTGCAATCACACTACCCTTCCTCAAGCTTCTTCCAAGACTGAGCTGATAAGAATGGAAAAACCAACCAACAACCAACTTTACCTTTGCTTGGGGGACTGAGAATCACAGAAGGCAATTGACTTACCCTGTTTGGCCCTCTTATTCTAGTTCTCTTCATTCAACTTGACCACTTCCTAGAAGTTACTTAAGAGTAACATATTCTTAAAGAGTTGCTTCAGCCCAGCCTCCTGGTCCAGCCGTCAGGGAAAAGGACCAGGCTAGAGACTGTGGGACGCCAGGTCTTGGAACTCCCGGCTGTGGCCAGATTTAAAGGGAAATGTCCTTCAACGAGAATAAATCACGTGAGCAATGAGCACTCATTACCAGAGATCCAGCTGGAGGCCATTTTGTTAAGGAGTGCGCCTTTGGGGGAAAAAAGCCATACAGGTGCACATCAGTCCCCCTCATAATGAAATATAACAAAGGAGGCAATTAAGTTCAGTTAGGGGCATACAGCTTTAAATGAGATAATGTATTCAAAAAGCAGTCTATAAACTGTGAAGTGTGTTAATGTAAAGCCTTATTATTATTACCCTTACTTCTGTGAAATTGCACGGGTTGCTACCCAGGCACGGGCTATGGCTAGTTAAAGGGCCAGGGGATAGAGAGGCTACAGTGAATAGGTTTCTGGGGAAGGGAAACAGAGGCGAAAGAGTTAAGCTCCCCAGAAAACCAATTTATGCAAAGGGCTGGATCCTGACTGGCATTCAGGCCAGGGCTAAGATCTGAATTACAAATTTACAGAATTTGCTGCTCTGTAAGTAATTTCTTTTCTTCCTAATGGAGCCCGTAATTTCCAGGGGGGCTGGACTCCCTTTATTTCCACTGATAGAGTGAACAAGATCTAGACCACAGAGGAACCTAATCCTACTCACCGAGCAAACTGCCTTTTTAAAAGGCCGAAAAAGGGACATTGGGAGGATAAAAGCTGGTAAGAATCATCTTACATTTCTGCAAAGCGCATTCCCTGCATTTGCAACCTGGGTGAGTTAATAATGGAAATCATTTTGCTTTCCTTCTCTCTAAGGTAGGGTGGTGATCTGATTTTATTTTGTAAGGCTTAAGATCAACTTGGGATTATTTGACAAAAGAAATGATACTTGTCAGGTCTGCTCCCTTCCAGGCACTTTGAGAGAGAGCCAGCAGAACACAGATTCTAGCCTCTTGGAATCTAATTAAAGGGGACCCCAGTGCATCTGTTTGCAAGCAAACAACAACAGTCCAGCTAGAGAGTCTCCGTGTGTGTGTGTGTGTGTGTGTGTGTGTGTGTGTGTGTGTGTGTGTCTGTGTGTATTTAAATCCCCGATAATTTGTTTAAAGGGCAGGGGGGTACAATAAAACCAGTTTGGCATTTCCTTGGGTGGTATGTGTCCCTTTCCCCAAGAGGATGGATTCATGAGAGACCTCAGGGGCTGCTGAGAACAACTGTGCCTTTGAATGAATTCTTTTATGGGTATCAGTCCAGAAGTCGCCGTTGGCTGGAGCTGGAAAGCAGAGTTTTTTGATTTTTGTTTTCCCCGATTGCAGCCATTTCAGCTCAAAGGCCCAGTTCCTGGAAAGGGTACTTCTTCATGACATTGGAGAAGACACTCTTCCATGTGCACCTAAAAATAAAGAAGTCAATAATTTAATGAGTATGTCAACTTCAAAAAGGTACCTTTGCCTCCTCCTCCAGGTCTTAATTTCTCTTTCAGTTTCAGGGTGTTCTCAACATTTTACTGTGTGCCGTTTTGCTATCCAAATGGCATTCCTGGGTTCTGTAATTTGAAGAACTTCAGTCCTTCTGTGAATCTGTGTGCTGGGAGCTTTCCTGAGCTCACTTGGGAACTGTGCGCTCTTTTCACACTAGGTCAGCAGGAGCATGGAAATTAGTATTTATTGTAAACGCATCAGGAATTGGCTCGCCAGTCAAAACCAAACAAACTCCACAAAACTCAAAAATGGAGTTTGAACTTGCTTCTCAGGCTACAACTGGCTTTAGAATCCCCCCAATAAGCCATTTATTTGAGTCCTATCTGGCTTAAATTTTCTTAAAAAAAAAAAAAAGCAATTTCATTACAAGATTGTTCTCTTTTTTGGCCAGGAGGATGGGAAACAAGTTACAGAAACTGTTGGCATGCTTTCCAGCAAGATTCGCAGCAGAGAACTTCTTTTTAAAAATTAAAAAATGTTTTTCTGGGGCCGGAGAGGGTGGGAGGGCTCCTTCTGCATTAGTGACTCAGCCCTGCCTGGGGACATTCCTCTTCAGGGCAAAAAGCCCCTGTGTCCAGTGAGGTGAAGCTTGCAAATAATACTGTCACCTTTCTCAATAGACTGGTATGGTCCGGAGCCCAAAGGTCACACCAGGCAACCCCCCTGGTGTTTAGAGACACAGCGGTAACCAGCTGCCTGTTTGCCTTGAATCATCCCATGTACTGTAATGGCGATGGTGGAGGTGGAGGGAAGGTCACCCCCCACCAAGGGCTTCCCCAGTGTTTTTTTTTTTTCTTGATTTGGGCAAAGTTAAGCGTGCAGACATGAAGCAGCATGAGGTCACTCTCAGCTGGGTGAGTCACAGACACTGAGGACTCTCCAGGTTCGAGCAGGAGGGATGAAGAAACCAACCCCTCTGCAAGGGAAAGGCCTCTGGTCTTTATTGGAAACTGAGCATTCAGGCAGCCCAAGCTGGGAGCCAGCGGGTTCCAGGAGCCAAGGATCTCCCAATTTGTTCTTTTAGAAACATTTTTGTCCCGAACACATTATCCAAAGGCCTTTTTGCCTAAGCCATTGTTTTATTTGCCTAAGGTATAGACTTGTCAGGAGAGGATGTTCCATGTTATTTCTAATCACCGGGTGATGGATTGTACATGCGATGGATTTGTGTGAGTCAGTGTATGCGTGTGGTTCTGTCGGTTACACGTGTCTGTTTGTGTATGATTATGAATGTGTGTATGCACTTACCTATTCCTGTATAGAAGTAACTATGTTTGTAAGTATGAATGTGTGCATATGTGGGTATAAATACACGCTTGGATGTATACATGTGTACCTGTAGTGGACACTTGGGATGACCCTCATCCTCTAGCCGGTAAGGGATCCAGCTTCCCAGCTCAGTGGGAGCAGCTTGCCTGTCCTGACACCTCCCAGGGTGGCCCGTGGCTCACCAACAAGGGGACAAACCCTGCCTTGTAGGTATAACCAACTTTATGGTGCAATTCATGCTCCAGGGACCCCTGGCAGATCAGGACGAAACTCAACTCCAGCTGAGACCAATTCCTGCCCTGTCCTTCTCTTCTTCCCTTTCCCCTGGGAGCCCTCCTTCAGCCTAACACGTGCATCTGAATCCCTGTCTCAGGCTCTGCTCTAGGCGGCGTGGCCTAAGAAAGTGTTTGTATATATGTGCCTGTGTGCGTATATACAAATATACATGTGCACACATTTGTATGTGCACGTGCCCACGTACAAGGAAACTGAGAAGGATCTGGAAGAAGAGATAAGATGGAAAAAGAGCACTGACTTTCTACTGTGGAAGATAAAGGCATCTCAGACATAGAGCATGAGAGACCTGCTTTCAAAGTTGAAAATTAAAAGATCCTTCAGATGTAAATGTGCTTTTTATTAAATCAGAAAAAGATACAGTATACATGGTATCAGTCAATCATATGGCTACTTTGGATTACATTTTAATACACTCATCGTCCTATGTACTCCTCTGTACAAGTATTAAAAAAAACCCAGGTATTTGAATAATCTTCTGTAAATTTTTATTATTAACTGGGGTTATAGGGAGGGTTTTATCAGAGCACATCCTGAGAACATTAGGAAATTACAGACAGACTTGAGATAAGTGTCAGACAGAACAGATGAAGCAAGCCCCTCAGCCATCTGAGAAACATTAATAATGTAAGATTGCAGAGACCGAAATCTTTGTTAGGGATGCAGGATGCGGGATGAAAATGGAGACCTTGGCGCCCCCTAGTGTTGCAAAATAAACTCGCAACTTCACTTATTCGGTTTGGTTTGTTTTTTTTTGGAAGTTGTAATCCCCGCCCTTGTCACTGAGCCTCAAAAAGCAATTGTTTTCCCAAATTATGTCAAGCCCTCTCCAGTCAATCTTTTCCCGCTCGTCAGTAACGTTCAAGAACCCTATTTGAAAAACAACTCTTATTCATTCCTTTGTCGTTCCCCACACATTCCGTTCCAGAAAATTGGCAACCTCCCAACACAGAGCCCACGTTTTCCCTCCTTGAGACATGAACTTAAACAAACGGATTCTTGTCTCTCCTCTTCAAGCTGAGAGGGTGAGCGTGTATTTACTACAAAGCTTAATCCCTTCAGGCAGGCGTTTTCCTTCTGCAACTTACTCATCACCGGCCATTTTTCATAACTTCACCAGAACGCAGTCCTCGGCCCCCTCCCCCTACCTGCTTGGCAACCATCGACTCTTCTGACCTGGCTCGTTAACCTGCTAAACCATCCTGACAGTTATTTACCAGGAAAGACTGGACCAGAGACAGAAATAATACACCTCAATATACAACAGCTCAGGCTTAATTTGTAAGCAGAATTTCATTTGATGGCCATCAGAAGAAAAAATATATACATGGAGCGGGGTTGGGGAGGAGATTGAGTAGGGAGAAGACCTCTTGGTGGCAGAACTTGGTGGGAACCGTGGTGATTTGTTTACTTGGATTTGCCAACTGGTCCGATGGATACGGGGTCTGTTTGCACTTGAGCGTCCAACATCCGCTTTGGTCCCTGGAGAGAAATATACAAGAAGTTGCATCCTAGTGAAGAGCTGTAATACCAACAGCAACTACCATTTATTTAGCACCGACTCTGTGCCACATAAATACCCCTTATTCGTGGGCAGTGGGTAAGAGAACGGTTTCCAATGAGATGCCCGAGTTCAGTGCCCGGTTATATTACTTTCTAGCGTTGTGAAATCCTGGACAAATGGCTGAACTCTTTGTGCTTCAGTTTCCTCATCTTTAGAATGGAGGTGATAACATTTATCTCGGAGGGGTTGTTCCAAGATAAAGTGAGTCCTGACTTGTAATGTACTTAGTACCTGGGGTGTAGAAACCCTGCCACAGTTAGAGCTCACTTCCGTCACCCTCTCTAATCACTTTCTAACCACACTGCCTGTTTGCTTTTCTTACAAAACGTATCTTTGCAAAGTTTTCATGTAATGCCAAGTAGGCTGCTATCTGTTAGAATCCAAGCAGCATATGGAGGAGGAGGGAAAAAGGGGCAGAATGAAGGGGATGTCACTAGGAGGGCAAAGGTCACGCAGGGAGTGGTTGGCGGTGCAGTCTCTGAGAAGCTGACCTGAGGGCTGAGGCTGGGCTGGGCGGGGGTGAGGGGGGCCAGAAGCTCGTTTCCTGTAGGTGACAGGGCCTCGATGGGTCCCTGGCTGGTGCCAGTCCCGCTGCCGGCGTTGCCCTCTCAGGAAAGGGGTCAGACAACCCCAGGGAAATGTGTCCAGCCTGGCAGTCCTCAGGGCTTGACCGGATCCTTGCAAGATGGCAGGAAACCCTTCCCTCCTTCTCCACCACTGTTGGGAGTCTCCTGACAATGGGAAGATGGAGGACTTGAAGAATAAGCACTTCCACCTCAAAGGGACGTTGCCGTAATTAAAGAGATGATGAATATAAGTGAAGCACAGCCTCAGAGGAAGGGCTCGGTGACTTGAATTGTAATTATTATCTAGAACCTGCCCACGTCTTGGCATCTCTGCAGGCATCACAATGCCAAACCGCCACTGGCTCTCCCAGGTAACCCTAGAAGTGTTACCCTGGGCATCTGTTTCTGCTCTTGCCACTCTATAAGCCACTTCTGCACTATAGCAGCAAAATAGTCTTTAAAGGCTATAAACAAAGGTCCTTGCTTAACACCCTTTAATAGCTTCCCAATTGAAGTAGGATTATGTCAACATTCTTTGCACAGCCTGTACAGCCAGCAAGAGCTGCCCACTGCTCCAACCTTAGCGACTTTTATTATTCACCTAGCTCACCAGCTCCCAGCAACGGGGCCTCAAACATACAAAGCTCATTCCCACCCCAGGGCCCTTGCACATGCTGTTCCCTCCTGCTGGAACAAAGAGCCTTGCTCTCTTCCTGTCTGGCACCGATAATCAATCCTGCCTCATCTCAAATATTATCTCCTCAGAAACACTTTCTGGATCCACAGATTCCAAGTTGCACACAAACTGCTGTCCTCATCCCCAGCGTAACCCTATCACATCACCATGTTTATTTCCCCTCCGTGACTTCCCACACTCACATTTTTGTGTTTTAATTTATCTACTTTATAGTTCCATGTGTCCCACTAGAAAGTGAGCCTCAAACTGAGGTTCTACACACATACTCAAGGACACAAAGACGAGACAGAAATAGATGACATTGATCATAAAATTTTAAACCTGGGGCCTGAGATTCTGTATTTCTAATAAACTCCCCAGAGATGCTTCTAAAGACCAAACTGGGGCCAGAGGAACCACAGCCCTCACTTAACCTCTATCTATAATATTAGAGGGCACCAATGTCTACAGATATTCATGAAACGGAATAGTTAGGAATGATTAGGGCAGTTTGCTTCACGTAACTACCCCATCTTCATTGCAACACGAAGGTGAACCCCGGTTCACTGGCCCCATAGCTGATGCCAGTAGTATTGCCTTGCCTGGCCCTCCTGGCTCAACCCACGTTCCCACGGGCCCTGGGTACGATTTCACTTGTCTCTCTTTCTTATTATTTGGGTGACGATTCTTCTCCCTGTTTGCCAGGATTTACGTCATCCCAGATATAATGAAACCTTTACTAGTAGCGTATTTTACTCCATCTATTCGTTCATCAACAGACACTGCTGGGGTGTCGACTGTGTTCTAGCCACACGCTGGTGGGATGGAGGGGACAGCACATCTGCCTGTGACAGGTCTGGTCACTGCCTTCCCTAAGCTAACAGTCTGAAGAAGGAGACAGAGAAGAACCAAATAGACACAAATGAAGAACCCCAAGCTTAATTCATTATTTAATGTCTGGCCTCCACTCACCCCTCACTGGACTTCCCCAGAGGGAAGGAGCTAATAAGTTTTAGCCTGGTCTGTATACCCACCACCCAGGGCCAGGCTCAGAGCAGCTTCCCTGGTGCAAACTCCACAAGGCTGACTTTGGCCACAGACGAGCAACCCTGCTTCTCATCATCACCTGTTCCTGCCAACGCACTGCATCCTTGTATTCCCTCTCCTCCAGCCAGACCGAGCCTCAGATCCGTGCCGTCTCCCCCCGACACCTTTGTCCCCATGGCCTGGACCTCACCTGCCTTCAGACTTCCCCTTGCCTCATCCCTCTACAGGTTAACTTGAGGTCCCTCCTCACATGGAACCTCTGAGAAGCCCCCGCCCCCCTCCTCCCAAACCCAAGGCCAGGCCACGTCCTCACCCTCAGGCTCCCTTCCTGTGCCCGCCCCCGCCTCCCACCCCCCACCCCCGCCATCAGCGTCACACCTGCCTGTGGCCGCGGAAAAGCAATGCCTGCGCCCACCTTGCTCTCTGCACCTGGCACACAGCAGGTCCTCGGTGTTTGGCCAAGGCTCAGCCACCCCCTGGCCAGCCGGTCCCCTTTGGAAAAGCCCAGAAAGAAGAGGCGCACCGTCCACCCACCAGGCCCTTGAAGAAGCCCCCGAGGGGCGGTCGCCGCTTCTCGAGCCTCTTCTGGGACTTGTCCCCATCCCGCAGCGAGTTCGCCTCCCCCGGGGCCTCCACACGCGGGGCCGGCTCGTCGTTGGCTTCCTGCTTGCTGCTCTTCTGCTTCTCGGTCTCGGCGGACGCCTTCTTGTCCTTGGAGGCGCCCTCTTTGCCCTTCTGGCCGGCGGCTGCCGGTTCCGACTCCGGCGGCACCACCGCCTTCTCAGTGGACTCTGGGGCCTAGAGCAAGTTCAAACAAAATGCATTTTTAGTGGCTGCAAGACAACGCCCAGTAGCAGGTGAGTAAACACGTTAAAACAGAGATGTTCAAAGGCTGGATGGTGCCTACGTGTTCAGGATTCCTGGGTGAGATGGAAAGAAGTAAGAAAAATGTGTAAATACTTTTTATGGTATGAGGTCCCAGCGGGGACATTTATTTACCAATCTGGTCATTCATTCATTAATGAAAACTTCCCCAGCAAGCATTCTTTACTCCTTCTTCGGGAACTAGAACCTGGGTTTTCCCTGGAGAACCACCCTTCTCTCTGGTTTATTCCCTGTGGTTTCGACACACTCATTTCGTCCCTGGACAAAGGGCACACGACTCAGGCCTGGCCGGTCAGAGCGCTGCATGTGATCGGGCTGCTGGGATTGGTTCCAGCTGGCCAAAGGCAGCTAAACCTGCGCTAATCTCAGGGCTCTGCTAAAGCAACCGAGAGAGAGGTCAGTTCCCTTTCCATGAACTTGAAGCTGGGAAGATGAAAGCCTGGAGCTTCCAGAACCACCACCATTTCCAAAAAAAAAATCCTGGAAGTGGAATTTCTTTTTTCTTGAAAAATGAACCATGAGGAACAGAGGAAAGCAGAGCTAAGAGATGAAGAGAGAGAAAGGGAAAAAGAGCCCTCGTATGGATGGCATTACGCATGCCCCTGGATCTAGCCGTTCCTGAAGCCCCTTTTTGTATGGGCCAGCTTTGAGGGGATTTCTCCCACTTGCAACAACACGTCACTCTTCTTGGGATGCCTGGTCTTTTCTTCATGATTATGTCTATCTTAATTTCTGGCGTGAAACTGTCATTTCATAAAACAGTGGTAAAAGAAGATAATGGTTTTAGTTGTGAACATACATCTTTTCATGGTAGAGTGAAATGTTTGCATTCCTATTTGGTTCCTACAATTTGGAGGAATAAGGCTGTAAAATCCAAAATTCTAGGTAAACTACAGACAACCAAAAATCTGTTAGGAAGTAAAAGACTTTTTCCCATAATTTGCTTGAACTGAAATGACTCTGGGGGTCAGACAGATAAAACGAAAGCATGAAAGAGGCTAGGGGTAAGAATAATCATATGGTGAACTTATTTCCCCAGTTGTGAAAGCAGCATAAGGCCAAAGAAATATTTCTCTAGTGTACGAAAAACAGTTCAAGCTCTGCTGGCTCTGATGCTGGGGGGACAATTGGCAGTAGGGGGCACTGTGGTGAATTGAATGCCACATGCCTTGTCTAGAGGGGCCACAACTGCTCAGACCCACCAAAGATACAATGTGGGATTACAGCCCCAGTGCTGTCATATCTTCTACGTTTTCAGATGGAAACTTGAAATCGAATTATTTCAAATGCAAAATATGTCAGTTTAAAAACAGTGACATCGAAAGTTTTAAAGCCCTGTTCACAGCAAACAACCACAACACAGTTATCCCTGTGGGCTACATTTGGCCCACTGGATACGTATTTACAATTTATGATTCATAAAATGTATGTGTTGTCCCCAAGTCACAAAGTTCTAGGACAAAGTGACAGTTTTGATTCAGAGGGCATAGAACTGTCATTTCACATCAGTGAATCAAACACACCCCTTAGAAATGAGCAGGAAGACAGAGAAAATTCCCCTGTCCCGAAGGCCTCCCCAAGCTACAGCGCCCTCCTGGAGGGCAGAACTCCTTGGAGAACAAAGCCTCAGACATCCAGTGCAGCCCAAGAAGATGTTTTACAAGCACATATCCTGAATATTTCTGTTGGATCCCAGTTGCCAAAGTTGTAGCAAATGCTAAGATACAGATGTTGAGTATAACAGAGGGCTAGAGCACATACTCGCCTTAGAAAGAGACAGAAACTCCCACCGTGCTGCTCTGCACAAAGGCCAGAAACCAGTGACCCTGCTCAAACACCCTGTTAACTGTTTTTGTTGCATAGAAGATTTTAAGATACAGTGAGTAGCTAAAAGCTCAGTGTCTGGAGTCATAAGAACATGGTGTGGGGACTTCCCTGGTGGCGCAGTGGTTGAGAATCCGCCTGCCAATGCAGGGGACACAGGTTCAAGCCCTGGTCCGGGAAGATCTCACATGCCGTGGAACAACTAAGCCCGTGCGCCATAACTACTGAGCCTGCGCTCTGGAGCCCGCGAGCCACAACTACTGAAGCCCATGTGCCACAACTACTGAAGCCCATGCGCCTAGAGACCGTGCTCCACAACAAGAGAAACCACCGTGGTGAGAAGCCCGCGCACCACAACAAAGAGTAGCCCCCGCTCGCCGCAACTAGAGGAAGCCCGCGTGCAGCAACGAAGACCCAATGCAGCCAAAATAAATAAATAATAAAATTAAAAACAAAAACATGGTGTGGCTCTGGTTTCATCACATCCTTGCTGTATGACCTGGAATAAATGGTGTGATCTCTCAGCTTCCTCTTCCGTATGGGAGTAACAAACAAACAAACAAATCATACTTCATGGTGCTGTGAGGATTAAATTAGCTAGTAATGGAAAGCCCACTGCACACAGTGTCTGGATGCCAAGCATAAAGGGACCAACCTTCTTGGTCTGAGAGTGAGGGGGTTCTAGGATATGGAACCTGCCTTTTTAGAACCAGGAACGTCCAGGGCCAACTGGGATTAGTTGGTGGTCCTGGCTTAACACTACCAGCAGCGACTCTGAGTGGCTGAGCATCCAAGCTGCAGGTGTAGACAAGGTGCTCAAGAAACACAGACACCTGCTGAATCGAGTCCCCGTGTCTCTCCAGCCTCATCTTCTATCCCACCCCACCCCCTGTCCCCCGACTCATTCTGCTCCAGCCACACGGTGCTTTTTTTTCTTGAACAAACTTATTCTCAATTCAGAGCTTCCTACTGGCTGTGCTTCTGCTCGGTCTGTCTCCAGGGCTTCAGATGACTGCTTCTTTCCCAGAAGGTCTCAGCTCAAATGTCATCACCTCCTTGGAGACACAGTCCCTGATTAGAGGGTCTAAAGATGCCTGACCCCCCTTCTTGTGGAACACTGCTGAATTTTCTTTTTTTTTTTAACTACCTTTCCCTATTGTATTTTTAAAAAAATATTTATTTATTTATTCGGCTGCATTGGGTCTTCGTTGCTGCACGCGGGCTTTCTCCAGTTGTGGCGAGGGGGAGGCTACTCTTCCTTGTGGTGCGTGGGCTTCTCATTGCTGTGGCTTCTCTTGTTGCAGAGCATGGGCTTCAGTAGTTGTGGCACGTGGGCTCAGTAGTTGTGGCTCATGAGCTCTAGAGCACCGGCTCAGTAGTTATAGCGCAGGGGCTTCGTTGTGCCACAACACGTGGGGTCTTCCCGGACCAGGGCTGGAACCTGTGTCTCCTGCGTTGGCAGGAGGATTCCTAACCCCTGCGCCACCAGGGAAGCCCCTGAATTTTCTTTATGTTTGCAGTCATCACGGGGATTTCTTTGCTCACCTGGAAATGTTCTGATTCCCTCCGGAGCACGAAACTCCTGTGTGTCTCTTCCATTGCTTTATCCCCAGCACCTCACCTGACACATGGTAAGTCGCCATCAAAATGGGCTGGATGAATGGCCAGCAACTCGCCTTCCAAGTGTTCCCAAAATACTTCCCTCAGCACATCACTCGGGTGTGAAGTGGGAAGTCCCTACAAACCAACAGCTCTCATGGGACACTGATTTTTTTTCAAGAGGGGAGCTTTCAATGGGTCATATCCATTTACCACATGGTTAATACTCCATCCCTATTAGGCCTAATTTTTTTTTTTAAATGGCTTAGAAACGAACTTCTGGAAACAATACATGGCCGGTTCCTTACCTTCAGAGTGAGCTAAGAATCGGAACTGTGCATGACTGCTTTGTCATGAAATGCAGAAGATTTAGAACCTTTGCTTGGGGCTTGATGCTGTCTCAAAATTTATAACGAAAATTATTCCCATCTGAATAATCCGAGTGTCTCCTCTCCTAGAACCCAGGGATGCTGGCAGGAAGCTGGGGGACAAGGTTACTGGAGCATCCCACTTGATTCAGACACTGGAAGCCAACCCAGGCTGGGAATTTCTTGGGCTTTTTTTCACGGAAACATCAACTAAGGCTTTTATAACTCAGAGGGCAAATCTAACAGGAGCAGAGAATGTCTATTCCCACCCCCCAAAGTTAAACGAAGCATTTGTCATCTCCCAATAGTACACACTAATCTTCTTACGTCTGGATCCAAAGCCCTGGAAAATAGAATGCTCAAAACATTTCTAGATGAGTGTAAATAGAATGACGTTTCCAGCTCATTCAAATTTCCACTGTTTTCAGATTTTAGAATCACCAAAATGACTGGCATAACTGTTTCACTGTGAGATTCCAGACAAAATGTACAAACATATTTCAGTGTTTCGTGGTGAATGACGTAAGTTTATCATGTTTCCAAGGTAGTAACCTTTGGGATTTTTGGTTCCAAAGTGGTCTAGAGTATGGGTTTGGGGGGGGCAGGTATAGTAATAAGTTAAAAAAGAAAAATGAAAATAATTTGAATGCACTAAAAAGCAATATATTCTATGTCGAAATATACAGGATAAACTAATTATTATGGAAGTAGAAATATCATAATTTAGTAATTGCTGGAATTTGTGTGTGTGTGTGTGATATAAACAACATTACAGGGTGATAATTTCTCATCAGAAGCACAATAGTTAGTAATAAAACAACAGCAACAGCTATGGCTTTATATGGTGAAGCCATATAAAGCCAATGTGAAAGTATTTGGAGTAAGGAAGTAATTAAGGTTAATTGAGGTCATAAAGATGGGGCCTTGATCCAATAGGATTAGTGTCTTTGTAAGAAGAGACGCCAAAATACTCATTCTCTCTCCTCTCTGTGGTATTTCGTTATGGCAGCTCATGCCGATAAACACAGCAACTAACATTTGTTGAGTCCTCTAAACCAGGAATGTTCTAAGTGCTTTACATGTATGGATTCACCTAAATATGACAGCCCTGTAAGGCAGCACTTTTCCTAGCTCCATTATACACATGAGAAACTGAGGCATGGAGAGATTGGTAATTTGCCTTTGGTCACACAGCTAAAAAATAGCTGAGCCAGGATTCAAACCCGGGCAGTTTGAGTCTGCAACCCATGCTCTTAACCACATCTCTGTATTACCAAAATTAGAACAAGAATATTTGATGACATTTTTGTGGAGGTATATTTCTAAGTTAAAAGAGAGTGCAGGTTATAAAATAGGGTGTTGAGCATGAGATGATCCCACTGGGGAAAAAAAATACATATATTTATAAAAATGTCATAGCTGTCTCTTTAGGATAGAGAAAATGATAGAAATGAACCACCTGACCCCATGTCTTTCACACATCTATTCCAGAAAAAGCTCCTACTATGTACCAGGCACCACGCAGTGTGATAAAAAAAAAATAGAAGAGGCCCCTTCCTTGCTCTACAAATACTCCAGACAGGGACGGGAAGGGGTAGGGGAGACAGATAACTAATGGACAAATGACTTATTTCAATGTGTGATAAGTGCCATGAAGTAAAAGGACAAGATGCAGGGATGATGGGTGGAAAGGGAACAGCTTTTTGAGGAGGTGACATTTAGGCCAAGATGTGAAGAATGGGAAAGAATTGTCCATGTGGAGAGAGGGAAGGGCTCACAAAGGTGCTTTGCAGTAATAAATAGCTGAGGAACTCTAGCTAGTTCGTGCTTGCATCTGCAAAGCCCAAAATGCTGCCTGGTATACAGTAGGCACCCAACCTAGAGACATCAAATGAGTTGGCTGTGGTTGAGAATTGCATCAGAAATGAGGCTGCAGAGAACCAAGAACATGCCAGCTAAACCCACCATTGAACCGAGTTTACAGATCACTTACTTGGTAGCTGGAGTCTTTCCCATTTATTTCTTCTGAGTGGGTGATCCCTCCATCCCCTTTCACTGACTAAAATAACAAACAGACAATGGCCTTTCAGCTACCACAAGCACAGCAACATGGAGAATGCAAGGGAGGTTGTGAAATGGATAACCTCAGTCATTCATTGTTGAGATTCAAGGTCAGGACAAATGGAAGACCAACTAGAAACGCATTCCTCATGAGTCACATGATTTCCATGTGGTCTATAACCAGAGTCTGATTAAATTCAAGTGTTGGTCTCCAAAAATAACTACAATAAAAGTCCTAAACCCTGGGATTAGGTGATTCTGGGATAAATAAATGATGATGAAAATACTGATGTCGGAACCAGAAGGTGGTTGAACATGTAGAATGAATGAATAAGTAAATAAACAATTAAACCATTGGTAGCTATCTATTGGTAACATTTAAGTGGTGGGTGTTTTGCTGTAGTATTTTTTGCCCCTGGCGGAGTGATGGACTGTCGAACATCCTATTTTCCAATCTTTAGTGCCCCCTGTGGCCGGCGGCATCAGGGACAGGGCTGAATGGGGCTGATGTCACAGATTTGGGTCCTTAAATCAAAAATCTAAGCTAAAGGTTCTACAAGTGTGATACCGGGACCAGCAGCTTCAGCATCACCTGGGAATTTGATAGAAATACAAACCCTGAGAACTACACCAGATCTACTGAGTCAGTAATTCTCGGGGTTGAGACCCAGCAATCTGTGTTTTAATAAGCCCTCCAGGTGATTCTGAGGCATCACTGCTTTAAACTAACTGGCCATAGACAAATACGGACCAATACTGGAGTCTGTAGTTTTAGCTGTGGATTTAGTAATGTTCTATGCTTGATGCTTGATAGAAGACCTAAGAAATCTGGCAATGAATTGTTCAGTTATTAACAATTTGGACTCCGGTCTAACCCCACATATTTTTTCAATGCTTATGGTCTCCTCCTCCTGGCTAGAGGGAGGGATTGTAGAAGTGGAGGTTAAGCTCTGTGGCACAAAGAGGAAGACTTTAGATTCCACTGTTATTCTCTTGGCTGTTCTGCTTGCGGACAGCAAGAACCTATATAACACCTGCACGGAGAACAGTTACAAACATTAAAGCGTTCGGTACTTTTTTTACTGGTTAATATTATGCGCCTCTATAATCTGAGATAGGGTACTCATATTAGCAGAGATAATAAAAATGATTATTTATGAAGGCTTTTAGTGGAGTGCTAAGTGCCCGCAACTGTACTAAAGGAGATAATAACGTGCGTTAGTTCATTTATTATCACTCCACAGTCTTTAGAGGAACAATTTTATTGCTCTTGTTTTACCAGCAAGAAAATGGAAGCTTCGAGAAACTAACATGGGTCATGGAAGTAGCAGGTTGGGAGCCATGATTTGGCACTATGGCAATGAGTCCATCTTCTATATTCTTATTTATTTTTTTATTTTTGGCTGTTTTGGGGTCTTCGTTGCTGCACGCGGGCTTTTCTCTGGTTGCGACTTCATTGTGGTGCGCAGGCTTCTCATTGCGGTGGCTTCTCTTGTTGTGGAGCACCGGCTCTAGGCACGTGGGCTTCAGTAGCTGTGGCTCGTGGGCTCTAGAGCGCAGGCTCAGTAGTTGTGGCACACCAGGCTTAGTTGCTCCGCGACATGTGGGATCTTCCCGGACCAGGGCTTGAACCCGTGTCTCCTGCATTGGCAGGTGGATTCTTAACCACTGCACCACCAGGGAAGCCCCATCTTCTACGTTCTTAACCTCCTCCCCACACTGCCCGTAGAAGGTAGGAGGTACCATTCAACGAACAAACACTTATTGAGCATCTGCTATGAAGCTACCTAATTAGGAAAAATGATAAGGGCTTGGATAAGGTGGAGGTTGAAAATCTCAAATAGGGATATTTATGGGACATGCCTATCATCAGGGCACAAATATGCTTATCTTTACTGCTTGGTGCTGTTCTCTGATTCAGAAGACTTGACTAGGACTGTCTGTGATTGAACACAGTATGAGAATTCCAATATCCTTCCTACCCCCAAAGCAACCTTTCCAGAGCTAGGCTACTAGGACCTTGATATCTACTTCTTCATTGATTAGGAATGGAGAAGCCATTCCTGAACTCTTTCTTCAGCCTGAACTCCCGGTGTCTGGAAGTTCCATGCACTTTTCTTAGAGATATCATTGTCATGGGTTTCTCCAAGCTGCTCAACCCAAAGGCAAATAAGGATCTGTTCTCTTTGTACAATTCAGACCCATTCAGATGGAAGGTGGTCTTTTTCTTCCTCTAGGTCTTCTGCATTGTTCTACAAGGACCAATTTCTTGAGAACATTCAGATAAAGAAAGGGCTCTCAGTTATTATTTCTCTCCCTGCAACTAGCTCTTTCAGCTCTCACCCAAGAGTTTTACCACTTCGGGATTTCACGGGGCTTCCAGAATTCAGGCTGTGTTGTAACTGCCCTGCCCACTCAAACATACTCCCTAGGGTCCTGTAGAATACAGGGTCCTGGCGGCCTTTAGGGAATGCTGAAAGGCAAAAACCAACCAACATGGTTTTTTAAAGCAAAACCTGAATGGATAATTAGGAGTCATGTTACACCCGCTAAGAGAGAGATTTTTAACTTCCCCTTAATTGTTTCAATTTGGTTAGTGTTAGGTACCTGCCAGTTTAAGGTTAAAATTGATCTTCTTCTTCCTTCCTTTCCTAGCTAGCCCTTGAGGGAGAGTTTGGATTGAATCAGAAGGCTCCCTTGACAGTAGTGGATCTAGGCTACTACCATCCTGAAAACAGACCCTCATGCTGCCAGGGAAATCATTGCAAATAGGTTCAAAGTCTTTAAAAAAAAAAAAAAAAAAGGAGAATACCTCGAGTTTTTCTATGATTTTCCTCTGTTGTTCACTTTGAGGCATATAAAACGGTATTTATGCAAAGGTGACTGTATGCTGAGTTTAGATAAGGGTCTTATTAAGTCCATCTGAGGTCTCTTCAATACCTGTAGTTATTAACAATTCCTCCCCTCCTTCCTCCCTCCTTCCTTCCCTTCTTTCCTTTCTCCTGCCCTCTCTCCCTCTCTCCTTTGTTTTCTTTCTACCCCTCCTCTTTCCTCTTTGCAGAGCCCTCTTTCAGTGACAAATTAAAATAGTTCCTGTTGGGCTTTTTCTATTCAAAGGACCATAACCTCAGAAGCTTATTTTTCCCAGCTGTCACAAAAAACAGAGTTGCTGTTTAAAGAGACAAAAACGCTTTCAGAGACTATTTAGTACTTTAAAGAACAGTTTGAAGACTATTAAGTAATTGTGGAGATTTCCCAGTGTGATACTGAGCAAGTTTCTTTACAAAGAGTTTATTTTTATTCACGAGAATCAAAGATGAAGCATCTCAGGGCATCCAGCCTGCGGTGCTGAAATGGGATCTGGTTGTGAATCCAAACCTTGCATATTAATGAAATCACTTTTAAATTTCTTTCATTGTGTCATGCATTCCTATAGCTTGATACTCTGAAGAATGTTGGAAGCATCTCTGATAGATATCACTTAGGTACTTAAAATTCTAGTGGAAGTGTTTGATGGTCAGTTCAAATCTCTTTGAAAGGAATACAAATGTATTTTGATAGAGATCTATCCCAACTGAAGTTGAGATTTAAAGGGAGAATTGGGATATTTTAATTTAGTGTGAGTAGAGGAGCCCGACTGTTTAGTAAATCAACCTCATTACAACAAATCTAAAGAACAGGACCTGCTAGAAAGTTCCAGGATAAACAAAGGTTATGAGTCCAATCTTTGTGTTTTACCAAGACGCTCACCTGAAACGGAATTGGACAATTCAGACAAAATGACACAGCCAAGGTAAATCTCACTTTAGTGACAAGTATATTCAGAAAACTTTCGTCCAAGCTTTAGGTAAGACATGTATGAGTTCTGCTTTCCTGTGCTTTGTTGTAATTTCAGGTGGAGAATCACAAAAATGGAGCTATGGTTGTTCTATTTACTCTCAAAGAAGATGGCTGCCAGAGGCAGCACAGGAGGCAGCAGCAACAAGGCTCAGCTTCCGAAGCAACGAAAGCCTGACTCTGAATTCTGGCTCTGCTGTCGACCGGCTCCGCGACCTTGGGCAGGTCACTTAAACACTGAGTCTTCGTGCCCTCATCTGCACGGTGGGGCAGTAAGAGTGTTTGTTTCACAGGGTTTTTATATTAATAAATGCATTAATGCATGCCATGTGCTTAGCCCGGGCCCGGCCACATCATTTGCATGCAAAAAACAAACAGTAGCTATTATTATTATTACCATTAATAGCTGAGACCCACCAAATGACTCCAGAGTCCCCTTTTAGGGTAGGAAGGAATGCAAGTCGCCAATGGAGACAGGAATTACCCCAAACAAATGCTACTTTCAGAAACCTTACCTTAAAGAACAACTCAATATTGGTATTTTAACACTCAGGGAAGAAGCTGAGATCAAAAACTTTGGCTAAAAGACTCCTGTTTGTTGTTTTATAATTATCCTTACAAACTATTCTCCTTTTTCCACAAGACAGTCAATTTCAGCAGGTTTTCTTCGATTTATTAGATTGAGTGTAATTAACAAAATCCCTCTGATTTCATGGCTGTCTCACTTGGGTCTTTAATTTGCCCAGTATTAAAGTTCAAGAGTCTTTCTTATCTAAGCCTGAGAAGGTTATTCCAACAAAGAATTTCTTACAAAACTAATGGTCTAGAGAAAGAGACAGGAGGAGGATTAAATGAAACAACGTATGTGACAGTGGTTTGCAGGAGAAAGCACTTCTCAAGTGTAAGGTGTTATTAATATTGACAAAGTATAAATCTGTATCTTTGTACTTCCATCCACCACCTTTTCTTCCATCCACCGCCATCTGCCTACCTGGTTTGTGGGTACATGAATACGGTTCTCCACCCACGCACTTTGTAAAGACATACTAGTGCTTCAGATAGCCAATTTCTTGACATACCGTTGAATTAATACACATAAGACTCTTTTTCTATTTAGGGCGTGACAGATGTCTTAGCTATTCCTTGAAATTTTTTCGAAAGTCTGTAGGAGCCCATAGGATTTTTGTGAAGTGCTATATCTACATGTGCCCAATGCAATGTCAGGACTTACATGACTCTATTTTCTTTTCCCTGAAATATAATTATTTGACAAATGATCTTCTTTCTATTTTTAGGAAAGATTAATTTTTGGAAAGAAAAAGATCACTTTAGAAATGAACTGGGAAATGCATTTATTTAAAAAAAAATACTCAACCAAGAAGTACTTTGCCATGGGATAGTAAAATACGCTATCTGAAAGAAATTTAAGGGAAGGGAAGGCTAGAAAGTAGAAAATCAATGATCAGATGAATGGAAACCCTGATTACAAAACAAGGGTGATGTGTTTGCAATCGAGTTTTCTCTTCTATTAAATCAATTACTTTTAAAAACTATATTTTGCTAAAAATACTTAAAATCAGTTTAAAACATTCACTTATTCAATTATAATGCTCAGGCATAGACTAAAAGAAATAGAAAATAAAAATCCCATAGCGATGGGCCAGAGGCTGCCTCTATCTTCAAGCCCTTAAAGCAGTTTTTTGTTTGTTTGTTTTTTTCCCTACATAAATCGAAAGACTTTAGTTTGGAAGCTATGAAATATTACCCAAAAGTGTTTCCTGAAAAAAACTGCTGAAGCTGACTTGCAGGATTCTGCATTAGGGGGATATTAACACCTGGGCAAAAAGGAGACGTGTAACGATATTCATGCAGGTTAGTAAAGCAGCTGAGATCACGTGTGGAAGATACATGGTGCATGCTCACTGAGTACGGCACAGACTTCAAAATAAGTCTGTTTTCCTTACTAGGCTTTGTTCTCCATGAGGACAGGGACCACGTCTATTTACGTATCTGTATCGTCTAGAATATAGTGGGAGCTTAATAATTATTTGTTGAATAAGTGAATAAAGGAAATGCAGAAAGTTGGAAACCAAATGTCCATCCATAGCGCAACGGTTAATCAGAACATGATAAACCCAGACAATGTGATTCAATGAAGTTCTCAGAAAGAGTGAGATGGCTCTGTATCTGGGGCTGCAAACTCAAATACCCAGGGGATAGACCAGAAATGTCAATGAGGGAGGTGGCCTGGGTGGGGCAATAGGGAGTGGTGGGAATTGTGGCAAACCTGAAAAAACCCCTGTCTTTTGTGTATCTGAATTATGCAATGGGAATATAATGTTCTAATGAAAACAAAACAGAATGCAAGACCAGAATAATTAAGAAATCTGGAATTTGAGGGGAAATCTCAACCATCATGGAAGCTTGGGGGTTTAAACATTAAAAGGAAGCAATGATATTCAAGCTCCCAGGTATAACCCTTTTAGTGGGCAACAGGAAACAAGAACAATGGACATTACAAGACCTGGCACTGTGAAGTGACGGAGGATTACTTGGGGAAATGTGTCCTTTTCTACCCCATCCCTATCCTATGGAGAATCAATTCCAAACAACGCTTGTTTCCAATCTGTTCAGACTTACACAGTTTCTACTGCTAGAAAATATCCCCAAACAGCATCTAATGGATAACTCCAGAGGATGAATTTAAGTATGGAACCTCACTTGAATTTAAGGACTTGTTTTGAATGGATGCATTGGGTGGTTTAGAGGTCTTTCCTGCTTTATTTGGAGTCTCTTGTATTTTCCTCCCTTTTAAACGAAGAAGTCTCATGTTGATTATTTGGAAGAGAAAGTCATTCTGTTTGCTTTTTTTTTTTTTGTATCTCTCAACTCCATCCAGAAACGAGAAAGCTGGACCACCCTCAATGTTGTGATGAGCTATTTGGGGATCCCATTTGTAATGTAGATGGGTTGCCAGAAAGAGGCCAAATGTTCTTTTCTTTCCTGATGTCATGTAAAAATTGATTTAAAAATCTCAAATCTTGATGCCTATTTTCAGTGCCAAATTGCAGAATAAATGGCCAGGAATATAGATGGGGTTCCAGCCATGCAGGCTGCCCAGTACTTCTTACTCCATGAGAATTCAGCAATAAAAGAAAATGATTCCTGTCAACAGTTTCTAACAGTGATTTCTAATATTCCTCATCCCCCACTGGCAAGGGTTTTGTTCTGTTTTGTTTTGTGGACTAGAAAGAATTCCTTAACAGATTGAGCTTGTGAAATTAGAGAGTTGCTTTCTCAAAGGATTAATTCCCAAATACTCCTGAAAATAAAGGCACACTATAATGAAATTCTTGTTTTTCATTAAAAGAGAATTAAACCAATGACCTTTTACATGGTTTTTTGGTTTTTTGTCTTCCAACCGATTGGGGTTTGATTGCATTATATTACTTAAGTTCCTGGATGTTTAGATATTTTATGCACATGACTCTTCACAGACGGCCAAAGATGTCTGCCCAGATTCTTTCCATTCTATAGAAATTTAAAACATGGCAAATTCACCAACTAAATTATACACCCTCACTATTAGGAAATCGTCATTTCCTTTCATATCATACCCTTTCTGGAATTATCTATAAACCAGCTTTGCCAGCTTTGCCCAAATTTGTGTCACTCATACATCCCCTTCAGAAGTTTTCCAACATCAAAATATAACTTGAACTATTAATTACTTAATCCTTTAAAAATGCCTTATGTTCTTTATGTAAATAAACGTATTTTCAAAGGAAACTGCATATTATTACCATAACGAGGAAAATGGGATCATTTGCCAAATACACAGCAAAACTTTTAAAAATAAATAAAATTAAAAGTAAGCAACACTATTAACTTCCAGGTTGGTATTGTTGTCTGCCACAGCTCAGGAGCCCAGGCCAGCTCTTCCTTTGTTAAGAAGGCAGTTAGCAGGGGTTAAAGGTTAAGGAAAATTAGCAATAAAGAGAGACATTCTCTGTGATTAAATCAGGAGGACGAAAGGGAATTTTCTCAACTCCTATTCGGTTTATATTCCATCTATACTACCTAGAATCATGTCTCACCACCTGACCTGGGCTCTTTGGTCTCAGAAGCTGATGTATGTATTTCAGTTTCCCTGAACTGGAAGCAAGGGCTTACCATCTGCCTGAGAAGCGCCATCAGAGAGGGTCTTGGTGTTTTGCGTTCTGCTCTCTTGAGTGTTTCTTCTGTGGGTTCAGGTGTGCGATCTCCTTCTTCGCTGAGATCCACTGTTTGTAAGGCTGATTCTACTTCTTCGGACTTTACAGCCTCTACCTGTGATTCACACACCACCTGGATTGTTTTGCCAGGTAATAAGACAGTGGAAAAAAAACCCCATCCCCCAGACATGTTTTATAAAGTGGGGTCCCTGTTCTCCCCTCAACCACATGGTAGCTACAGTTTGGAGTCTAGGTTATACACAGGCACATCTTGAAGAAGTAATACTTACATCATATCATGTGCTCTCCAAATATGCTGAAGTGGAAGAGACAAAATTCCTGCCCCGTGAAGCTACAAGGCTTGGATAGGGAGTCCCTTTTAAGGACTGCCCTTCAGAGCATGCTCAATACCCCTTCCAATCAATCTATCAGACCCACCTGTTTGGTCTCCCATAAAGGTAAATCACACCTGGCCTGTGTAATTATGTCCTTAAGAGTACAATCTTAGGACAGTGGCCAGGATGTTTTCCAGTGCACATCCTAGCTCGCTGCAGCTGTGGAGAAACCGTCCTCTTTGCAAGAAAGGATAGTGTGAAAGTTTCTCAGTTTAATGGGCTTGACTTCCTTGTTAACTCATTTTCCCACTTCTCCCCAGACCAGTCACTTGTTCTTGTTACTTAACTGAAGTTCCTGCTTTCAGAAACAGGATGAACTTGGCAAGAGAACCCCGGCTAAGTTCCTGTGGCCCCCGGCAGGGTACCTCGTGAGCTCAGCGCCCCTTGAATGTCTGAAGGGATGGCCACCAGTGGGGGCTGAGATGGAAGCCCTGCCCTTAGATGGTTCACCTGCGCTCTGATTCCAGATTTTGTTCGTTTGCATTGCCTCACTCCATTTGGGCTGTGCCCCAGTCACACCTGGGACAGCTTTTGTGTTTGCACTGGTCCCTGCAATGCGACAAGAGTTAGTTGGCCTGGAAAGAGTTTTATAATTTCCTTTTCGTTTCCTCAGGCAGGGGTTGGCAAACTACTACCAAATTCATCCCAGAGCCCGTTTGAGGATGGCCCATGAGCTAAGAATAGATTCTACATTTTTTAAAGGGTTGGAAAAATTGTTTAAAAAGATGAAGAATTGGCAACGGAGACTCCATGTAGCCGGCAAAGTCTAAAACATTTACTATCTGGCCCTTTACACAAACACTTGTCATCTCTGCCGCAGAGAGAAGTCCTCTAGAGCCAAAGGCATCTTTGCATTTGTTTTGGCTGGTGCCAGACCCCCAGCTTCCTCCGAATCCTGTTCTTGCTGTTAGGGAGGAGGGGAGGGGAACTTAGTCATTTCTAAAAACACAGGATGACTGTGGAGAAATCATTTTCTGTTCCTCCATGCGGAATATACCATTGGTTTGCAAATAACCCAAATGATCCAAATTGAGAAGGACCCTTCATCTTTATATTGTCAGCTGAAGCAGGAAGGTGCCCATCAACAAATCAGCATATAGAAACATCCCCAAACCTGGCAATTAAATCATAGCATTGTCTCCCCACCTTCCATTTCTTAAGGTATTGACACAACTCACAGCATTTTCCCTTTGTAATCTAAGATCTAGGTTGGGGAGTTATAAAGTCAAAAATCCCCAGAATGCAAGGCAGGTGAAGTCAGCATGGACTGACCAGGTTTAAGACAAAAAGGAGTGGTGGGAACTACGACAAATGAAAGTTAAGTCGTCCCACTGAAAGACAGTAAAACACTAAAACTACTGGACAGTCAAACAAAGCACGGCTGGGAGAAGGCTTCTGCTGCTGGGCTGTCTGTCTTCACTCAACCCAGGCCTGTCTTTAGGAAACCAGGCAGAGACTAGAGCCAAATAAGAGACTGGATTAGTGGTCAAATGTGGTCCTGGGTTTCTGCATCCAGGCCTGACTTAATTTAATTGCATTTCTGAAAAATAAGCTTCAGCCACAAGAGCCCTGGGGTACATCTGAAATGTAGGCAGCCTGATAGAGTGACCGGCCTGCCTGGGCCTAAATCTTGACCCTACCCCTTCCAGGGGCTCTAATCCAAGTTTCCTACTCCACATGTCTGTGCTTTCATTTCTCATTTCTCAATGGGGATAGTATGCACATCAGAAAGTTGTTTTGAGAATTAAATCAGGCAACACATGTGAAGTTCTTGGAACCGTGCCTGACATATAATAAGCACTTAATTAATTAATTAACACTAGCAGTTGTTACTTAGGCTATTTGAGAGCCATTTAGGCTATTTGAGAGCCATTGTTACTTAGGCTATTTGAGAGCCATTTACTCCACGGGCATGAATTATCTGGAATCACCCACCATGCACATGTCCACTATTTAGAGAAGATATCAATAACTATCTCTTACTATGTCAGACGTTGTACAAGGCATCTTTAATATATTACCTCAATAAAGAGTTACTGAGTTACTCAAGACAGCTCATAGTAGGTAACATTATCCCTATTCTATAGATCAAGAATCGTAATGAGTGAATGACTTAGCCAAAGTCACACCACAGGCAAGTAGTCATTTCAATGAGGATGGAGTTGTTTACCAGTAACTGAATATCTAATAGTGACTTAACCAATAACAATATGGAAGAAGAAGGTTGAAAGTAGGAAGTTGTGGGGTTGGTTTGGTGGCTCCACAGTGCTTCTATAACCTGGGCTCTTTCTATCCTTTGGCTCTGCCATCCTTGTCATGCTGAATTTTCATCCTTTTATCTGCTGCCTCATGGATATAAAGTAGTTGCCACAGTTCCATGCATCACATCCTCAATCCAATGTCCTAAGAAGGAAGGACAGTCACAGCAAAAGAGTGGCTTCAAATGAACTTCTGTATTTTGATCCTCTACTCAGGGTACATTTCATTGACCAAAAGTCACACCCTTACCCCTTGACTAATTATTGATGAAGAAAATGGGATTGTCGGTTTAGACAAATCACAGTGAAATACTTTGGGCTTGCCAACCTTACCTAAGATCAAGAGAAAGAGGGTGGAGGAATGGGAAATGGCCCTTAGGTAGGTAATGAACAGAGTCTGACTCACGGACTCTGGGTTCAGATTTATTTGCGATTGAAGCAGCAAGTTCATTTTTTGTGTGGAGAGCCTGGTGGGCCACTTACTCATATGATAAAGTGATTGTACGGGAATAACTTTGCACATCAACTTTACTTGAGCGCCAATGGTTTTCTTACTGGACCTTTCCAAATGTCAAGGGGTGTCAACTTATAAATCCTAGCCCAGAGTCCATTCTTCAAAACACAACTATTTCAGTAGGAAGAAAAAAAGGCACTTCTAGGGACTCTCATTAGCTTTGAAGTCAGGCCAAGAAGTCGGCTTTCAGCAGCCAAGAAAAAAAAAAAAATCCACTGACATCCAGTGTGGAAATCTAGAAGGATTCGAGCTAAGTGAGGACCTGATTTGCATATACAGACAGAAGAATTTGATTTTTATTTGGATAGCTTTCTGATTCCTTTCCAGGCCAGAGCTTTGGAAAAAGTTGTTCCTTATTCAGAATATATGACTGCATCTGCACATTTTAACTTTGGGTACAGTGGACAAGGTGAAAATCAGATTTGTGCTATATTTTAGAATTAAATCTCCCTTGCTTGATTTCAGGAGGGGATGTTGTATGTTGCATGTAGATGGCTAGTACAATTCACACGGACAATACACATTTCAGCAAAAGGTTTCACTTTTTGCCCCTAGTAATATACCGTATTTACTCTTAAAATTTGGTTTACACAGTTTTTACTAGAGCTGTGAGTTTCAGAAACTGATTTATAGCAAAATGGATTTCCTCCACTTAAACTTCACCCATGACATAATAATATTGATATTAAATTTTTTAATTATAGAATCTTATTTGGATTTGTTCTGATTTGATTTATAACATGATTATTTAATTGCAAAGACACTGTAGAGATTTTATTTTTATACCCAGTAACTCTTTCACATTCTTCCTCATTCTCAGCCCCCTAGGTTTTCTTTGGGAGGACAATCCTCCCTAACTTTAATACTATGTAATATGGATGAAGCTGGTTGAGCAGGTCTAAGCCAACTAACATGGTCTAGCTCCTTGGTCATATGAGTTCAGGGATGGGAATATGTGGCAGAAAGTAGAATTTTCCCAATTATTCATTCTGCCTTCCTATAAAAGAATTACACATGCATGCCCACTGCTGTGTGACTTGCTTTGGAGAATGGAATGTGAGTGGACATGATATAAACCTCGACTGAGTGAAAGTTTTAAGAGCTATTCCATGGCTCAGCCATGGCACTATTTTCTCTCTGCCATTCCAGCTGCACCTCCTTGTTGAAGGGGCTGCTTTTTCCATCTAGATTTCAGCAGGAAGAGGCCATAAGGATCACCCACAAGCCCACTTACAGCCGATATGCAGCATGAGTGAGAAAAAAAAAAAAAGAATCTGTGCTGTTGAAAACCACTGGAATTCGGGGCTTGGTTGTTATTGCAACACAACCTGGCAGATGCTGACTAACAGAGCATGGGAACCTGTTTAAGTCAATGAACAGGAACAAATTCCAGGACATGCAGGGTTGCTGCTGGACCAGTTTCTCCTTTACTCTGCACTGGTTGACGTGATGTTGGAAGGCAGAGGACGTAGCCAGGCCAAGGAGGCTGAGCCAAGGGAGAGCACGAGAGCCGATAAGTTCCACTTTCTTTTTAATCCAGGTAGAGATGGCTTTTCCTTCACTTGCAACTGAGAAGTTCATCACTAAGAAAGAGAAATACCTGTTTCCCTGATCTAATAGGTCACTGGGAAGGAAAGCTCCCACCCCCGCCCCCAGCGCCCCACCATTAGTTAGAACATTACCTCAATTAACCAGTGGTCAAAACATTTTCAGGTTACAACAAAAGAATTCAATATTTTCTGTAGTCAGGATGAACAGATTTTTTTTCCTGTTAGGACCAAAGGCTCATTCTAGGAAAAGCGTTAAAACTTCCAGGGGCTTCAAGCACCTTATTTTTCTTTTCATTAAACATTTTGAAAAATGTTGACATCAGCCTGCTCTTTACTTTGCATTGGGTGATAGATCAGTTTTGGAAATTCTCGGTAGAGAAACTTTAAAAACTAAACTCAATCGCATTTCAGCCAGAAGAAGTTGAGACTGTTTCAGGACTCTTGTAATATGGTTAATGACACCTAATTGTCCTGTTCTGAAGGTTTAGAGTATTATCCATTGTTTGGATTAACACCATCTCTCTTACTTGGGAAAAGGAAATTAAACTAATTGTTTTACACATACTTTGACTCCATGTGGACACTGAGTCAGCTGTGACGTGTGTAATTTCATGAGGAAATATAATCCCTGATTACTGGGAAGCACTCACTTCCTGTTGTTACAACTCCTATGCATTGACATTCCCGCAGGGGGAGGCAAACTCTTCCTGCAAAGGGCCTAGCAATTACTCAGTTCTGCCCTTGTAGCATGAAAGCAGCCATAGACTGTGTAAAGGAAGGAGGGTGTCTGTGTTCTAATAAAACTTTATTCATAAACACTGAAATTTGAATTTTGTATAATTTTCACGCATCACAAAATATTATTCTTCTTTTGATTTGTCTTCAACCATTCAAAATGTAAGAACCATTCTTAGCTCATGGGCCATACAAACACAGGTGATGGGCTGTATTTGGCCCATTAACGGTAGTTTGCCAACCCTGAATTACTGAGTTCTTCCTGTGTTTCAGGCACTGAAATACGCATAGTACCTGCATTACTCATTTAATTCTCACAAGAATCCTAAGGGGTAGGTAATATTATTACGGCCATTTAAGAGATGAGTAAACTGAGGTCCAAGAGGCAGCACAGCCTGGGGATGATGGGGCCAAGATCACAACATTTTAGCCTCACTCTTTCCAACTAATAGTTAGGAGATGAAATGTGGAAGCTTAGAAATAGAAACATCATTTGTAGGACCAAGCAATGTAAAGCGATTTTTAAATGCTTCTTTATTTTCTTGACAAAAATATTGGGTTGGCCAAAAAGTTCGTTTGGGCTTTTCCATAAGATATTACAGAAAAACCTGAATGTACCTTTTGGCCATCCCAATATTTTGCTTTCATTTGTATCTCTATCTGATTTTGTGTTATCTTTCAGTATCAATCATTTAACTAATTCATGTTATTTTTCTGTTTCAAATTTGAAAATAAAACACATTCTGTTTGCCTGCTGGAGATCAACTCTGCATTTTCACATGCGAGCTGCAAGAGACACGAGGTTCCTCGGATAGGCAACTACACACGAATATCCAAAAAGAAGTTTCTCTTCAAAAAACCTGGAACTTCGAAGCTAACAGCTGCCCTGGATTTAACCTGCAGCTTTTAAATTTAGAGTTCATGGGAAGAGTTCCCTCTTGTAGACTGCTGAAACAGAGACCTAGGCTTGCTAGAAAATAGCCAGCAAATTCATGAGAATTTGAATTACCAGAGACCTGAGCTTTGTGAGCTACTAAATTTGGCTCCAAAAAGAAAGGGGTGGGGGAAGAAGAAGAAGAAGGAGGGGGAGACAGGAGGGGGAGGGGGAGGGAGAGGAGGGGGAAGAAGAGGAAGAAGAAGGTGGTGGTGGGGCAGAGAAAGAAGGGAGAGATGGAGAGAAGGAAAGAGAAATAACAACAGTAACAACAACAACAGAGCAGATTCCGAAGGGTTTTCTCCCAACAAGAATTACAACATAGCCATTCTAATTTTTATTCCACATCACAGACATCTTTTCTGGAACATATTGGATTTTCAACTTCTGCTCAGTTCCAGCAATTAAATAAAGGTGAAAACACAAGTCCCATCCATGGCAAGCAAACAAGAGACACCTCGGAAGAGCCAAACATATTTTGCTTTGGTGAAATGATAACAAACAGTTTCTATCTTAAGGGGCTGTGAACTTCGCCCACTTAGAACATTTTCCAAAGACTGTACTTCTTTCAGAGCAGAAAGCTACTGTTTTGGGTCTGAAACTCATAAGGCCAATTTATTCATCTCCCTGGAAGATGTTTTGGAAAGATACATTTTTGTGGTGTCTCACAGGGAGCCATCTCCTTCAGACATGAATGCAGTGTCTTGAAAGTTTTGACCATCATTCTCGGAAATTAAAGGCCAAAAAGAGAGTGAGGCTCAACCTATGTCTGTCAGGTGTAGACCCACACAGTTGGCTCTCCTGCCCGGGACCAAGAGCCTCACAGCAACTATTGCAGCAATCTGCCATCATATCTGATGCAACTACCTGTCCTGGGTACCACCCACTGTTAGTGGAGAATCTAGGTTGCCATGGAAATAAAGGCGAAAGAGCGATCGAAGTAAGATGAAGCAGAGGGTGCAGCATCATTGTCCCTTAAGGAAGCGGCAAGATGTTCTTATGTTTAGTAGACTCTTTCAGCCCCTTAAGGGTAACAAATGCTAAAAATGTGTGCTCTGATTTTGCATTTTATTTGCATTGGTTCAATGGGCTTTACAAATATTTATCCAAAGTTGTTCCCCCATGGTCCCTAATTACGTGAAAGGCAGAAAGAGTCTACAACGGATGAATAACACTTGGAACATGCAAGAACCCAGGACCCCAGAGCTGACACCCGCAGTGGTCCATCATGCCGGAGATGAGTATGGAATGATTCTGTCATTTAATGCATAACTTACATTCTCCTCTGCACCTGTGGGAACTGAATCCTCTTTAACTGACTAAAGGGAAGATAAAAACAAAAGTAAGAGTCAGACTGTTACCAAAACCAGGGCTAACAGCTTTCGGGTGCCATTCTTGGACATAGCTTATGCGTACCTTGTTCCAAGAAGAAACTCAAGGAGCTTTACACAAATGTAAACAGTGTAAATTAAGTTATGTATTTTAAAATGTAACAAAGGAAAAATAAACATACAGATGCAGGCAGAATACAAATGGAGTGAGGAGAAGGGATGCGACAGAAAACACAAACTACAGTCTTGGCTGTGGGCAAGGAACACGTTTGCCTTGACAGTTTCTGGTAGCTGATGAAAAGAGGGATCTATGATTGGTCACACGATACAGTCATTGTTAGGCAAGATACATGAGCTTCTCAGGAAAATTCTGGTAACATGTCCAGAGAAATTCATCCCATGGTCCTCAGAGAGCAAGCAGTACTCAGCCTTACCCTGGCAGTCGGGCAGTGGCCAGCATCCGAAGCTCCATCTTACATCAGCGTTCAACATAGGCCAAGGTCACCATGCCAAAGTACAATCTCGTTAAAATACTTCTGTGAAGGGCCAGAGGGCTGGGGTCCAACGCACCCAGCTTCAAACTCTGTTAATCCCTGCAGTAATTCTGGCATCTACAGTCCTGCCCCAAATAGGAGAGGAGTTATCCAAATTCTATCAAAGGTCAATGTCACAATCATTATATCAGTTTGCCAAGCTCCAACTTGGGAGGTCATCTTTGCATATTTTTTGCAGTTGTTCTGAAGGATTTTTAGGTGGGTGGGTGGTGGTGTTTACAGACCACTTTGAGACTCACTTGACAGAGCTGGTCTCTCTTCCCAGAAAAGTAAACATGAACAAAATATTTTGCAAATAATTTCAGGGTGTTCATAGATCCTTGTCTTTCTTTTGGATTCCAGGGTAAGAACTCTTATCTATGTTGATTTTGTTCCAAGTCCTGCTTTTATTTTTGCTTTAAAAACATGCAGTGGGAGAGGAAGAAGGGACTGACATTTGCAAATATATCTTCTTCATGTGGTGCTCTGCATACACCATGTCACTTAAAGTAGCCCCAAGCGGTCAGCATGGTGACCTTCACTTACACTACAAGAGACGGAAGTACAGAAAGGTGAAGTCACTTGTTCAGGATGGTACAGCTAGAAAGTGGTGAGGGCTTCCCTGGTGGCGCAGTGGTTGAGAGCCCGCCTGCCGATGCAGGGCACACAGGTTCGTGCCCCAGTCTGGGAAGATCCCACATGCCGCGGAGCGGCTGGGCCTGTGAGCCATGGCCCGTGAGCCATGGCCGCTGAGCCTGCGTGTCCGGAGCCTGTGCTCCGCAGCGGGAGAGGCCACAACAGTGAGAGGCCCGCGTACCGCAAAAAAAAAAAAAAAAAAAAAAAATGGTGAAAATGGTTCCAAAAGCCAGGTTTTCCCCCTGCCGTGATAACTTGAAGGATCAGAATCACTTTGTGTGGGGCTTCCCTGGTGGCGCAGTGATAAAGAATCCGCCTGCCAATGCAGGTGACATGGGTTTGAGCCCTGGTCCGGGAAGATCCCACGTGCCACGGAGCAAATAAGCCCGTGCGCCACAACTACTGAGCCCATGTGCCACAATTACTGAAGCCCACGCTCTGCAACAAGAGAAGCCACCACAATGAGACGCCCGTGCACGGCAGCGATGAGTAGACCCCGCTCACCCGACTAGAGAAAGCCTGCACGCAGCAACGAAGACCCAACGCAGCCAAAAATAAAATAAATAAAATACATAAATTTATTTTTTTAAAAAAAGGATCATTTTGTGTGTGTGTGTGTGTGTGTGTGTGTGTATGTGTGTGTGTGTGACTGTGTGGGCCTCTTTCTCCTCTACCAGACTTGCTCTCTCGCTAGATGAGATCTTCAGCTTGGACCATTTATTTTTCCTTATCTTCTCATACTGAAGCTTACCTGCGCACAAAATATGTCCCTAAAATGGACTGTGGGTTTTCTGGAAGCTTCTGATTGTCAGAAAATTATAGCACACTCAGAAGGAATTGCAAGCAGTGTAGCTTTCTTGGAACTACACTCCTTCTCCCCGAGACCACCTGGATGCTATTTAATCCCATGAAAAGGCAAAGAGTTAAATGATATTTTAAAAGCCAGGCCTCCTTAACCTGACCCACAAAAGTTTCAAGAGTCAATATACTGTCTATGTCAGGCTGAGAAAACCCGCCCACTATGTAAGAATGGCACTTTTAGGTTTTCAAGCCCTCTTTCCTGTCCCAGTTGGTTGTAAGGAGACTAGTTTGTGCTTTGGTTTCCTGTGTCTGGCAAGTTCTTGGCTGTTGACTGCTCACTGTTTTCTAGAGGAAACTGAGAACTGGGTGTAGGCGATGGTGCAGCGTGCAAGGAGCTATTCTCAACAGTGATGTTTCCATCATCTTTGTTATGGCTTCAGACATCCAGATCCTTCTGATGTTTCAAAGTTGGCATTATAAGTACTGTCTGTTTCAAAAGAAATGATTATTTCCCACTTCAAAGTTCTACTACCCAGCAAAACACTCCTTATTTTGGGAATTAGCCCAGTGGGACATATCTCAAAAGTCAGTAATTTGCATACCATTTTCACGATTCTTGACCTGCCCGTGTACCATCTGTATTTACGTGATATTTTTCTTTAAGTTGACTATCTTTTTACTTAAACAAATATATTTTAAAAGAAAGCATCTTATCATTATCATGCATGTAGTATCAACATCCTCCCTGTAACCAAAAGTATGTATCAAAACTACTGCAATGAATAAAACAAAAATGCTCATTAAATTCTAATTATTTTTAAGTTTTTGTTAAAAAGAGAGACCAGCAAGTGTTATTAGCACAGTAAAAATTGACTATTAATATCACGAAGAGATTTTATAATTAAGGTCAGCAAAGAAAACAGAGTAGAATGGCGAGAAGATAACTTTGCATTACATGACTGATTAAATGTTTAGGGCTGTCTTCAAGAACCACTCAAAATCATTTTGCACATTTTTGTACATTTGCACACTGGCCTAAGGGCATAGCCTTCATGTTGGGGTGGCTGAAATCCAGTTAAAAGTAGGACCCAAAAATGGATAATGAGACACCAGGTTCTTGTTTCCATTTAGTGTTTGGCACATGTAAGGAAAACCTGCTCAGAACCCAAGTCTAGAGCATCTTGGGCTATGGAGTCAGGTTCAAATTCAGTGTTTTAGCTGTTCAACCTTGGGCTAGTCAACCACAGCTCTCTGAGCCTCAGTTCACTTACTCAAAAGTGGGCTATTAGACTGTTACCAATCAGAGAGTTGTTCCAAAGAATAGATACAATAAAGCCTGTGAAGGGAAAGTCATGGCTGAGGAGAGCTGAGACTCACCTACGTCCGGTGGCTGGGGTCAGGCCACACAGCTCCTCCCGGTACGTATGTGAAGACCTCCCTTTCCATGGGAATTAGAGACTCTGGAAGGTGTGCGTATGGTGGGAGGGACAACTTAAGCCATGTTTGCAATGAGGGGTCAGTTGTCTACAGTCTTTTCTAGAAGTCAGAAGGCACGGGAGGAGAAGAAATGAAGACTTTAAGAAAAGGACGTCAGAAAGAGAATTCACCGATGGAAGTTAGGACTCCAGGCAAGCCAGCTACCTGCAGGGGGAGTTCTGGGTAGGACTCCAGGCAAGCCAGCTACCTGCAGGGGGAGTTCTGGGTAGGATGCTGGTGGCCGGTAGACCAACTCAGACCAGCTCAGCTACCCTCGAGTTGGGCGTCCACTGGGGAGAAAAGGGCTGCGTGGATGCCGAGGGTGGGTCTTGTTAAATGGTGTCACTCTGTGTCCCGAGCCGCTGCTCCCAGAGCTGAGCACCACACAGAAAGAGAGTTTTCTCCAACTGCTTTGCAAGTGGCAGGGGAACTATGGCAGGCTCGTGAGGACATCAGTGAGGCATCGGGTAAGTTGGTGTGGACCTTCTCCTTGGTGGCTCTGGTGACAGTGGTGTGGTTTGGGAGCGATCACCCAGTAGAGACATATGGGGGCCTGGACCGAGTTGTGATCACATTCCTTAGATTCCTAGAACTATCTGAATGGGATGAGTAGGGATGTGGATTGACATGCTTCAGTCAATCTGCTGACGTTAATCTCATATGTGTAAAGCACTTAGCACAGTGCCCGCACATAGGATGTGTTCAATTAATGGAAACGATTTTTGTGAATGCTGAGGAAAAGTGGCATAAATTAGGCCTCCTTGACCTATTTAAGACTTTTCTTAGGGAACCTTCCTACATTGTTGATGGGAATGTAAATTGGTGCAGCCACTATGGAAAACAGTACGGAGGTTCCTCACAGAACTAAAAATAGAGTTGACATATGATCCAGCAATCCTACTCCTGGGCATATATGTGGACAAAGCTATAATTCAAAAAGATACATGCACTGCTATGTTCATAGCAGCACCATTCACAATAACCAAGACATGGAAACAGCCTAAATGTCTATTGACAGATGAATGGATAAAGAAGAGGTGGTACATATATGTATGCAATGGAATATTACTCAGCCATAAAAAAGAATGAAATCATGCCGTTTGCAGCAACGTGGATGGACCTTGAAATTACCATACTAAATGAAGTAAGTCAGAAAGAGAAAGACAAATACCATACACCACTCTTATGTGGAGGCTAAAATATGACACAAATGAACTTATCAACAAAACAGATACAGACTCACAGACATAGAGAACAGACTTGTGGTTGCCAAGGGGGAAAGGGAGTGGGGGAGGGATGGGTTGGGAATTTGGAATTAGCAGATGCAAACTATTATATAGAGAATGGATAAACAACAAAGTCCTACTGTATAGCACAGGGAAATATATTTAATATCCTGTGATAAACCATAATGGAAAAGAATATGATAAAGAATGTATATATATGTATAACTGAATCACTTTGCTATACAGCAGAAATTAACACAACATTGGAAATCAACTGTACTTCAATGAAATACATTTTTAAAAACTTTTCTTGACCAATTCCATGTTGCTTTCAGAATTTCCTTATATCTGTCTCAGATATATGTTTGCTCCTGAATCCCTTAGGAGCAGACATTTTTAACACTGCTCTTAGGTTATACGGGGTTCCAGCATTGGAATGGGGTACAGGATGGTGTGGGTCTCAGCTAAAATCGTGATGATCTGCTCCCTACAGGATAAGTGGCACATTGACCTTCGTAAAACAAAAATCCCAGGACATCCTAACTTCAGCCCACTGTGCCAGTATTTTGAGATCCTTATTGTTTATATTTTGGATTGCATTAATGAGCCCACCCAGCCTGTAAACTTGACAAATGCGCTTCACAGTTTATTGACCAAGTTACAAATAAAAACTCTGAATAAACAGGCCTGAGGCCAGATTCCAGAGGCCGTCCCAAAGACAGCTTCTTGCATGTGGTTTTGATCCTCTAATAAATATCCTTTGTTGGCTTGCATCTACCCATCTTGTGAACATGCCTTAGATGCGACACTACAGAACTGAAGAAAAACAGTAATACTATCAAAGATAATAATAATGACAACAACCCATATTATTGGGCTCTGCGTTAGGCAGCAGGTTCATTTTTTTACGTTAGTATTCCATGTCGGTCTTCAAAATGGAAGCAGATCTCCCCTAATTTCTAGGCCTCTGCTCCAATACCTATTAAATTTTGCTCTTATTCTAAAACAATACCTCCCTCTGAAGTTTGAGGTGTGTCTCTAATTCTCCTTCAAAGCTGACATCCTGGATCTCACATTTAATGTGTATCTGTAACCAGGATGGTTTCCAAGTTCAATACACAACTACAGACAAAGACATCGGACAACTTCTTCCTTTTCTCCTCATCTTTTCCGCACAGCAAAAAGCCTATGAGCTGAGGACCCAGCAGAACCAGATTCCAATTCATCATTTCCACTGCCAGCGAGTACGCTGTGATGGATGATCTCTAAGGAGGAGGAGAGAAGACTAACTCTTCCACACTGGGAATATGTTCGGGAAAGGAATTTCAGAGACAGGAAGGAAAATCGGACGGCACAGCAACTCACTTCAAAGTGAATGAGAGAGAATGATTGTGAAGTGCAAGGTCGATTTCTGCAGACCAGAGGCATTTACTAGGTTCTCAAGCCCTTCAGCCAGAGGAGCATGATAAGGTGTGGGGCTGGTCAGGAAACACACAGAGCGTGGGATTCTCATTCGAATCTCAAAACCAGGAACACTTCAATCTTTTTCAATAAACTGGACATCTGGCTGTTATCTGGCGAGTCTAAAAATTGTCCAATCTCATTAACAACAACAACAACAATCCAGTTTGAAATCTAAAGGATCTTGTCTGGACATTTATATTGCCAAGAATAAGGATCTAAATAGCATATGTACTTATCATATAAACGTGATTAACAAGAGCTCCTCTCCTTTAAACAGCGCATTTCAATTCTTAAAGGAGTTTCTTTAAAATGCTGTCACATGGTAGCACTTAAGCCAGAAGACACCCTGTTGCTACCAAGTCTCCCAGAAGCACCATTTGGATCACGTGACGGCTGTTCTGATTTCACGGTGGACCTAAGACTTTTTCTATCAAGGCTGGATACTTCATCCCATCTTTCAAGTGCTTCCATAATTGTCCAGCCCTGTGCCGGGCTTTCTAAACCAGGATCCCCATGGATTCTGGGATCACACACAAGATTGTGTATTTGAAACAAATAACCCAGATGAGTCAAAGGAATTTTTAAGTTTTCTTAGTCTATTTTGACCTACACTGACTGCTCCCTTGTCTAAACAGCCGTAGCGTTTTTAACCTGTATTCCACGGATTAACACTGGATTCCACACTTGACTGTTTTGTAATGGAGCTTTCACTCACTGAATGCCACTCACTTTGCATTCATTTTCCAACTCAGTTCTCCCCAAAATCATGAAAGGTAGGTACCACCTCCTACTTTCAGAGCTGAGGAAAGTGAGGCTTGGAGGGTTTAAGTCTCTGCTCACATTCAGACAGCCAGGAACCCTCAGAGCCGAGATTTGACTATGTGTCTCTTTGGCTTCAAAACTCACATTATTTTTCTATTCATCATTTGTCTCTCCCAAAGGAAAGCAGGAAAAAGGCTGTTTCGAAGATGCTCCAAATGTATCATTTATTAATTGTGTGCAGGCACATACACATACACACGCACGCGTGCATGCATGCGTGTATATCCTATTCCTCCAAATGGATTTCAGGGTTTTGATGGTAGCAAATATATCTTTGACTTGTTTTGTACCTCGGGTGCTATTGGCACTAGAAGCCCCACGTGGCTTTTCAGATCATAACCAGCGATGTCACACTTGAAGAAATGAGGGTAACACTGTTCACTGAGCACTTAGTATGTCTCAGATGCTCTCCATGTAAGTGACTGGATTCTCATAACAACACTGTGAGATAAACACAGTGCCTATTTTACAGATAAGAAAATAAAGGCTCTGAGTGGTCAAGTAATTTGCCCAAGGTGACATAGTCCCGCCTTTCTGATTCTGACTGTTACGCAAACTCGCCATCCCCAAGATTTTTTAAGATAATCTACTCCAATCTTTTTACTCAACAGAGGAGGAAAAAGAAACCCAAACAGAGTAAATAACTTTTGTGAGGTCACAGAGCAAATGGTATTCCAGTTAACCCTGAACAATCAAGGGCGCAGTTAGGCCATATAACTGGATTTAAACATTTTCTGGCAAGCACAACATAATTTGAAATTAATTTTCTCAAAGGTTATTTTTTTTTTGTTTATAATAAGAACTACTTTGGCAATCAAGACTATAAATCAAAATAATGCATAGTTTCATACTGACAGCCTGTTAGGGGAAAAATTCATTTCTGATGTTCATAATTGCAAACTTCAAAATGTGTTTGTTTAAAAGCTTTTCAATTAAAAGAGAAGAAAGCGAGCTTAGGGTTAGTTAGTGGAAATATCAGCATTTTTCTGGTGTTTCCCCTTGTTTGTTTTTCAAAATTTTTACAAGAATGGTTTTATAGCCAAAGCTTATTCTAATTTAAAGAAAAGAAAACGAAGACTTTCATTTTGTTTCCTACTAGAAATAAGTTCCTTCATGAGAATGTAAGCTACCAGAGGGCAGCAATCTGCTCACTGATATTTTTTCAATGCCTAAAACGTAGCACACACACACCCCCCAAAAAAAATTAGCACAAAGAAAGTGATTAAAACCACTGCTGAATGAGTGACTCTTCCCTTTTTCACTTCCGTATAATCTATTCTTTCAGATTGGGTGAAAGAAGGAAAGACAATCTTGACAACCAAACAGGAGACTTGGTTTTTAGTTTCTCTTAACCTCACTGTTTTTATGATCTACTAAAGAAATAAAAGTCAGATAATGGTGAAAAAACAGTGAGACTGAAATAAATGAATAGATGAATGCCCAGTGGTCCTGACTTTTATTTTCAATGGAAAGAGCCGGAATTTCAAAGAGGAACCAACGCATCCCTTATAGATGCCAAAGATAAGGAAAGATAAAGCATGTGAAGTTTAGAAGCCTCCCCAGACTGGATGGCACAGAAAGATGCAGAAGTGGACATGTTAGTGTCCCAACCCTCTGAGCATAAATGACGGAAGGAGGACGGACCACTCATCAGACGTTGTTGTGTGAACCGCGGTGGTGGTGATGGTGGCGGGGAGGCATTTACTGGCCTTGTTAAATTTAATCCTCGCTCATTTCCATGGCATGGGTACTATTATCATTTGCATTTCACAAATGAGGAAACTGAGGCTCATGGAGGTGGATTGGGACTCAGAGTGGAATCTGTCTGACTCTAAGCTTTTAACCCTGCATCAGTGTTCCTCCAACTTCAGTCGTTTGCTGACCTCCAGTACAGTTCTGCCACGTTGTATGCACAATCTCACCATCTGTGGCAGCCGTGGCCGTGTGCTGGTCAGATTTCCCTGCAAGAAAGGCAGGCTTCGATTGTCATGCCTTCAGCATCCGCTACCGCTGAGATCTCCTCGCTGCTCCCCGGAAACAAATGGGCTGGTCCTGTCCAATGCAGAGGGTGCTGGGCTGGTCCTGCCCAATGCTGCCCAATGCAGGACTCCCCCCAGGGCACGCTCTGCTCTGGGGGATACCTCCCGCCCGGCTCAGCACCACCGCCACCCTGAGGTCTTTCCAACCCTCTCCTCCTTCCCTCTCTCCCTGCACAGAGGTGTCAGCCCCTCGCTGTGGTCTGCAGCCTCTCGCCACCCACTCCTGCCCCCTTCCCTTTATCCTCCACAGTCGGTTTCCTCTGATACATCTCCTGCACATCAATTCTGTCTTAGTGTCCGCTTCCTGGAGGACCCCGATTTACCGTTATTTACTTATTATCCGTACCATTAATTACATAACACTTTCCTTTTAACTGCGTTACCTTTTTAAACTAAATCTATATAGTCTCACCTTGACCAAAATATATGTTAAATCTTGACTTTAATGTGCTAGTTTTATTATTCCTAATACACTTTGAATATACGTATATATGGCTATTTAAGTAAAAATATTTGAATATGAGTCACTTAAGTCTCCCCCTTGCCACCAATATATGGATGTAACTTTCTTGGAAATTTTTCCCTTCATTATATTGCTGATAAAATATTTTTGTAAAAAAAGACTGGTGAAGACGGAGCATTAGAACAGAATGCCAAGTGACATCATCCCAAGTTTTCATTAAGTATTAAGAGTTTGTGTTCTGAGCAGAACTTAGAAGGGAGATTTCTGTACAACAGAAAACAAACAGGAGAACATTTCAGAAATCCAGCTGGATTCTGGACAAGAGCATAAACTAACAGCACAGCGGCATCTGTATTTATCACCTTCCTTGCATTGCGTGCCAAGTGGCATGGACGTTTTGTTGAAACGGCTAAGTTAGATTTTTCCAGCTCTATCTTACACCTGCCCCCACCACCTCTCCCTGCCCCATCCCTGACTTCTCGCTCATCTTTTGGCCACATTTAAAACAGGCAAGAGTTCTGCACCTGTCTGGCAGCTGAGGTTTGCTCAGCAATGAGGATCAGGGAATAGCTCTCAGAATTGCTCAGCCCCACCCACCTCATTTCCTTACTCGGCACCTTAATTCTCAAGGGAAAAGAATTCAGACAGCGGTTTGAATTTTCCTCTCACAGAGCACCTTGTGGGCTTGCCCTGGTGGTGAACTGGTTGACAACCAAGGAGATGGAGACCTTGGGGCTGCTGATGGCTGCTTCCATCTGGCTGGGGTAGGAGGGGCAGAGAGCCCAGAGGCGGTTCATCTCGCCAGGCTGGGAGAGCTCAGAGAAAGCCAGGAGGAAACCAGAGTAACCTACATTTTATTAGTTTCGTTTGTTTGTTCTGGAACTAAAAATGTATTCACAAGTCTTAAATCTAAGGAAGACTGAAGATACAAGAATGGCCAAAGATGTACCCTGAGCAAAACAACATTGATGTTAAATAAATATACTAACAGCCCCAAGCTGTTAAGGGGACAAAGAGAAACATTGTGCTGTGATGAAAGGAACAATCTACCCAACGATCCCATTTTTAGGAAATGGGCAAAACTTATGAATAAACAATTCACAGAAAAACATTAATGGTTCTTAATGCAGATAAAAAAAGGCAACCAGGGCTTCCCTGGTGGTGCAGTGGTTGAGAGTCCGCCTGCCAATGCAGGGGACACGGGTTCGTGCCCCAGTCCGGGAGGATCCCACATGCTGCTGAGCGGCTGGCTGGGCCCGTGAGCCATGGCCACTGAGCCTGCGTGTCCGGAGCCTGTGCTCCGCAATGGGAGAGGCCACAACAGTGAGAGGCCCGTGTACCGCAAAAAAAAAAAAAAAAAAAGGCACCCTACCTCATTCACAAACTATACATAATTAAAAATTACACTTGAGTACCATTTTTCACTCTGTAAGATTGGCGAGTATTAAGAAGTTTGATAAAACGCTGTTGTCAAGGGTGTAGGATAATGTGCTCTCTTATACTGCTGATGGGGGCATAACCTTTATGTAACCCACCATTTTAGAAAGAAAATGAAATCACGAAATACCATAACCCTCTGTCATGAACCGGATTAATTCCAAGAATGAAAAATTCGACTTGTTCACTTCCTTTTCTTCCCCACAAAACACGTGCTTCTAACGCTATAGGTGTTTCATTTTTCCCGGGGGTGAGCTACAAGTCTTCAACTAGATGGCAAGATGAGTCATTCTGGAGAACAAGAAACTCCATGCATTGCTGAATACATCCGTTGGCCCAATAGAAACCATATCTCAAGTCATCCTGGACCCAAGGACTCTCCAGATCTTGAAACTAGGACTTACCTTTTTCCAGAACAGTTTGCCCAGAGGCAGAGAGGTGGGGCCCCCCTTTTCCTTGGCACCTTCCTTTGCTGTTTCAGTGGATGTAGAATTCTTGGCAGCCCCTTGGGGCTCCTGGGGCGTAACATTGCCTTTGTCTGACTTGAGGTCGGCTGAAGTGGCGGGTGACTTTTCGGCACCCTATAAGAGTTCAAAAAAATTAAAATGATCTCAGGATTTCAAAAGCAAAAGATCTCTTTTTTACAAATATGGACTGGGGTTATGCAAGTTAAGTGTCTTCTTCATAATTTTCTGTATTTTCCAAATATTCTACATGGATGTGGATTTGTGTTAAAATCTTGGAAAAAGATCAAGATATATTCCTTTTGCAGAAAAAAATATATATAGAACCATTATGTAACATGTTTATGTAAGTAACGCATTAGGACTCAAAGTGATTGGAAGAGGCACTGGGCTGTTAGAATGTTAGGTCGTGTTGAGGACCCTGGTCTTCTTTCGACCATGGTCATGGCAGTAAAAATAGTCTGAACATGTACCTCCAATACACACGTATTTGTTTACATGATAAAGATGTATTGTTTTACTAATCCAAATTTGAAATGAAAGATGGGTTCCAATAAATATACTTCAAAAGAGAAGTGCTGAAGTTTTCCTCTCACACTCTGCTTTAGAGATTACTATAGTGATCTATAGTCTACAAAGTTTAGTCTATAAAGATCTATAGATCTATAGTCTATAGAGTTTGTGTAAGGAACTCAGGTAAGGAAGAGGTTTGAGTTTGAACAGCATCCACAACCCTCATTTCTTCACTTTTAGATGCAGCCTCCACATCTAAATTAGATGTGACTGGATGGACTGTAATTGATATAAAACTCCAAATGCTATTCACTCAGTCCCTATTCTCTTTCTCTCCCCCACCTTCTCTCCACGCCACCGCCCCCCATCTCTCCCCACTCCGAGCGGCCAGGCTGAGGTCCACTTCCGGGACATCTGATCTCTTCAGTGACTGGGCTGTTACTTCCATGCTCTGCCACCTCCTGACTCACGGGACAAAGGAAGAGTTAGGAGAATTACAGTCTCCATTTACCTGGACATGAGTGAACATTGCATTAAAATTTTTAACACTGGGCTCACCTGACCTAACCTCGCCATCTTAAGCAGCTTCATTTTAATGATGGTTGGTCCAGGGACTTGTGACACAACCCTTTAAATTCCCAGGGGGGTCGGATCTTTGACTACATTTTCTGAATAAAAGAAAAAAAAACCTGGCAGTAAAAACAGGATGTGGAAAAATTCAGGACGTTTCAGAGTATTTTTGACGTTGGAAAGAGTCTTAGAGACCACCTAATCGAATGCCCGAATTTTCATGGATGGGGAAATTGAGGTCTACGATCTGCCCTACACTAACCAGGGCCACAGTCTGGTCTCAGATCCAGACTTCCGGCTCCTATCTGGCGCTCCTTCCACACTGCACGTTGCCCCTCCAAAGGGAGTTCACAAATAATGTGAACTTTACTATCTGATGTAAGACAGTATCTTCTGTGCTGACTTTTTTGATACTAAGAGAGAGCCATTTATTGAACAGATTCTATGTTCGAATCAGGAGCTACAGGGCCAATGTATAGAAATGACTTTTGTGATAGGTGATCCTGGAATAATCCCAGTTCCATTTAAAAATGTACAAAACCGCATAATGCTAGGGTTTAAAATAACCCCTGCCTTGTATCAACAGTGCAATCAAAATGGCTGAGCTCAGACGGTTCTGCATTTATGCATGTTCCAAATGGTCTCGGACACCTGGTGCTGTTTTAGCTCTAAATGGTAATTAAATTAACAAGCACTGGTTGAAGGGGAAGTGCCCTCCACCAACTAGCTTGCTTGCTTTTCCAGAAAACAGGAGGAAAGTATTATGATTTATTCATTTACTCATAAAAAATGCATCGACTGCCTTCTATGACCTGCGATGGGTACTGAGTGCTGGGGTTACATGGCCTCATAGAGAGAGAGAGAGAGAGACACCAAACAAATAATTCCACAAATGTATGTAAAATTTCAACTATGATAAGTGTTGTGGGGTGGAGAGAAGGATTTGGTGCTAAAAAAAAAAAAAAAAGGCTAAACTAGGGAATTAGATCCATCATGGCAATCAGGAAGGCTTGATAGAGAAAGGGATGCTGTGCCACGACCTGAAGGGTGACTAGAAATTAGCTGCGGGAGGGAGGAGAAGCACACCAGACACAGCGAACAGCGTGCTCTCAGCGCCCTCGAAAAGCATCAGAGAGCCGTGATGGAAGCAGGAAGGAAAGGAGTGGCCACGCGTGGTCCCCAACATCAACTCCCCTTCTGCTTTCTTGGGAAAATCCCCACTTGCTCAAGGGGTCCATGTTAGGCCAAGAATCTGGGGGCGGGGTGAGGCTGACCTCACTTCTATCTCTAAGAAAGGGTTCTTGTTGGCTTAAGTAAACCATCCATTCTGCTCATGTCATTACAGTAGATGCTCCATTGCTCCACACTGCTTTGCTTTAAATTCTGCTGCTTTGCTTTCTATACTTAGAGATGCCGCGTTACCTAACCAGCTCCTGGATACCCCTTCGTATGTGCTCAGCCTACTCAGCCAAAGCCACATGGGGGTTACCAAAAAAAGCTAGTTCTGGAGTTCTAGAATTCTAGACAGGACAGGTCTAGTTTGCTTAGCCCATCACACGCCTCTTGTTTGGCTGGTTTTACCCTTTCCTTTTGTTCCCCTCAGCCTCCTTTCTCTCTCAGCCTCTTGAAGAGGGACTAGGGTCCAAGGAGACTAGGCACAGAGATGGCCAACTTTTAACTCTGATTTAATAGTAACAATAAAAGGTACCAGTGCCAGGCACTGTTTTAAGCAATTGGATGTTCTAACAACAGTCCTATGAGGAAGGAATTAATTGTTATGTCCATGTTATTGTTAGGGAAATTTTGGTCCCAGGTGGTTAAATAACTTGCCTGTGATTGCACTTATAAGGCGACAGAGTTGGCGTCTGAATCCAGGGAGTCTGATACCCAAACCCAGACTCTGAATAGCTACTCTGTCTACACTGCTTCCAACAGACCAAGGTCTCCCCACTCCATGTGCTGTTGTGCCCATCAGGGGATGGAACCGTCTACGCCATATGCATTCTCAGCCACGGCAATCTTAACTCCACGTGGGGGAAAGTTGGGGGGTGAGATTGCCCTTGTTCTTGGGGTGGTGCGTTATGGGCAATTTTTAGATGTTTATATTGCCTATGGCCCTACTAAGGGCCACGGTACATCAACAGATAAACAGTGTAGCTGTTGTACTAAAATTCCACGGGGAGAAGGGCAATTAGGGAGAAAATATCTAAAGAAGCTTCATGGTGGGGGGGGGTGATAATGGGAAAAAGGTTGAGGAACACATCTATACTGATCAGTTTTGTTGGGAAATGGCCAATTCTCTTTGCCCTGGGAAGATACCCTGAGATCTTCGAAAAACATGACAAGGACATGACTCTATCATATGTATAGTAATAAAATATAACGAATATATCTGTGTTAACTGTTGAGTATGCATTTCTCTGGCCAGAGTATGAGTTCTGTGAAGGTAAGAGCTGTTATGTCTTAGTCACCATTACACTCCTACCACCCATCAGACCCAGTGTCTGGCTCAAAACAGGCATTAAATAAATAACAAATTAATTTTACGAGAGGGGCCACAGAGAGCTACCCACATAGCACCCTGCCATGTCATCTTTCCGTCCACCCACCCCCTCCTTACAGGGCTGTGGAGCCACACACACCCATTAGTCATCCTCTCCCTGCCTACTCATCTCCTCGCTTCCCAGAGAAGTGCCCCAAATGGTGTTCTGCCAGCATCAACTGAATTCATACTCTTTGGCTCCATTACGGAGGAGACTATGAAAATTCTATCCATGTTTTTTGGAGACAATCCCCTGGGTAGGGTTGCCAGATTTAGCAAATAACAGTGAGACTATAGGATGTCCTGTTAAATCTGAATTTCAGATCAACAAAGAATAAGTTTTTTGCCTAAGGACGTCCCCAATATTGCCTGGGACATACTTAGATTTATACTTAAAAATTATTTGCTGTGTATCTGAAATTTGAATTTAACTGGGTACTTGTTATTTATCTGGCAACCCTACCCATGAAATTCTAATGTATTAGATTTGGAGATTGCATATCAGATGACCTTACCTTCTTCCACAAGAAGTTTTCATCATTTTCACATTTGAGTGTGGGAGAGGGGACGTGTTAGTAAGATGGAAACATTGTACCAAGAGCCAAAAAACAATGAATGTGTGGCATAAGCTTATGAACCCTATGAGGTAGCTGCTAATATTTTAGCTGCCTTATGGAGAAGGTGGGCATTGAGCAAACCTGAGTGGGGAGGGGAACATTTCTGGGCGTGGCAAAGACATTCTAAAACAATGTCCTGCTTTGTGTACATGTGTCATGTCCAACGTTTGCAGGTCGTGTGAAAAGGTTTTATTCTGAGGAACCGCATGTGATTAAGCCAAGAAAAAAAATTCAGATTCAGCAAAGAAACGCTGAGCCCCTTATTATTTATAATAATAAACTTGTTTCATTGATTAATGTCAGCCTTTCCTCCTCTTTGAAACTAAGCAAATTCTTTTTATAGGAAGGAAAATTGACATACAAAGAAATGAAACGAGGAGTTAACCAGAATTGGTAACCACTGTATTATTTTTTTTAAGAGCAAAACTAGAAGATACCGTTTTATCCTTGAATTTGCTTGGATATCTTTTTTCTGTCTTAGGTCACACTGAAATCAAGGAGGATGAGTATCACACCTCCCATAATCACGCAACAAGGTTCACTGATGGACTCTGGCTGGTCAATTTTAATGGCCCTGTTTTCCTATCTTTTTGGACAGAACAACCAATTGAGGAAAAGAAAAGCACTGTCCTAGGCATGAAGGTAAAAGCCAATGAGATCTACCACACTGCTGTATAAATGAGAATTAAGAACATCTGGGAATTGTCCCCTTACTTTACTTTGACGTAAAAAAATAGACCGAATGTAACTCAAGGCAAAACCTTAGTCTGTGTTACAGTATCCCAGAAAGGGTCGTTTCTTCTCCATCGTCCCAGTGGTTTTAGAATCCTCTCCTACCCCAAAAGTCAACTCAGTTGGCAGGATGTGAAGCCAACAATTCGGGGAAGCCCCAGGAATACTGAACTTGGGTGGTCCACTTGTGGGAGGGGAGAGATTCTGGAGGCACGAAATGAATGTCGTGATGAAATGCAGATCTGTGGGGGTCGGGGGAGGGGGAGTCATAGCGTCTTAAACTTTCAAGGCCCCCTACTCACCGAAGCACCCGTGGGAATTCAGCTAGGTTCCTTTGTACCAGATCCATGACACATTTCACTAGCAGTTACCAAATTGTCGCCCACATACAGTGGTACCACATTTTAACGTTCCCTCCCCCATTGCAGTGTCTCTCATCCACCCCCTTGTCTCGTTACAGGACAAAATATCCCTGTATGGAAATCGAAGGGTGGCTTCATAACATAGTCTGTTTATGCAAATATAGATTCCGCTGGGAGAGCTTTCTATGGAGCTTTTATCTGCATACACAATCCTGGGACTATTACATCCAGCTGGGGAAGTTTTTCAAATAAGTTCGTTCAACTTAGTGGAGAATGGTGGATATTTTAAACAAATTTACAAGCATGCTGGCCCAAGTCAGGAATCCTTTTAACTGGTGGTTTCAGACAAATACTGGCATTTTCGTAGACATTAGAAGAGTGAAATCTCCGAAACTCACTTCCCTGTTGTCTTTACTTCCCAAGAACGTGGAGACAGAACTTGCTCTGCCTTCATTCATTGTTTTGTTCTGCCTGGGCTTCCATTTGGGCTCAGTATAAGTTTAGTTAATACAGGGAAGAGATGGAACGGACCACAGGAAGATAGAATTGTTATCTTGAGGTTAGAAGAGCATTTCCCAAAGTATAGCAAGCATACCATTGGTGGGATCAGAGATGGCCTCAGATTGTGCTATGATATTAAATAATATTAAAATCGTGAAAATACTTTTCCTTTTTCAATTCTCATCTTTCTAAGACCATTGGGGGAAAATCTCAGTCTGGTGCCGGTAGAGAAATCTTTAACGTTTCCCTACTGCTGGCTAATTGCCTTTTCATAAAGCTAGAAATGGCAATAGATTCAGAGCTTAACACAAGCGAGACAGCTAGAATGTAATCTCTTTTTTTATTGCCCATATAATGGTACATTCCTCTTATGAAAAATGATCTGCTTTTCCAAGTGTGATGTAATACAAAGTTTCTTTTACAGATATCTTTAAATAGGAAGTGAGTCAATTTCAATATAAAAATATCAAGTAAATAGTGGTACATCTGCCAAAAACGATGAAGGTGGTATGCAAACATTCAACATTTGGGAAACACTAGGTTAGAAGAATAATCTCAGAACCCTGGTCCACACTAGGAAAGTAGTCTGAGATGTTTACAATTATGGGGACTTAAAACCTCTGAAATTTGATTCACATAGTACTTAATTCCCCTCTAATGATTTCTACCACCCAAGGCTCTGTCTTCACTGAAGTGGAGCAGGCTGGATACAGGATGGGCACATGTGTCATGTGGTGAAGACCAGGGTTCTTATTTTTCCTCCTATTTTAACAAGATACAGACCTTACGCCTAAAGAATTTTCTAAAGGCGAGTCCTAGCCTGGGGCTACGCAGGTGCTTTTCCTTGGTGCCTTTAGCCTGGATCTCGGATGTCTTCTGCCCAGCTTGTCCATCACAGACACTTTCTGCTTTAGATGCCTTTTGGGCAACAGCAGTCACAGCTTAGAACTTTGTTTTTAAACAGAATGCATTTTTTTCCTGTTGTTTTTAAGCGCAGTAATCCACTTTGTCAATTAGCTGCCGGTATATCACCCCCGTCTCCCAATCACAAGACATCAAGTGAATGCTTATCTTTTTCAAACTCTCAAAGACGATTTGTTAAAGTGCAAATTCACAGTCTGTTTCAGGTACATGTTGATTTTCAACACAGCAACCTATTTATTTATTTATTTATTTATTTTTTAATTGTTCTATTATCCTTTATTGATTAAGTTACCTTTTCACCATCTATGTGAAATACAACCTTGATCATATATTAAATAGCCACATGAATTTTGTTGTATTACTGGACTTGCTATTCTGTTACCTTAATCTAACTATTCATGTGCAACGTATGTAGCCCCTAAAAGTAAGGCTAGTTTCCCCTCAGTACTTTTCTTTTTCTAATTTTCCTGGCTATGGAAGTTTTTTCTCCTTTATGTCTTCATGTGGACTTTTGAATGAGTTTACATGATGAAAAGAAATCTTTTAGTAATTTGTTGATGTCACATTAAGTGTTTGCGTTACCTTAGAGACAATTTGTGTCTTTAGTTGAGTTCTCCCTTCCAAGATCACAGTAGGCCTTTCCATTTGTTCAATTCTTCTCTTTTTTTTTTTTTTTTTTTTTTTTTTATTAAACATCTTTGTTGGGGTATAATTGCTTTACCATGGTGTGTTAGTTTCTGCTTTATGACAAAGTGAATCAGCTATACATATACATATGTTCCCATATGTCTTCCCTCTTGCGTCTCCCTCCCTCCCACTCTCCCCATCCCCCCCTTCCAGGCTGTCACAAAGCACCGAACAGCAACCTATTTAAATGACCCAGATTAATGCAGCTCCATTTGCTAAAGACAATGACAAGATATTTAAGCTTTGTCTACAGGACACGTAATATCCAGGTGAAAAAAATTAAAAAATAAAAACGATAATGCAGTCCCTACCCGATGATTTTTAAAACTCTAAATGCTATTGCCACGTGAAACAGAAGAAAAAAATACCTGCAATTTATTTTTGCATCTTGGAGTCAAGTACTGCCACTAAATGGCTTTCATTCTCAAACGGATCTCCTCTTTTGCGGTATTAGAAACTTCAGGGAAGCAGTATCACCCACAAAAATCTCAACTGACTTCTAGATGGGCAGATCTCCTGGGCAAAAGATGTTTCTAGAGTGAGTCAGTCCACTGAGCCAAAGTGAGGGGAAATTGGAACTAAAATAGCCCAGCTACAACCGTTCAGAATTGCTGACTCAAGTCACAAATGGCGGGGGATTTTGTGTGGGCAGCAGTGGATTGCCCAGGGCCAAATGAGAAGATGGACAAAAGTGTTGACATTTCAAAAGCATGAATCCAAGAGCTTCAGTAGAAAAGATGTCAAGAAGGCAAGTATGAGAACCAGGTTGGTAGAAAGAGGTCTGTTTGTGGGCATCACGGACAACCTACATTCACAAAACCCGCTTTTGAGATCCAGTTCCATCAGCACTGAGCGCACAGCTCTCTGGGCAGGGCCATGAGATTTTACCACTAGGTACTTTCAGCTGGGACCACATTCGGGGTGGGGGAAGAGCCTTGATGCCGTGAGCAGCTAAAGGGAGTGAGGGCATCAGGTCACTCAGGGAGCCACACAACACACCCACATACCCCACTGTTTATAGCCTATTGTGCTGACTCTGTGATTTCCAACAATGCAGGACACAGAACCCAAAGAGAAACATTTGGACCCAACCATTCATTGAACTTGACCCTAGCTGCCTTGTAGCAAATAAATAACCTTATGGGAAAATGCACGTAGATACCTCAGATATATCTTTTTTTCAATGGAAGAAGAAAATTCTAGAGGAACCAATCAGTACAATACACATGTGATCCTGATGTTCAGTCTGTCCTGCTGTGATTATGGAAACAGGGATCACCTACATTTGAACAGAGCTCCAGGGTTTACCAGGCACTGTCACACCTTCATTCAGTCCTGGGGTTGGGGAGGCAGAATTTTTATCGCCCCAGTTTTACAGATGCGGAAATTTGGGTTCAGACAGGTTAGGATCACACAGCTATCAAGTAGCAGGACTGCGGCTCGAACACAGGTCTTCTGAGACAAATTCTAGGATCCTTTTCACAACTTAGCCCCTTCAAATACGGGGAGCAGATATACTGGGTTGGCCAAGCCATTTGTCTGGTCCCAGTGCCTTTCAAAGCACTTTCAGTTATCAAAAGGAGGACACAAGACATTTATCTGTCACCAAGTTAAATTTCCTTCATGATTCCCGTGAAATTTAAACCACGTGGTCTACGAAAGGAAATCGGTTCTCTCAAGTGCAAAGGGAAAACATCTCTAGAAAGTAGTCATTCCAAACAAAATGTACTTTGAGGGGAACTGGCTGAATTTCTAGGATGACGGTGAAAAAGCACACACTCTCTAGGGCCTCCTAACCCCTCTACATGTTCCTTCATTTGGCAAGTGTCGACTGGTGACTATTTCATGCCACCAAGCAACTGCCATTGCAGTGGAGACTAATTTTTTTCAAATTACATGAAAAACAAAGCCAGACATATTTTTTAAAAACCAAAATCTAGCAGCTCACATCTGCTTTAAATTGAGTCTCATGACTTTTGCATTTCCAGTGGCTAACTTTTACCATATTCCCTGGGTCTCTCTACACACAACTAAAGAGACTAAGATGATATATAATAATTAGTATTCTGTTCTTATTCTGTATAAGAAATTGGTTTTTATGACATTATTTAGCCAGAATTGGCACATATTTCAAGCTTCCCACCAAAATTTTCATTAAAATACCATTAACGTAAGTGGAACATTGTAAAGACAATCTAACAGCACTATTAAATTGCTAAATATGTATATATGTGTGTATGTATATCCCACGCACACAAAATTCAAAAAACAAAGACACATACATAAATTCAAATCCAATTCTACGCACAAACCCAAACCCAAACACACTTCAAATGACCTACCGTGTCTTCCAGATCTTTTTTTGTTTCAGCTTTGTTAGGCAAAACCTTAAAAGTTTGAGAAAAACCAAATGTTAAAAACCATAGCTCTGTAGGGTGTTTCTCTTTCTTTCTTTCTTTTTATTTTAGTTCCCCGACCAGGGACTGAACCTGGGCCCCGGCAGTGAAAGTGCCAAGTCTTAACCACTGCACCACCAGGGAATTCCCTATTTCATATTTTTATTTAGGGTGGTCCACTTCACTCTACAAGTAAGGAATGTCATGAGAAGTCCTTTTAATTTAGTAGAAACCCATGGACTTCTGGGTAATACCTATGTATACATAAGTTAACAAAATTAATATTTTATAATGAAATGCATCAGATCTTATACATTCACTAAGAGCTTGACCACATTCAAAACTGTCTCCTGGATGGCTACACACTTTCCAACAAGTCCACCACTAATCCAAACAAATGTACAAGCCTTTGGTGTTTGTGGCACATTCGGTTGACTTTTTCTGTTTTATCTTTTGAAGTTGGTCTTGGCCTTTGGGAATAGCCCAAACACTTGGATCTGTCTGTTTAATTATGCATTCACTCATTCAGCCCTTTTTTTGAGTGTCTGGCAGGAGCCAAGCTGCGGGGTCTGAAGAGTCAGACAGGGGCAAGCAATGCAAGATGTGGGTCCCTGCCTCCACCCAGTCAAATGGGAGCTTTAGATGTAACAAGATAGAAAGTGATTTCTACAGTTTTATTTGCCATTTGAGTGGCAAAAATGCTTTGATAGGTCAGCAACTCAAGGAAGTATTTTCCAATTATTTTTATGATCAATGACCATAAGATATCCAACTGCGGTAGCGTTCTACTACCACATAGCTCACGTCGCATAGTTAATCTCACAGTTCGCAGCAACTAAAGACTCCTTCACTGAAAGCCAGTTCCCTTACGAAGCACATCTTGTCCCTGTTCTCCAATGTCCCAGCTGCATCAAGCCGTTTAGAGCAGTAACATTCAAGTATGCATCAATCTTAGATCTAACAAAACTTTTGAGCAATAAAATTGAGGAATAGAATAGAAAAGGAGATGAAACTGCTTACCAGAGTTTTAAGGAAGCTCATGATGGAATTATTATTCTCTGTCTGGGGGTCCTCCTTTGCAATCTCCAGTTCTTCAGGGACCCCGGGGACAGAGCAACTCACAGTTGGGATTTCCTGTCCTTCTTTTCCCGTGCTGTCAGCTATGTCCTAGGAACAAGACAGAGTTTTCATGGTTGCAACTTGTTGAATGTGGACTCTCAAAGTACTATTTTTGCTTCGCGCCCCTGTCCCCCTTACCCCCTAATTCCAGCCATACTTCTTCTGCCCACGGGGGTGTAGAACAATCAGGAGATTATGAGAGTCACTCTTCCTTCCCCGCCCCCTCTTTCTAACATAATCAGCATTTGCAGTTAGTTGGAGGGACATTGTTTGGAGCCAGAGGCTAACAAACACAGCAGTGCACGTTGCATCCCAAACAAAAACCCTTTTCTCCCAATTCTGCACAGAGGTTATGTATGATGCCAATATTTTGTGGTCTTCCAGTTTAATCATGGAAGATATCTCTATCTGATTTCCCACAATCCCCACAGTGCTGAATTGTATCAACTGAAAAAAAAAGTACTGATGTTTTAAAATAATAATTCCGCTTTCAGGATCTGGGAGTTAACTGTGCGAAGGATGTGCTATTGGGACGGATTTTCCTCTCTAACTCACCCAGGAGGGTGGGATGCAGGCTGAATATCCTCCTTTTTTTCACGTTCACTCCCATGACCTTGGGCCAAGCCAGGTTACCTCAAACCCATTCATTCTTCAGGCTCGGGCTCAAGTTTACTTTCTCCACTGAAGTCTTTCTGGGCCACAGCACCCACGGAACCTACTCCCTTCTCTGAGTTTCTAGACCACCTTCTCCGGCACACTCATTTGGCACGTGGGTTACCCTAATGCCAAGGACTGGGCCAGAAGAAGCTGCATTAAAAACGGGGTTATTGGGCCTCCCTGGTGGCGCAGTGGTTGAGAGTCCGTCTGTCAATGCAGGGGACATGGGTTTGTGCCCCGGTCCGGGAAGACCCCACATGCCGCGGAGCGGATAGGCCCCGTGAGCCATGGCCACTGAGCCTGCGCGTCCGGAGCCTGTGCTCCGCAACGGGAGAGGCCACAACGGTGAGAGGCCCGCGTACCGCAAAAAACAACAACAACAACAACAACAACAACGGGGTTATTGTGGAACAGTGATAAAAATGCATAAACACACTTCAGTGAATATTTTAAAAAGTAATAACAATGCTTGTATCCCACAGGGTTTCCCTCAGCCCCAGCACTCCCTCTAAATGGAGCAGTGCTTCTTGTGAAATGCCTCTTAAAGAGCTGGAACTTCATAAAGTCCAACGCAGATAGAAGCCAGGGCCTTAACAAGCTTCTCGGCTTTTTCTAGTTAATTCCAGGCAAAACGTGTTTTACTTGCGAAGAGATGAACTTTTAAACAGGTTCTAAAATAACTTACTGTTCATATTAGAATAGAACTCTAACGAGTGGAACTTTTTATCATTCCTGTAGGTATAGTTCGGATCCAGGTTGTTCAGTAGGTTGACAAGGAGGATGGCTGAAAATTCTGTTTATAGCAGATGAGTGTGCTATACCTACAGGGGTGGTGAGTTTCCTTTAGGTGGTGCACACACATGCACACATACACGTGCACATACATGCACGAGGTTATTCTTTAAAAGCGCTTTTTGGAAAGATATTTCTTTGGTACAATGGATATTTTTGCTTGGATGAAGTTGAGTAGAAAAGTTTTAGATAAAATGTTAAATTAAAAATATTACATGGGCTTCCCCGGTGGCGCAGTGGTTGAGAGTCCGCTTGACGATGCAGGGGACACGGGTTCATGCCCCGGTCCGGGAAGATCCCACATGCCGCGGAGCAACTAAACCCATGCACCGCAAGTACTGAGCCTGCGCTCTAGAGCCCATGAGCCACAACTACTGAGCCTGTGTGCCACAACTACTGAAGCCCACACGCCTAGAGCCCGTGCTCCACAGCAAGAGAAGCCATCGCAATGAGAAGCCCATGCACCACGACGAAGAGCAGCCCCTGCTCGCCGCAACTAGAGAAAGCCCGCGCACAGCAACGAAGACCCAATGTAGCCAAAAATAAATAAATGAATTAATTAATTTTAAAAATATTACACAAATCATTAAGCAGGTGTTTGGAACCTGAGCCATTATGAAAGTGGTACCAGGACTAGATCTAATGGAGAGGTGCCCCACTAGGCCTGATGGAGCTATTGCCTAGGAAATAGTTATTTATTTCCAATCACTCATTTACCCACCTTCACTCAATAGCTTGCTGGGGGAATTCTGAGCATGTACAAACTGTACAGAGGCAAAATGATATTAGCACGGGCTCTGAGGCCAGCCCGCCCAGACTCTACTCTCTGTTCCATCCTTCACACCAGTGCGATCCTGGGCATGTTCCCGGACATCTGTGCCTGGGTTTGCTCATTTGTAAAAGGGGAATCAGCAGCACCTACCTCTCAGAGCGGTCGGGGCGTAAATGGGATAATCCATCGACAGGAGTTAGCGTGGTGTGCAGCACCCAGCAAACATGCAGTGAATGCTGGCTATTGTTATCATTATCGTTGTTGTTACTGTCATAGTTTACGTTACTGAGTCTTGTTCTGAGCCCGGTGAGATGAACAAAAGTGAATCAGACACGTTCCTCTCTCGAGATGCTTACAGTCTCACAGTGGATAAAGGCCAGCAGAGGGGGATAAGTACTCGGATAAAAAGATAAAAGAATTCCACTAGCCCACTTAGCCCTGCACAGCGTTTTCAATCAGTATTAATGCCCAGATGCCACCCAGACCAATTCGATCAGAATGTCTGGAGGTGGGGCTCAGGCGTCAATATTTTTAGAGCCCCTGGGTGATTCCAGTGTGCACCAAGGTTGAGAACAGACGAAGTACAGGGACAAGAAAGGTGTGAAGATGACGCGGCGTCTGCCCTCGGCCCTGGAGCCTGAGCTACAGGTCGACGTGCAGAGGTGGGGGAAGGATGGCGTGCTGAGGAATTTCAGACAGAGGAAAAGGCGTGAAAAACATGTAGAAAAGGATGAGGTGGGGATGGGGGTAGGGAGGGTTTCGGGGTAGATTGTTCAGGTCAACTGAGATACAGATAAACGCAAGGTGGTTAGAGAAGACCACCATCAGTCACACTGAGCTTCCTCTCAATCTGCTGGGCGGCAGCTTATAAAGTAGGCGCTTTCTAGGTGGAAGGTTTCTGGGCTGGGGGTGGAGTATGGGGCAAAGAGCCCCCGTAGCAGAAGAAGCAGTCGAGGGGCTTCCCTGGTGGCGCAGTGGTTGAGAGTCCGCCCACCGATGCAGGGGACATAGGTTCGTGCCCCGGTCCGGGAAGATCCCACATGCCGCGGAGCGGCTGGGCCTGTGAGCCATGGCCGCTGAGCCTGCACGTCCGGAGCCTGTGCTCCACAACGGGAGAGGCCAAAGCAGTGAGAGGCCCGCGTACCGCAAAAAATAAAAGAAGAATCAGTCGAGAGTTCTGCTGGGGAACTTCGAGGTGGAGAAGGCCCCACCTATGACCCGGAGCCAGACCTCATTTGGGTGCCCAGGACGGAAAAGATACAGATGGTCAAGAAAGGGTAGTGACAGCAGGGGTCCAAAAGAAGAGAGCTCTGTTCCCTCAATCCCTCCACCCTGAACTCGCACAACTGAGGGAGGAGGAGAAGAAATAAGGAGCAAATTCTAATCCTTCCAGACCTCAAGGGCCTCAGCCCATGGTCACGTCAGAGTTTGATTTCAGAAAGAATTGGGGTGAAGGTTAAAATGGATGCAAGACTGAAGTTTTTCAGTTGGACTGCGTTGGACTTTTGAATCACTGCCAGGTTTGGGATCTGCCTATGACATCATGAAGCGTGAGGATAAAAGCTATTGATCAAATATCTAACAAGTGCCTCAAACCGATCAAGGCACTGGGAATACAGTGGTGAATGAGACACAGGCCTCTCCTCAGGGAGCTGAAATTCTAGCAGGGGAGAAAAACAGAACCAAACAAAAATACAGATAAACCAATAAATGTAACACAGAAAACTCAGCCAGTGAAGACTGCAAGGGAGAAAATGAGGGACTGGAGGGTGACCAGGGTGATGCTACTTCTGACAGTCGGTGACGTTCTCTAAGAAGTTTGCATGCAGGTGGGGAAGGCATCTATTCTGGGAGGGGGCTGACCCCCCAGGCTGGGTCAGCTACTCTAAGCCACTCTGGTCTCACAGCCCCTGGGCTCCCTACCGCTCACAGTGAATGGAAGGGTCTGCGTCTGGCCACCCCCAGCTCCCAGACTTGCAGCTTCCTACGGGAGAGCAGGGGGCATGGTTCTTCTCTGTGATCCCAGGGCTGGACACACAGGGAGCATTACTGAACTTCCTGGAGATAAACTGAATCACAGGGAGGTCAACTGAAGAGGAAACAAATCAGTAAACACAGGGCAGTCCCATGGGTCTAGTTGCCAACAGGGAAAACCTGCCACAGGGGAGAGCCTCTGAGCAACGGAGATAACTACTGGTATTTCTTCATCCAGGATAGAGAACTCGGACTGGAGGAGACACAGTTCGACAGAATTCTGGGAATGGAGGGGCCCCTCAACTTTCTGCTCAGCCCTGTGGCATCTTGTCCAGGCAGCTCTGAAGATGCTTCCCTGATTCCCCCAGTGCAGTGATATCTCCAGACGTGGAGAGCAGCTCAGGGATGACAGACCCTGCTGGCCCAGTGCAGGGAGCTGGCTTGTTGGCCCAGGGCTCTTCCCAAGTGAGAGTTTATGGTCTCTCAAACTGAACTTGAGCCCTTTTTGTGAAATACGTTTCTCTTCTTAGGCTGGTTTTAAAAAGGAACGTAAGAGGGCTTCCCTGGTGGCGCAGTGGTTGAGAGTTCGCCTGCCGATGCAGGGGACACGGGTTCGTGCCCCGGTCTGGGAAGATACCACATGCCGCGGAGCGGCTGGGCCCGTGAGCCATGGCCGCTGAGCCTGCGCGTCCGGAGCCTGTGCTCCGCGACGGGAGAGGCCACAACAGTGAGAGGCCTGCATACCGCAAAAAAAAAAAAAGAACATAAGACTCTGCTTCCAGGAAGAAGGAGGATATAGACTTTCCCTCATTCCTCCCAGTAAACACAGTGGAAAATCCTGGACATTATGTAGAAAACAAACACAAAAGAACTCCGAGTGGTGAAGAGGAGAAGGCAGGCCAGCTAGGCACCTCAACAACAAGACGGTGGTGAGTTCCCTGGGTTTTCCTTTTGCCACAGATATCCTGGACTTGGAGTTGGAGAAGCCAATGACCAGGAAACACCGATGGGCAAACCCTCCCGAAACGCCTGCTCGAACCGAACGGCCAGGAAAGGGCCAGTCTAGCATATGACAGAAAGCTTTTAGACAATAACTGCTCTCCACCAGCCAAACACCGTAGAAATGAAAATAAAAACCACAATGTAATATCACCTCACACCTGTCAAAATGGCTATTGTCACACAACAAGAGATAACAATGTTGGCGAGGATGTGGAGAAAAGGGACCCTCGTGCTTTGTTTGTGGGAACCTAAACTGCTGCAGCCACTATGGAAAACAGTGTGGAGGTTCCTCAAAAAATTAAAAATAGGCCTACTATATGATCCCACAATCCCACTCGTGGGAAAGAAAATGAAAGCAGAATCCTGAAGAGATGTCTCTACTCCCATGTTCATTGCAGCATTATTCACAATAGCCAAGATATGGAAACAAGTGTGTCTGTCTACAGATAAATGGATAAAGAAGACTGTATATAATATATATTATTCAGCCATGAAAAAAGAAGATAATCCTGCCATTTGTGACAACATGAATGGACCTTGAGGGCATTATGCTAAGAGATAAATGTCAGAGAAAGACAAATACTGTATGATATCACTTATATGTGAAATTTTAAAAAGCTGAACTCATAGAAATAGAGAATGGAAAAGTGATTGCCAGTGGCTGGGGGGTGGGAGAAATGGGGAGATGTCGGTCAAAGGGTACCAACTTCCAGTTATTAGATGAATAAGTTCTGGGGAATCTAATATACAGCATGGTGACTATAATTTACAATACTATATTATATACTTGAGAGTTTCTAAAAGAGTAGATCTTAAATGTCCTCATCACAAGAAAGAGATGGAAATCATATGAGGCGATGGAGTTGTTAACTAACCCTACTGTGGTAATCATTTTGCAGTATATACGTTTATCAAATCATCAAGTTGTACACTTTAAACTTACACAAAAATTATATTTCAGTTACATGTCAATAAAGTTAGAAAATAATACCATTTATACTTGTACCAAAAATGAAATACAAAATATGTACAGGACTTATATGCAGAAAACTATACAATACTGATGAAAGGAATTAAAGAACATATAAACAGAGAGACATACAGTGTTCATGAACTGGAAGACTCAACACAATAAAGACGTCAATCCTCCCAAGTTGATATACAGGTTTAATGCAATTCCTATCAAAATCCCAGCAAGATGTTTTGTAGAGATAGATGAGATTATTCTAAAATTTGTAAGTCAAAGGAATTAGAATATCTAAAGCAATTTTGAAAAAAAAGAATTAAGTGGGAAGGAGCAGCCTTCCTGATTTCAAGCCTTGTTATTTAGCTATAGTAAGCAAGGCTGTGGGGTACTGGTGGGTAGAAGCATAGACACATAGTTGACTGGGCCAGAAGAGAGAACCCAGAAATAGACCCACACAAAATGTGCCCAACTGATTTTTGACAAAGGTGGAAAAGCAATTCAATAGAGGAAAGATCATCTTTTCAATAAACGGTGCTGGAACAGTTCAACATGCATGGGAGGGAAAAAAAAAAAAGAACTTCAATCTAAGCCTTATACCTTATACAAAAATTAACTCAAAATGGACCAAGGACTTAAATATAAAATGTAAAGTATAAAACTTTCAGGGGAATTCCCTGGCAGTCCAGTGGTTAGGACCCTGTGCTTCCACTGCAGGGCACACGGGTCCAATCCCTGGTCAGGGAACTAAGATCTCACATGCTGTGCGGCAAGGTCAAAAAACAAACCAACCAACCAAACAAACAAACAACAAAACAAAACAAAAACCTTTTAGAAGAAAATAAGAGAAAATTTCTGGGATCTATGGCAAAGAGTTCTTAGACTTGACATCAAAAGCATAATCCATAAAAGGAAAAATGATGAACTGGTCTTCATCCAAATTAAAAGATTTTGCGGGGCTTCCCTGGTGGCGCAGTGGTTGAGAGTCCGCCTGCTGATGCAGGGGACACGGGTTCGTGCCCCGGTCTGGGAAGATCCCACATGCTGCAGAGCGGCTGGGCCCGTGAGCCATGGCCGCTGAGCCTGCGCGTCTGGAGCCTGTGCTCCGCAACGGGAGAGGCCACAACAGGGAGAGGCCACAACAGTGAGAGGCCCGCATACTGGGAAAAAAAAAAAAAAAAAAAAAAAAAAGATTTTGCTTTGTGAAAGATCCTATTTAAAAAATGGAAAAAATGGGACTTCCCTGGTGGCGTAGTGGTTAAGACTCCATGCTCCCAGTGCAGGGGGCCCGGTTCAATCCCTGGTCAGGGAATTAGATCCCACACGCCGCAACCAAGAGTTTGCATACTACAATTAAGGAGCCCGCATGCCGCAACTAAGATCCAGTGCAACCAAATAAACACATTTTTTTAATGGAAAAAAAGCTAGAAAGGGGGAGAAAGTATTTGCAAACCACTTATCTGACAAAGGACTAGAATCTAGAATAAATAAAGAATTCTCGAAGCTCAATAGTAAAACAAACAAACAAAAAATTCAAGCAATCCAATTAGAGAATGGCAAAGACATGAAGAGACATTTCACTGGACAAAAGATATAGATGGCGGGCTCCCCTGGTGGCGCAGTGGTTGAGACTCCGCCTGCCGATGCAGAGGACACGGGTTCTTGCCCCGGTCCGGGAAGATCCCACATGCCGCGGAGCCTGCGTGTCCGGAGCCTGTGCTCCGCAACGGGAGAGGCTGCAACGGTGAGAGGCCCGCACACCCCAAAAAAAAAAAAAAAAAAAAAAAAAAAAAGAATATATTCTTTTACCAAGCGATTCCACTCCTCAGAGTTGGTTTTAAACCTCAATTCACATAAGTGTGAAATAACAAATACACGAGCTTATTCACTACAATGAGGTCATGGCAAATGTTTGGAAACCTGCCAAATGTCATTAATAAGGTCCTGGGTAAATAAATCATGGTACATCCATTCATTGGAAAACTATGCAAGTGTTACAAATGAGGAAGCTGTACAGATACAGAAAGTAGTGTTAACTGGGAAAAAAAGCATGGGATAGAACAGAGTGTATATTATATTACCATTTGCTTAAAAAAGAAGGAATGTGAATTTATACTTATCTTTTGCTTAATATATGCTCAAGAAAGACTCATTTAAAAATACAAACAGTGATTATCTATTGCGGGTGGCATTGGTAGAAAAGTATACCGTGTCATAATTTCTTATTTTGAGCCATGTGAATGTATTATCCATTAAAAATTAAAACAAAATGTGGGCAACTAATTCCAAATTTTAAAAAACAGCCAGAGGGCCACACTCAACGCAGTTTGGAAGACGATCCAGCCCAAGGCCACCGGTTTGTGGCCTATGCCTTAAATATTGGGTTATTTGTAGGATCTTTGTCCTTAACTACGAATACGTCTGAGCTATTCTCATGAGGCCTGCAGATCATTCTCAGCAAACAGAAATTTTAGATAGAAACATCGGCGTTCTCCAGGAAATATCTGGAAACTTCTTTTTAAGCAAACAGGTGTCCATAGTGTCAGCTTGTTTTTCATCCATATGGAAGAGGCCTGTATTTTTTTCCTTTCTGTTGGCTTCCAAGGGCAAACAGATAGGAACACTAGTTAAGTGATCACAATTTGTCATGTTGAAAAATTGTGCTGCCTCATCCTAATTTGATTGCCTATAATAAAACGCATATGGAACTTCTGGTACCTTCCTTCCACTGTAAATTGTCAATTGGCTTTCGTCTTTCTCTAAGGTCTGCATTGTCCAAGTGAAAATACAAGTGAAGGCAGGACGATCAAGGCTAAAAAAAGTCTTGTCTGGAACTATTTGTGACGAATGTCTACCTCATCTAGATGTCCCCACCGATTGTGCATACCGGTTTCATTTTGAATCTTTGTACCGAGAAATCAGTGTCTAACAGGCAGTTTAACACAGGAAAATTTGTCTAAAAAAATGTTGACTGGTACGGAAACCCATTACTCTTTTCCATCTGTTGGAAATTCGAGCCACAGGCTGTCTGGGATTAAAGGGAGGAGCTATGTTTCCTCTCCCACTTGGTTGCCACAGCGGCACAAAGGGCATCATTTGCTCAGCAACAATGTTCTCTAGACATACATCACATCTTTACTTTTTTTCTTCTGGGAGCACATCACCTGCATACACCCATTGTCAGATTGGGGATGAAAAATGGGATTTGGTTAATTCTTAAAAATAAAAATTTATCCTCCAATTTCCATAGAAGGGGAAGCAAATTACTGAAACAAGCGGGAAGGAACTCTAAGAACAAAGTCTACCAATAATATTTAAGAGAACGTCAACATTTCCGAAAGAGTTGGGATTTTTCTGTTTTAAACTTTGTTTTACTACAAAGCCCAAAACCACCAAAGGAAGGTCTACTCCTGTAGCTAATTTTGTATTTTTATTTTTTCCCACTATACCTTCCCAATTCACATCAACCGATAAAAATGCACTCACATCTTTTAAGCAAAAATTAGGAAAGAACTCAAGTAGCACGACCTTAAGAAGTGCCAATTACAAAAGGACTTTGAAAACTGCCATCCACAACAAAATTTCTCTTTCCAAAATACACATTAGCTATACGTGTTAAAAATCAGTGTTATTTCTGAGCAAGAAATTGCCACACAAGTTCTGATTGTACAGTTCCGGAATTACTGTGAGCGAAAATAACCTGTTAAACCGCTTGTTACTACTGCAGTTTCTAATACAGTTCAGGATGCTGCAAGCTTCATAGCGCTATCTAGTGGAGGAATCAGGAAATTACCTAGATTGTAGTATTTTCCTTATACTTAGGCAGTACTCAGTACTTACTTGCTCTATTTCTAAAAAAGAGAAAATCTAGATGAGCAAAGAGTAAAAATATAACATGCACCCATTATCCCATTACAGAAAATAACTACTACTAAAAATCTGCAATTTTTCTTTCCACACCCCTCTTTGGGTGGAAGGATGAATATGCGTGGGCAGGCAAGGCAAATATGATTTTTACCCAAAAGGGAACTTTCTGTATATACTATTTTGAAAGCTGCTTTTTCCTTTTTTTTTTTGGCCACACCACGTAGCATGTGGAACTTCCCCAACCAGGGATGGAACCCACACCCTCTGCAGTGGAAGCACAGAGTCTTAACCACTGGACCACCAGGGAAGTCCAGAACCTGCTTTTCTTATTTAACATTATGTTATAACCGTCTTCACATGTCAATACTTCTATTTCTAGGTCATCTTTGTTATGATGTCCAGTGTAAGGGTGTACCACAATAAGATCTTTTAGATGTTCCCAACTTTTCTCTTACAGACAATGCCAGACTTAAAAAAAAAAAAGCTTGTGGATAAAATGTTGCCCATTTTCTCAATAAATTCCTAGATGTCAAATTGCCTTTTCAAACCTTCTTCAGGCTTTAAAATTGTGTACTGCCAAAGTGCCACGGTTGAAATAAACTTCCTAGTGATGCAGGTAGTTAAGAAATTATCAGACACTTCAGAGGGCAATAAAAAGAACATAAAAATATTGAAACGTGAAATCCAGATTTTCATATTGTCTTCTGGCATGTTTTCTAATTGGGGAATCTGCATGACACAGATCTAAAAATGCTCCACTTACCTATTTTTCCCTCCTCTTTTTGGGAGGAGAGAGAGGCAACTGTTCATTTTAGCTGCTTATACTAATTGAATCAAGCGAGGTTGGACCAATTATCCAGTATGATGCTCTTTATTATAAATCATAAGATCACCGCCTGTTTTAATACTCTGTAGACATAACCTTAGGATGTTAAAAACTCATATTCTATCCTGGTGGCAGAAGTGTAACATAGCACCTTGACATGGTAGAGCCTCATTAGCCCATGATACTGACGGATGCAGAGATGTTTTAGTTAAAAGATTAAATAAACCAGTTGTTCATTGTAGTCATAGGTGGAGAGTGGAAAGAAATCTATCAGAGAAAGCAATTCACACTTTCTTCCTATAAATAAGGGTTTTCCATTTTCTGTCTCAGTAACCCCTCTGCTTGAGGGGTAAGTGAATTTGTCAACTTGATTTCCAATGGCAAGTGAAATGTGGGTCGAGGACTAAGCAATACAATGTTCTTTCCTTGCTTCTGTTTTTGGCAACAGTAATTACTTTGAGGATATTCCTAAGAATACATAAGTTGGCACACTTTTTTTAAAAAATTTATTTATTTTCGGTTGCATTGGGTCTTCCTTGCTGCGCAGTGTGCGGGCTTCTAACTGCGGTGGCTTCTAGCTGTGGCACGCGGGCTCAGGAGTTGTGGCACACAGGCCTAGTTGCTCCACGGCACGTGGGATCCTCCCGGACCAGGGGTCAAACCCGTGTCCCCTGCATTGGCAGGCGGATTCTTAACAACTGCGCCACCAGGGAAGCCCTGGCACACTCTTAAATAGAGTCCATTATGTATGATATAAAATGGAAAAATACATTTACCGTGGGCAAAGGGTGGGTGGAGAGTGATGCCCACTTCACATCAGGCAAAAAAAGAATCTGTGGTAGATTCTTCTGTTCTATGATCAGTTCCAACACGTGCAACCTCCAGACTGATAATGACAATTTACATTTATTAGAGAAAAAAATATCCAACATCAAAAAAAACCTCTTCAAAATACAAAAGCAAATAACCCATAGCCTAGAACGAGTTTGTCATCTGTTTAACAAACACTTCCCAGTAGTGAGAAAACTGTTTTGAATGCTGCCAAAATTAAGCTGCAGATTTTCTAAGAATGGTTTGGCCTTATGCAGAAAAAAGAAAAGTCACATCCTTTTTCCTGAAGTTTTACATTAGACCAAATCCTTCCTGACCCTACCCCCTACCCAATCCTAATTACCAGCCCCTTCTCTTCTCTGCTTTCTCAAAACTCTGTTTATTTCATTTGTAATCCTTTTAATACACTGGAACTCTTTGTGTATTTATTTTCGTGTTTATTGCTGGTCTTTCCACTAGAATGAAAGCTCCCATGAGGTCCATCATTCTATCCATCCTAAAATCATTCCTGGCCCAAAGAAAGCACTCAGATGTTTGTTGAATGAATAAATTAAATTATCAATGCCTCCCATTTACTGTTCAACACCTGCCGACAAACTGACTCTTGGGCTGGATTTATAGTATATTAGCCAGATGGTCACCTAAATTGCTTCAAATTGCCTTATGTGCTATGAAGGATGCAAAGTGGTCTCTGATGGAATTACTCTCAACTCTACCACAAGAAAATAACAGTGCAAGTGTTATAGGGAAGGACAACTCACACGCTGTACTCTTAGGAACCAACAGGGAAGGGTGGGGACTTGGGTGAACTGGGGAGTGAATGCCCCATCTCGAGGGGCAGTCACAACTGACATCCCACCTGGGAATATAGGATGAAACTTCCCATTTTTCAGAAATTTCTGAAATACGGAATTCTATTGAAATCTCATAATTTAAAACTATTGTGAACTTTGTCAATTTCAAAATGTTATCAATTAATTAAAATATTATTTAAGACACTGTGTAGGTCAAATAAAACCCATCTGTGGCATGATGCATCCTACAAGAGCCCATTTTCCAACTTTGGTCTACATGCGTAGCTCAGCATTTCCTAGAAGAACTATTCCTTGGAAGATGCAACTGTTCTATGGATAATTAAGTCTGAGAAGCAGTTAAAGTGAAGCAGGTGTGCTTTTGCTGCAGGACTTTTCAGAGGCTTTAGTAGGCTGACATCACTGTGAATCTTCAGGAGAGTATAAAGCAAGTACTATTTTCTGAAACTATTTGACGGTGGCACCCTATTTCTAGACTGATCTCACCGGACTGGTGAGTCCACAGAATGTCAGTTTGGGAAATACTAGCTTCAGGAGTTTTAAAAAGATATGTTTCCAAAGGTTCTAAACGTTCCCTCTTTTTAAACTCACAGGCACAGTGACTAAGCCTGTAGGTGACAAATTCCAGCTCTGCCGCTTTCTAGCCACTTTATCTTACGCAAGTTACTGCACTCCTCTGTGAGTCAGTAAATGCTCAATAAATCAGGACTGTTATTATAACCTTGGAAGGAGAGAATCAGACTGGATAATGCCAAAGGGAAAGTAAACTCAAAATGTATTTTGCAGATTCACTGCAAAACACAATTCACTTGATACTCAACCGTGATGATTAACACCCTAACACGTTAAAGGCTGAATGAAAAATACCAAATAAATAGTAGAGATTCAAGATTCGACATAGTTTATCTATGAGAAAACATCTATAGCGTACATATACTTCGAAATCATTTTTATTTAAAGTTGTGTTAGGCAGAGGTGATAATGAGATTGCAATAATATATTCTAACATTCTTTGAAAAATTGTAACATGATGTGTATGTGCCACCTTCATCCTTGTCAAGTTCATCTAACGAACATTACTGCCTGCCAGGGTGTGCCAGGCAGGGTGCACTGGGGACACCCAGTTGCATAAGAAACAGTCACATCCCTCAAGATCACTGTCTCCCTATGTGAAAAGGGTGATGGTGGTAGAAAAGAGTTTTTCAAACTTCAGATTGTGACTACAGGTGGATTGGAACATAATTTAATGGATCAAAACCAGCATTAAAACCATCAAATGAAATAGACTGGAAAGAACAGAAAATACCAGCCTGCATTACGTGCTGTAAGAATACTACTATTTGGTGAATTCTTTGTTTCATGTACATGCACATGTATCACGTCAAGATGTAAAATCTATTTCTTACTGTGGATCATAGTCAAGTTAAAGAGCTATTTATTGGGCTTCCCTGGTGGCACAGTGGTTGAGAGTCCGCCTGCCGATGCAGGGGACGTGGGTTCGTGCCCCGGTCCGGGAAGATCCCACGTGCCGCGGAGCGGCTGGGCCCATGAGCCATGGCCGCTGAGCCTGCGCATCCGGAGCCTGTGCTCCGCAACAGGAGAGGCCACAGCAGTGAGAGGCCTGCGTACCACAACAAAAAAAAAATAAAAGAGCTATTTATTTAAATAAATTACCATAGGGAGATACTGTAGTAGCCTTTAGCAGCTCCATCCACTTAATGTTTTTCTCACATAAAGTTGGATAGAAAATAATATATCTGGTTTCTACCTGTGACATATCTTCTTTGCGGGCAGAGCCTGCTTTCTACTGAAGAAACTTTCCAACCCCCCCATGGTACCTCCACCCAGATATGTGACTTGGTTTCACCAATGAGTAAATTTTAGGAAACTCCTATTTTGTTTGATAGAACATTATGACTCCATACACTGCTTGGAACTAGGGCAACCTTCTTAAAACCACAAAGCCGATATTTTACAATAACTATAAATGGAGTATAACCTTTAAAAATTGTGAATCACTATCTTGTACACCCAAAAGTTATATAATATTGTACATCAACTATACCATAAAAAAAAGAAAGAAAGAAAAAGAAAAACCACAAGGGATCAAGCCTGTGAACCAAGCCAATACACAGAGGGCACTAAAGACTGATGCATTCTGGGACTGTGAAGATGCTGAACCAGACTAAACAACCCACTTCTCGAATTCTTATTATGTACAAGAAATAGTACATTTCCTTTCATTAACGAAGCCACTACTGATTGAGTTTTTTTTTTTCTTTACTTGCAACCAAAGGTACCATAGATGATATACTATCCAAACTCCATCATACTGGAAGACCACTTGCTCTATTTCATTATTCTTTATTTCTAAGTTTCTGACAATTTAGAAAATATACTATTTCATTTAGCATTATTATTACCGACTGCCCATGTCATCTCTGTCCTTGCAATAGCGTATAGGGCAGGCAGTATCTTCCTCTTGTGAATGAAAACACAAGGTTTTGAAATGAGTGAGTGTAATAGGCTTTGGTCACTGCCAGATCTTGATTCCAGTTCTGCCACTAATTTAGCTGTGTGGCATTGAGCCAGTAACTTAACTTCTCTGAGCCCTGGCTTCCTCATTTGTTAAATGGCAATAAAAATATCTACCTTGTTGTGTTGTTATAAGAATCAAAGCCATTAAGGTGTGACAAATGCTTACTACACAGCCGAGGAATAACCAATTATTAAAAACTGGGGCAATTGTTATTATTTGACTCTACCACACGGCTAGTAAGTGGTAAAATCTGAACTCATTCCTGTGTCAATCAGGCTCCTAACACTTGCACCTCTGCTACAGTAAATGTTTCACATCAAATGTTTCTTAGTGCTAATTTATAAAGTTCATAAAAATTATAGCATTATAGCTGAAAACCTTGCTTACTCCATAACCTGTATAATTTAAGACAGGCTTTCCCTCTTTACTGACAAACACTTTTGGGTGGATAGTTCTCTCTACCTGTTGAAATGTCATGGCCTTCTGGCCAGAGGTAAACAGGATGAAATAAAAAACACACCTTGTAATTCACTTGGCCTTCAAATGCTGGAATGAGGGGATTTTTTTTTCCTTTTGATTTGAGATTAACTTGATATTTCCAATATTGCATGTACTAAAATTTTTAAAAGCACTTCCTCACATCATCATTTAATTTCTCATAGCTGCAACGTTATTGCAGTTTCAAATAATTGGTAAAAACACAATATTGAGCATGAGAAGTATGGGCTTTGGAGACGGACACGTATTCTTTTTCAGCTGTGTAACTTGGAGTGAGTGACTTGATTTCTCTAAAGCTTTGATTTCTTCATCTGTAAAACGGTAAAGATACAAAAATTCCCTTGTAAGTTTTGATGTTTCAGTGAGATGATTCCTTCGAAGTGATTTTATCACAGAATTTCACTTAACATATAGAATACCAAAAAAAAAGAAAAGAAACACTAGAGGGATTCGTGTCATCAGAAACCAGCCAGGAGTGGGGACATCTGGTCAGCTTCATGGAGAACTTGGCACTTGAAGGTGAAGTAGATTTCTGATAAACAGAGAGAGAAGGAGATACAGGTAGAGAAAATCCTGGGGAGCAGATGGCATCTGCACAGGTCATATGTTGGCCATTTTGACCAGATAAATTTAGGGGAATAGGGGAAAATACAGTTAGACAAACAGACAAAGGAAAGCTTGTAGAGACCCTTGAATGTCAGACAAAGAAAATGGGGCTTGTGGGTATGGGGCTTGCGGGTATGGGTGTAGAATAAATTCTATTATTTCTAAAAATAATTTTACAACTCAGGCATCTTTTTTTAACCCAAATTAGGACGTATGCTTTTGGTTATGTAGCTTTCAAATTAGATTCAATTGTGCTATCTCTGCAGGTTTTGGTTGAAGGCTAAAATGTGAAGTAAGAGGGAGAAAAACCGTGATACTGATAATATTTCTCAAAATGCAATAGCTCTGTGTTAAGTACTTTACATGACTTATTTAATTTTCACAAGTGTGAATAATGTGAAAATGTGCTTGATATTATTATTATCCCCATTTTACAGATGAAGAAACTGAGGCTCAGAGTGGTTAAGTAACTTGCCCAAGGTCACACAGCCAGTAGGTGACAGACACAGAGTTGAAACCTAGGCTACTTGACTTCAATGCTTATGTTCTAATTCACTACTTTATACCATGTAGAAAAGGACTGTAGAGATCTTGGTTCTTTCATTCCAGTTCTACCCCTGAAGAGCAGTGGTAGGATGGAGCTGCCAGTAACTGAGATGAGAAGCCTGTGGATTAAACACGTGGTTATGTTGTCGGTGGTGGTGGTGTTGAGTGTGAATGAAGAGTTCAGTTTTGGACCTATCGAGGTCCAGATGTCCAGCAAACATTCAAACAGCGGTGTAGAAATCCAAGTAGACAGGTACCAGAGGCAGCTAGATACTCAGGTCTGGACTTCAGGGGTAGATCTAGGCTAGAGACATCAATCTGGGACTTGTCAGCAGATGGCTATATTTAACCCTTGGGACTGGGGGAGATCTCCAAGGAAGGAAGTGTAGTTAAAGACGAAGACATCCAAGAACTGAACGATGGGGACTCCAATGTTTAGAGGGTAAGACTCAGCACGAGAGATTAAGGAAGAGCAGCCAGGGAGGTGGGGAGCCTGCAAACCAAGTGAGGATGCTGCTTCAAGAAGGAAGGGATGGTGGGCTGTGTCAGATGTGACCCGCAAGTAGGGTCGGATAAGGATGGAGATGTACTCAGTTTGGCAGCTGAGGTGAGGGGTGGGGGGAGGTGTGACATCGTGGCAGCTTTGACAAGAGCAGGTTTTATGGAGGACAAAGCCTGAATGGCATGTGTTCAAGAGAGAAAAGAAGAGGAGGAAGCAAAACACTGAGTACTTCTCTAAAAATCAGTAGCCTGAATGAATTTCAGGATCAATGCACTTATCACAAACTCCCTTAAAAATGTGTGTCTCGGGACCTCCCTGGTGGCATAGTGGTTAAGAATCCGCTTGCCGATGCAGGGGACACGGGTTCGAGCCCTGGTCCGGGAAGATCCCACATGCCGCGGAGCAACTAAGCCCGTGCGCCACAACTACTGAGCCTGAGCACTAGAGCCCACGAGCCACAACTACTGGGCCCGAGAGCCACAACTACTGAAGCCCACGCGCCTAGAGCCCATGCTCCACAACAAGAGAAGCCACCACAATGAGAAGGCCGCGCACTGCAACGAAGAGTAGCCCCCGCTTGCTGCAACTAGAGAAGGCCCGCGCGCAGCAACTAAGACCCAACACAGCCCAAAATAAAATAAACAAATTAATTAATTAATTAAAAAAAAGAGTGAATTGAAAACAGACAAATACCATATGATTTTAAAAAAAAATAGTGTGTCTCTTACTAGATCACATGATCTTTGAAGGTCTAGGACCATAATTTATCTTTTAAGTGCCTTGCACAAGGTTGGTGTTTAAATAACACAGAATTTAATTAAACTTTTAAAAGAAAAGGGATATTCTTGTTTAAATCTCCTGAATCTGTGCTTGGCAACACTTAAAGCACCCGTACCCCCAACATAAAGACACTTCTGGAATTAACCAGTGACAACAGAAATTTAGTGTTGCTTTTTTTTTTTTTAACCCACTAAAGATCAAGTTTTCATGATGAGATCAATTTTGAGAGGGCTGAATCTGTTAAATGCGTATTTATAATTCTGGTTCAATTGTTGGGGTGAGAGAAAAATTACAAAAAACCCACCTCATCCCTGCCAACACATTGGTTTGTGTGAATCACAGCTCAGTGAAACCTTTCAGGCATATAATTTATCTTTTCTTTGGCCTATGTAGTAAATGCTTCATTTGTTCATGAATTCTGGCCTTGTTTTAATTATGCTATGCTCTGAATGTAGTTTTATAAGGCACAAAAATAAGATTGTCGTTCTGAAAACACAGAAGATTTGTGTGTTTCCCCCAGAATGAAATGGTGGCATCTTTCTCCCAATTCACTGCTCTGTGGGTTTGTGGTTGGAATTCCAATCCAGTAAGAGACACACAGTGAAACCGGGTGGTGGTGGGGGGAGGACTGAGTGGGTGGGAGAGGAGAGACAGCTGACACTGCTGAGCCCAAGGCATAATTTACCCTAAGAATTCTCAATCGATACATTGACGGCCACTTATGCATAATGTGCTACTCCCACCAAGAAAGCCATTGATTGAGAAGTTTTATTCCTGTTACTTTCTGAGGGCTAGACTCTTTCATTACACTTCCAGGACAATTGATTTTTCCCCAAAATACAGACTGTGCAGCCAGGGATCAGAACAGAAATCTTAACAATCAGAAGGCTATTGTTGTTAAAAACCTTTACAGATATATGTATTTGAATATCCACAAGTTTACAGACTGGAGGAGAAATGAGTGGCTATTTCATAACTTTTCCATGTTTTATAAGCACGTAGGGCAGAGTGAGCGCTCCACATTTCAAATTCCAATGATACAACCAACCAAAAATGGAAATTTGTAGTGGAACAAACACAGATGCAAACTTCATGGGTGAATCTAGGGAAACAAATTCACTTATTCCAAAAGGAAGGTAAGTGACAATTTTTAGATTTTCTGAGAGGTTACTATAACTTCAAAATATCGCCCACAGGCTTGACTATATTAAATACCTGCCATGTTCCCAACACAGACCCCATCTTCTGAATCTAATCTCATTCTGGAACTCATTCCACTCCAGTTGAGGTGCTGTCCCAGAGCATTCAATTAAAAAAAAAAACTGAGTTGATAAAGCCTAATTCTCAAACTTTCTGCGCTCTTCTTAGGATAGGAATGGATTGATCACATTAAGTGTTTAAGGTTAAATACTTTCAAGGGTCAGTTATCAGAGGCTGAACGGGTTTACTTCATTAGGACAGGGATTTGGATGCATCACAGACACCTATCCCAAGACGGGTAAAGCTCAGTCCTTCATTCTCTTTCCATAAATAACTCAGTCTTTTCCTAACTCCAGCAATGAGCTGGCTTTGGATGCCCATGAAAATGAAACGTGACTATTCAAAAACTCAGAATGGCCTTAGTAGCCCATGACCAATAACAAGAAGGCAACAAGAGTTTCCCCACTCAAAGTAAAGTAGTAAATAGCTTCTCAAATATTCATGAATATTGATGACCAGTTTATAGCCCCAAGACAAGGATCTTTCGGGCTCCAGGTTTATACATTTGATGGAAGGTTCCCTGGGCCAGGTAGGCTAATTCTCCTTGTGTCTGGACATCCTCTCCAACACTTGGCCTTCCCCACCAGAGCACTGGGCACCTTGCATTGTAACTGTGAGGTTTTTGTACCTCTTCTCTCTCTAGACCAAAAACTCCCTGAGCACTGGGACCCTGTCCTGTCCACCACTGTGGCCGTGCTTCACCTGTACCTGGCAGTGTCACCCTCAGTAAAGATTTGATGCCAGCATACATTTGAAGACTCACTTGGAATTAAACAGAAAGCTATTCAATTGGCTCCTGAACTGCTGCATTTGGGGAAGTGGGCGTTTAAAGGGCAATTTTTCTAACTTTTGAAAGAAAATATAAGAATCAGTTCTTAGAGTAAAAATTTACAGAAATGACAAGAATGCTGATAGCATGAGCCTAAACATACGAGCCTTATCATCTGTTCCTCAATTCTAACAGTCCAGAATTTTCAGTTGGTGTCTAATATTTACAGTATAATTTTTGACACCGTCCTGGATACATTAAAACCTCAGATTAATGTGATACTCATTTTCCTGAAGGAAAGTAATATCTGGACAGTGCTTAGAACAGAGCCTGGCACACTGTAAAGGCTAAATAAATGACAGCCAGTGTTATCATTAGCAACTTGGCAGGGAAGCTGGTTGTCATTAAGACAAATATATTGACAGCCACGATACACGACCATGTAATAAAAAACAGCCCATTTAATTTTTTCCTGGGTCTAAGCTCAAGTAGAGGCACTATGCTCCCAAATTTTGAAAAATACTGTTGTTTAAATCCATTCACTAAGCGAATAAGTGCCTTAAAATACAATGTATCTACTTTTATTTCCTTCTTCATTCAAGGAGTTCTTTTCTCCGTCCCCAATACAAACAAACTCTCAAGGTTAAAATCAAACGCTCTTTTTAAGATCAAAAGGACTTGCCTTTCTTTGCGCAGGAAAGAAAGCAACCGGTTCAGATGCCTCCTTAAAAAAAAAAAAAATCTCGTTTTTTACAAAGGTATTACTCTGGCGTGTTGAAAAATAATTTGTACATAAAAGAGTCTGCCCAGAGCTGTAAAAGCTCTTTCTTTAAACACACACTTTAGTGCAAAAGATAGTTAAAGATCAGTCCAAGCTATTAAACGTAAGAAGTGAAATGCATTCCAACAAAAGCCCATAAACATTCTGTATATGAAACCAGCTACTGAGATGGGCAGGTATTTAAGTCTTTTAGGAACCGTTTTTATTCTGCTAATGTTTTTCCCTCCAGACTCCATTTGATCATAAATGCAACCTGTCCACCTCTGCCTTTGATAAATGGAAGAACAGATTCATCTGTATGTGACTCACCTCCTCTTTTCTTTTACGTGAAACAGATGCCACAGCTGTTGTTGTTCTTCCAACAGATGTTTCTGCCCCGCAGAAACACTGGCGAGCACCGCGCTGCAATGTGCTGTTGGTTCTAGAGGGATCCACGGCTTGATACCTTGTCAGGACCCCTCCGTGATGGCACGGCAACACACGTGCAATCGTCTTGCCCCACAAGTGCCCCCCAAGCCTGCATTAAGAACAAAACGGATTGTCTTACCCTCTCTGCAGGGACATCGTCCGACTGCGTGGAGAATCCAGGAGTTTCGGTGGTGGGGTGGTGATGCTCTGCACGCTTGGCCTCCTGTTGGCGGTCCACGAGGGCCTTGTCCCGTCCCTTGTCCAGTTTGAAGAGTCTGTCAAAGAAGCTGGAGTCCTTGGGCTTGGAGGGGGCTGCCCCTCCGGCCTCAGATAGCCGAGACTCTGGTCCCCAAGTGGCAGAGGGCCCCTCGGCTTGGGCCGGGGTCTGCACGGGGGTTTTATCTGGGTCGCAACCCAGTGCAGCTGCCACCGGAAGTGCCATGGGCTCACTCGGGTCTTTGTTCCCTAGAGCTTTATCGGAGCTGACATCAAGCTTCACTGGTCCAGTGGATGAATCCGTAGCTTGGTCTCCGGTACGTCCTGGTACAGGCCGAGAGAGTGTCAAGAAAAAACGAGATTTAGCAGCTGGTGTCTGGGGTTTGGCCTCCTTCCCAAGATTCTTCCCGTTGGCATCCGCAACAGCGCTTATCTCCATTGTCTTGGGGGAAGAAGTGGCCACATTATCCTCCTGGACACTTGTTTCCAAATCAACTGTAAACACAAACATAAACAGGGGTCATTCAGCCCAGCGAGGAAATTCAAGGATTGCTAATGGACTCCCAACGTCTCCTACACAGAGGCTGTGATGCAGTCTGGGACTCTGCTGTACCTGGGTCCCTCTGCGGAGCAGAAGTCAGCTATCGGGGTGTCTTCTGACCCTGCTTTTCTCTGGAGAGAGGAATGGAAGATTACGGAAGAGGAAAGCCAAGTTACTGGAAAGCACGCACCAGGTGCTGTGTTAGTGACACATTAATTATCTTCTTTATCTCCGCGGGAATCCTGTGAGAAGCTAATTATCATGATTTCACCTGGGAGGCAGGACAGCAGTTATGGGGTTAGGAGAACAAGTTTCCCAGCCTCGGGACTTATTGCCGTTTGGGGCCGTATCATTCTTTGTTCCAGGGTCCACCTTGTGCCTTGCAGGGTGTACGGCAGCATCCCTGGCCTCTACCCACCAGATGCCCATAGCACCCCCTAGCGGTGACAACCAGAAATGTCTCCAGAAGTTGCCAGATGTCCCCTGGGGGCAAAACTCACATTCGAGAACCACTGAGCCAGACTGTCAATTTGAATCTGAGTTACTTAACTTTTCTGTGCCTCAATTTTCTGGTAAAATGAGGCAAATAGTAGAACCTACACCCATAATTTTGTCATGAAGATTCCATGAGTTAATATTTTTAAAGCACATCAAACAGTGCCTGGAATACAGTAAATGCTCAATAAATGTTATGAACGTTAGTTATTGTCATTATTCATGAGTGAGAAAATGGACAGCCAGAGAGGCTGATCCACCTACCCACAGCTGGCCAACAAGCAGAATCTGGTTATGGGCAGAAATCTGACTCCAAAGTTCATGCTCTCTCTATCTTATATTCTAGAAAGTTTCCACTGTGAAGCCTGGAAGTTCAGATGTCTACACAGGAAAGTGGATTAGACCTTGGGCCGCATGGAGGCAGAGTGTAGCGTTACCTGTGCAAGACTGTGAGTGCAGGTTCTGCCCCCTCCAGGGAGGGGTGCTGTTTCCAGAATCCACCTGTTTCTGTTTTGAACTCTGCATCGACCTAACTGAACTGCATCCTTTTCAAGGGCCCTTTCCTAAAGCAGTGCAATATTAAGGAAAAAAGATACACTACAAAATTGGAAATCACAGCTAAAGATCAAGATTCTCTACCGATAAGCTGTGTGACCTTGGGCAAGTCACTAAAACTCTTTGAATTTTCTCATTTGTAAAATGGGAAAAATAGAAGCTCCCTTGCAGGGTTGTTCTGATGTTTAAAGGAGAAAACTCATGCAAAGGATCAAGAATCCTGCCTTTTCTGTAGTAGCTGCTTAGTAACTGACAGATACTGTGAATGTGTAGTTTGTAGTCAACCACTTCTTAATATCTGTTTGCAGGATGATAGAAAGAGAAAGAAGAGAACCGAGGTTTATTTAGCTCATCTCATATTGCTCATAGGTAGTGAGAAATACACACATCCATTAGCAATTATTTTTGCCAAACTCTAGTATCTCACAGTGTCTAGAGTCAAGAACAAACAGTAAAGGAGACAGAGAGGGAGGGAGAGATGGAGAGAGGGCTCTGGATTCCTGGGCAGAGTGGTGGTCTCCTCTTTAAGCTTTGAGGAGCAGAGAAGAAATGGTACTGAAGACCAGTGACAAGCACTAGGGGCTCCTCATAAACTCAGACACTTTATGAACATTGGATATATCCTTTGGCTCTTCTTAACCATTTTTCTTGTGGTCCTGGAATTCGTAATTGTGGTAACTATTATACTCAGAAGGGAAGAGGGAGGGAGAGAGTGGGAATAAAGAAGTGATGGATGGATGTGTCAAGATGCCAAATAAGCAGCTCAGGCAGTTGAACTGTCAGAGTGAATATAAATGAATTGTGGGGATGCTCCATGCCAGGAGAAGGGGAAGCAGTTGACAAAAAAGGAGGAGACGAAGATTCAAAACAAGGAAGGGCTTTTCAAAACGCCAAGAACATCAACTGATCTCCTCTAGTCTTCCCTACTCTCTGGCGGGAAAACAAGGAGGTAGTGGTAAGTAAGAGTGTCACAGTCAGAGAAAAAGTCTTTGAAAAAAATCTTCCCATGGACAGACTTCCCAAAAAGTGCCAGTATACTGCTTCAACAAAGGATCCATTCCTTACATCCAGGTATCTAAACTAGACCTCAGTGCATGAAGAGTTACAGCAGATACAAGCCATAGCTCTTGATATCAGAGGATGGGTAAAGTACTTTTGATAACTTGTAAGAACTAGGACCTCTTAGATGGGGCAACCCATTTCCATGAAGCTCTGCCCCCCAAACTTGGGTGAGTGTATATCCAAGTCCATCATCTGCAGCTTCTATTTCCCTTGCTAAAATGCTCACCTCCTAGGTGGGCACATGACCTAAGCTACACTAACAAAAATCAGTCTTGCGACTTTTGCTGAGCCTACTAGAACAGAGTTACAAATCTTTGTGCTTGGGTTGGCAAACCAGTAGGAGGTACAACTGGAGCTGGTGGCCTTGGCTGTCACCTTTCAGAGTGCTTGCCTGAGAACTAACATAGATGAAAAGCAGAGCCAAGAGATCCATGGGAACATTTGGACACCTGAATCCAGCTGTCCCTGAAGCTGGTTTACAATTACATAGCCATAGCCAGCAAGTTTTTTTTTTTCACTTATGCCAGTTCAAATTAAGTACATACTCAGTGACTTGGAGAGAATTTCACCTGTTAATTAATAGCAATCAATCCTCTCCTTGAGAAGTGGTCTCCGGGCTCTTCAAATATGTCTAGGAGGCATTTAATATGGGATGGAGGAGGGGAAAGAAAATGAAATGGGAGAAAGTGAGCTCTAAGAAGCTGGATAGAAACAAAAAAATACCCGCCAACACTTTGTTTTCTCAGTAAAAGTGAAGGAAAAAAATCCACGTGGGCAAGGAGATTACAGTCATTTGAGACCTTAGATAAGCATTAAAAACAAATAAATTATGTTCTGAAACATTAACTTACACACACACACACACACACACACACACACACAATCTGTGTGAATGAGTAGGAAGAAAACCCATTGGAGTTCCAGGTTTTATATTCTTGCAAAGATGGGGATAATTCACAAGCCTTCCTCACATTATTATGGAAAGAATAAAAAGTTCCTTCTAGATGACTGGAACTAAGCTTTCTGTTCCTATGAAAAAGCTTGGGAGAAGCCCATCTGGAATCTGGTTTCAATAAAAAGTTTTCTCATAAAGCAGACAAACAGATGACATACCAAAGAGGTTTTACTTTCCATGAAAAAAATGTGTAAGAGTTTAAGGAAGATAAAAAGAAATCAAGTAAGAATGTAAATGGTAGCTCCCAAATATTTAGGAGAGTTGAAAATTTTGATCTCCTTAATGCAGAAAATATATTTTGTAGTGTGTGTGTGTGTGTTTTAAGAAAGTCTTTTTTTTTTTTAATTATTTTTTGGCTGCGTTGGGGCTTCGCTGCTGCACGCGGGCTTTCTCTAGCTGTGGTGAGCAGGGGCCACTCCTCTCTGCGGTGCACAGGCTTCTCACTGTGGTGGCCTCTCTCATTGCAGAGCACAGGCTCTAGGCATGTGGGCTTCAGTAGTTGAAGCATGCAGGCTCAGTAGTTGTGGCTCGTGGGCTCTAGAGTGCAGGCTCAGTAGTTGCGGCACACGGGCTTAGTTGCTCCACGGCATGTGGGATCTTCCCGGACCAGGGCTCAAACCCACGTCCCCTGCATTGGCAGGCGGATTCCTAACCACTGCGCCACCAGGGAAGCCCTAAGAAAGCCATTTTATCTAGACATGTGATGGAGATGAACGGCGTCTTAGCATAATTGTTAAGTACTTAGATTGTGGATCGGAGGGACCTGGGTTTAACCTCTAAAATATTAAATATGTGACCTGGACAAGTTACTTTATATCTCTATGCCTCAATTTTCTTATAAAATGGACAAGAAAATAAGGGTCTTCTTCAAAGAGTGAGGATTAAATGAAATACTTCCTACATGGTGCTTAACATAGGCGGGTACGTGGTGGATATCTAATAACTATTAGTTGTTTTGTTATATTTATATATTATTACTACAATTATTATTTAATTTTCTAAATAGAAGCATAAGGAAAGGAATTATTCCAATGGATTAACCTCTAAATTTGGGTGCCCTGGAAAGACTTTTAAAATAGTAATTATATGAATTAATTTATCTTCAGAAATCTACGAACCTGGGCCAGAGAAGTTTCAAGAATGCTTTTTCCAAGCACCAAGTATTCTTAGTTAAAACAAACTGCTTCATCAGATTTCTATCACATATTTAAGACACACACATACATACACACACAAGGTTTGTGTTACACTATTCAGAACTTCTGAGTAAGGGCTATCTTTTGTTTTGTTTTTTTCATGTGCCAAAGCTACAATTTTCACTTGGTACAACTGTAAACACAATAGCTAATATTCATGGAATGTTTCCCAGGTGCCAGGCATTATAGTAAATGCTGTATGTAACAAGATAATTTTATTTATGTATTATAGCAAATCTATGCTAGATACCATCAGCACTCCCATTTTACAGGTGTGGAAACTGTGGCTCTGAGAATAAAGTCACTTTTCTAACACTATCCTGCTCACAAGTGGTGGAGTCAGGATTTAAACACATGTTTGCCTGATTTCAAAGCTCAGATTCCTAACAATGTATTGTAGTAGAAGCAAGAACAGAAGAGCAAAGGAGGAAAGATGAATGGAACGAAGTCTGGTTAACAGAATTAGTGGATTTTCAAGGAAAAAAAGAAACTCTGCACAAGGGAGAATAAAAGCCTGTGCTTTCTCATATCTGGGCAACATCGGTGTATGATTTTTGTTTATTTGTTTTAAATAAAAATCAGATCATATCATTAATCTGCATAAAACTATCCAAAGAGGGCCTCATCACATTAACATCAAGTCCAAATACAACAGAGGAGAACAAGCCTGACTCCATATTGGATCTCTCCCTTTAGCTCTAACCCTTGCGCTCTGTTGCCTGTGCTTAGTCATGCTGGCTCTGCATCTTTGTATAAAAAAATGCTGCCTAGAAAAAAAAAAGTTGCCTAGAGCCTGAAATATACAGGAGAGCCCATCTCCAGATGGGCTCTGACCTTTAAAGGTATACACTTTTCCATTCATATAGAGATAGAAAGTTGCAGAACAGAAAATAACATTTGTCTTGGTGGAGGCTTATAGGAATATTATAACCAGACCTACATGGACAGCTGCAAGAACCAAGGATTCTGTCACCAAGAAGTTTGCAGCAACCAGCCACGCCCCCATTTAGTATAAAAGCAGCCTGAATTCTAACTCGGGGACGATGGTTCTTTGGGACACTAATCCACCATCTTCTTGGTCTACTGGCTTTCCGAATAAAGTCGCCATTCCTTGCCCCAACGCCTCATCTCTCAAATTACTGGTCTGTCGTGCAGCACAAACTTGGACTCAGTAATACAAACTGTACGGTAGACCACACCCACCAGAACCTCAGCTCCTACTGTGTGCTTCCTCTCACCTCTCAGCTCACCAATTGTAGTCCCACCCGAGGCCCTTCACACTACTTGTCCTTTCCACCTGGGAACGCTTTCCCTAAGATCTTCCATGGCTACCTCGTCATCATTCAGGCCCCAGGTCAGGCCTTCCTAGACCACCCTCTCTAAAGTAACCCCTCCCACTCACCCCACTCACTCCATGGATTTTGCAGAGCATTCACTGGTCTCTGAAACGATCTCATTAATTCATCGTTTACTTGTTTCCTCCCCAGCAGAATGTAAGCCCTGAATGGACAGACTTGGTGTGTTTTGATTACAGCTGCATCCCCAGTGCCCTCAGCAGTGCTTGGCGTATAGTAGGTTTAAGTCAGGGAACACAGTAAGGCAGGGAGAAGAGCCAGGGGCATAGCAGATGCTCAGCAGCCATAATTCAAACAACGGCAAAAATAGCAACCCAAGTAATAATGGCGGTGGCAGAGGTGGAGTTGTTGTTCTTTTTAACTTTTATGTATATTTTTTATTGAAGTATAGTTGATTTACATTATATTGGCTTCAGGTATACAACATAACGATTCAATATTTTTATAGCTTATACTCCATTTAAAGTTATTACAAAACAGTGGCTATATTTCCTTGTGCTGTACAATACATGCTTTTGTTTATATATTTTATACAAAGTAGTTTGTATCTCTTAATTCCTTACCCCTATGTTTCCCCTCCCTGCCACTTTCATTTTAAAATGGCTAAACTTATTTTGGACTTCTTTTAAGAATTCATTATCTAAACATTCCTAGTTCTTAAGGTTAAAGAGGAAAACAGAAACTGTCATCATAATTTTATCCACAAATGAAGTGTCCACTTACGATTCCCCACTCAGACATCCCTTCCTATGCGACACTGTCCCTTCCTATGCGACACTGTCAATATGGTGGTCAGTCAGGATAAAAGCTAAATAAAGAGGAAATACAATGCACACTAATTGTAAAGGGAAATTGCAAATCTTGCAAACGATGGAAGAGTTCATAGTCATATAAAGATCACACACATGGTTATTGTTGGATGGGGATCCGGCAGAGTTCAAGTAGTTCTTCGCCAGAGAAGAAGGAAAAATAGAAGGGAAAGTAGATGATGACACACTAAATTCTTCAAAAGAGAACTGTAGTTGAATATCAAAGGATTACAACAGGCCCTAGGGAAGACCGATGAAGACCTCAAAAAGTTTTGCAAAAATGACCCTTTTGCGGTCAGCCTGCAGGAGTCAAATGACACTTCAAACAACTGTGGCTTTCTGTGTTGTGTAAATGCATTTGTTGTTTTAAAGGTCTTGAAATAAGGATTCACGTGGCAGCTGCTTATGGCTTGGAGGGAGATGTTAGATTTCAAAACTTCACTGAATGATCAGATTTCATGCTCTCCATCTCAATATTAAAAAGCCAGGTTACCTTCTCCAAGAGATTCTAGCATAAATAAAAGAAAGGAACGGGTTTGGGGGGCAGGAGGGAAGAATTCTCAACTGTCAGTTGGATACAATGTGCCTAAACATTTGGTGATGAAAATGCTGGGCTCAAACATTATGTGGGCAGAAGGTAACTCACCCCACGCTCTCCCGGAAGCATCCTCTAGAGTCAGCAGTGACTGTTAGTCACTGTGGGGCAAGACTACACCAGTGACTTACGGATTTTTCCTCTCCTCTTTACTCACACATTTCCTATCATTCATATGCCTGTAAAAGTCTGGAACATACAAAGATAATTTACCCGTAGAACCAGGCTTTGCTCCAACATGAGCAAATATTTCACTCAAAGACACATCAGATGTTTGATTTTTTTCTCAGTTCGATAATAATACACATTTAACATGTGTTTACCTCCCATATGATTAATCTTTCAACACTTTCCTTTCCCTATCTCTACCCTCTACCCTCACTGTAGTATAATGAACATCTGCAAGCCGGGGTGGCTTATCAAACTTTGTTCATGCTCAGACAAATACATACAAGCCTCCCAGACACATGTACATATATCCTGGTTGGTTTTTATAAAAATACGATTATGTTAGATTTTGGGGTTTTTTTTTTGTTTTGTTTTTAACATCTTTACTGGAGTATAATTGCTTTATAATGGTGTGTTAGTTTCTGCGGTATCACAAAGTGAATCAGCTATACGTATACATATATCCCCATATCCCCTCCCTCTTGCATCTCCCTCCCACCCTCCCTATCCCACCCCTCTAGGTGGTCACAAAGCACCGAGCTGACCTCCCTGTGCTATGCGGCTGCTTCCCACTAGCTATCTATTTTACATTTGGTGGTGTGTATATATGTCCATGCCACCCTCTCATTTCATCCCAGCTTACCCTTTCCCCTCCCTGTGTCGTCAAGTCCATTCTCTACGTCTGCGTCTTTATTCCTGTCCTGCCCCTAGGTTCATCAGAAACTTTTTTTTAAGATTCCATATATATGTGTTAGCATATGGTATTTGGATATTGTTTTTGATTGCTTTTATATATCACTGTTATGGATTGAATGTTTGTGTCTGCCCCCCACCCCCCACCCCAAAGTTCATAAGCTGAATCTTAACCTCCACTGTGATGGTATTAGGAGGTGGGGGCTTTGGGTGGTAATTAGGTCATGAGGGTGGAGCCCTCATGAATGGGATTAGTGCCTTTAGAATGGAGGCACTAAAGAGCTCTTTTGCTTCCTCCACCGTGTGAGGACACAGTGAAAAGATGGCTGACTGTGAACCAGGAACCTGTCCCTCACCAGACAAAGAATCTGCTGGCACCCTGATTTTGGACTTCTCAGCCTCTAGCACAGTGAGAAATAAATGGTTATTGCTTAAGCCACCCAGTCTATGGTATCTTTGTTAGAGCATTCCAAATGGACTAAGACATCAATAGTTCTCCCTCCCAATCAATATATCTAAATCTATCTTATCTTTTTTTCAATAGCTGCAAAATATTCCTTAATATGGATATACCAAAAGACATGTATGCCATTGCCTAATTAATGAACATTCTGATAGTTTCCAAACGTTTATTTTTCCTTTTCCATTTCCATTATAAACAACATTGGGGAAAACTTCCATATTCAAAAATCCTAAAATAGTACTTTATTTCTATGGAATAGAGGTACAGATGTAGAATTGCTGCACCCAAATTAATGTGCATTTAACTTCTAAAAGAGACACTGCCAGATTACTTCCCCAAAAGAGGCACTAGAGATTCACATTTCCAGGAGCAATGTGATGAGTGGCTCCCACCCCCAAGGGTAGCAGTGATGCAAAGCAGCAGGAACACTGATCTCATATATTTACAATATTAAACACCTTTTAAAGGAAAAAAAAACCAACAGGAAAATCATATAACATTCTATTAGTGCCCTCAGCTCTTAGGATACAAAGGGTAAGCTTTGGAGATGCTAGGTGGGGGTAGGTTGAATTCAGGCCACAAAGAACACTGCTAAAAAGTGACAGTTATTAGCTTGGGGTCCCAGGGCACTGAGAGTAGCTAGCCAGAAAGTCATATGAAACAAGGGGCTAGAGGAGAAGGATGCGGAAAAGAGCCAAATCAAGAAGACATTATAGGGCTTCCCTGGTGGCGCAGTGGTTAAGAACACGCCTGCCAATGCAGGAGACATGGGTTCAAGCCCTGATCCAGGAAGATCCCACATGCTGCGGAGCAACTAAGCCTGTGCGCCACAACTACTGAGCCTGCGCTCTAGAGCCTGTGAGCCACAACTACTGAGCCCGTGTGCTGCAACTACTGAAGCCCACATGCCTAGAGCCTGTGCTCCCAACAAGAGAAGCCACCACAATGAGAAGCCCACGCACTGCAACGAAGAGTAGCCCCCGCTCCCCGAACCAGAGAAAAACCCGCGTGCAGCAACGAAGACTCAACGCAGCCAAATATAAAATAAAATAAAATAAATGTATAAAAAAACAGAAGACATTATATTCTGCAGAGTAGAGATACAAATGATCAATGAGCGCATAAAAAGATGCTCAACATCATCAGTCATTAGGGAAAGGCAATCGAAACCACAATATGTTACCACTTCACACCCACTAGGATGGCCATAATCAAAAAGACAGGCAATGACCAGTGTTGAGGAGAATGTGGAGAAATCGGAACCCCCATACATTCCTGCTGGGATGTAAAATGGTGCAACTGCTTTGCAGTTCCTTAAAAAGTTAGACATCAAGTTGCTACATGACCCAGTAATTCCCCTTCCTAGGTACATAACCAAGAGAATGAAAACATATGTTCACGCAAAAACTGGCATACAACTCAAATGTCCATCAGCTGACGACTGGATAAACAAAATGTGGCATATCCATACAGTGGAGTATTATTTAGCCATATAGAACAATGACGTACTGCTACCTGCTACAACATGGGTGAACACTGAAAACATCATGCTAAGTGAAAGAATCCAAACACAAAAAGCCACATATTGTATGATTCTCTTTATATAAAATGTCCAGAATAGGCAAATCCACAGAGACAGAAAGTAGATTAGTGGTTGCCAGGGTCTTGGGGAGGAGAACGAGAGATGAACTGCTCAAGGAACTTCTTTGTGAGGTGATGAAAATGTTCTGGAATCAGGTCGTGGCGATGGTCGCACTACCTTGTGAATATACTAGAAAGCACTACGCTGTACGCTCGAAAAGCGTGAATTTTATGGTGTATGAATTATATCTCAATTTTGAAAATGAAGACATTATATAAACACCAGCACAGCAGGGGATGGCTCAACACGAAACGTGAGCAGAGGGTCCACAGAAAAGACAGAGGGTTGGCTTTTAAGCCAATGAAAAGATGTGCAACCTGATGAGTAGTAAAATGTAAGCAAAATAAAATTATGAGACTTAGCTCTCCCCCTATCAACTTGCTAAAACGGGAAACATGCAGTAACCGGCAGTGGAGAAAGGATGAGGAAGAATGCCCGCGTCTCTTGTGGGTGGGGGCGTAATCTGGCTGTCTCTCTGGAGGATAATTCAGGAATATATATCAATATTTAAAAATTCACAAACTCTGGGAGCTCTGATTTCTACTTCTGGAACGTTACCCTATAAATACAATCGCACAGAGCCACAGAGATACATGTAACAGATACACATCATCTGCTGGACTATTGCTGTGGTGGCAAAATAGTAAAACACCCTAATGGCTTAGCAATAGGGACCTGGTTAAATAAATGATCATTTGTCCACACAGTGAATTGCTCCACAGGCATTAACATTCTCCAAGACATACAGTAAGTGAAAAACAGCCACGTTCGACGGTCTGTATAGTATGTTCCCGTTTGTTTTTTTAATGGTGTCAAGAGGTAGAGGGGAGGATTTAAAAATATACACATGGAATACCTCGGGCCACAAGAAACTGTAAAGAGTTCCAGCCTCTAAGAAAGGAAATTTGGGGATGGAGGTTGGGGAGTGATCAGAATTGGGGGTGGGAAGTTGTTCCCTGTCCTATCTTATTATGTAGACTGTTGAGAATGTTTGCTAGGTATACCTCCCAGGTCACTTAAAAATGTAAAGTAATGGAAAGAAAAAATAAAGGGAAAGGTGAGGTCTAGAAAACAGAGGTGGGATTTAAAGCCAACTGGAGGAATGTTTGACCTGCTTCCGGTTTGCCTGGGGCTGCCCAGCGGTGATGGCAGGCTCTGCAAGTGACAAGGTGCAGCTCTGATTGGAGGAGCTGCCAGGCCAAGTGGGTCCTGCATCCTGGAGTGAGGGGCATGACTTCTGGGGCACCTCCATATTCCAGAGTCTGACCCTTTGCTCAGCAAACTCAGAAACTCAAACTTTTTAAGTCACCTGGAATCCCTGTACCTCCCAAGGTCATTCTAAAAAGGACTCATGAATTAACCACAGGCAGCTTCTTGGTTTAAGACAGTACAGCTGCAAAGGGGACGGGTCACGGGCGACCTCCCGCCCACTTGGTCCCTCCCTGTGGGAAACTCACATGGGATCCCATCATCACGGGCAGGATGCCCAGTGAGCCGAGAGGTCTGGGAGTTGGCTGTAGGATTTAAATGTTTAATTGTTTCAGGCTGGGATAACCTGATGACAATGATGATGATTTAAAAAGGCTTTGCTGAGAGATGCGCTTTAGGGAGAAAAACTTTACAGAATCAGAGGTTGGCAAATATGAGATCCACTGACAGCTTGGCGTTGGGCCAGCAGAATGTTTAGATGTTTCTGAATTGGGGAATTTCATTTGCAAATGCTAAAATGGGGCTTTCACTGAAATATCCTCTTGTCTGCTGATTCTCACAGGGCAGCCGGGCCGAGGGCTGAGACAGGGAGAGTTTCCAGTTTCCCGCAGCCTCCACACCTCGTGCCAGTTCTCAGATGCAGTGGTCCTTGCTTCTGGGGGAGTGTCAGAATCTCCAGGAAGGCTTGTGAGAACAGAGGGCCAGCCCCACCCACAGCACTGGATTCTGGAGGTCTGAACTGGGCTGCAGGTCTAACTAGTCTGAGGTGACGGGATGATGCTGGTCCAGGGACCACTCTGAGAATCACTGATACACATCCCAGCTTTTGTACTGACAAATGGAGCCAGACTCCGCTCATGTCTTCCTGCTCTCATTCCCAGAAGTATTTGGTCTTTGAGGTATGTTTGCATATATCAGATCTCACCCACTAATATACTGTTTCAATTGTTAAACTTCTAGCAATTTGGAGGGCACCTTACCATTTATCTGGTCTAAGTGATTTATTATTTTTGTTAACTGAGAAGTTGTTGGCCAGCGGGTGTGTTTATTCCATTTCCAGATCTGGTGAAAATGCGCCCTGGGGAAACGAGATGATGTGCAGCTGTCACAGGATGATACTGTTTCTCTTCTTGCCGTTTTTTTATGTTTTCCCTTGGTCTCTCCCTGGCTCTCTTGGTCTTCCCTTTAAGAGAGGGACAGGTTCATATCGCTCAAGCTGCAAGAACCGTGTGGATGTTTCTATCTTTAGAGAGGAGTGTGCCGGTTGTCTTCTTGGTCCAGAGAGGCAAAGAGCAGGCTGTGTGTTGCTTGACAGCTGCGTGGAAGTTAACGCACCCAGACGGTCTGCGCCCTGGAACGGAAAGCTGTGCCCCGAGGGTCAGCCATGGCAGGGACAAAAATGTTCCCGAACAAATTAAAACAGAAATGCCAATGTTTCACTTTTGAAAAATGTGAATAAGGAATTTTCTATTGGAGTGTGTTTCAAAGGGTTTTCAACGCTGGCAGAACACGAGGAACTTTAAAAATACTTAGCCCAGGGAAACTTGAAAAAAGACATGCCTGGGCCCTACACTCCAGGGCTTCTGATTGTATTACTCCAGGTGAGGCCTGGGTATGAGGATTTAAAAATTCCCCAGCAGATTCTAATGTGCATTCAAGTTTGGGAACCACTATTTTCAGGAGTCTACATAAGTATAATGGCCATCATTTATTGTTCCAGGCACCGAGTAAAGGGGTTTGCAAGCACTATCTGATTTTCTCTACCATCAGGTCACAAAGTCTCTTGTTTATCCTCACACAGCTGCTGGGAGGTGGGGTGAGGCCTCAGACACAAGCGGTTTGTCCAAAAGCACCTGTCTAACCATTGTACAGGCAGACCTTGGAGATTTGGTCTGGCACCAGATCACAGCAATAAAATAAATATTGCAATAAAGTGAGTCACACGAAGTTTCTGCTTTCTCGGTGCATATCAAAGTTACCTTTACACTATACTGTCTATTAAGTGTGCAGTAGCATTGGGTCTAAAAGAAGTGCATACCTTAACTTAAAAATACTCGCTTGCTAAAAAAAGCTAAGTATCATCTGAGCCTTCCGAGAGTCGTATGCTTTTTGCTGGTGGAGGGTCTTTCCTTGACGTGGATACTGCTGACTGATCAGGGTGGTGGTTGCTGAAGGTTGGGAGGCCGTGGCAATGTCTTAAAATAAGAGAGCCACGAAGTTTGCCCCTTTCACGAATGATTTCTCTGCAGCATGCGATGCTGTTTGACAGCATTTTAGACCTTCTTTCACAGCAGACCTTCTTTCAAAATTGGAGTCAATCCTCTCAAACCCTGCCGCTGTTTTATCAACTAAGTTCATGTAATATTCTAAATTCTTTGTTGTCATTTCAACAGTCTTCAGAGGTTCATTGCCAGGAGTAGATTCCACCTCATGAAACCATTTCTGGGGCTTCCCTGGTGGCACAGTGGTTGAGAGTCCGCCTGCCGATGCAGGGGACGCGGGTTCGTGCCCCGGTCCGGGAAGATCCCACATGCCGCGGAGCGGCTGGGCCCGTGAGCCGTGGCCGCTGAGCCTGCGCGTCCGGAGCCTGTGCTCCCCGGCGGGAGACGCCGCGGCAGTGAGAGGCCCGCGTACCGAAAAAAAAGAAACCATTTCTTTGCTCATCCATTGGAAGCAACTCCTCATTCATGAAGGTTTCATCATGAGATTGCAGCAATTCAGTCACATCGTCAAGTTCCACTTTGAATTCTAGTTCTCTTGCTATTTCCACTGCACCTGCAGTGGCTTCCTCCACTGAATCTTCAACCCCACAAGGTCATCCATGAGGGTCGGAATCAACTTCTTCCAAACTCCTGTCAATGTTGGTATTTTGACCTCTTTCCATGAATCATGGATGCTCTTAATGGCATCTAGAATGGTGAATCTTTTCTAGAAGGTTTTCAATTGACTTTGCCCAGATCCATCAGAGGAATCACTGTCTATGGCAGCTATAGACTTACGAAATGTATTTCTTAAATAATAAGACTTGAAAGTCAAAATTACTTCTTGACCCATGGGCTGCAGAATGGATGTTGTGTTGGCAGATATGAAAACAACATTAATCTCATACTTCTCCATCAGAGCTCTTGGGTGACAGGGTGCATCATCAACGAGCAGCAATGTTTTGAAAGGAATCTTCTTTCTGAGCAGTAGATCTCAAGAGTGGGTTTAAAATATTCAGTAGGGCTTCCCTGGTGGCGCAGTGGTTGGGAGTCCGCCTGCCGATGCAGGGGATGCAGGTTCGTGCCCCGGTCCGGGAAGATCCCACATGCTGCGGAGCGGCTGGGCCCGTGAGCCATGGCCGCTGAGCCTGCACGTCTGCAGCCTGTGCTCCGCAACGGGAGAGGCCACAACAGTGAGAGAGGCCCGTGTACCACACACAAAAAAAAAAAATTCAGTAAATCATGTTGTAAATAGACGTGCTGTCATCCAGGCTTTGCTCTTCCACGTATGGAGCACGGGCAGAGCAGAGTTAGCCCTTAAGGGCCCGAGGATTTTCAGAACTGTAACTAAACACTGGCATCGACTTAATGTCACCAGCTGCATTAATCCCTAACAAGAGTCAGCCTGCCCTTTGAAACTTTGAAGCCGGGCATTGACTTCTCCTCTCTAGCTATGCACGTCCTAAATGGCATCTTCTTCCAATAGAAAGGTGTTTCATCTACATTGAAAATCTGTTGTTTAGTGTCATCACCTTCACTAATTATCTTAGCTAGATCTTCTGGATAACTTGCTGCAGCTTCTATATCAGTACTTGCTGCTTCACCCTGTACTTTTATGTTATGGAGACGGTTTCTTTCCCTAAACCTCATGAACCAACCTCTGCGGGCTTCAAACTTTTCTTCTGCAGTTTCCTCACTTCTTTCAGGCTTCATAGAACTGAAGAGAGTGAAGGCTTTCTCTGGATTAGGCTTTTTTTTTTTTTTGCTCAAGCTAATGTTGTGACTGATTTGACCTTCTAACCAGACCACTAAAACTTTCTCCATGTCAGCAATAAGGCTGTTTTACTTTCTTACCATTCATGCGCTCACTGCAATAGCACTTTTCATTTCCTTCAAGAACTTCTCCTTTGCGTTCACAACTTGGCTAACAATTTGGCACAAGCTTTCGGTTTGTCTTGTCTTTCAACATGCCTTCCTCACTACGCTTAATCATTTCTAGCGTTTGATTTAAAGTGAGAGATGTGTGACTCTTCCTTTCACTTGAACACTTAGAGGCCACCATAGTGTTATTAATTGTCCTAATTTCAACAGCTGGTGTGTCTCAGGGAAAAGGGAGGCCTGAGGACAGGGAGAGAGATGGGGAAACAGCTGGTCGGTGGAGCAGACAGAACACACGACACTTATTGATTAAGCTCACTGTCTTACATGGGCGAGGTTTGCAGCACCCCAAAACAATTACAATAGTAACACCAAAGATCACAGATCACCATAAAGAGTTTGCAATATTGTGAGAATTACCAAAATGTGATACAGAGACATGCAGTGAGCAAATGCTGTTGGAAAAATGGCCTCCATAGACTGGCTCAACACGGAGTTGCCACAAACCTTCAATTTGCAAAAAATGCAATATCTGCAGAGCACAATCAAGTGAAGCGCAATAAAACAACACGTGCCTGCATTACACGGCTTCCCTCCGGAAGAAGCTACCTAAAATACAAAGAATAAAAAACATGCACAAGAATGTTTATTGCAACATTGCTCAGAGTAGAGAAAAATAGAAAAAAAAATGCCCAGAATCAGGGTAATGGCTGAATGAATTACAGTACATCCACACCTTAAAATACCTTGTAGCTGTTACAAAACAATGAATTAAAGATGTACCAGTTGAATGGAAGGGATTTGCACACGTCTGTGGAGCTCGAGGATCTGTCCCGGCCTGGGATGGCCGGAACATTTGGGGACCAGCTGAGCATTTCTTTCTTGTCACATGGCTTCTTCATGTGACTAGCTCGGGCTCCCTTCCACCATGGCAGTCTGAGTCGTTCTGACATGGTGGTTAGCTTTCCCCAGAGCTAGTGCTATGAAAGACAAAGGCAGAGGCTGGAAGGCTTCTTAAGACTTAGGCTTGGAAGTCATGCATCATCCTTTCCACTACATATTATTGGTTCTACAGGGTCATCCCAGATATCAAGGGAGAAGACTACAGGGGTGTGAATACTGGGAAGCCTTGATTATTGGGGGGAGGGGAGGGATGTGCAATTCTGGAGACTGTCTATCACAACAGAGTAACAGGGAGGCTACATGTACCAGACAGAAATTCTCCACTAGAAGTTTTTTTTTTTTTTTCTCGGTACGCGGGCCTCTCACTGCTGTGGCCTCTCCCGTTGCGGAGCACAGGCTCCGGACGCGCAGGCTCAGTGGCCATGGCTCACGGGCCCAGCCGCTCCGCGGCATGTGGGATCTTCCTGGACCGGGGCACGAACCTGTGTTCCCTGCATCGGCAGGCGGACTCTCAACCACTGCGCCACCAGGGAAGCCCTCCACTAGAATTTTTGATGAGAAAAAGCACTAAGAGGTTGAGAAGTATTAGATTTCACAGGGACTTCGGCGTACTTCCAAAGACAGAGGAGCAAGGAGCTCTCAGGCCACCTGGCAGAGCCAGTTTTCAGGATTCTCTGTAACCACTTTAAGTAGAGAGCTGATGCAGTGCAACCCAGAGGAAGTGCCTGTGTGGGTGGCACGTCTAGCAGGGTTGCAGGGTGGAGAACTGAAGATAAGGAGCTTATTTATTGAGTGAGATATATACAGCAAGATGGTGGAAGGAGAGAGAAAACGGGCGTTCAGGAAATGAGCTAGATCCCTTTAATGACTTTTGAAAGGCCTGAGTAAACATATGTGGCTACTTTGGGTTGCTCAATTGTAATTCTTTGAAATCAAAACACTGGCAGACACTGGGGACTGCCTGTCCAGTGGCCAATCCACTCCAACCCGTTTTCTTTGCTTGCTGCCCAGAGAAGTACCTGACTTCCCAGCATCCCCTGCAGCTAGTGGTGGTCATGTGACCTCACTCTGGCCAATGAGATATAAGTGGATGCCTACTTGAGGCAGGGGCTTCTAGGAAGGACCTTCCTTTCTTTTCTAATAAAAGGAGAAAAAAGAGTAGCAAATCGTGGCTTTTCCCTTCTGGCTTTTGGGTCCTGTCATGTGAGGATGTGATGTGTGGGTCTGTGGCATCTTGTGAGCCACAGGACATAACTGGCACGCTTATTTGGTGTCTTGATAATGCCGTCAAGATGCTGCACCAAGCTTGGACCTGCCAACCCCCAGACTTCTTGTTATAATTAAAAGTGCTGTTTACTTAGGGCTGTATTACTGCAGCAGATACATCGGGATCTACAACTCTCTCTTCAGCCGCATTTTCTTGCTTTGCTGCCACTGGTCTGATGCGCCACCGTTCATTTGTTCATCAGTCATTTCCAAGCCCTTTGTGTATCTCAGAGCCTGTGTTAACTTTGGGATTATTGCAACAACAAAGGAAATACTCTGTTCTCAGGAATTTTTACTCAAGTGGCCGAAACATTAAAAAAGCCAACCAATTGTGGGGAGATAGAGGATGCTAAGAGGACACGTGTGTTTGCTCCCTTCCCAACCAGTGAGGCTGGCCCCACGTCTTTCTCTCTGTCAGGTAGCATCATGATTGGCATATTCTTTTCCTCTCATTCATCACGTTACAGCATCGGCAGGAGCACTGTTTACTCAGGTAAGGATTTTCAATCCAGTGAAATGATTCCAATTCTTCTTTTAAAAAAAAGCAAAATCAGGCAATTCTTTTTAGAAAAAATCAACTAGGAACAAAAAAAGGAAAGATTAATTTTTTAGAAACTTCTTACCCAGGTGAAACAGAGACGGTCCTCTGTTTCTGAAAAATGGCGTTTTCTGGCAGATAAATCATGCCTTAGTCTCCACCATTCATCAGCAGTGAGAACTGAACAATTTTTTTAAAAGGGGGAACTAATGTGATAAATTTGGTAGAAGGAATCAAAGAAGGAGAAAAATGAGGCATTTTTAGTTCCCTAAAAACTGGTGAGGTTTTAGGCATAAATACACAGGTGGGAAAGTCCGGGCAGGTGATACAACAGGGGAAAGGGACACTCATGATAGGGGCCACTCATGACGGTGGACTCTGCTTGTAGATTTCCCTGTCTTTTTATTTTGTCATGTTCACCCTGTGCCAGCCACGGTTCTTGGAGCCACCCTACACAGTTAATATTATTATTCTTCCCAGTTTCTAGATGAGTCTCTGAGAGTACGCATTTCTTGCCAAGGTTACATAGCTAGTGAGCGGCAGAGCCAGGACCTGGTCTGTGAGGCTCGGAAGCTTCAGTGTGCTCATATTAGTTTCCTTTTGCTGCTGTAACAAATGACCATAATGTTTGTGCCTTAAAACAACACAAAATATCTTACAGTTCTAAAGGTCAGACATCAAAAATGGGTCAACTCCTGGAAGCTTGAGGGGAGAATCTTCTTCCTTGCTCTGAAATCGAGCAGGACCCTACAGGACCTTCTAGGGGACAGACCTCTGTGTCCCCCGCCTCTTGTTTATAGAAAACCTTTAGCCTCCTAGGCCTTCCCCAAGTTCCCAAGAGCAAATTTAATCACAGAAATGAGAAAATGCAGAAACAAAGGAAAACAGTCAAGCAAGACAAAAGAATTATAGTTTAGCCACAAAACAAAGTCCAGACCTTTAGTTCCTCTTCAAGGGCTACAGATAATATCCTGAGCCATATCCTTGAGCTGCTTTGCAGATACTAAAAACCCCACAGGTGGAGGAAGTTAACTACATGGTGACCACCAGCACGGAGACCCCAGACCAGTTAGAACCAGAAGGTTGATGATGGAAATTTCTGAAATACCTCCCAGTTACCTCACCACCAACCAATCAGAAGAATGTCCACGAGCTGATCACCCAGCCTGCAACCCTCTCCCTCAGCTTGCTTTTAAAAACCCTTCCCCCAAAGCCAGGGGAGAGTTCAAGTCTTTTGAGCCTAAGCTGCCCATTCTCCACACTGGGTGCCTTGCAATAAACGCTGCACTTTCCTTCACCACAATCCAGTGTCAGTATATTGGCTTTGCTGTGCATGGGGCGAGTGGACCCAAGTTTGGTTTGGTAATCCACATTCCTTGCCTCATGGCCCATTCCTCCATATTCAAGGCCAGCAATGGAGCATCCTGAAGTCTCTCTCTCTGTGACATTCACTCCATCATTACATCTCTGACTCTGACCCTCCTGCCTCCTGTTACCATGGCTGCTAGTCTTGAGCGCTAACCCTCCGCCTTGCTTGAGGGGATGTAAGCTGCAGAGAAGTGTTATCCTTATCTTACAGGAGACCACCAGAAGAGAAAAACAAGAGCCCACCGGAACTGGTTCGAATCAGCAAGGGCCAAGATGGCAGAAGCCCCGACCTCCAGCAGACCGTGAACTTCATTATATGCTCACTGTAATACATTAGCAGCTAAATGACACCCGCCAGCACCGTGACTGTTGACAGTTGCCATGGCAACAGCCGGAGGAGGGCATACAAGGACTGAAAAGGGGTGTTGTTCCAGTACTGAGCATACCACACCCCTATTCTCGGAGAAGTCATGTACATTTCTCCCTCTCTTTACTCAATTCCCTCCCTTTTGCCTCGACCCTTCTATATATACGGTGTCTCAGACCAAGGCGGGTTGAGAAGTTGATTTTCGAACCAAGTCCCCGCTTCTCCATTCTCTGGCCATGGAATAAAGCTTGTGCTGTTTCAGCCTCAGCGTCAGTTTCATCATTGGCTGTGTGAATCCGAACAGAAAAAGCACCTTCCCCACCAAGGCAGGGGGCTTCAGCCTGGCTAGGGCCTAAGTGGTGATCCATACGACCAATCTGGTAACACTGCCTCTTATAAGGACCCTGTGGTTACGTTAGGCCCGCCTGGATAATCCAGGATCAGCTCCCCATCTCAAGATCCTTAATTTAATTACCTCTGCAAAACCTGCTTTTGACAAGCAAGGTAACATATTCACAGGTTCCGGAGACTCAGATGTGCACATCTGGCCTCCTTTTCTTAACAGGATAGTTTTGAGATCCCTCGCGGTGCTGTATTTGGTGGTAGCTCACTCCTATTTTTGCTGAGGACTGTGTGTGTCTGCCCTAACTGATGCAACCACTCTACCAATGGACATTTTGCTCTGTTGGAAGTACTTCCCCGGCTACTTTGGAATTCAAATCAACATGTACTGGAAAAAGAAAGGGAGAAACCGAATATATGAATTTAAACAATCATGTTTTGGTAGAGCAAACACATTAGCCTCTAACCTGAAGTTGCAAGACAATGTGTTGCTCTCTGTGGCACTGCAGGTAAATGACATTGTGCGTGGCTTTGGCATCATTACCAGCTTTCTCTGACACAAGACTTTCAAATGGCATCTGAAATTGGCAAATTAAGCTAGAAATATAATGTGGCAATAAAAATGAGACATTTTGATTTTCTAAGATATTGTTATTGAAGATGAATTATAATGCTAAGCTTTGGAGAGAAAGCCCTCATTCACACGAGCTGTACTAATTAATCTTTGTTTGATATCAAAATCCCCTGGTCTCTTGCCCTTCCCAAGAAAAAATACTGTGCGAAATAAATTTATTTCTATGAAGAAACAGAATGTAATTTCCTGAATCACTTTAAAAGAGGTGTTTTGCCTGATTGCTCTCTCCCACAGTGTCTCTGGAAGACAAATAAGTAAAACATTGAAAAAGAATAAGGGATGCAGGAAAGACAAATTTTAAGGTCAGATTTTAAATTTCTAAGTGCTATGCTAGACAGAGCTAATACAGTTAACTTCAAACTGTAATGACAGCCTTTATTAACATTAAATCCAACACAGAAAAATAAACTTTCCTCACATGTTGACCACGTGCCAGGCACTCTTCCAAATATTGTAGGTGTATCAACTCCTTTAAGCTTCCCAGTGATCTTCGAAGCTCTGGCCTACTGTTATTATGATTCCCATTTTACAGATGTGAGAACAGAGAGGCTGAGCAATTTGCCTAAGGTCACACAGCAGAGCCACAAATTGAATTTAGGATCCTGACTCCCTAGGCTGTGTGCTCAGCCACTGTGCCATCACTGCTTCTCAATAAGTCTTCACAGGAAACATTCCCTCATGGCAATGAACAGTTTTAATTATAATAGGAAAAAGTATAGATGGAAAGAAGGAAAACAGTCACCCAGCATCCCACTTAGCTATTTTTCTGGTGACTTTTCTCTGTGTGCATACATATATGCAAACAGCAAGAGAGAGGAACACAAATGTGCATCAAAAGACCCAGTCAGAAAATTCTGTCCAAAGGACAAAAAAAGTCACCCAGAATCCCACTTTCATACCCCTTTAAAAACTGCATCGAAAATTATAATAACCTAGGGGAAAGAGCACGAGGATGATAAGCTGCCTTCCTCATTAAATGAGATAATCATTCCAAAGTGAGTTGCAGAGACCTGGGTTGTCAGTGAACGTAGGCAGAGTTTTTGACTTCAGAGGATTAACTTAAGCCCTTTACAGATTCTCAAGCCGGCGCTGATGCAAGGCTGCAGGGTATGAGAGCTACGTGCAACCAACCTACGACTCACTCAAACCAGATTCTCTTTTCCCTTGTGTGTAGGTACCCACACGGCAATACACTGTCCCAGACTGTTACCCTATATTTCTGTTACTTATTTTCCTCTTTCCAGGAAGACTGTCTCTTATATAAAAATAAATGTTGGGAGCAGGGAGGAAAGGAGGGAAGGAGGGAGAAAAAAAGGGAGGGAGGGGCAGAGAAAGAGAGAGACAGAAAGAGAGAGAAAGGCTTTTTCAATTTTCAAGTTTGTTCCTATGCCCTTCCTACACACTCCTTGCCCTTGTGCCCCATATTAAACAGGGGCATAAAAACAACAACAACAGTAATAATACAAATAAAATGATGATAAAGAAAACCACTTCTGTAGGGGATATTATATTCTCAGTGCCTCTCAATTTTTTGAGAACACCTACAGTTTGCAAATCATAAAGACAATACGATTCTCATTTCAAAGTCTGTGCATCTCAGCAGCCAGCTTTGCACTGTTCTCATCAAAGGCCGCTGCTGTCAATACAATCCATTTTGTGCACATCAAAGTAGAAGCTTGACTCACAAGGTTGAAAGGCAGGAAGAGACTTGTGACATGATCTCATCCTGTGGTTGCCAATCCTGGCTATGCGTCAGAATCTTCTAGAAAGCTTTCAACAGTTCAGATCCCCAGGCCTCAACCTTAGGGTATTCTAGACAGAGGCTATGGGCTGGGACCTGGGCATCTAAGTTTTTAACAAGCAACCTAGGGGTATAATGTATTAAGAAATACAGGACTCCCCTGGATGTCCAGTGGTTAAGACTCTACGCTTCCACTGCAGGGGGCACGGGTTTGATCCCTAGTCGAGGAACTAAGATCCCACAAGCAGTGCAGCGTGGCCAAAAAATAAAAATAAATTAAAAAATAAACCTATATTTGGCCTTCATCTCTGTTCCTGGCACAGAGCTCCTAACACTTGACTTTAAGAGCCATGAAGAAGACTTTTATCATTCATAACAAGCCAGCCCCTTTTAACCACATCTGAGTTTATGTTATTGAGGTGACTTTGGAAAAGCCCCTAAGGATGGGGGCCCCGGTTGCCAGGGGAACAAGTCATGTGATTAGAGGGCTGGGACTTTCAGACTCACCGCCCCCCATCTCCACGGAGGGGAGAGTAGCTGGATATTGAGTTCCACCATCAACGGTCAATGATTTAATCAAGCATGCCTACATAATAAAGCCTCCACAAATGTCCCTAAAGAACAGGGTTCAGAGAGCTTCTGGGTTGGTGACCACGTGGAGGTGCTGGGAGGGTGGCTTGTCCAGAGAGGGCATGGAAGATCCACTGCCCCATCCACTGCCCCCAGGATCCCCTCCCCCATACCTTCCCCTCTGCATCTCTTCCATCTAGCCATTGCTGAGTTGCATCCTCTTATAATGAACTGGTAACCTAATAAGTACGTTGTTTTCCTGTGTTCTGTGAGCAATTCTAGCAAATGACTGAATCTGAGGAGGAGGTCGTGAGAACCTCTGATTTGTAGCCAAGTAGGAACAGAAGTTGTGGGTAACCTGGGGACTCCCCACTTGCCATTGGCAACTGAAGTGGGAGGTAGTCTTGTGGGAGTGAGCCCTTTTCCTGTGGGAGCTGCTGCTAACTCTGGGTTGATGGTGTCAGAACTGAACTGAATTGTGGGACACCCAGCTGGTGTCACAGAATCACTTGTATGGAAAACCCACACATCTGGTGTCAGATGTGGTGTGGGTAGCAGAGCATAGCGAGGGGAAACAGAGAGCAGTTATTTTTCTTACACTAGGAAATTCTAAAGCCTCTGGAACCAATGCTATGATTCATCTCATTGTTCAGGAAATGAAGCTGAAGCCCAGAAACTTACATGTAAAGGACAGCAACCATAACCATCATATAATCATGATAGCTAATACATACATAGCACTTACTATGTGCCAGGCACTGAAAGATACACTTGTATTATATCTGATATCTATGTTGTAGGTACTGTTATTATCCCACTTCACAGACAAGGAGGCTGATGTTCAGAGACGTTAATTAACTGGCTCAAGGTCACACAGCTGGTAGGTGGCAAAACCAGCAGTCTGATTCCAGAGTTCTTACCCTCAACCACTGGGCTATACTGCCTCATATAATTTATAGATATTCCTCACATAGTAGGACTCAGTCATTTTTGATGCTTTGAATTTATAGTCTTATACTCCAGAATGAAATCAAATAGGTAAGTTACATTGTCCAGTTTTAACACTGCCCTCTGTTGTCTTCTATATTTTACTTGTTTCTTTGGAATTCCTAAGTGCTGGGTAATATGTAAAATGCTTGGTGAATGATCTCCTTGAGTCCTCTCAGCAATTCTGTGAGCTAGGTGTTCTTATCCCCACTTTACAGATGAGAAAACCGAGGCTTAGAAAGCCAAACGACTTGCTCCAGGTCACACAGCTAGTAAGTTGCAGGGCAGGGATTTTCACTTTGGTCTGTCGGACTCTGAAGAGGCCAGACTCTTAGTGTTTCTACTCTATTGCTTTTAACTCATTGCTGTAAAGCCTCGGCCTCTTCCAGGCGCCATACATACTCAAGAGATGAGTACTGTTAAGAGTTGAATTGCCGAGGAGCTTCCCTGGTGGCGCAGTGGTTGAGAATCCGCCTGCCAATGCAGGAGACACGGGTTCGAGCCCTGGTCCGGGAGGATCCCACATGCCATGAAGCAGCTGGGTCCGTGTGCCACAACTGCGCCTGCACTCTGGAGCCCACGGGCCACAACTGCTGAGGACCGTGAGCCTAGAGCCCGTGCTCTGCAACGGGAGAGGCCGCCGTGGTGAGAGGACTGCGCACCACTGCCAAGAGTGGCCCCCACTCGCCTCAACTAGAGAAAAGCCCACGTGCAGCAACAAGGACCCAATGCAGCCAAAAATAAATTAAAGTAAATAAATAATTAATTAACAACAACAACAAAGAGCTGAATTGCCAAGAAGATGAAGTCCTAGCCCCCAGTTCCTATGACCTCATTTGGAAAGAGGGTCTTTACAGACGACCAAGTTAAGATGAGGCCAGTGGGGGTGTGCCCAATCCCACGGGGCTGTGTCCTCATAAAAGCGGGAGGTTTGGACACAGAGCGGAGAAGGAAGATGCTATGAAGACACAGGGAGAGCACCACGTAGAAGCCAAGGAGTGCTCGAGGCCACCAGCGGCCAGGGTGCAGCAGGGAAACAGATTCTTCCGCAAACTCTCAGAAGGCGCCAACCCTGCCCACACCTTGATTTCCAACTTCTGGCCCCAACACAGTGAGACAATACATTTCTGTTGCTTGAGCCACCTGATTCGTGACACTGTGTTTGCAGCCCCAGGAACTAATACAAGTGTCTTCCACGTGAGTCTGTGGCTTCAACTCTTCCATCTTGTTTCACCATCAACAGGGATCAGCAGACCCTTCACCATCCCCCCAACCCCCAGGAGGAGCAGTCCCCACGTGACACTGACCTTCATGGTACAGTTGAACAGAGTGGGTGGATACCATCACCGGCATCCCATTTTGACCACACTCGTCGCCAGATGCCACCTGGAACAGAACATGTGGCAGTATTAGCCGAGTCTTTGGGGAAAGGGGGAAAGTCTGAAAAACTCAAGGAAGAACCTCAAGGCCACAAGGGTGCCTCACAAAATTAAAGTCTGCATTTCTAGGAACTACCCTGTTTTCTATTACGCCTCAGAGAAACTCTATAACCCGCTGCAAGGACTGGACTGCTGTGTTGATAAGAGCTTTGAATGGTCTCTACCTCCTTTCAATGAGCCCCACAAGCACGAGCAGGACAGACACCCTCGTACAGGCAAACTGGGGTGCTGGTCTGACCAGGGAGGGGACCAGAACTCGACATGCTGTGAGGTTAACCACACTCCAGGGTCCTGCACACAAGCACAGGCCTCTCTCGTCAAATACAGGAAGTTCGTTGTTGCTATTTTTCTGCTCTGTGTCCACTCCTTCCCCTGCACTGTTACAACCCCCTTCCAATTTTAGATCACTGCCCTGAATTTTTTTCTCTTCTGTTATTTACTGTAGACATTTAAAAAGATTATACATATATATGTATGCACAGATGTACACATATATACACACGCACATATACACATACACTCACGTGGAAAGAAAAAAGGTTGCAAAAAAGAATGTATGTTATATAATGTCATTTTAGTAATAAAATAAATTATACCTCTAATAGTTGGCATTAACTGAATATTGATTATATGCTAAGTACTTTGCATATCGTGTCTTATTTTGCTAATACTATTAGTAGTATGATATATGTTAATAAGTGAAGAGAGAAAAAAAACCGAAAAGACTAAATACTCACCTCCTGATGATGGGAAACTACTGGGGAGATGTGGAAGATGTTTCTTTTCTTTATATTTTTGTAACAGTTTTGCTTAAAAGAAACCTGTGTTGGGAGTTCCCTGGCAGTCCAGTGGTTAGGACTCGGTGCTTTCACTGCCGGGGCCCAGGTTCAATCCCTGGTCGGGGAATTAAGATCCCCCAAGCCACATGGTGTGGCCAAAAATAAATAAGTAAAAATAAAAGAAGCCTGTGTCCTTGAATTTATCATTAACCCCACCAAGAAATCATAAAATTGAAATATCAAACTCATGAGATCATTTGGGTCTGAGGTCATAACGGGCATCCCTGGGGTAACACTTGGTGTGCAAATTTGATTTACTTGGCTCACAGAAGTTTTGTTTTGTTTAAGTATTTTGAAATCAGTTGCCAGTATTTTAAAAATCAGGAGGTTGCATTAACACCATTTTCCAGCTTCACATGAAAAATAAGTCTCTGGGAATGTGCTGAGGGTGAAGTTGGTCAGAACCAGCTGTCTGCAAACGGGCTTCACCCTCCTGCTTTGCTCATTTTTGTCACTGCCTGGTCCTGGAGGCCAGAGGCTCCCAGACTTGGAATCATTTGGGGACCTTGGGAAACTACTGATGGCAGGGCCCCTACCCGGAGGTTGTGTTTTAGTTGGTCTCAGGTGGTGCTGGGCATCGGGCGTTTTCACCGTTTCCCAGGGATTCTAATACGTGGTCAGGTGTGAGAATCTTCTCTGAATGCAGCCTTCTGTTCTGAGCAGGAATTCCTTCTATGCTGTGATCAATATCAGTTCGTAGTTCCTCCTACAATGATCTCCATGTCTAACTGGGCTCTAGATCTTACACTGAATTGATTGCAGAAGCACTGGTGGTGGACATTTAGGTTCTCTGCTGCCTGCCTGTAGATCTAAGGTCTAAGGAGAAGCATTTGGGTGTCCCTGGCCTCAGCCCTCCAGAGCAATCTTCTAAAGGAGGGATTCACAAACAAGAAGTTCTACACGTTGGCTGAACATGCAACAGCTGAGGAGCCTTGAAAATCCAGGTGCCGCCCTGGTTCCCACACACAGATTCTGATTTCATTGGTCTAGGGTACAATTCCAGCCTCACGATTTATTTTTAAGTTTCCCAGATGATTCTAATGTCCAGCCACGGCTGCAAACTGCTGATCAAAAACTGGGTTTCTCATCCTCAGCACTGCTGATACTTCGGGCTGGATCATTCTCTGCTGTGGGGCCATCCTGTGCATTGCAGGGTGTCTAGTAGCATCCCTGGCTCTACCCACTAGATGCCAGTAGCACTACCCGAGTTGTGACAACCAAGAAACATCTCCAAACACTGCCAAGTGTCCCCTGGTGGGGAGGCAAAATCACCCACAGTTGAGAACCCCTGGTCTAAATCCACCTGGGAACAGAGATCAGATTGGCCCCAGGGGAACCAATCACCATGGAGACAGGTTTCATAGGCTCCCAGCCCTGCAATTTCTGACTCAGCAGGCCTTGAGCGGGGCCTAAGGGCCTGCACTTTTAACAAGCTCCTTGATGGGTTCTGGAGGTTTGAATACAACTGAACAACCCCTGGGAAAAGCAGCATCAATCACGCCTCTGTGATGAGCCCTGGGCAGGCTGTTTATTCTGCCGTTACCCCCGACTCTCCCAACTAGTAGCTAATGACCCAGTGACCATAACTACACCACCTTGCGAGTGTCCGCTTCCGAGTCGTTCTCTTGGTCCTCGACTCTTTGGGAAACACTCATTTGGTTACCCATTATTCCTGCAACAGAGAAAAAGAGAGACACAGAGAAAAATGAAAACCCAAGACCAGCAGAAGTCTCACTCCTGCCTATAAAACTAAGGTGCAGAGACTGCCAAGGTATTGTGGGTATATTATCACAAGCCCCAGGTAGACCAATTGCTTGTGTTTATTTTGGGGAATGAGGGGAGATCTTGGGCTCATAAATTCAACAGAATTAAAGTCAAATGCAGCCCCAGTTTTCAATTGTATTTCATTGCTGGGAGAATATTATCATCTCAAAAAGGATATTCCGTGTAGATAACATTTTCTTCTTTCTTAGCCAGTCACAACTATTATATCAAGGAGATTTTAGAATGGGGACAGTTAAAATAATACTTAAAATTTTTAGTATTCTCTGATCCTCAAACTAAATTTAGTCCCGTTAAAACCTCTCATAGGACTGGCATTCTTTTTCATAGCATTTAGCACTATGTGTAATTATATGTTCATTTGGCTATATCTTCATTCATTTATTGATTCAACAAATATATAGTGAGTGCCAGCTCTGTACCTTACGCTGTGCCACACACTAGAGTTACAGCTGTGAATTAAATGGATGAGGCCCCCGACTTCATGGAGTTGAAATCTGTTGGGTGGACAGACAATAAACAACTAGACAATAAATCCACAAATCAGGCCGTTTTCGACAGTTCAAGGCAGCATGATGCAGTGGTTATGAGCACAGACCGGGAGCAAGACAACCTGGGCTTGAACCCTCTCCCTGCCCCTCACTGCTGTGTGTCCTTGGATGAGTTGATTAGCCTCTCTGTGCCTTACAGGACTGCTACAAGGACACAATGAGTTAATGCTTGTAAAGCGGTTAGGATAATGTGTGGCTCTTGAGAAGAAATATATATGTTAATGTGTTATCAAAACACATAGGATTCAGTGCTATGAATAAAAAGGAAATTTGTAACGTAACAAGAGGGGGGCCACAGGAGAGGGCAAGAGGTGGCAGCACTGAACAGGATGGTTCTGGAATGAAGTAACAATTGATCTAGATTTGGAGGGCAAAACAGCATTTAACTTCTGTCTGCCTTCCCCGATAACCTGTAAGCACCACGAAGGCAGGGACTGTCTGTCTTTACCCACTGTTGTATCTCCTATTCTCAGCGCTGCATTTGCATTGATCAGGTGCTAGATTATTACTTATTAGTTGAGTGGAGGGAATAATCATTCATAACAACCCCTCACCCGGCAGGCAGGCGCTGAATTAGACACTTACCCACATTATCACTAAACCTCTCGAGAGCCTTGTTAGAACAATGGTAATAGTTAACAATAATTTAGCATGTTCTCAGTTCCAAGTACTGTTTTCCAAGAGCGTTTCCTGTACCGTCTCATGTAGCCCTACACACCCGTGTGAAAGAGGTGTTGCCATCGTGTCCCTCTAGCTGAGAGGAAGCTGAGTCACAAGGAGGTAAATTACTTTCCAAAGGTCAGCCTGTTAAAGATGGCAGAGACTTTGTAAAGCAATTATACTCCAATAAAGATGAAAAAAAAAATCTAAAAAAAAAAAAAAAAAGATGGCAGAGACTAGATTCAAACACCGGCTGCCTGTGCTCCCAACCACTGGATGTTCCACATATTACTTTACAAGGCGAGGTAATAATATGTCCCACATATTATTACCTCCCCTTGTAAAGGAGGGAATTGAGTCTCCCAAACTCACCCAGGACACATCCAGAAAATGGCCGAGTGAGGACTTGACCCAGAGTATGTCTGGTTCCAGAAGTGGGACTCTTTCAGCCACTCCCAGCTTCCTTACTACCTAAAAGCTTTTCCACGCACACAAACGATTCCAACGTAGCGTGCGTCTCCAAAGACCTGGCTGCTGGCTCATCTGCCCTGATGGCTCCCAGAATAACAGCCAGGGCTTTTGCTTTCTGGCTGAAAGCAGCCAGTGCATCTCCAAGGATTCCCATGGGCCTCTGGCCCGTGGTATGAGTTTTTATGCCCTGGTAATAGACTCAAGTAATCAGAAATTGGGGAGGCCAGAAAAGGGCTTTCTTGGGGGAACCTGGTAGATATCAGAATCTGGGGATTATATATGTTTACTAACTACAACATGTAATCAGGCTGAGCAGTGCTAAAACATACAGGACACTAGTTATGTTGCAATATTTTCTATTTATAAAATCCAAGATATACATACTTACAATAGGCCATCACTTCATCTATAAATGGGACTTTATGAATATAATATTGAATATTCAAGGCCAGGGTCAGGAAATGACAGCTGGGGGACAAATCCAGCCTGCCGCCTGTTTTAGTATGGCCAGTGAGCTAAGAATGGGTTTTACATTTATAAGTGGTTGGAAAAAAAATCAGAAGAATCATAGATTGTGACACATTAAAATTATATGAAATTCAAATTTGGGTATCCATAAATAAAATTTTATTGGAAGACGTCCATGCCCATTCATTTATGTATTATCTACGTACGTCTGCTTTCACGTACTGAGGCAGAGTTGAGTAGTTGCAACAGAGACCATATGGCCTGCAAAGCTTAAGATATTTACTGTCTGGCCCTTTCTACAAAGTTTATCACTTCTGCTCAAGATCACCCTGGGTAACACATACCCATTTTGCAAATAAGGAGACTGAAGCAGCTGAGAAGTTAAGTGTTGCCCAAATTGAGACTGACCAGGATTTGAACCCACTGTGTATAAAAATAATGACAAAAAAAAAAAAAAAAAAATAATGACAACAACACTCTAACCATAGTAATGGTAAGATAGTAACAGTAATGATAACAACAACAAATCTGGTGAGTGCTCACCATGTGCTGAGAAGCTGTTCTAAGAGCTTTACTTGCCGTAAATGAATTTATTCCTTATAGCAAATCAACAAGGCAGTGGTATCATCACTCCAGTTTTACAGATGAGAAAACTGAGCTTTGTAGGTTAAATTCCTCGACCAAGGCCACTTGCAAAAATGGACACACACTAGATGACATGTCCATCATCCAGGTTTTATAAAATTAAAAATTATTTACCAAAAGATTTACAAACTTTCAAAGTTCCTGTTATTCAATCTAAATTTAGTCCAATTTGGGGGCTACCTTCAATAAAAATATTTGAGGTTATGAAAAAAATCTTTGGACTGGGAGAGGTGTCATGTGTGCAAGCAGGAGAGAAATTTTTTCAACCCACAGAGCTCGGGTTCGAGTTCGGGCTCCATTACCCCAATCATTGCACTTTTAAGGAGCCTCTTGGCAGATTCGAGGCCAAATGGACTCAGAAAAGGAAAATCCATTTGCACGTCTTTTGCAGGGACAACTTGGACTCAGATAACATTGCTTTCCACCAGCAGTTACAACATATGTGTTGTGAAATTGCTCCTGCCCTTCCTTCAAATTTTGCGAGGAGCCGGATTTCCACGAGACAAAAACAGTTACTGCCACCTATTGGTCAATGTCAGTATCGGCAGAAATGAACATATTCAGCCTCCAGGGCAAGGTCAAAATGTCTGGGGAGGTCAAAGGAAACGGTTTTACATTTAGCAGTTAAACCTTTCGATAAAAGTTGGCAAGACAGTGGCAAGTCCTCTAGCCCCAAAGATAGTACAACTAATAAGACAATAATGATGATCACATCTGCCTTATGACGTGCCAACCCAGTGCTAAGAATTCTAGGTGGAGAGCACTGCAGCAGGATAAAAATGTGGGCTCTGGAGACAAACCACCAAGTTGAGAATCCCTGCTCGGCTACATACTGAATGAGTGACCCTGAGCCAGTTACTGAGCCTCACTGGGCCTCAGTTTCCTCTTCTGTAAAATGGGGATAATAAGGGCACACACTTAAGAGTTTCATGGGAGTTAAGGCGTTAATACGTGGAAGGTGCCCCGAACAGGGTCTGGCACGCAGTGAGTACCCTGAAGGTGTTCTTCATGATTAGAAGTATCACCATGATCATCACTGATATTTTCAGTCATTTTCCGCCAGTTGTCTGATATAATCAACTAAAGAACTTTGCAGCACTTCTGATTCCCATGATCGTCTCACCAAAAAGTCAGGTTGGGGCCCTGGATCTGTAATTTTAGCAAATGCACACAGGTGATTCTCACGATCAGGCACATAAGGGGAAACACTGTGATGGGGAACGTCAACCAGGTTGTCCCAGGAATGAGGGCATTCTGGGATGCAGGACTTTCCTGTTAAAGCTAGGAAAGTCCTGAGCAAACCAGGATAAGCTGATCACCCTGGAAGCCAGGTCGGGGACTCTGTGAGGCAAGGGCCCTTTTTATCCCCATTTAGCAGATGGTAAAACTGAGGCTCCAGGTGGTCCAGATGACAATTCCTGTCTGTGATGAAGTTTTCTCCAGTCTCCAACAAAGGAGAAACATAAATTAGATGACAAGTTTTTTCATCAAGAAAAACATATTCTTTGAAAGAGCTAGGTTTTATTTTGGAAAAAAAAAAAAGTTTGAAGGTGATGTCAAAATGCCCCTTCTTTGATGAACTGATGGTGTGAGTTGTTTTGTTCTTATGACCTTATCTGACATTAAACACAAGCCTCCATATGGCAGAGGGGTTTGTTTTTGAAATTGGACTCATGTTTGAGGGCCCAGCATTTGGAGAACATGGGGGTAAGTCTTTGGACGGGGCTCATTCAGATGAGAAAGTCCCTTTACTTCTCCGCTTCCCGACTGCGTCCTTGAGGCCAGTCTTCAAACTGGGTTACACATTAGAATCACCGTTGGAGATTTAAATGCCCAGGCCCGGGCCCCAGCCAGACCCATTCCATCAGACTCCCCGGGGTGGGGCCCCGGCATCGGAATATTTTCAAGATCTCTGGGTGACTTCCATGAGAGCTGAGGCCAAGAGGTGCTGTTTTGGATATTTTGGGGAAGTGAGCATCCCCCAGGCCAGGGACCCTTCCAGATGCAGACTACCCTGGTACCCAGAACCAGGCTCGGGATTCTCAGATGGAGGAAGGGCATTGGCTTTCAGGTCCCACGAATCACAATCAGCCTGGGCATTTGAAAACATTCACGACCCTTTCAAAGCACTTCTTTTTTTTTTATTGTCTGCACCGCCCATGTGGCATGTGGGATCTTAGTTCCCTGACCAGGGATGGAAACTGCACCCCCTGCAATGGAAGTATGGAGTCTTAACCACTGGACCACCAGGGAAGTCCCGCACTCCTTTTTGAGCCCTCTGTTTTGTCAGCCCAAAAATCAAAAGAAACCTCCTGGGTCTCCGGCTTTCCTTCCCTGAGAATAGGGGTGCAGGGCACACTTGCTCCTGGACAGCCTCACCTCCTGATTGGTTGTTGAGAAGTGAGGGGCACGTGCCCCGCGGGAGGAGGGTAGAAGGGCAGCCTGAGCGGGGAGCCATCACTCTCCTCCGTTTCTGGGCACCCCCTCTTCCCCCTCATGAAAAAGAGCTCTGGAGTGACACATGCCTCTGTAAACCCCACGATTGTGAGGCTTTGGGCAAAGCACTGGGCCCTTTCAATGCATTTTTCTTGTGGAAAATGACAGTATTCGTAATGGTGACAACAATAAGCATGTTCTGAGTGTTTCCTATGTGCCGAGCACTTCTTTTTTTTTTTTTCTGTGGTACGCGGGCCTCTCACCGCTGTGGCCTCTCCCGTTGCGGAGCACAGGCTCCGGACGCGCAGGCTCAGCGGCCATGGCTCACGGGCCCAGCCGCTCCGCGGCATGTGGGATCTTCCCGGACCGGGGCACGAACCCGCGTCCCCTGCATCGGCAGGCGGACTCTCAACCACTGCGCCACCAGGGAAACCCCCGAGCACTTCCGATTTGTGTGTATTGACGACGTTCCTTGGCCCTTTTGCAACCGCTCTCTGGGTTAGGTGCTATTTTCTCAATTTTCTTTTTTTTTTAATTGAATGAAAGAGTCTTTAAATTCTACAGTGCTTTACAATTTTCAAAAGTTTCACACACATGGTTTCATATAATCCCATAATAACTGTTTCCCCTTACCACTATATTGCCCCTCCCCCGTTCCCTCTCCCTACTGGTAACAATCCGTTTGTTCTCTATCTCTGTGAGTCTGCTTGTTTTTTTGTTTTAGTCACTAGTTTGTTGTATTTTTTAGATTCCACTTATAAGTGATATCATACAGTATTTGTCTTTCTCTGTCTGATTTATTTCACTTAGCAAAATGTTCTCCAAGTCCATCCATGTTGCTATAAATGGCAAAATTTCATTCTTTTTTATGACTGAGTAGTATTCCATTGTATATAAATATGTGTGTGTGTGTGTGTGTGTGTGTGTGTGTGTCACAACTTCTTTATCTATTCATCTGTTGATGGACACTTAGGTTGCTTCCATGCCTTGGCAATTGTAAATAATGCTGCTATGAACATTGGAATTAGCATTTTTGTCTTTTTCGATATTTTCTCATTTTTTTATGAGAAACTGAGGCACAGGAAGGTTGTGACACCCAACAATCTTTATACATCACAGTAGTGTGTGGGGAAGGTTAAATGAGGTAGGCACGTAGCAGGCACAGAGCTAGTATATTAAATTATATAATGTCTGGTGCATTTGGTCCCACTTATCCAGGACTATATATTTACATTTTATATTTCAGATCTTGTCATATTTCTTGATGAGTTACATTATTATATTAAAATGTTCTCCTTAGGGGCTTCCCTGGTGGCGCAGTGGTTGAGAGTCCGCCTGCCAATGCTGGGGACACAGGTTCGTGCCCTGGTCTGGGAAGATCCCACAGGCCGCAAGGCGGCTGGGTCCGTGAGCCATGGCCGCTGAGCCTGCACGTCTGGAGCCTGTGCTCCACAATGGGAGAGGCCACAACAGTGAGAGGCCCGCGTACCACAGAAAAAAAAAAAAAAAGTTCTCCTTAGAAATATGCTTCTGTTTCTCACAATGATTCAAGAGCAGTGTTTCTCAAACTGGGGGCCCCCCAGGGGACATCTGGAAATGTCTAGAGACATTTTTAATGGTCATGACTCAAGATGGGAGGCTGCTACTGGCATTCAGTGGGTAGAGACCAGAGACGCTGCTAAACATCCTACAATGCACAGGGCAGCACCACAACAGAGAGTGATCTGGCCCCAATGTCACCGCGTGGAGGCTGAGCTGAAAAGCAGTTTATGCAGGGTTTAGCCCACTGGCTGGTGCACAGCAGTTGAGGAATAAAGATTAGCTATTATTATAAATGGTAACTAAAGTGTGCCATACTTTAGAAACAATAATACCTACTATTTCTACAGTGCCTTCTCTATGCTGGGTATTGCTCTGAATGCTTTTCTGTATTAACTCTCTGTATTAACTTTTCTGTATTAATTTTTTTAATACTTTTCTGTATTACATCCTCCTAAGAACCTCACGAGGCAGATATTCTTTTGGTCCCCATTTTACAGATACAGAACCTAAGCCCAGGGACCCTAAATTTCTTGCCTAAGACCATGCTATGAACTGAATTACATCCCCCTCCAGATTCACATGTGGAAACCCTAGCCCAATGTGACTGTATTTAGAGATAGACTAGAGGAAGTTATAAGCGTGGGGCCCTAATCCTCTAGGATTAGCATCCTTATAAGAGGAGACACCCAAGAGCTTGCTCTCTCTCTCCCACGTGAGGACACAGCAAGAGGGCAGAGGTGTGAGGACTGCAAGCCAGGAAGAGAACTTTCACCAAAATCAGAACTGGTTAGGATCTTGACCTTGGACTTCCCAGCCTCCAGAATTGTAAGAAAATAAATATGTGTTGTTTAAGCCACCCAGTCTATGGTATTTTTGTTATGCAGCCTGAGCTGACCAATACAGATGATCAGCTAGTAAGAAGAAACATCAGGACTTAACCCTTGGCAGCCTCGTTCCAGAGTTCAAACTCTTAACTTTCTTACCTTTACTGTCTCCTCTGCCATATAAGTTATGCTATATTTTATTTATTAACACAACATAGAATATTAAATATTTATTGCATATGTGTTTTTGCAGTGAGAAATTAAAATCATAACTAGTCAAGGAATGTAGCCAGATCTAAGGTGAGGAATAAAAAATTGAGAAGTCATCAATAATCTTTGGAAAGATTTAGCCCGAGGGCTTGGCAGTAGTCAGAAGAGAAAATATTAGTTTTTACTATTTATTTCTCATATTAATGTTATGATCCCATTAGCTCTGTGGTCTGATCCACAAGTAAACTGGCCATCCTGGGAGTTTCCTTTGAATCCCTCCTCATTTACTCCAGTGATTTGTGTTCAAGTGGCTTCATTTAATTTAATCAATTAATTAATTTTAAAGATTTTTAATTGAATAAATTTGATGTGTAACATTGTGTAAGTTTAAGGTGCAACACGTTACTTTGATACATTTATATATTGCAAGGTAACTGCCGATGTAGTGGTATTTATCACATTACACAACTGTAAAGCAATATTATTTTCTATACTCATTATACTGTGTACTAGATCTCTATGGCTTATTTATGACTCGTTGCAAGTTTGTTCTCTTAGACACCTTCACTTTTATCCCCTCCTAGCCCTCCCACCACCGCCAGCATCTCCTCATTTTAGTTACAGCTTAACGGTATGCCGTCCTCCTGGGAACAGATCAAACACCAAATATGGTACAACCTGCCCTGGAGAAAGAGCATTTCTGCAGCTGCCTTACCAGCCGGCAGCTAAATGACTGTTAAATGAAAGGAGGAGGTCATCGAATGGTGGAATGGTGACAGAATTAGTCACCAAGTAAACAGAAACACCTTTGATCAATGCAATGGAATGCAGGCCAACTGTGGCCCTTCTCACCACCCATAGAGGGCAGTGTCAACATGGCCAGGCTGGCACACCAGCAGAAGCCCTCTGCCCCCCAACTCCAAAGGCAGGGTCAAGATGAGTAAAGAGAACAGACCTGCTCTGCCAGGTCCCATAGTCCTGCATCTCCCCATGGTCCCCAGCACCGTGCTGGGAACATGGGCTGCAGTGTGCAGTGGTGCAGGCTGCCACCTGCACGAGGGAGCACATGAGGACTGAAATCCATCCGTCTCTATGCTCCCCAAGTCCTGTGCCCTGCGCCCTGGCAAGGGCCCATGTGGGCCCAGGGGAAGGGGCTTCTTTGTCAAAATGGCGCTGAGTGTTTTAGGAACGCTTCGTAACTGATGTCCTGCTATTGGAACACTCCATTGTGTTTGCATCCATTTACGCATTGTTGTTCCTAGAAGGGTCAGAGCTCAGTATCTTATTCTGAGCGTTGCATCAACCATTTTTAAGCTAATAAAGATAGCAGGTAACATTAACTGCAGGCTTACCATGAGCCGGGCAGGGCCAGGAGTAGGGTGGGACAGGAGAGGCGTCCGGGTGCAAAATGCAAGGAGGCTTCCCCCTCAAGGTTGGGTAGGTGCAGATGGGCACCTAAGAGTGAGTGCCTCCCTGAATTTTGCCTCCAAGGTGCCTGGGGCCAGGCACTTTATTTACATTGTCTCCATTTTCTCTTTCAGCAGCCCACATTATTCCCCCATTACACAGATAAAGAAACTGAGGCTTAGTGATGCAAGCCCTTCATCCCTAGAATATACGCTCCATGAGGGAAGGCACCTTGCTTCTCCTGCTTGCACAGAGTGAGCCCTCAATTCACCTTTGCTGATTAAATGGATAACGGAGAGTAAAGTAATCCTGATCAGAAAGAAAGCTCTGGAGAGGCAGAGCTAAGGTTGAACCTGGCTCCACATGACTCAGGTACTCAGATCCTTAACCACTTCCAGGCCCAGGTCTGGGCAGCAAAAGAAGCTGCTGACATGGTGACACTCCACAAATGTTTAACCCGCCAGCAGCTCGGGCAGGCCTGTGGGAGCCGAGAGCAGCCCTCCAAGGTCTTTTCCAACCCTCTCCCTGTTCATCCCCATCACTGGAAACAAGCCAGGATGGGCTTTTCCAGGCCCATTACTCTCCTGAAGCACATGCCTTTTTCCTAAAAAGACAACCCTTCCCAAGTTTCAGAACCCTTTGGAAAAAACACCCACCATGATTTGGGATCCCTTAAATTGAAAACTACATTAGCACAGCCCTCTCTTGCCTTTTATTTAGGGAGAGAGGGAGGATCTATACACCCTAGGCATCTAAGGCAGTGCAATCGGAGCAGAGTGCCATGAGGATGGGGCCAGGTGCCCCCTGGTGTAAAATTTAAGGGGCACCAGAAAACTCAGCCATCAAGATAGACAATATATTTTATCACAATATTTAAAAAAACCAAAATTAGTGCTGGGACTGATCCTATCTTTACTAAATATGTTGCTACTTTGTTCACAGTGGAGTTTTGGCATTGATCTTAAAATTTTAAACCATTGCCTTAAAATATAATTTATCTCGAAAACTGAGTTTTTTGGTGTCTCTTAAATTTTGCACCCAAGGTGAGTGCCTCACTCATCTCACTGAAGTCCTGGCCCTGATCGGATCCCAGTTTCACAACTTCCTTTCTGTGAGCTCTAGAAGGAGTTCCTACCCACGCCCTCCCCCAGCCTCATTTTCCTAATTATCAGACGGCGATGATGATATAACAACAACAAAAATAACAGCTAACGTGTCAAGCGCACAGGTGTTCCCACGCATTGGTCCCCTCAGCTGTCATGGCTGTCACTTTGATCTCGGTACTATGATAATGCCCATTTTATAGTTGAGGAAACTGAAGCCCAGAGAGTGAAGTCACCTGCCCCAGGGCAACCAGGCAGCCCGAGGTGGGACTGAGACTGGTCCCACCCTCTTGTCACCATGACTCTTCAAAGCAGGAAAACTTCTGAGGGCAATGCAAATTTCTGCAGTTGTGCTGCTGGGATTTGAATCAGCACCTACCTCAAGGGGCAGTCTTGAATGTTAACTAGGACAATTTATGTGAACAGCAGGATTCACAAAAGGCACTCGGGGAGTCCTTCTCCCTGTCTCCTTTACTTCCTTAGCCAATGGCCCTAGACACAGACTCAAAGTTGGCTTTACTATGGGGGATTCTTGTCCTGATGGTGGTCCCCAAATCACACAGAATACCCTTCCACCTGCTGACTTTCCCCCAAGTTTTACACTTGAAATGACGCTCCATTGTTCCATGCAAATAGGAGCTGTTTCTGTTGCTTTGAACTTGACACTGCCCACATTGCCATTTAATCTTTGTATCCTTTCAGGTAAGGCTATCTTTGGGTCCATTTCACAGATGGTGAAACTGAGGCTCTCACATACCCAACGCCACGCAGTGACTCAGTGGCAGAGCCAGGGTCAAGCGCAACCCTCTCTGACCCCTGGCTTCTACATTTCACTGCCTGCCACAAACAACAAACCCTCCAGCCATGCTTAAAGGATCTGGAAGCAATTACCTGCTGAGCCCCTGGTGGGAGTGTCTTCTGTCCTCTGGTGTCACCTGGAGCTGCTTTTACTTGGAGCGCTGTGTCTCCAGCTGGTGCTGCCCAGTGCCAGGCTGTCAACTGAGCCCGGCGGCTCCCTGCCCTTTGCTTCCTCGTCCGCAGCCTGCTGGCTGAATACACAGAGCAGGGCAAACACAAGTCTGGGTGGAGCCCTCCTCTCCCCGACTGCCCTATAGAAGCAGGTTCTCTTCCTGGATTCAGGGGCTGTCCTCACCTCTCCAATAAAACCCGAGTACCTGATTTCCCTTGTGCTAATGCCTCCCTGGCACCACAAGCATCCTGTCTGGTTGCCCTCACCGGCCGCAGCTGCTCGGGTTGACCTGGGTAGCTAATTCCCCTCCCCGGTAACCACGGGTCATGGGCAGAGCAGGGAAAACACGTTCTGTAAGGTTTTACCGTTCTGTCTGCCTTTCACCTTCACTCTTTCTGGAACACCCCCTCCGCCACCACCTAACCACCTAATCGGGAGGAAATAACATCTCACCCACTGCACCGCCCCCAGTCACATAAACATCACTCCCAAAGGGCTTTGGATACTGGAAGGCAGGTAACCTAAGGGTGGCTTATTGCTCTGGAGACAGAGCATGGCATTGGAAAAGGCATTCTTTTTCTCTGCAGGCTAGAAATTCCAGACAGGCTATTTATTTTATTTAATTCCAGCAAGGATATTTACTAAGGTGTCTTAGAAAGACATATGCAATGCAGTATGAGAGAATATATAAAAAGATAACGAAGAAAAATAAGAGTGCGTACAGCAAATGGGACCAGGACCACATATAAATCTGCATGTGGATTTACAAACTTGCTATGAAGGCTTCACAGATGTGGCTTTGAGCCTCCTGATAGCCATTGCAAAAAGGGAAACATGATAAGTTATATTATTCAGTGTTCTTGAAAACATTCAGGAGAAATACAAACTAGTAATTATTGTGGCTTTATTCATTAATATGCACATCCAAGCAACCACCATGAATATTTGTTGAGCACTGGGCTATATATAGGCCTGCATTTAGAGTGGTGAGGAAAAGAGGCCCTGTCCCCACCCTGCCTGGGCTCATCATAATTAAACACAGAGTCCTACAAATAGAGTCACAGAGTAGGATCCTCATTATGAAACAAAAGCCGAGGCTGCTAAGAGAGAGAAACAGGGAGAGCTGGAGAAGGCCCCTTTCAGAAAGCCACATTTAAGGGACAAAAATACTATTGAAATAAAAACTGAATTCACAGCTGGATGCACCATAATTAGGTCTATAACCTCAAGTTCAGCTCAGCGCTGTACCTTTAAATCTGGAATGTAATAAACCCAATTGCTAAGCAGCTGTCAGGCGCGCACACAGTGCGGACACAAGCACAGAGGCAGGCTGGCCTTGGGGGTCAAGGGCCTGGGCTCTCGGACCCTGGGTTCACACGTCACCAGCTGCTGAGTGGAACCAGCAGCTTGCCCTCCGCCCCCCTCAGTCTCTGCCGCCCCTCTTGGCTGCCAGTGCCTTTGAGCTGATCTGGTGCTGGTTTTTGTATCCCGACTCTCAGCACCCTGCAGAACGGGGTGACCACCTCCCCGCCGTCGAAGAGGTGCTGGGCAAGCACTTCCTGATGGGACTGGCCCCCCCCCCATCATTACTTATGACAATAAGTGCCCCATGGATGGCATTTTACTCTTTGCAAAGCATTTCACATCCACCCGTCTCAGTTACGTCCACGCCATGATTAGGAGTTTGGCATCTGTTTTACAGGAGAATTAATTATATGAGGTTTAGGGCCGTGAGTGACTTGGGCCACGAAGGAACATCATTCAGGCAGGGCACTTGGCATTGTGGCTGGTGTATCTTAGAATCTCCTCAAGTGTTACTGAGTAGTGGTAATGTGGGCAGGGCTGGCTACATGATGTGCAGGACCCAGTGCAAGAGGGAAATGTTGAGCCCCTCGCTCTAAAAGCAGGAAATAGTACTGGTAGACATCCTGAGATAGAAAGCGCTTTCCCTTCTTCCACAGTCTCTCGCTACGTGTTATGCATTTTATTTGCTATTCTAAGTCACTCTAAGGAAAGAAAAATTTTAAAAGTTATTAGCATGAGTTTTACCATTCATATTCTATTGTGCAATATCGGTTTTTTTTTTTTTTTTTTTTTGCGGTACGCGGGCCTCTCACCGCTGTGGCCTCTCCCGTTGCGGAGCACAGGCTCCGGACGTGCAGGCTCAGCGGCCATGGCTCACGGGCTCAGCCGCTCCGCGGCATGTGGGATCTTCCCGGACCGGGGCACGAACCCGTGTCCCCTGCATCGGCAGGTGGACTCTCAACCACTGCGCCACCAGGGAAGCCCGCAATATCGGTTTTAAATGCAGTGAACTCCCGTGCAGAATCTCCCAAATCACACAACTCGTATTTCGCTTTTTTACTAAAGTAGAGTAAATGCCACACAAACTGACTCCACTGTTTTGATTTTGCTTCTAGACACTCATGCATTCTACCAACACCGTGTACTTTCAGTTTATGGAGGAGTAAGGAAGGGTGGAAAGGGAAAGAAGCTACTGGTTGCTCCATCTTTCCTTTTCTGAGTCATCATTTTTGCACATGGGCAGCGAGGTAACATGAGTAACAACTCATGCAATAGGGTTCTTCTGTTGTTCATACTTCCTAGACTGCATCGCCTTCTTTCTGCATTCGAGACAATTTCTGATTTGAATGGAAACTGTGGCTTCTCAGGGCTGCCAGCGCCCCTACAAACTCGGCTGTAGCTACAACACACTGTACTTTATACTCACCTTGAGGCTTGCTAGACTCCCACCCATCACGGTCCACTGGGATCCTCTTCCTGCGGGGCACCATGAATGCTATCTGTGAACAGGCAGCAACAAGCAGCAGGCGTGTGTGCTGTACTTCCTCTGCTCACGTACCTGCCGCCTTTTCCATCAGACGTTTTTTAAAGATTCTATTGTTTTAGGTTCACAGCAAAATTGAGAGGAAGGTATGGGGATTCCCCATATACCACCTGCTTCCACACATGCAGGGCTCCCCCTCTATCAGCATCCCACACCAGAGTGATACATTTGTTACACTCACTGAACGGACACCGACACTTCATAATTACCCCCGATCCATAGTTTTGATTACAGTTCACTCTTGATGTTATACATTCTATGGGTTTGGACAAATGTACAATGACGTGTATCCGCCATTGTAGTATCATACAGACTAATGCCCTGTCCAGAAGATCTTCTGTGATCTGCCTATTCATCCTTCCTTCCCCCTAACCCTGGAAACCATTAATCTTTTTAATGTTTCCATAGTTTTCCTTTTTCCAGGATGTCATATACTTGGGATCATACAGTTTATAGCCTTTTCAGATGGGCTTCTTTCACTTAGAAATATGTATTTAAGTTTCTTCCATGTCTTTTCATGGCTTGCTAGCTCATTTCTTTTTAGCGCTGGATAATATTCGATTGTCTGGATATACAAGTTTATTTATCCATTCACCTTCTGAAGGACATCTTGGTGACTTCCAAGTTTTGGCAATTATGGATAAAGCTGCTATAAACATCTATGTGCAGGTATTTGTGTGAACACCAGTTTTCCATTCCTTTGGGTAAATGCCAAGGAGTATGATCGTTGGATCACATGGTACGAGCATGTTTACTTTCATAAGAAACTGACAAACTGTCTTCCGAACTAGTCGTAACATTTTGCATTCCCACGAGCGATCTAAGAGAGTTCCTGTTGCTCTACATCCCCATCAGCATTTTAATTAATTAATTTATTTTGGCTGCATTCGGTCTTCATTGCTGCGTGCGGGCTTCCTCTAGTTGCGGCGAGCAGGGGCTACTCTTCGTTGCTGAGCACAGGTTTCTCACCGCGGTGGCTTCTCTTGTTGCAGAGCACGGGCCCTAGGTGCGCGGGCTTCAGAAGTTGTGGCGCGTGGGCTCAGTATTTGTGGCTCGCAGGCTCCAGAGAGCAGGCTCGGTAGCTGTGGCACACGGGCCTAGTTTCTCCGCGGCATGTGGGATCTTCCCAGACCAGGGCTCGAACCCGTGTCCCCTGCATTGGCAGGCGGATTCTTAACCACTGCGCCACCAGGGAAGGGAAGTCCGCTCACCAGCGTCTGCTGTCAGTGTTCTGGTCTGACCATTCTAATAGGCTGTCCCATCCAATTTTGCTTCCATAACACGAGTTCAAAGATAAAATTGTTAATAATTTCAAGATGGTGACCACAGAGTGTTAAACCAAGCTCAGGGCACTGGCTGGAGGCAGCAGTAAGTCGACAAACTACTTGGTGGAAGAATTCACTTCTGACCGTCCACATGGCAGGAGTTGCTCCTGGCCATGCATATTTTAGGTGGTGTTCATCATCGCATCTCATGACCTGGTTCTCCTCTTAATCTTTCTTTACCATCTCCACCCCTCTTCAAATATTACAAACTCATGAAGTTGTCAGCTCCTGTTATCAAACTTCTTTCCTGGAATCTGGACTGGAGCTGGTCCCTCTGCTGAGGATTCATCGGAAATCGGAAGTCTCCCTGGCAACTTTTCCAGGCCTCCCCCGGCCAGCACTGCAGACACTCCTTTCTACCTGCAGGCCTCTCACTCATTCCGAGCTGATTTCAGCCGTGTTTTTGATCACTGACCCAGAGGGGGGAATGACCCAGACACCACAGTGTGGGCATGCACGCCCACCCTGCTTTGGCTGAGACACTAAATCTAACACATGTGTCCACTCTTCACTTGGCATTCTTCAGATCACTTTCTTGTACATTACCTGATGTGCTCCTTAGTAAAATCATATGACATAAGAGGTATCTACTTGGGCAAGGAGGAAACAGAGGTTCTGAGAAGACAAACGTCTTGCTCCAAATTAAACTATAGACTGACACTGGAGTCAGTTAAAGGCTAAATCCAGGGCCCAGCCTTGATTAGAAACCCAGGCTCTGGAGCCATGCAGTCTAAAAAAGAATCCTGGCTTTGGTAGCTGATTAGCTGTGTGACCTTGAGAAGGGAGATTGCCCTTTCTGTGCTTCTGTTTTATCGTCTGTTAAATGGGGGTATTGGCAGCAGCACCCAAGTCATTGACTTGTGGGAATCAAATGAGATAATTTGATTATTTCAAATGAGAAAATACTTCACACACTGCCTGGCACAAAGTATGGTTCTGGGTTTGGAAAGAAAGGGCCGACATTAGCTTCTATATGACAGCACTGATGAGAAGGGAGATCTTGACCTCATGGATCCTAGTCTAGATTTGGGAGCTAGATTTTGAGCATGGACGGGGTAAGGGAGCTCACGCAGTCTAACCCATCTGATTCTGCAGACCAGCCTCCAACACCAGCTTTGCAGTGGTCTCCGCACCCACATGCTTATTCAGAGTCTACAGGGACATAAAGGCCGTAGGAGGACCCGCACAGCTACGGAGAGGCTGCCGAGAAGGTGCACAAATCTACACGGGCTGGCATGGAAAACAAACACCATGTTAGATTCCCACAATTTTAGTCATTTGTTTCTTTCTTCTAATCGTTAGAATTAATGGCTTCCCTGCTAACCCCTGTTCTTGAGGATGGCAAGGGGACAGGACTCCCATCTTCCTAGCTCGTTCCAAGACTTCATTACCACGAACATAGGATAAAACTGTCTAAATATCGTACTGTTGTCAGTGTACTGTGCTTCAGAGACTTCAGTCAGAAAGCTGTTTTAAATTAGAAGCATCTGTAAATACTTCTGCAAATAGAGTTGGAAATACGGTATTATGAGGTGCTAATAATTTTCCCTCCCTGTGTGATTTCTCGTGGGGTTTTCCTGCTCACACTGAATGAAGTAAGAGGCAGAGAACATAGATCGGAGGGCAGGCAGGGTTTGTTTTGTTTTCTTTTCCTGCTTTCAGAAAGGTGGACGGGGTTTCCTGGGCAGGAGTGTCAGAAAACCACCTCAGGTCTCCCTCTGTATTAGAGCAAACATGAACAACGACACAGATGCCAACTAGAGATTTCCTTCTGTGGGGACTTCCAGAATAGAGAAAAGGTTACTGTGTCAGAGAGACACAGACCGTTACTGTATTCATTACGGCCGTGTGGGTGTAGGAGGCATCTGTAGCCCCTGTAGCTGGGTACCCCCATCTCCAATCTTATAGATGGGCGTGGATATCCCTACGTCGATTATTTCACTTTCTTAATAGTACACTTCAGACTCAGGTGACACTTTCAAGGCATAATTTCTACGGTTTCCTTTCCCCTTCCTGGTCAGTTAGCTTATTCCCATCACCGTGGGGAAAGTGTGTGAATCTTCGGGAAAAGTCCTCCATTTTCCCAGAGTCCATCCCGCGAGAGCCCAGAGCAAATCGCACGTGGACCTGCTTATCATGTTTGCAAACGACAAGTGGATCAGATTCTCACCGCGAGAGAAGCAGAGAGCCCGGAGCCAACTGTACTTGTGCAGGACAGGGTGGTGTGCAGACCCCACCCTTTCTTCTTACGCCGTTAACTTAGGATTTTCTGCTTTGGTCGTCATCCGCAATGGATGGATGGATAGAGCCTTCATTACCTGAGGAGAGTGTTCAGAGGGTCTCTTTACAGAGGCTCCAGAGTCCAATGGAAGGACAGGGTTTAATCTCAGCTCTGGCATTGAACTAGCCATGTGGCTGCAGGGAATGCTGCAAGGCCTGCCCGGACGCCCCCTCCAGGACTGAACCCTCGGTCCCAGCTTCTGGAAGGGCTGGCTGTGGATGGCTCTTTCTCTCTCTGGAACTTGCTCTGCCTCAGATCAGCCCTTCCCTGGGCAGTCAGCATCCTATGACTGGTTAGTATACATATAAAGACCTGGTCACCTTGCTTCAGTGGGGACAGCCCTGAAAGGTGGGCTCAGCTCCAGAGCTCCCTGTCGGATTGACAGTGTTTCCCTTCTCCCTCTGCCCAGCCCCGCCCCCTTTACCCCGCCCCCCCACCCCACCCCCAGGAGTGGTTCACAAGAGCACACCCCAATAAACTCCCGACAGGCAAACCTCCATCTCAGAGTCTGCATCCCATGGAACCAATCTATGATAATGACCTTAGGAAAGCTGATTTTTTAAATTGAAATGCACATGGGAAAAAGTGAAAAAAATAATTCAAAAGGTTATTCAAACAGATGCAAACAAACAAAAAAATGGAGCTATCACTCCAACTCTCCTAGGATGACACCCTAGAGCTACACACTTTTTAAAATAAATAATTATTTAATTAATGTAAAACGTCTTTATTGGAGTATAATTGCTTTACTATGGTGTGTTAGTTTCTGCTTTATAACAAAGTGAATCAGCTGTACGTATACATATACCCCCATATCTCCTCCCTCTTGCATCTCCCTCCCACCCTCCCTATCCCACCCTTATAGGTGAACACAAAGCACCGAGCTGATCTCCTTGTGCTATGAGGCTGCTTCCCACTAGCTATCTATTTCACGTTTGGTAGGAGCTACACACTTTCTTGTGGATAATTTATGATGGTGATTCTCAAAGTGTGGTCCAGGAATCTGTGGATGTCTCTGAGCCTTTCAGGTGGTCCAAAAGGTTACACAGTTCTTCATAATATCACTAAGATGCTATTTGCCTTTCTCTCGCTCATCCTCTCACATCTATAGAGACAATAACAAGGTCATTATATGGTTTCAGATTTCACACTACAACTAACCCTAAGAAACTGTCCTTTGTCAAGTTTTGGCGTGGCATCATAGCACACTACCCACAATTATTTGAAGAGGCTGTTAAAATACTTCTTCCTTGTCCAGCTACAGAACTGTGTGGGGCTGGATTTTCTTCCTATACTTTAACAAAAGCAACATATGGAAACACATTGAAGTAGAGCAGATATGAGAATCTAGCTGTCTTCTCGGAAGGCAGAAATTAAAAAGACTGGCAAAAATGAAAAACTGTACCATTATTTCTGCTTTTGTTTTCAGTTTTGGAACAAACCAAATAGTTTTGTTGGAAGCTTTTGGAAAAAGAGTTCTTTTTCATAAAATGTTATTTTTGTTAACGTGGAAAGGGTTTATGATTTTTTAAAAAATGAATTTATAAATATTTTTAAAATTCTTAGCTTTAATTTCTAATACGGCAAATTTCTGTAGCTCTAATCCACATAAATAAAAGCACTCTGGGGTCCTCAGTAGTTTTTAACAGTTTAAAAGGGTTCTAGAGGACAAAACTTCAAAAACTGCTCCTCTCTTTTCTCATTACAGAAGGAATAGATGCTCATTATAAAATATGCAGGGAGCAAACATATAAAAGGAATAATAATCTATAACCCTATCACTGAGAAATACTCTCTTTTGGTATTTCTCTCATTCCATGTCCATATCACAAACATTACTGATTCTGAAATACTGTTTTGAAGCTAAGATATCTTTTTTTAAAAATCACTGTATATCCTGCCAAATATGTCATTTAAAATAGGGTTTGGAGTTTCTCTGAGTAGCCATGCCCCAGATGAATTAACTACTGGCCATGTTGTACATTTAAGTGTTTGACATATTCCACTATTATGCACATGACAGAGATGGACATCCTTGCAGCAGTATTATTGAAGTCATTTCCTAGATTTTTCTCGTAGAAGCATTTCCCAGATGTTGAAGTGTGGGATCAAAGGATAGTCATGTTTTAAAGGCATTTGATACACATGGCCAAATTCCTCTCCACTAAATGGCCTTCCGTGAGGCCAGGGACTGGGTCGCCAACACTCATGATTATATTCTGTTTTTCCACAGATGAATGAATCAGTGTGTGAGAGGGACAGATTCTTTGTATCCAGGTGAAAATTGGGCATTCACAGTTAAAAAAATTATTTTGTGTTTGCTTAGTGAAAAAAGATGATCTCTCATCAGTATTCCATTTCATAATTTTTCCTGCCTTAGTGAACATGAGGGTGAAAATGTTGTCACATGTTTATTGGACATTTGTCTTTATTCTTTGTCAACTGCCAAAACAATTGACTCTTGACACCCAGTTCCGTTTATCTTCCAGGACTCGGCCTCCTTCCTGATCAGCTTTCATTACTCAACCAAGGCAGAGGTGGAAATAAGTGGCATGAGGGCCATAATCTTAGTGATTAATCTTCCCTGATGTTGTCAGAGGGAAGAGTGCTGTATTTTGTTTTTAATTTTTATTGGAGTATAGTTGATTTACAATGTTATGTTAGTTTCAGATGTACAGCAAAGTGAATCAGTTATACATATATCCACTCTTTTTTAGATTCTTTTCCCATGTAGGCCATTACAGAGTATTAAGTAGAGTTCCCTGTGCTATACAGTAGGTCCTTATTAGTGATCTATTTTATATATAGTAGTGTGTATATGTCAATCCCAATCTCCCAATTTATCCCTCCCCCCTTACACTCCCTGGTAACTGTAGGTTTGTTTTCTACATCTGTAACTCTGTTTCTGTTTTGTAGATAAGTTCATTTGTACCTTTTTTTTTTTTTTAGATTCCACATATATGCGATATCATATATTTGTCTTTCTCTGTCTGACTTACTTCACTCAGTGTGACAATCTCTCAGTCCATCCATGTTGCTGCAAATGGCATTATTTCGTTTCTTTTATGGCTGAGTAATATTCTATTGTAGATATGCACCACGTCTTCTTTATCCATGTGATCCAGCAATCCCACTCCTGGGCATATATCTGGAGAAAACCATAATTCGAAAAGATACATGCACCCCAATGTTCACTGCAGCACTATTTACAATAGCCAGGACATAGAAGCAACCTAAGTGTCCATCAACAGAGGAATGGGTAAAGGGAAGAGTGCTTTTTAAAAGCAGGAATTAATTGAATAATCAGGTAACTGCATATGAAAATTCACAGTTCTAACTTGGAAAGGGCTAGGAAGTAGTCTCTCATCACTGTTGACAGGGACTGGACATTGGCTGTACCTTTTATTTATTTATTTTAAAATAAATTTATTTATTTATTTTTGGCTGCGTTGGGTCTTCATTGCTGCACGTGGGCTTTCTCTAGTTGCAGTGAGCAGGGGCTTCTCTTCGTTGTGGTGCCTGGGCTTCTCATTGCAGTGGCTTCTCTTGTTGCAGAGCACGGGTTCTAGGCGCAAGGGCTTCAGTAGTTGTGGCACGTGGGCTTCAGTAGTTGTGGCTCGCGGGCTCCAGAGCGCAGGCTCAGTAGTTGTGGCACACGGGCTTTGTTGCTCCGCGGCGTGTGGGATCTTCCCAGACCAGGGCTCGAACCCGTTCCCCCACATTGGCAGGCGGACTCTTAACCACTCTTAATCCCTCTTACAGTATACGGAAGCCCGGCTGTACCTTTTAAAGAGCCATGTTCCTTGCTCAAGTTTCAATTCACCCTGGTCCCCTCCTCTCCCCCTACCCCGACCTCCATCTCCCTCTCTCTTTCTCTGGCCCTGAGTCCCAGCATCGTTTGCCATTTATCCTCACCCTCATGCTGCCATTTTTTCTTAGGGTAAATTTAAAAGAACCATGAACTGTTGGAGACGCCATTGTCTCCATTTGTAAGTATCCTTGTGAAAGTGAAATGACATATATTTCATGTATGACACATATTTAATGTAATTTGATATACTACATTTTAATGCAATGCATTTAATGTAATGTATAATGTGTTATATATTATATGTATATAAATATAGTTGCATATACTTAGTATGCAAAGCATGTGTGTTTAAAGCAGCAGGTATGATTTTTTCATCTAAAACATAACTATTATTATTATTTTTTAAACCTCTGGAAAAATGCCCAGGCATCAAGCTCTTTTTAGATGGAGACTTTATTCCAACATGTGTATCACATGTCCTGGGTCTCTCTGAACTGTAGACACCTGAGTTTGCGAATCCCAACAAGGCTGTCAGATGGTGTCCATCCATCTTCCTCCTGCATTTAGGCAGAAGCTTTAAGCTGAGCTTTGTGAGTGTTTTTCCTTCCCTCGAGAGAAGGAGATTTCTCAGCTCACCACGTGCAGTGTTTAGGCATCTGGGTTATTTTAGCCTCTCTAAAGAGCTAGAGCTGAGAATATGAGAAAAGCCATCTCTTAGGAGCTATAATGTACACTGCTCTGACAGATTAAAACAGACAGGAAAAAACATGGCAAGTTTTTCATAGATGGATTTAAACACTATCCATATGGCCATATTTGTATCTTCTCCCTCCTCCTGCAGGGTTTTCCAAACTTCAGTTACTCACTTTTGGTTTTTTGCCATACCTCCTATGCCACCTAAACTATTACTTATATGTTTCTTTTAAATTGACTCAAAATTTTATTTAATGTATTTTTTTAATTGGACATGATTACCATAAAAGGAAAACCAATATTACTTCCCACAATTGAAAAGTAACATTAAAAAAATAAACTTGCAACAAATATAAAGAAGGGTCATACATTCTAGCTAGATTCTGTTACCTGCCTAAGATCCACACCTGAGTCCTGCTCATTCTGTTAAAAGATGTTAAAGAAATTCCGGCATCAAACTAAGATTTCCTCCTTGACAAATTAAAAGCAGTAATTCGTAACTGAAAGAAAGTTTCACACGGAATAACTTTGCCACTTGCTTACTTGGTGAGTTAATGCTATATAAATCTCGTTTTATTTACAATGTAAAGATTTTTCTCTATCACCACTGGTAAGTATTCCATAATTTGTGAAATCCTAGTGTACTATTAATCATTTTTTAATTGAATTGAAAATATTTGTATTACTACTTGGATTACTTCTACCTACCAGCTACTATGTCAACCTATTATTGACTGAACAATCGCTACAATGTGCTATTTTTTTCAAATCCCGACAAAACTCTTTGAGATATTCTTTCATACTGTTTCTCAATTATTCCTACTGCCTGTTTTACAGATGAGGAAAAGGAGGCTTATAGAAGTTAAATTTAGCCAGGTTTTCTCACAACTAGAAGTGAGTTGAAATTCAAACCCAGGTCTCATACTACTTGTAATAGTTGGAATTGCTTGCCCTTCAGATCAACCACCAACTTCACTACAGTTTTGCCCCCTCAAACCCCATAGCCCTCACAAGTTAAGAAATCAGTAGTGTTCCAGTGGCTTTCCCCTGCCAGAGGGCTGGAATAGAAAACCCCTAGAAGTGTTCATTTTTTCCTTAGGAACAAGGGCAGCTGTGGTTTCAACTCTCAGGATCAATCATAGATGTGACCAGTATTGAACTTTATCCAGGTGAAATCTGCTTACAGTTAGCAAATAGACTCTCTTGAAGGAGAACAAGTGTCTAAAAATAAAACAACTTACATTCTGAGAAAGGGGGAGTGGGGCCTGTACCTTCTTCCACAGGAATGGAGTTACAGAATTCTGTGGGTCAATTACAGTTGGAGAAGACTTGATTTCTTTGAATTCCAGAAGATGGAAGCTTTTGTCATTCCTTCATCAGCTGCCTCCTAGAGGTATCTGTCCATCTGTCTACTCATCCATCCATCCAGTCATCCCCTTAACCATCCATTCACTTACCTACTCACCCACCCATCCAAATACCCAACCATGCATTTTCCCAGTTATACACGCTTCCATCCAGCCATCACCCAGCCATTCATCCATGCATCCATCCATTCTTCTTTCCTTTCAACATTTATTAAGCACTTATCACATGCCAGGCCTTGTGGTAAGTGCTAAGATTACAAGAGGATACAAAGACACAAAAAGTATAGATTTGTCTGGGCCACAGACTAATAGGGAGAAATGCATGTGTATAAACTGGAAAAAAAAAGTGTTCAAACAGCAGGGGGAATACAAGACTGAGGAGGAAACACCCTAGCTCTGCCTTGGCGGGGAGAAAGCCTTCCTGAAGGAAGCATCTTACACATGAGAGTTGAACAAAAACGTGGCATTGGTCAGGTGAAAATCAGGGGTCTGGAGGGGTGGAGAAAGTTGCTTCTAGCACAGAGAGCTACATGTGCAAAGGCCCAGTGCACACGACACTGCTAGTAGTAAAGCGCTGGCATATGGGTCCCAACTTTGAAGTTCTGAGGGGATTGCCCGGCCTTGCTCGCTCTTTCGGATATTCAGATTTCTGCTTGGACTCTCTCTGCCGAAGGACTTGGGTTTTCATTTGTGTTTGCATTCTGATGTTGGCTGAATCATGGTCAATATTGTCTCAGTTCGTCTGGCACCAGGATTAAATGCTACAATATTACTCAGAGCAATTAACCTTTAGTGTTCAGCCTGGCGTATCCACCATATCCCTGTGGAAAAAGGGAATGGGTGTTTCTCCAGCTCATTTCTCCTGGCCCAGGGCTGCTTGTTGGGAGCATTTCATACAGAATTATTTTGTCTGCAGACAAACGGCTTGGAGGTTCTCTCGAATCTCTGAGGTTAAACCAGTACAGAGCTTGCTTTCTGACATCTTTTTGGTATCCCCACTGAGGCCATGACCCACCCCAAGCTGTTTTATGGTGAGGCTGAGGACTGAAAACCACTATCTGTTTCCTTCACCCTTTTACAAAGAACACAACTTTATGACATGGGAGTACACATCACTAAGTCTATGGGCAACTCAAACTTGTCACTCCCATCATACTACAGTGCCTGACATTGGTTTCATTCGCAAACTTAAGAAAAAGTGGGTTTGGAATTGGAAAGGTTGTGTGATCTTGGGCAAGTTACTTAACTTCTCTGGGCTTTAGTCTTCTCCACCCATGAAAATGAGATGATAATAGCGCCTACCTCATGAAGTTTTTATGAGGATGAAACAAGTTAATATTTGAAGGGTTCAGACAGTTCCTGGCACAGAGCAAGCAGAGAAATGTTTGTTAAATGCAATAAAGAAAGGTGAGCAGTATAGGATAGGGGATTAGAGCAGCGGTGCAGGAGCCAGGCAGATCTGGGAGCTAATGTGAGTTCTGCTACCTCCTAGCTGTGTGGCCCTGGGCAAGTTGCTTCACCTCTCTGGTTCTCAGTTTATTCACTGCTCAAATGGGGATAATGATTGTTCCTCCCTCTTAGGATTATGTGGGGTTGAAAGGAGATCTTGCACACAGCACCCTTGGCACAGTCTGGCAAAAAATAAATGTTCAGCATGATTATTATTCCTCAACTATAGCCCCAGCTGAGTTGGCCAAATTAAGAATTACAAAAGCAGATTTGCAAAGGGACGGGAACTCCATGCCCTCGCAACGCCAACCTCCTGCCCTTCTCCTGCATGTTCTAGAAAGTCCACTCTGTAACAGGGGTCTCTGTAGGGGGCGTAGGGGACCTGGGTTCATTTTGACAACAGCCCTGGGACACAGGTAATATTAGCCTCATTGGATAAACATGGATTCTGAGTTTTGGTGACTTGCCCAAGGCAACCTGAGCACTAAGCAGCAAAGGCAGCATTTGAGCCCATGCCCGCCTCCCAGCCCACGCTTGACGAGCCCCGGGTAGCACTGAAATCAGACAGACCTGGGTTTGACTCCTTTTTGCCATTTACCAGCTGTGTGACCAAGTGTGTGTCACTGCCCTTCTGTCGCCCTCAAATTCTTCACCTGTGAAGTACGAAGAACAGTAGTAGCTACTCCCAGGGCAGTTGGTGAAGATTAAGCGAACCAGTGCCCGGAAAGCTTGGAGCTCGTGCCTGGCATACCGGAAGCACTGAATCGATGTTTGCAACGATTAATTTACTGTCGTTGGCGCTACTCCTATGGTTCAGCACACTCTCAACGCTGCTCCAAGTTTCCAGAAGAAGAGAGAGAAGAGGATGTTTGAAGACGGGACCTATAGTTTCCAGAAGAAGAGAGAGAAGAGGATGTTTGAAGACGGGACCTATAGTTTCCAGAAGAAGAGAGAGAAGAGGATGTTTGAAGACGGGACCTATAGTTTCCAGAAGAAGAGAGAGAAGAGGATGTTTGGAGACGGGACCTATAGTTTCCAGAAGAAGAGAGAGAAGAGGATGTTTGGAGACGGGACCTATAGTTTCCAGAAGAAGAGAGAGAAGAGGATGTTTGGAGACGGGACCTATAGTTTCCAGAAGAAGAGAGAGAAGAGGATGTTTGGAGACGGGACCTATAGTTTCCAGAAGAAGAGAGAGAAGAGGATGTTTGGAGACGGGACCTATAGTTTCCAGAAGAAGAGAGAGAAGAGGATGTTTGGAGACGGGACCTATAGTTTCCAGAAGAAGAGAGAGAAGGGGATGTTTGGAGACGGGACCTATAGTTTCCAGAAGAAGAGAGAGAAGAGGATGTTTGGAGACGGGACCTATAGTTTCCAGAAGAAGAGAGAGAAGAGGATGTTTGGAGACGGGACCTATAGTTTCCAGAAGAAGAGAGAGAAGAGGATGTTTGGAGACGGGACCTATAGTTTCCAGAAGAAGAGAGAGAAGAGGATGTTTGAAGACGGGACCTATAGTTTCCAGAAGAAGAGAGAGAAGAGGATGTTTGAAGACGGGACCTATAGTTTCCAGAAGAAAGAGAGAAGAGGATGTTTGAAGACGGGACCTATAGTTTCCAGAAGAAGAGAGAGAAGAGGATGTTTGAAGACGGGACCTATAGTTTCCAGAAGAAGAGAGAGAAGAGGATGTTTGGAGACGGGACCTATAGTTTCCAGAAGAAGAGAGAGAAGAGGATGTTTGGAGACGGGACCTATAGTTTCCAGAAGAAGAGAGAGAAGGGGATGTTTGGAGACGGGACCTATAGTTTCCAGAAGAAGAGAGAGAAGGGGATGTTTGGAGACGGGACCTATAGTTTCCAGAAGAAGAGAGAGAAGGGGATGTTTGAAGACGGGACCTATAGTTTCCAGAAGAAGAGAGAGAAGGGGATGTTTGGAGACGGGACCTATAGTTTCCAGAAGAAGAGAGAGAAGGGGATGTTTGAAGACGGGACCTATAGTTTCCAGAAGAAGAGAGAGAAGGGGATGTTTGAAGACGGGACCTATAGTTTCCAGAAGAAGAGAGAGAAGGGGATGTTTGAAGACGGGACCTATAGTTTCCAGAAGAAGAGAGAGAAGGGGATGTTTGAAGACGGGACCTATAGTTTCCAGAAGAAGAGAGAGAAGGGGATGTTTGAAGACGGGACCTATAGTTTCCAGAAGAAGAGAGAGAAGAGGATGTTTGAAGACGGGACCTATAGTTTCCAGAAGAAGAGAGAGAAGAGGATGTTTGAAGACGGGACCTATAGTTTCCAGAAGAAGAGAGAGAAGAGGATTTTTGAAGACGGGACCTATAGTTTCCAGAAGAAGAGAGAGAAGAGGATCTTTGAAGACGGGACCTATAGTTTTCTCAACCTCTCCTGGCACCATTTACTGCTGCTGATTTCCCGGGAATCATGTTTTTTCTAAGTGTGTAAACTCTCATAAAAGGACACTGCCTTGTTTAAAAGCCAAGAACAGCTGTTCAGAGAGCATGTACCATCAGGAACTTCTCAAACTGTCCCACACCCTTGCCTCCAAGCAGCTTTCAAGCCTTGACAATTTCTCCTCCTAAAAGGAAAGTACGTCTGTAACCGCATCTTTCCCCATCGATTTTCTCTCCCTGTGTCTTTGAAACCGCAAGTCCGTGGCTAGCATCCAAGAGAGCCCTCCAGTGGTGTATCAGTAAGGGTCCGAAGGGAACAGATGGCACACTCAAATGAGGACAATTCAAGGGAGATTTATCTCCTGAGAGATTCATTCCCAAGGTGTGGGTGGAGTTTAGCAGAAGGACAAGGACAACGTGGAAACCCAAGGGGTAGCAGCCGTGGACTCAGAAAGAAAGAGAGCGGGAGAAAGCTGGTTGCTTTAAGCAGAACAGTGACTTTCTGTAGAAGGACACGGCCAGACTGAGGTCACCTCACGCTCCTCCTTTTCTCTAACTTCCTGTCTGGTATCCCCAGGGGCCAAACCCAACCGGAAGCCAAGGGCACAGCACTGTGTCAATTGCGTGCTGACGCCGTCCACACAGGCTGGCCTTGGGAGGCAGATCGCAGGTGGAGAGGGGTGGAAACAGTAAGGCAAACAGAAGAGACACCCCAGGAGAGATGAGGCTCCTGAACTGCCTGGACGGGAAGGTTCTGGTGAAGCTAGTCCTAAAGACCGACTGTATCACTGATCAGCTTTTGGGCTAGCGACTCAAGGTACCAATTAAGGACTTCCCCGGTGGCACAGTGGTTAAGAATCCACCTGCCAATGCAGGGCACACAGGTTCGAGCCCTGGTCCGGGAAGATCCCGCATGCCACAGAGCAACTAAGCCCCTGAGCCACAACTACTGAGCCTGTGCTCTAGAGCCCGGGAGCCACAACTACTGAGCCCTTGTGCCACATCTATTGAAGCCCGCGCACCTAGAGCCTGTGCACCACGACGAAGAGTAGCCCCCACTCGCTGCAACTAGAGAAAGCCTGTGTGCAGCAACGAAGCCAAAAATAAAAATAAATAAATTTATATTAAAAAAACGTACCAATTAAAGTTCGGCAAGTCTTTTAAAACAAGAATATCACACTACATTCCAGTCCAAGAACTACTGTATCTATCTCAGGGAAGTACAATATATTTCAAAGCCCAGATAACAGAATGATTGACTAAAGTAAAATAGATCTTATTATTCACCTCTGGATTGATTTTTCCTCCATTCCCTCTATAAATAGACGGTTCTTTTATTTGCACACACACAGACTGTAAAACACACTGAGGATGCCCACAGCACCTGGCGGCTTGTGGAAGTTGGTTATTCCATGGTCTGCAGGCTCCCTCTGTTCCCACCTGTTGAATTTTACGTTTATAGGACTCAGTTATGTTTGTCCCCATACCCGCTTACAGTAGTAGTACCTGTTAGTGATCATTGAAATAAATAGTAAATAATTCCGTAAACTATCAGGATCAAAATAAAGAGAGTTGAGTTTTCAGTGTTTTCAGTGAGTTTTCACAGTGTTTTCAGAGTTTTCAGTGAAAAGTTAGTTAAATTCTTTTGGGGGGAAAAAACCTCAGCCAAGGACAACCTAAAAAAACCGCTGTCAAATTAGCTGCGAACAAGGCAACAGTGAATGACAGAGGGAAAACAAGAATCTGGAAGGATCTATTTGTAATTTATGGTTGTCAATCTCATATTTTCCCCTGGTCCTCAATTCAAGCTATCAGCCAGACTTTTTTTTTTTTTTTTTTTTTTTTTTTGCGGTACGCAGGCCTCTCACTGCTGTGGCTTCTCCCGTTGCGGAGCACAGCCTCCGGACGCGCAGGCTCAGCGGCCATGGCTCACGGGCCCAGCCGCTCCGCAGCATGTGGGATCTTCCCGGACCGGGGCACGAACCCATGTCCCCTGCATCAGCAGGCGGGCTCTCAACCACTGCGCCACCAGGGAAGCCCCAGCCAGACTTTTAATATTCTTGCCTTAAGGGATTTTTTTTTTTTAAAGAAGGGAAGAAGCTTCTGCTCTGAAGTCACTTGCCTAAGCCTCAGTAATTCCCTGCAATCTCCAACGTCCCTTTCCTTTCATCCAAAGACTTTTCTCGTCCCCCTTTCCCTCTTGAACCCCAAAGTCACCTGGAGAGATTTCTTCATTCATCTCTTAACATTATCAAGGATGGGACATGCCCTTCACTTCTGACCATTTCTGCTTTATACCAAAGTTCTTGAGGGAACTGAAGTAAGAGCACCCCTCCTCTCTGTTCACCTGGAATCTTCTGTATTTGCCATGCTGTATTTGAGACGTTTTCTTTCCAGGCCCATCTCTCCACTAGACAGCAAGCCCCATGAGCACTGGGACTGTGTCTCAGGCACCTTGTACTGCACCCTCCCGCTGCCATGCCCCAGCATCCTTGGGAACATAAATGCTTGTGGAATTATCTGAAAAGTTTTTGAACAGTGCTATCAGAGACACAAAGGGACACAAAGACTTTGCGTTTCTAGGTAATAACATATTACCCCAACACTTTAAACCTGAAGGAGCTTTCAGGGCTAAGCTTGTTGAACATTTAGTCTGAGTAACTCAGCAAAGGCAGAAAAGATCGAAACACTGTTAAGTCAAGGAAGTTGGCACCCTAAAGTTTGTTCAGGTTTTCCTAATGACTTATTTCTCCTCTTTGCCTGAAGGATTCATGCATCTGTAGGGATAGTCTTAGCCACAAGTAGCAGAATGTCCAAAAACAGTGGCTTAAATCACAAGTACGCTTATTTATTACTTAAGAAGTACACAAATTTGCAGCCCCAGGGATGATACTGGTTTAATAATGTCATCAAGGAAAGTAGGACTTTCCACCTTTCCACTGAACTGTCCTTGGAACATTGACTTTTGTCCTTAGGCTATTATCCCATGGTTGTATTGATCTAAATATCGCATCCTGGCATGGTAGCTTCCAAAGCAGGATGGAGCATCACTTTTGAGTGGCTCTCTCAGATGCAGGGAGAAAAATATCTCCAAGAACCCCTCACCTGCAGACAAATCACTGGCAAATTGTAACACGTTGCCACGTGTGGCAGTAGGCTTGAAGCAAGCATGGCTCACTCCCTAGGGCTGGACGCATCGCTGTCTGGAAAAATAAACAGGGTTCTGTTTGCAAATAAGTGGGGAACCAACGGTGTCAGTGAAAGTGATTTGTTACCGTGGAACACCTCAAATATTGAGATACTTATTTTTAATGTAGGACTTTTGAAATCATGAGAGGTTCCTTAAGGAATTAGCCAAACTGTCTGTGTTTAGTGCTTCCCTGAGATGTGGTGTTTGTGTCTCAAGCTCAAAGACAGAGGTTTCTAAACACTCCAAGAACAAGATTTAGGTTTTTCTTAAAGAAAAAGAAAGAGGTGCATAGAGGATCCCAGGAGGGAAGCTGGGGCTGGTGGTTGAAAAAGGGGGAGTGATTCTACCCTGGTAGACAGAGGGTTATGCCCAGTTCCAAGGAAGGGGCAACACTTCTTTTGGGTGGTTGCTGTTTTTGTTAGTGCCAGAGACCAGTGCCACCTTTGCTTTCATGTTCCCCGGAGGGCAGCTATGGGACACCAGTGGAATCTAGCTTCTGAGAACGGAGGTTCTAAGAGTAACAATGAGGGTTACAGTCCGAGCCTGTGGTCAGGGGAAAGGGGAGAATCTTTGAGCCCACTTGAAGCATCTGGGCTCTGCAGATGGAAGAAGAACAGGTCGGTAAGGGGGGTAATTAGCAGAAACAGCAGCTGTAACTTCAAAGTGAATCCCTGGAGATGCTGAATCCCCAGTTTCCAATTTGGAAAACAGAGATTGTAATAGTAAGTCTCTCATAGGTAGGATTACACAATACAATGTGCTTAAGTGCTTCGCACGGTGCCTGGCACATAATAAGGTTCATAAATCACAGCTGTTTTAGTATTATTTTCTATTATTGTATGATTATTAAAAAAAAAAAAAGAGCAGTGACCCCATAACCAGGACTGAGATTGAATTTCTCAGCAATCAAGTTAGTGAAGGTTTTCAGCTGGATTCATTTGATAAAGAGGAAAAAAAGAGATGTGACATTTCTTGAATCTGAATGTGATGGAGCAAATTCCCATTCATCACACAGGGAATCGATCGAGGGTTTGAGTCCCTTTCAAAATCATGCTCTCTTAGGACACAGACCTTCCAATGCTACCACTAACAGAACCACAGCTGAAGTGGCCCCACTTTCGTCCAGCTGGTTCCGTCATCTGTGCACCAAATTAGACGTATTTTGCTGTAGATTGCTTGTCTATCAATCTATTGATCTATCAATCTACCTAATCTGTATAATATGTGATGTGCACTACATATGCGACGTGCACTGCAACATTGTCTCGTTTTATCCTCCCAAAAACCCTGCAGGTGAGAATACAGGCTTTCAAACTTTTCTAATGGTCACTTACAATTAAGACACACATTTTTTCATTAGGACCGTGTTCACCGAAACACACACGCGCAGGCATCTGGAAAAAAAAATGCTCTTACTTACTCTAAGTAGTACATTCTATTTCAATTATATTCTACTGCATTCTATCCTGGTCCACTTAAAAAATATTTCTTGTGAGCCACGATATCGATTTTATGAATCATTAGTAGAATGAGTTCTTTTCCTCGGTCCACAGAATAGAAATTGAGAGAAGTTCAGGGAGATTACAGAAAAGGCCTGAAAAAACACAGCCAATCAGAGTCAGACTGGAATTAGACCAATGACTTCTCTGATGTCTGAACATCCACCATGATGTCCACATCCTCCCACAGTGCATCTCCTTGAGGACAGAGAGCCCGCCTGCTTCATGATGGAGAGCTGTCCGGCCCTGCCCACCTGTCTGCTTGCTCAGTGGTTCTCAGCCCTGGCTGTACATTGGGCTCATCTAAGCTGCCCGCCCAGCAATTAAGTTTCCGTAGGTTCCAGGTGTGCCTGGGCAGAGGTACTTTGTATTATTTTAAGGCTACTCAGGTAGTTTCAATGTATATCCAGAGCAAGAATCCCTGTAGTGGGGAGCCCTGTCAGGCTCTCGCTTCTTCCTATTTTGGTGAGGGCTGAGACTGCAGCTTTGTTAATTTGCTGGGGCATTTCTAACCAGAGAAGATCAAATAATATGAACAAGCAGAAACACAAAGCATATTATTAAATCAAGTGTGTGTGCAAAGCAGTGTTCTTTCAATTGCAGTATTGTTTCCCTCTTCCCCCAGCTGGCTCCCAACTATGTAATTCCACTGCATAACTGGCTGTGGGGAGAAAAAAGTAGAGTGTGCTTTCCTGATTTTGACTGGAACCATCCACTTTCACTCAACCTTCCCTGGAGGAGAAAAGAACAATGCCCCCATTGAATGGGATTTGTAGCTTGAATCTGAATCTTCTTTAATAATTCCGGCTTTTCTGTTTGTGTAAAATTACTTAAACGCTCTGGGTCATAAGGTCCTCTCTAAATTGAAAAGCTGCTTTATTTTTATGTCTATGGCATAAGAAGCCCAAAGAATACAGTCAAACTGAATTTCCTCCTCCTGAATAGAAGCAAGAATTTATGAACTCTAAGTGGTTTCTCCGTGTGCACAATTTATTCTTGAAGCAAGAGAGCTGTCCTCCATGAATCACGGAGGAGACCATGCTCAGTTAGGTAGAGTCCATTCCCTTCTTAGGAAGCAGCATTAAGAATTCCTGGTTTGTTCCCTGACACGGAAAAAGGATGCACCTTTTTAAATAGCATAAACTCCCAAGCCACATATTTAGAAAATAAACAAGAATGAAAACCTCCTACTAAGTTCAAGACTTGAAGATGCCAGTATTCCTGCTGAGTCATGCAACGACTTTAGGGAATTCATGATAATGACTTTTTCCTAAGCCTCAGTGTGTCCAGCTGTTAAATGGGAAACAAGTCCCTTTTCCAAAGAAAGGTCTATATTCTCAAAGAAAACGATGACATGCCACCTTTATGACTAGCCTTGAGATTCATGGTTCTTCATTTTGAAAAAATACACTGTCATGTCTCATTAGAGCAATGACTATAGCTCATTATAATAGCTGGCGTTGATTGGATACTAGCTATGAGTGGGGCATCTTGTCAAATTCTGGATTTTCTCATTTAATCCCAATAATTATATTGGATGGGAAATGATATTAATCCCACTTTTCAGATGACAAAACCAGGGTTCAGTGAGGTTAATAACCTGCCCCACATCACATGACCTACAGGTATCACTGAGAAGAGAAGGATGCAGGTCCCAGAGCTACTGAGGACCCAGTCACTTCTGCCCAAAACATGGTGGTGTGTCACTGGTGGAGAAGAAGATGCTATTAGGCTTTACAGAAGTAAATTCTGTGTAGTCCAAATGACTAAATCAAACAACAGATTTATCAAGTAATGTCATACACATGCTTTGACAGATATTACTTTGGACAAGGACAAATGAACATGGATTACAGGAAAAATATTGAGTAAATAATATCCAGGTAGTACATGGCAAAAATTTTAATAGCTTATTTGAATGGATAGAAAATAATTTTTTAAACAGTGGAAGAGAGAATGTAGTGGGCCCTTGATTATATTTTTTAATGAGTTATTATTTCTAGAATCATAGTCCCCAAATGGAATCAGAGCCCCTAACTGTCCAAAAATGGGCGTTTAGTCACAATTCTGCTTTTCCCATGGCACACCGCCTTGTGCTAGAGACTTGGCAATTTACCCTCAGTAAATGTTACTGCAAGGGTGATACGGCTGAAGGAGCCCAAGTGGCCTTGCTGATCTGTCATCAAGTTGCTGTGTGACCTCAGGCAAGTCACCTCACCTCTCTGTGCCCCAGATTGTTGTTGTCTTCTTTTTATAAAATGAAAGGGATGGAAAAGTTTGGATCTGAGGCATATTCCAGTGCTACATTTCTGGGTGGGGTGAGTTAACTAACCTAAAACATATTTATTGGGCACTTCTTCCAGCTGTTTTTGGGAGGTAGCATGGAATGGAGATTTAGAGCAGGCAACTCTGGAGGCACATTACCTGGTCTGAATTCTGTCTCCACCACTTTCTGCTGTGTAACTTTAAGCAAGTTACTTAAATTCCCTGCACCGGTTCCTGTAGGAAGCACGGGAGCAGCAGAGTTCATTCGCACACGTTGCCGAAGCGTGGCTACCCTGCGTGTTACAAATGTTAGCTATCACTTCTCTTATCTCAATGTGCCAGGCACCGCTTAGGTGAGAATCAAGGGACTGATTTATTAACTATGCAAATCATGTTTATGCTCTAAATAAAGGCGAGGAGGATGGTGGTTAGTGAGTGTCTCGCGTCCTGTTGTGTTTGCCAAGATTAATTTGCAGCAAGCTGTTTTCAAACAGGACAGACACCTTTTTGCACTTCCTGAGATCACCAGCAGGTGGTGGAGTTGGATTATATTTTAGATGGTCAGGGCCTGGGGCTCTTTCAGCTGGGGGTTTTGTGGAACGATAAATACTTGTCTTTTTTTTCTTTATCAACACCTGGAATCATTAGCATCTGGAATAAATAACAGTTATCTTGGTCACTTAGTGCTAAAAAATATCAAAGAAAAAGTTCTGCTAGTTAAGAGCACCAGTTCTCAAAATGTCAGCATCATTTGTACCACCTGGGGGACTTGTAGAAATGCAAACTCTCCAGCAGGGCTGAGTCAGAAACTCGGGTGTGTGCATAGGGGCAAGGGGCACAGTGATTGTGATTTGCACGCACTCAGGTAGGAGAACCCCCCCCCCCCCCCGCTAGGGCTGTGCCTAGGACAGCCAGGTCTCGGTTCTGACTCCGAAGCTGAGTGCGTAAAGAGGGGGCATTTGCTGAGTCCAGGGACCAGCAGTTTTGACTGCAACATGGCAGTTGTTAGAAATGCAGTCTCAGGACCCACCCAGACATGCTGGACCAGACTCTGCATTTTAACCAGATCCCGGAGATTCCGCACAATCGCCTTCTTTTCCTTTCCCCTCCCCTCCCCCTCCTCCTCCCTTGGCTAGCCTCACCTCTCACCTTTTCAGCAACAATTCTGACCACGACCACGTGACACCTGCCGCCCCACCCTGTAGTGCAAGCTGCCAAGGAGGGAAAGGACCAAAGAATGGAGAAAAAAAGACCTTTCCGCTTCCTGTCCTGAAAGAACTTGAGAACAATGTCCCTCACCTGAAACTCACACGCTGTCTGAGTTTGCTCGCAAGGAGCGTGGTTGGTAATGGCTTGAGCTGGCAACCGACAGTTTCTGCCACCATCTAAAGCTGGGGGTCTCTAGCCACAGTGTCCATCAGGATCTACTGGGGAGCTTGTTAAATGCAGTTGCTGACTCGGTAGGTCTGGAGTGGATCTGAGAATTTTTCACAAGTTCCCAGATGCTGGAGGCTGCCGGTCCAGGGACTATACTTTGAGACCCACTGCTATGGTTGGCCCAAAAGTTCGTTCAGGTTTTTCTGTAACGTCTTACAGAAAAGCCCTAATGAACTTTTTGGCCAGCCCAATACTTTAGATTCTAAATCAGCTTTGTGATGCTGAGTTGTGTGAATAAACCGCTCACGAGTGAAAACCAGTGAAGTAGAAAAAGAGCAACAGCTGACAGAGGGAGAGAGGGATGGAGAGAAAAGTGAAGGAAGACCTCTACTTGGGTTTCTAGAGGTTGTCACCCTCTCTGTGAAGCTTTCAGACATGGATACATCTGCCCCCAAGGGTCCTTCCCTCCTCTTGGCCTGCAGCTCATGGCACACACTGCCTTGTGTTGTATGTTTAGCCCCTCAGAAAGAGTAGACCCTTCTCCTGGCCCCAGGGGAATGAAATAGGATTGGTCTAAACCATGATTCTTCTTCGGAAGTGACAAGTTGTAGCACATCAGGCCCCCAAGAAGCAACAGATGGCACCAAGTGATTTAGGAGGGGTTATTAAAATAGGATATTTGTAGAGGCATGAACATATGGGACTCCAAAAGGATAGTGAGGTAATTACAGACTAGCAGCGACAGAGCTGTACCTTCCTTAGGCCAAAGCCATCAGTAGAGTCATCATAGAATTGAGGAGAGAGTCAAGTAGGGAGGACCCTCTTGAGAGGAGAAAAGTCCCCAGCCAGCCTGAGGTCACATCCAGAGAAGACATCTGGGGACTCGTCCCCCTCCCCCATCACTGTCTTTTCTTCCTCTGACCTTCTGCAGGGATCCTGCCTTGGCTGAAACCAGGCAGGGAATTTGGGAGCCCTGAAGTCCTTACAGGTAGCCCTCACTGGTCTACATAGAATGTTGAAGAAAGGATGCAGAGCTGGGGGGAACTGGAAGACATCCAGCCCACAGGTCTGGGGGTGGGCAGAAGACCCAGGCTGGCCAGTGAGATATATGGGAAAGTCTGATGGGTGCTTCTGGGAAAGATTTTCTTCTCTGTTACAGGAAGAAGGCTCGTCTTCTTCCTTCCTGCTTGGGACATTGTTGAGAGGATGTGCATTTTGGACATTTGGGCAGCCAGCTTGTGACTACAAGGGGGACGTAGAGAGAACTGAAAGAATATGGGAGGTGAGGTCAGCAAGGCAGAGAGGGAGTGGGTAAAGGTGGAGCCTTGCTTGAATGTCCGCTGCTTCCAGCACATGGGACTCATCTCCACGCACTCTGCCTGCCGGTCCCTGTCTGCTCCACACTGGACCATTTATGCTGCTGAATCCAACTACACATCTGTCTTCCCCCGCCTTGACTGTGAACTCCCTTATGACTGTGGAGAAATCTATGTAAAAATCGGAAATTCTTTTTCCACAGCAGATCGTGTTTCTTGCACTCCTTTCTGAGGCTGAACTACGTGGGCCATGATTTAATGGGGTTTCATTGTATTGTTTCAATCCAATCATCACCAGTATAAACTGTAAGAACCCAACCCATGACTCCCCGTGATGCTGACCACGTGATTAAAGAGCTTGGGCTCTGTGTCTTGTGGACCTGGGGCCAAATCCTAGGAGCCTCGATGACTACTTGTGTCCTTAGGTACCTTAACTGACTTCTCTGAGCGAAATGAGGATAATAATACCCAGCACAATGAGTGAATATGAGGATTACCTGTGTTTAATACGTCCTAGCACAAAACCCATAGACACCCCTCCATAACATTTCCCTTTTTCTCTACTTCCCTTTTCCTTCTCGTTAAAGATACAACAAAGCCCCAAGACGATCCTTGGAAATTACATAACTAATACAATTAACAGCCTGAAAGCTGAGTGAAGTCTCACCCGAAGTGATGGATGCGACGCTATTTATACCAAGCTTCAAGCTGAGTGAATTCAGAGCACAGGGGACCACTCACACACTGTGGCATTCATCACCTGGATAAGCTTAAAACGTGAAAATTTTTCAGAGTTTTTGAAAATTCCAGGCAGGCGACTCCCAAAGAACTGGGATCAAGTGCCCAACAAACGCTGAGCTTCCCTTTGACCTTTGGACGCTGGCTGACAGTCTGCGTTCCTTCTGCAGGTGTGGAGGCCAGCGAGGACGGCCCGATGACGGATGTGCTACAGCTGTGAGTGCGGCACATCCCCAGCCGGGTCACTGAGGGCTCTTGAGTCATCCTTCTTGCCAGGTGTCTGTGGTCACTGAGGGCACAGGTGGTAGAGCGCCCCAGCCTGTAGCTGGTCTAGATTGATCTGAAGAAGCATTCCCATCGTCAGTGCCCGCAGGCTGGAGGGGACACGCCAGCTGGCAGGGGCATGGCAGGTAACACCAGTGGATGATCCAATGGGGCAAGGATCACCAGGTGCATCAAAAGAGAAACGACTGCAATTTACTGAAGGTCAGTTATGTGCCAAGCATCAGGCTAGACGCTCCTTTTGCAAATGAGGAAACCAAGTCTCAAAGAGGTTCCATGACTTCCCCAAGGGTGGCACCAGGATGCAAGTCTAGATCTACCACCAAACTCAAGTTGCTTCCATCCACTATGTGAGGCTAAAAACTGGCCTAGCAAATGGCAATAATATGGTTCAGATAATCCCTGTCACGCTGGAAAAGCAGAACTTTTGATCAAGCAAGAGGCAGGCTATGCCTTTAACTTTCGTGAAATCTTGAGACTGGCCTACTCTCTCTGAGTCTTTCCATCACCTGTAAATTGAGATGGCATTATCTTTGCTTGGCAGATTAATAAAAATTATAAAGTTCTTTGCCTCTTCTAGAGGCTTCTATTGTAAGCCTTCCTACCCATCACTAATGAACAGGCTAAGTTAGTTTACTGCCACACATAGAAGGAGCAGGGCTTTCAAAGAGAAAAGTGCCAGCTCTGCTGGTTTTCTCATTAAACCTCAGTTAGTTCATCTATAAAACGGGGGTAATAACCACAGGCTGTAAAAATTAAATTAATAATTTAAGCCATTTAGTTCAGTGCTTAGTAGGTGCCAACAGATGGTGGCTATGATAACATTCGTGTAGAAGAGCAGGGACCACAGATGCTGAGATCTGTAAGAAATGTGACTTGTTTTTCCTGGGCAGTGGGATGAGGGCAGAGTTAGGTAAGTGGCTCTTATCTTCCAGAAAGGGAAATGCTTGGGATAATGGGGAAAGCACTACCCTCCACACTGGAGAAATCCGTCCACCAGCTGCCCACTTGCCTCTGGGTCTCAGTCTTCTCATGTGTAAAATAAAGTCTCTTTAGATCAATGACCCCTAAGGTGACTGAGGTCCGTGGGGTACTGGTTCCCAAGGATGGGCATGGGGTGCTTAATAATGAAAGCATGCTGTGATCCAATTAGTTAGGGGACATGAGCGCTAAGCAAATGAAACAGATTTAAAAATGATTATTATAGGACTTCTCAGAGACTTTCGTGTACCAACGTATGGGATGGGGTGAGGCAGACAGCATTTCCCAAACTTATTTGAAAGACGCTTTGGAACTCTTACTCTTTCATCTGCGAAGCTCTTCTAGACCTGAAATTCGACGATTCGAATATCTGGGGCATGTAAAACGGCTGGTTCTTTAGAGGTCAGCAACGACATTTTTCTCATCGTGACTTACGGTCGTTGATGAAGCAAAGCCTCTTTACCTTTTCTCTCTGGAGGTCTAGGCAATTATTCAGTCATCTCTCCTTCTTTTGAACTGGGTGTACACATTCAATTGCCTCACTTGTTCCTGTGAATTTTAATGGTAATGGTGCTCAGAATAACTAGCGAGGATGGTTATAAGCCGGACTCAAAGTGAGCACCGTCTTGTACTGATGAAGACACACGGAGACAACAAGGTGGCAGTGAGAATTATCTGAAGCCCTTAGAACAGGACACGTGTGACAGCAGAGGCCTCCGGTGTTAGCTTTTCATTTTAAAATTAAGGTTATTTGTAAGATTCTTAAATGACAGAACTAATAAACAGGAAAATAATGACAGCTGAGAACTGTTGAAGAGCTTTCCGCGTGCTTGTGACTGTTCTGCTTTACTTGCCGTTGCATCATCTGGTCCGTTCTTATGAGACAAGTCCGATTATTTTCCTCCTTTTTACAGCTGAGGAAATGGGGCAGAGTAAGTAAATTTTCGGAAGCTATGAAGCTTAGGCGGAGGGTCCAAATCCTGCGTTCACCGATTCCTTGCCATGTGGCTCTGGCCAAGTTACTTACTGACTTCAACATTTACTAGGTCCTTTGCAAGACTGAGATAATAACAATAGTATCTAAATAAGGGTGGTGGTGAGGGTCCAAGGAGATATTGCATTTATTGAATGCAGAAAGTTCCTGACACCCAGTCAGTACTCAATATATTAGCTGATAGTTTTTTGTTGTTTTTTTTCTGTGGTATGTGGGCCTCTCACTGTTGTGGCCTCTCCCGTTGCGGAGCACAGGCTGCGGACGCGCAGGCTCAGCGGCCATGGCTCACGGGCCCAGCCGCTCCGCGGCATGTGGGATCCTCCTGGGACCAGGGCACGAACCCGTGTCCCCTGCATCGGCAGGCGGACTCTCAACCACTGCGCCACCAGGGAAGCCCATAGCTGATAGTTTTTAATGATTATTATCACGATGTTGACATCTGTGTTAAAGGCTGTTATTTTATTTCAGAGGTGAGTGCTTTTTATATAAAATGTAAATATAATTATGTGTATGTGGGATACGGGATAAAAGTGATCCTATTTTAAGTTTTATGTTTATACAGTTTTTTTCCCCCAGTGAATTAAAGGTGTTCACTGAGTTGAATGTGGACCAAAAATCTGGAATAAGATAGTACTGAAATATGCAGTGGTGGAAACTCTCATAGGGTACAGGTGGGGGCCAGGACTGCACCCACTTTGCAGAGTCATTCGACAAGATCGAATCAAAATGAGGATGTGCATCCCTGTGTCCTAGCAACTTCGTGATGCCCTGGAGGAGCCCTCACACCCATGCACAAGGAATGTTGACAGCAGAAGGATGTGAGATGGTTAAAAATGGAAACAAACTGAAGGTCCAGAAACAAGACGATGAGTAAACAAATTAGGATAAAGTCATTCAATGGAATCTTGCACCAAAGTTAAATAAATGCATTAGCGCTCAAGTGAATTACCGCAGCAAGGCAAGATCTCCAGCATAACGTTGAAAAACAGCAAATTGCAGAAAGATATATGCCGCCTAAAACCTGCAAACAATATCATATATTGATTATGAATATGTTCATTTATGGTAATCATATAAAACATGTTTGGCAATAATGGATCCCAAATTCAGGAATTCAGGTTGGCTGTTATTTCTGGGAAAGGAGGAACAGGGGATTAGATTTGCTGAAAAGAAATCAGGGCAATTTGACACTATCTGTAATATTTTATTTCTTATAAAAGTGTTGGGGCCTAAATGACCAATGTTAAGATTTGACAAAGCTGGGTGGTAGATGCTTTTCAGTATGCTTGCGATGTTTCAGAATTTTAAAACTCGTATGTCATCACTTGTGCTGTCTGCTCTCCTCTCTTTGTCTGCTTCATAGTTTCAACACGTTTAGCACTTATGCTTAGATGTGCATTCCTTGGAACAGCATTTTATTCCTGCTATGAACCCTCTGTAAAAGGTTTTGGGTTTATGGATTTCAGTTCCGAGTGTTAGAACTTGTTTTCTGCTGGGTTCTTATGAGAGGTCAGGAAGTGCACGCTGCAGTCAGGGTTGAGTTAATCATTGAACATGGCTTCCCCTCGGTCTGTGTCAACTCCCTGAGTGCTTCTGGCAGCTAACTCCTTGCCATGCTGGGGACCCACAGAGGGAGAGGGACCGGGAGGTGACGTGATTGCCGAGCGCTGAAGGCTGGGTCACACAGCATCCCTCCCTCCCTGACCCATCAGTGTCTCTGTCGCTCGCCTCAGCTGATCAACAGCGTGAATGAGACTCATTGAGGGAATCGGGTGCTTGTGGAGTTGTTCCTGACCTACTGGGGAAGAGTTCAGAGAGGCCAAGGAGGTTTGTGACCTTCCTGTTAAAATGTGACTTGACCAAGGGGAGGTGAGTGCACAATGGGGGCAAGTGAGGCATCAAGTTCATCGATGAGATCAGTGTCAACGGGGTCAAATCCAATGGGTGACTACATTTACGTGTGTGTGTGAATGAGTAAAGGAGTGTTAAAATATATGTATTATATACATCTAAAGCAGATAGTAACGTACACAACATCTTATAAGTTACTAACTCAGCACACTGTGAAATGTGAAATGTCTAACACTTAAACTATGAAATGACTCAGCAAAGATAGGGAAGGCTATTGTATCTTTAAAGGGCTTATATTCCAAGGAAGCCAGGTAGAAACTCAAAACAATTCTTCTCTGTGGATGACTGTGTGGTGGGCTGGGTTAAAAAAGGTTTTTTTTTAAATTTTATCGTGCTAAGAACACTTCAGATGAGATCCACCCTTTTACCAGATTTTTAAATGTGTGATACAGTCTTGTTATCTGTAGACCTGATGCTGTACAGCAGATCTGCAGAACTCACTCATCTTGCATAACTGACATTTTATACCCATCGGTTAGCAACTCTGCATTTGCCCCTCCCCACAGCGCCTGACCACCATCATTCTATCGTTTGCTTCTCCGAGCTTAATCATTTTAAATCCCTCATATAAGTGGATCACGCAGTGTTTGCCCTTCTGTAACTGGCTTCTTTTCACTTAGCATAATGTCCTCAAACTTCACCCATGTTTCTGCATTTTGCAGCATTTCCTCCTTTTTAAAGGCCAAATAATATTTCCACTGTATCTATAGACTGCATTTTCTTTGTCTGTTCATCCACCCAGATGCTTTAAAAATTTATTTTTCAAATTTCTATTTTGAAAACCTCAAACTGCAGAAACACTGGAAGAGGGGCACCATGAATACCTTTTTGCTTTTCACCCAGATTCTCCAAGTTGTTAACATTTTGCCACGTTTGCTTTCTCTCTGAGATAGACTATATATTATGTAGTATGTACTGTATATAGTAAGATAATATATACATTATTTTCCTGCTAAATCATTTGACAGCAAATTGCCGACATCATGTCCTTTTACTCCTAAAACCCTCAAGTACTGCATACGGCACCAGCGTCCTCTCACACAAGCACATGCAATTACCAAATTCCTAAAGTTGATCATCGGTAACAATAGTGCGACCAGTACAGACCACATTCAAATCTTCCCAACTGCTGCCACCCACAAAGGCCACTTAAAGGGATTAATTCTGTGACCCAGGATCCAGGGTCACATATTGTCTTATCACGTCTAGTTCCCTTTGTTCTCTAGAATAGTTCCTTGGGCTTTCCTTGTCCTTTTGTACACGGACAGACTTGAGCGTGCAGGCCAGCCGTTCTGTAGAATGACCCTCGGTCTGGGTTTGATTTCGATTGCTTCGTCCCAGTTAGATTTGGGTTGAACATTCGGACAGGAAAACACGAGTGGCGGTGTGTTCCCGTCATGTGCATCGTACCAGGAAGCCCACGATGTCAATCTGCCCCTCGATGGGCGATGTAAAGTTTGATGGCTTGCTTAGGTGGGGCTGTGAAATTTTTAAGATGAAATTCACTGGAATATGTTTATTGCCAGGATTGCTTTCTTTAACATAAAGGTTGCTTCTGAGCAGGTCTCTCATGGGGAGGGAGCAGAGTGTCTGCCAGGCCCTGCTTCAGAGCAGGAAGGCCACCTCTGCCCAACACCCGCCCCACCCAGGGTTTGCCTCCTTTGCGGGGAGAGACAGGCAGTAAACAAGTAAATGCTATGAACAGCAAGTCAATTCAGATGGTGATGTGTGCTGTGAAGGAAACAGGACGGAGAGGTAGGCATAGACAAAGTCACTCTGGATAAAGCAGTGTCCCTGCCACCCCGCAGTGCCCTTTGCCGCGTGGGAGACCACAGGGAAGCAAATGGACACATTTACAGTGACTCAGGTAGTGATAAATGCCCTGAGGATGACACGCAGCTGCTACACGGAGAGAGAGCGTCCTGAAGGGTTCAGCGCGTGGGGACAAACACGACCGGGTTCAGGAGGTGACATCTGAGAGGAGACTGAGATGAAGTGAGGAGAGCACTGAGAGGCTCAGCGGGCGAGTGGTCCAGGCAGGGGGGTGGCCAGTGCACCGACCCAAGGGCAGGGACAGGCTTCGTGTGACTGAGGAACAGCATTGGTGCGAGGAGGGCTAGAGGGCGCCGGCGGGAGTAGGAGGGAATGAGAACGAGGAGGCGGCCGGGCCCAGACCCTGGAGGGTTTCTAGGCCGTAGGAAGGACTTTGGGTTTTATTTTTGTTGGGATGGGAAGCCATTGGGAGGTTGAGAGTAAGGAGTGACATGATCTGTGTTTAAAAGGATCACTTTGGGGCTTCCCTGGTGGTGCAGTGGTTGGGAGTCCACCTGCCAATGCAGGGGACACGGGTTCGAGCCCTGGTCCGGGAAGATCCCACATGCCACGGAGCCGCTAGGCCTGTGCGCCACAACTACTGAGTCTGCACTCTAGAGACCGCGAGCCACAACTACTGAGCCCGCGTGCCACAACTACTGAGCCCACGTGCCTAGAGCCCGTGTTCCACAACAAGAGAAGCCACCGCAATGAGAAGCCCGCGCACCGCAACGAAGAGTAGCCCCCGCTCACCGCAACTAGAGAGAAAGCCCGCACACAGCAACGAAGACCCAACGCGGCCAAAACTAAATAAAATTAAATTTAAAAATTAAAAAAAAAAAAAGGATTGCTTTGGCAATTCTGTAGAGAAATCTTTGCGGTGGGCTGGGTGTTGCCCAAAGGAAGCAGGGAGACCAGCATCCAGATGAAAGGACAAGTGGACTCTGGCAGAATTATGACCTCATTTTGTCCACCTGTGTCTCCCTCGTGCCTAATAAGGGATGCTCAGTATTTGTTAAATGAATGAATGGGTGGATGAAATAATACATTTGCTTCTATTATTATTAATTTTCAAGTATAGAAATTCATCTTATGGGTGGTAGATTTACACTGTGTCAATGTAGCTAAGGTAGGACATTTCCCCGAATTTGCTTTCCTGTGTATTTCCGATTGAGGTTGCCTGCCAGAGAAATCGGCACAGAATTGAGAAGAGGGAAGTAAAGGAGCCCCAACTTGAAAGTCCTTACTCTGCTCCCACAATCGGATAAGGTCCAATCCCATAAGAAATCCCTCTTCTAGATCACTCAGCATGGTTTTCTGGCTTCCCTGAACAAACCCTAAATGATACAGACTGAATTTGAGTATTATCCACCTTGGAGCTTCTTGATCTTTTCTATTCTAAGTTTTAAGGGAAAAAAAAAACGATTACATTATTTTTAAGTAAGTATGTAAAGATAATTGATCAGTCTCTTAGCTGGTACCAATCGTATTCACATGAAGACTTTTCAAATGGTTGAACCTGTTTCTCTGGATTGTATACGTGTTTGATGAGAGAGCAGTTTTTCACTGCTGGTTGGACTAAAGGGCTGGTAGAAGGCATCTCTGATTTGGTTTCGTGATGCGTGAACCCAGTGACTGCACTGAGTCACGGAGGTGATGAAGTTCAGGTGATAATCACCGGCAGACCCCCCCCAACATCTCTGTTTGGGAACTGTGACCTTTAAATGAGTTCCTGAGGTTAAAGTTTAGTCCCAGGGTGAGGTCAGATCTAAAGAATCCTAATTTTTTGAATTTATGAGAAAAAGAGACATGGCAGAGGGAGAGAAAAGGCCACTTGGGATCTGGACCATTGGGACAGGAGGAGGAGGAGGCCACTGGGTTTTGTAACAGTTAAGGGCTCTGTGGTCAGCCAGACCTGAATCTCAGTAACCCCGTGTCATTGCTGTGTAATTAGAAGCAACTTACAGCATGTCTTCAAGTCTCAGTGTCCTGATTTATAACATGAGGTGATAATCCCTTTCTTATAGTGTTTGCAAAGATTAAATAGAACTGTATATGGAGGACTCTGTATAGTGCCTGGCACCCAGGGCAGTGGATAAGAGACTGCCTGACCTAGGTGACCTCAACTGTTTGGTGCCTCCGTTTCCTCATCTGCAAAATGGGGTCATCAATAGTATCCACTTCCAAAGTTTTCATGAACATTAAATGAGTAGATAGCAGTGTGATTAGGATGGCAAACATTAGCTTCAAATTCTGGCTCCAATATTTAATTGCTGTGTGACCTTGGGAAAGTTACTTAACATCTCTGAGTCCATTATTGCTTTTCATAAAAAAAAGCATGGTGGAATTCCCTGGCGGTCTGGTGGTTAGGACTCTGTGCTTTCACTGCTGAGGGCGCAGGTTCAAGCCCTGGTTGGGGAACTAAGATCCCGCAAGTTGTGTGGCATGGCCAAAAAAAAAAAAAAAAAAAAAAAAAAAAAAAAAAAAAAAAAGCATGGTAACAACAGTACCCATTGTGTGGGGCTGTTGTGAGGGTTAAATGTCATCATGGGTGTAAGGCAGTGAACAGAGCCATGTGCTTCTAAGTGCTCAGTAAACATGGTTATGATTATTGCTGCCCTTATCATGATGGTTGGCCATATTCCAAGGTCTGAGCTAAGTACACTGTATGCCTCGAGACCTGGTCCGGGGTTGTTTTTAACTCTTACAACCACCCTGCTGGGTAAGTATTACGTGGTTCCCGTCTGATGGAGAAGCCACTGGAAGGCTGAGAGCAGGGGCCAAGGCTATCTACCTGCTTGCTCATTTTTGGTCTGGGGAGCTGAGCCCCTAACTACTTTGCTCTACTGCCACCAGTGATTTTTTCTAAGAATATATCTGGAGGAATAAGTGAGCTCAGCAGCTCAGTCCCTCCAGGATCGTTGTTTCTCTCACTGAGTGCTTGATAAACGCCAAGCAGCCTGGGGACTGAGTGCCTGCAGTGAACAGACTGGGGGTTGTCTCCTAGGACACATTTGAAAAGCCATAAAAGAGAGGGTGGTCTCTCTGTGTTGGGGGCAGGAGGGCATTTTGGGGACTCTGCCTGATCTTCTTGTTGACCGCAGGTTGCTACACTGACAGTGGGAATGCTGAGGGGCCTCTCAAAGGAAAATCACATAACCCGACCTTTTGTATTCATGAAGCAACACTTTAAGGAATACCTGCTTTTTAACAATGGAGAAGAACACGACGAAAGATAGGGCGCTTTTTCATAGAGGTTTCAGTTGAAATATTCATCAGTGAGGATGCTTGTTGTTAATAGCTGGGGAAATGAGACAAAATCTAAAGAACAGAGTCATTTTTCTTCTTTTGGGACTGCTGGTAAGTGGGAAGCAGATGCTAGGGGCATTGAGCTATGTTGATGGCTGAGGCCAGTATTTCAGGACATGAGATATATTGGATGAGGGGTTCTTCTCTTATAGGATTTCACAGCTGAAGAAAACTAGAGAGACTTTTCTTTGCCGACTTTTTGTCTTTTTTTCATTTTGGAGGTAAATAAATGGGGACTGGAGTTAAATAAAGGACTTGCGCATGGTCCTTAACACATGCTAAAAGCCCAAATGCATAGAAGGTGGGGCAAGGTTTCAATGAGTGAGATAGACCAGGTGGGAAGTAGCAGGGAATGGTGGAGAGCAGGGCAAACCAGAGAGGGCCTGACCTCCTCAAAGGGGATTCTGTTACCTGGCTGTATCGATGGTGCCACGAGAAGCAGGCCCACAGGGAGACAGATCTAACTTTGAAGAGAAGTGAAGATCCCAATTTGGAGGATGGAATCTCCCGATTTTTAAAAGTTGTTGACGAATTCAAAAGTTTAAACCACACCATGCCGGCCAAACAAAGACTTTCTGAGGTCCACAGGTGGCTCGAAACCTGCCTGTTTGTGACCTGGGTTGCAGAATCTTCCAGCACCCTACGCCCTTCCTGACAGTGTAGTTCCCACCTCACTTCTTGTCAAGTGTTGTTTTTCCTTCCAAGGCAGCACTGTTTACTTAGGTCAGGAACCCTTGGTGTGATAAGTTCCTTAACTCTTCACTCTGAATCAGGACCTCAAATGAAGACAATATTTTACTTGTGTTTCCTCCCTACCACTCACCGGCTTGTGCTTGTTCAGCCAGAAACCCAGGAACCACAAGGAAGGCTACTGAGAAGCAAAGAAATTTTTAAACTCTCACCCCACCCCCATCTTTTTTAAAGAATCTTCTTTTTATAGTAAACCAGAGAGAGGATGTTCAGAGTCCGGGTTCAGAAGGTGCATGGGTTTTGCTCAGCAAAGTTCAAAAATAGAATAAAAAGTACAGTTTGGTAAATCTTTAATGTCCAAATACTACTCCTTCCCCCCATGAAAGCAGCCACTGGAACCACTTCCACCTCTGCGCTTGGAACAAGACACTGACCAGGAGGCTAGTTCCATTTTTCATGCACTGTTGATTCTGTGCCTCGATTCCATCTGAGCATTTTTAAGGCAACAACAAGAAAAACAGCAGTGCGACCCCAGGCTGGGCTCTAAGTCTCTCTCCTGCATTTCCAAGCAAGCCCAGAGAGTGAGTCAGAGATGACTCACTTCGTAAACCCATGACCTTCAGTTTCGGGTTAAGTCCTTCATTTAAGACAAGGCATTTTCCCCAGATTATAATTTTTCCTCTTTAGTGAACAAATGTGTTTACTTTAAAATACTCATCAATAGGGCTTCCCTGGTGGCGCAGTGGTTGAGAGTCCGCCTGCCGATGCAGGGGACGCGGGTTCGTGCCCCGGTCCGGGAAGATCCCACATGCCACGGAGCGGCTGGGCCCGTGAGTCATGGCCGCTGAGCCTGCGCGTCCGGAGCCTGTGCTCCGCAACGGGAGAGGCCACAACAGTGAGAGGCCCGCGTTCAGCAAAAAAAAAACCACAAAAAACCCCCTCATCAATAAAGTCATTAAACAGACATTGTCTATCAAAGAAATGCTAAAATACTTTCTATTATGCTTCAAACAGCTTAGGAGAGAAAGATACATTACAATAAAAGAATGGGGGATAGAAATCTGAGTTTTCACCTGTGAAAATTTGGGTGACAGACACACACACACTCACACACATACATACACATACACACACTTCCAAGACACAGGGTAGTGAGCAAATATTTAGTGTGACTGGTCACATCAGTTCATTTCATGGCTCAGAGCTTTATCATCTGTGTGGCTCTAGTCAATTTCTTACTCAGCTTCTAGTTGCCTCTGTTCCTTATCTGCAAACCACAGGTAATAATAGTATCTCCCTTGGAAAGTTGTTAAAATAAAATGATGTAAAACATGTAGCACTTCTAGCACACTATCTGGCCCATAAACAAAGACCGTAAGTGGTATAAACAATACTAGGGCTACTAATACTTCCAGAGCTAATGTTTTTACAGATATCTTGCTTCCAATCATTAACTAACACAGACAGAACTATCTGATTCCAGAGCCCAGACTCCTTCCGTCAAAGCCTATGACCAGGATAAACACGACTAAATTCATATCCTGCGTCTACCAATTGCCTTACTTTGGGAGAGAGAAACAGTGGACCGTGAACAATGCTTATCTCCTCAAATGTGAATGTTTTTGTGCCTATAAAGACCCATCTCCCTAGTTGTGTGTGTGCCTAGAAAGCATGTGTTCTCTGTGGAATGATGGTGGGGAGATGGAGTATCTTTGTTTGGGGACCCTGAAGACCCCAGGGAAGAACTACATTTCCTGGGGGTGTCAGATGAATTCTGCAGGCAGCTGTTGCACGTAAGATTTTACATAAGCTGTGCCTACAAAGCCCAGGAAATTTTGCTACATAACCTGGTAGTTTAATCAACAAACAGCCCCGGTAATTTACCATTTCTTCTTTGTTGAGTCTACTTTTTCTTCATAGTTTCCCACTCAGACTAGGTAGAGCTAAAATGGCAATACATTCAGAGCTTTCCCTCTGTTTCATTGCGGGAGGTGGTGCCGTGCAGGGGTTAGGAGCACGCGTGCTAGAATCAGGGTCCCTGGGTCTGATTCCTAGTTGTGCCATTTTTCTTGGTTGGTTAATTTGAGGTTGGTAAAATGGGGATAATGAAAATAGTAGTGCCAATTCATAAGTGGGTTGGGAGGGTGAAATGAATACTTACAACAGTACCTGGCTCTGAGTACAAATTCAAGAAACATGAGCTCTACCAGCTCAGTCAGTTTGGAGAGCTAGTAGACTCTCAACTTCGAGACTGCAGCTATGAACCCCATCCTGAAAAATCCTCACGCACACATCCACCCAAATGTTGATGCTCTTTCTAGGGTTCACAGAGCTCCCCTGCCACCACCTCCCAGGTTTAGAACCTCCGTGTAGAAAACAACTTGCAACAGACAAGGAAAGTGTGTTTTCATATGCAAACCAAGTTCCTCACTGTCAGGATGCCTTCAGCCTTTATGTAAACAGGCAGCGTCAGAGGGAACTTTTAATGGGGCTCGAAATGGGGAAGGAAAGAACAGGCTCTTTCAAGCTGGTGATTCATCGTCAGTTTCCTTCAGGGAAACAAAGGGATTGAGTGCCAAGGAGTATTCAGCCTCGAGGGGAGCTGGGTTTGTGGAGCAGGGACCTTACAAAGTCAGCCTCCCCGCCCCAGTTTTTCAGCGTTCCTTACAGGGACCTGCTGAATCACTTCTGTAGACGACACATCAAAAGACAAACTGCCTGTTTTATCAGGCTCGCCAAACCCAGTTAGGAGAACCAACAGGCAGGCAGGTCTCCGTCTGAATCACCCGGACCCGATGGAGGCGGCAGAGGTTACCAGGATGATTGGGCACAATTCCTCACCCTCACCAGGAAGGGAAGTCAAGTTGTCTCTTGTCAAAGAGCTGGGCAAGAGGACCCTGCTAATTCTGTCCACCTCTTGGTGTCAGAGCAGACCCCAAGGGGGCTTAGAACATGCGGATTAGGCTTAAGTCTTGAAGAGGGATGTGGCTGTCATTCGGTGCTCAGTAAATTCCCGGGGCATGAATTCATGGGACCCATTGCTGTGAAAAATCGGCCAGCCAGTTAATTAAAAGAAACATTTTTAAAACCTGACGAACTGAAAACAGAAAAGAATTGCTTTGGGTTGTTCTTTAGACGCTTAATCCAAAATGCAGTTAAATCTTTGATACTGCCCTCCCCGACTCACTTTTTCACAAATATCTTTTCTTCAAATTCAGGGTCTTCCACAGACATAGAAAACAAACTCATGGTTACCAAAGGGGAAAGGGCAGGGCAAAGGATAAATTAGGAGTTTGGGATTAACAGATACACACAATTATATATAAAATAGATGGCCAACAGGGACCTACTGTACAGCACAGAGAACTGTACTCAATATTTTATAATAACCTACCAGGGAAAAGAAGCTGAAAAAGAACAGATACATATATATGTATAATTGAATGACTTTGCTGTACACCTGAAACCAACACAATACTGTATATCAACTATACTTCAATAAAAATTTTAAAGAACAAGTTAGGGTCTTCTTATATCTGGAATATTCTACCACATACCATAACAGATTTAGCTTCAACCAAATCCCACACTAAGTCATATTTTTATATATACATACACACTCATATAAACATATACATATATACACATATGTACACATGTAGGTACTAACTTGAGTACCAAGTGATTATCAACATAGTTTTACATTTTCTAGACATTTATGAAACATATATTACATGTCATTTTGATATTTCTTTTTCATAGGTTGGAAATAATTTTTTTCCAGGCCTCAACCATATTTTTAGGTGGTTGTGAAAAAATCAGATCCTAATTTAGTCAGCCCTAAGGTAGCTGAAAACCTTTAGGGGAATATATGTTTTATGGCCTCATCAATAAATGAGCATATTCCTGAGGTTCTCCTAAGGCTACATGATTCCCAAGGTTTTCAGAGTTTCTGTACTTGATGTTATGTACCCGATTTTATAGACTTGATAAATTTTGGTGTTTCCTTTCTGTAACTGGCTGATTGGATACTGTGCTGGTTTGGACTTGTGAAGGTAAGGAAGTAATGTCTCCTGTTCCAAACACCTCAGGGGGGATAAAGAGGGGGTCACGTGTGTGTCACCCGGAAACGGAAATTCTGAACTGAGTGTGTGCTTTAAATAATACATGGATTTGGCAAATCAGATGCTCTTACAAATGTCATCCTCTAAGGAGGACAACACATCAGAGGGTCTCTGTAGGAACAGGTCTTAATGACCAGAGACTCTCACCCCTAATGGAACCAAGCCACCACTCAAGGCTCACTGCTCCACGAACCGCTCAGTCCTGATCAGGGAGCGTTGGGTGAATGTTCTTCTCTCCCACCAGAGCTTCATGGTAAAAGGGACCGTGTCTGCTTTTGCTTCCCGTATCGTACACCCTGCACCAAGCATGGTGCCGGCACATAGAAATCCTCAACACATCCTCTTATTTACTACTTTTAGCAGGAAGGCATTAGAGCGTAGTCTTTACGTGTGTGGCTTGGGGGGGGGTTCCCCCTGCTGGGGTTGGGTTCTAGCTCTGTCACTGATCTTTGAATAGGTTACTTCTGTCTGTACCTTGGTTTCCTCATCTGTAAAATGGGGATCATAAAAGTACCTGCTTCACAGAGAGATTGTGCTCGCTTTCTTTTCATGGTCCAGTTTTCTGATATATAAGACCGTGCAGATTCACACCGGTTTCAAGCTTTTAATTATTTTTACTGTACTAACTTTTTGTATGTTTAGTGTTTAAATGTATCATTGGTGATTTGGGTTATTCTTAAGTAGTTTAGAAATTTGGATCAAGGAAAAGAATGTGTGTGTGTGTGTGTGTGTTTTAATTGCTGGTAAGTTGTGTCAAGCCAAGCTTTAACTATTTGTGGTCGGCACATCTTTATTTTGAGGAAACAGGGTCACACTTTATTTTAACAATGTGAAAATTTATCTTGGTAATGTCTTGAATGGCGTGGGATTTGGGAAGGACTGTGACATTTGAAGAAGGGAGGAGAAAAACGAGAATTCAAACTAGTGCCTTCTAATTTCTATGCCCCAGAAAACATTGCCGTGTGTGTGTTTTAATCGTTGCCACTCTGTCTGAAAGTCACAGAAGAACACTCAGAGGAGACAGGGGAAGAAACAAGTCTTCAGAATGGTCCCTAACATGAAGCAGCTTGGCAGAAGGGGGCGGGGGCGCGTGCTCGGGGGCGTGTTTTGAAGGGGCTGCATCACCTGCGGTTATTGATGGAGCTGGTAGCTGCAGAGAACGGGACAACGGAGGGAAGTTCATCTCGCCTATTTCACCTTGTGAACCGATCATCTTAAGTCAAGAATGAACTTCTGTCCCCGAACGAATATTACAGAGTTGGCCCAGGCGTGTAGAAGGAGAGAGAGAAGGAAAGAGCAAAGGAATCTCAATGTTCCGGGACCAGACACAAAGTACTTATACGGATTTCCACAGAGGAGCCGGTTTATCTGAGGCACATTCCTTACTTGAGGTGTTTCAGGACATTCCCATAATATTCTGTAATTATCCCAATCTGTGTTCAAGAAATAGCATGAGACACCATGACATTACCCGACAACCTCAGTTTCCTGCGGACGATAACTGGCTTTGGGAAGGAGGCCTCAGAGATTCCTGTGTGTAGCAGGCTATTATTAACCTTTTCTTCAAAAGAAATACCATTACTGTCAAATCAGAATCTTTTTAAGCCTTTAGATGCTTATTGGGTCTGACACATAGAAGTCTTCAACCCTGAGAAGCGTGTTAAGTCTTTATAAAATTGTTTCCCATAGTAGTTACCTTATTTCCCTTCAAATTTCTCTTCCATTTTCTCCATCACTTATTGACCACATTTTTGTTGTTTGTTTGTTTTATTTTTATTTTTTATTGATTTTGGGAGGGGATGTCACACAGATTTTTTAAAATTAATTTTTATTGGAGTATAGTTGCTTTACAACGTTGTATTAGTTTCTTGCTGTACAGAAAAGTGAATCAATTATACGTATACATATATCCCCTCTTTTTTAGATTTCCTTCCCATTTTGGTCACCACAGAGCAATGAGTAGAGTTCCCTGTGCTATACAGTAGGTTCTCATTAGTTACCCATTTTATACATAGTAGTGTATATATGTCAATCCCAATCTCCCAGTTCATCCCACCCTCCCTTCCCCCTTGGTATCTGTAAGTTTGTTCTCTACATCTGTGGCTCTATTTCTGCTTTGCAAGTAAGTTCACTTCTACCATTTTTCTAGATTTCACATATAAGCGGTATTATATGATATTTGTTTTTCTCCTTCTGACTTACTTCGCTCTGTATGACAACCTCTAGGTCCATCCACGTCTTTGCAAATGGCACTATTTTGTCCCTTTTTATGACTAATATTTCATTGTATATATGTACCACATCTTCTTTATCCATTCCTCTGTTGATGGACATTTAGGTTGTTTCCATGTCCTGGCTGTAAATAGCGCTGCAATGAACACTGGGATGCATATTTTTGAATTACGGTTTTCTCAGGGTATATGCCCACGAGTGGGATTGCTGGGTCATATGGTAGTTATATTTTTAGTTTTTTTGTTTGTTTGTTTTTGTGGTACGTGGGCCTCTCACTGTTGTGGCCTCTCCTGTTGCGGAGCACTGGCTCCAGACGCGCAGGCTCAGTAGCCATGGCTCACGGGCCCAGCCGCTCCGCGGCATGTGGGATCTTCCTGGACCGGAGCACGAACCCGTGTCCCCTGCATCGGCAGGCGGACTCTTAACCACTGAGCCACCAGGGAAGCCCCTATTTTTAGTTTTTTGAGGAATCTCCATACTGTTCTCCACAGTGGCTGTATCAATTTACATTCCCACCAACAGTGTAGAAGAGCTCCCTTTTCTCCACATCCTCTCCAGCATTTCTTGTTTGTAGATTTTTCGATGATGGTCATTCTGACTGGTGTGAGGTGATACCTCATTGTAGTTTTGATTTGCATCTCTCTAATAATTAGTGACGTTGAGCATCTTTTCATGTGTTTGTTGGTCATCTCTATGCAATTGACCACTTAGTTAATTGGTTATTTTTCTTAGTCTTCCATAAAACTATGAGATAATAAACTAGTCCTAAGCCTGTGATGTTGTGTACCCCAGAGTTCAAATCCAATATTCATTGAAGGTATGGCTGATGGGAAAGAAGGTCATATAGTTCATGATAAAGTGCTCCTAAGAAGGGATTCTGGCACCATCCACAGTGGCTAATTTTCCTCATTCTTTTTTTTTCCGTACACAAAGTTCCTGATGAGTTCACCCAGTAATTTTGTCACAGCACTGTTGGGGATGGTGATTCCTGGGCCATAATTGAACTCAGGGGGTTTGTACCTGGGCTATGGGCCAAAATATGTGGGAGAAAATATCTCACTGGTACGCCTGAAGACGCTTGGTCTATGTACTTTGGCAATAAAGTGCTCAAGAGTGGAATTCAACACAGTTTTCTGGTTTCTCTCTCCTGGTTGCTTCTTTTCTTGGCTTGAACAGTGAGTCAGTATGTTGGTCTGCGTGTGTGGTTCAGAGAAGCATCCAAGGGCTCCACCTCAGCTTCACGGAAGAGTGAATCTATTTGCCACCTTTAAGTCTGAGGTTCAAGTTCACACCCCTTTGGTTTATTTCTAAGTGTTTTCCTCATCAAAAAATCACTTCTTTCTTCTGAGAAGTCATCTCATCAGGGCTTCTTCTGTCTGGTAGAATGCTTTGTTTTTACTTTAAAACAAAGTAAACTTTACTTTTACTTTACTTGCTAGCTTGGTACTTAGTATGTAATGATGATATCATTTATCTGCCATTGTAGGAAAAGGGTATTATTATTATTTTTTTCTTTTTTTTAGGGGGAAATGAGTTCATGTTGGGAGTACCTGATAACCGCTGGTTATCAAACACGTGTTTCTTTCATTTCTTTCATTGACCTGAGAGATCTTTTTAGAACATTACCTGTGCTAAGAACTTAGCCTGAAGGGGCAAGAAGAGGAAATATTTTTTGCAGGTGCCCAGTGACAGCTGAGGCAGTGGAGGATGGGTCCTGGAAGGAGACGTCGTCTAGTAGGATGAAGTCAGTGGCGGACATGTGGCCTGAGGGGTGACAGAAGCAATACTCTGACCTTTCTCACTTCCCAGCCTCTGATTTCCTGCTGGTGCTTGCCTCCCATTGGCTAAATCCAAATGTAGCCAAGGGCAAAGGATCTGGAGGACCATGGAGGTCAGCCTCTCAGGAATGGAGGTGGGCACATATGGATCTGGTTGGGGAAGCAAAGAGATGAATAAGGGTGATGTGACCCCAGAGAAGCCCTCCACACAGGGCATCCTTTCTCAAAGTCTTTTCCCAGCCATCACTACACGGTTTCTCACAGCCAGTGGATCCACCGCCATTCAGCACGTGAACTTCTCTGGCTTTGTTTTCCTCTGCTCAGCATCTCTCCTATTCTCCATTTTCTTCTTTTCTATTTTTCATCTTCTCTCCTCTCTTCCTCTTCTCTTGCTCAGTGTCTCTCCTGTTCTTGGAGCCTTTCCTTGCCTAACAGAAGTCCTAAACTTCCACTGAAAACCACGAAGATCTCTTTCATGAACTTTTTTCCCAGTTGAAAAGCAGAAGGATTCAGCAGGACAGTTTCAATTCTGAAACAGGGAAAGCTGCATAAGACCATCTCTTCAGGTTTTGAATCTTGGTCTTGATTATCAAAAAGAACCAAGATTTTTGGCAGAGTTCTTACATCATGCAGTAAGAGAAAAAAATAACAAAAAATTGTAAAAAAGGAAAAAGAAAACCCCATAAATATTGTAAATCTTTTCTCAGAAGGTGATCGTTGATATATCTCCTCATTTCCTTTAACTGTCATTTTGCGTTTGCTGTTTCAATTTCTAATGCTGGTTACACCACTCAACTGACTCCTGGGAACATCCCAAGAGCTGTGTTTCAGGTTGGATGAAATGAAGACATTCCCAGTGTGACACAGGATGCCTGTGGGCTGATAAAGCTGCCACATAAATCAGACTCTTATTAAGAATTATTGGTTATTAATCACCCCAGTCCCTGAACATGAAGAGGGATTCATTATTGCCCTAGCGACAACTTTCAGAACATAAATGTATGCCTTTCATCTGAAAAGAGGGAAAACTGTTTCCCTTTCAACGTAAGAATTTATTTTCCTGGTTAGGACATCACCCATGTATTTAGCAGTTCTACAATGTGCTGAGATCCACTTTGAGGGGATAATGATTCATGCAGACATGGAATTGGGTTTCAGACCCTTTGAAGCCTAATTTGCCCAGTTGTAGACATTGAGTAACATGCCCTTGGGCGTAGAATCCAAACTATTCCTGGGTTTGTCTTTAATGATTAAAAATGCCTGCATGTGATGTGTCAACAGCTTGTAAATTCATAATTGGGGTGAGGCTGCTGTGGCTCTACTTGCCAATAACATGTGAATATCGGGTTCAGAGTGTCCAGTTAGGGTGGAACATTAAACAATGTGTGGTAGCGAATGAATACAAGATCACTCACGTCCTGGTGGAAGTTTCTTTGAAGCTGCACTGTGTTCTATGAAACTGGAGGAGTGGCTTCCTAGGTAACACTGACTTTACCATGTGGCCATATTCAGAGGCCAGAGAAGTCATGATGAACTAAAAGTGGGTCCTTCTGAAGCCTCCCCAGATAGGATCAGACACAGTGCAGGGATGGACCGTTGGTCAAGTATGAGACTCCTTCCTGATACATCTGAACCCTCGCCAATGTGGCTGAAGCACCATTTCCATGCAGAAGTCAGTATCTGGTTTCGTTGTGCTTGGCCTCCTTCCTGGAGGTTTGAATTGAATGGCGGTGTGAACTCCTCCGAGGCTGAAGGTGTCTCTGTCCAGCCTCTCTGCTTTCTCAGTGTCTGCAGTTACTGTCTAACTGGCACTTCCCTGTTGTCAGTACTTGTACTGTTTGTGTAAGCCAGGGTTTAACCTATTCTCTCTCTTTGCTTCTTTTTAACCATCCATTCATTCAGCAGCTTTATATTATGATCCCACTTTGGTCAAGGCACTATTTAAGACACTGGGGAACACAGCAGTCAGCAAGATAGATAAGGTCCCTGTTCTCTTATATTCTTGTTGAGGAGATACGTAAGCAAACAAACAAATAATTTTAGAAAGGGCTAAGGAATATGAAGGAAATAAAATAGGGTGATGTTGTAGGGCAGCTTAGTGGGAGTAGGGGGACGGGAACATTACACGCGACAGTTGTCTCTGAATAAGCTATTTTTATGCTGGGACCTAAAGAATGAGAAGGAGCCAGCAATGCAATGATCTGGAGGAAGAGTGTCCCAGGTAAAGGAATCGCAATCGCAAAAGTCCTCAGGCAGGAATGAGCTTGGTTTACTGAAGGAACAACAATGGCACCAACGGAATCAGTGTGGGGTATGCTTAGTGAGCAAGATGAGAAGGGTAAGAGATTATGTCAGAATGCATCAGGGCCTGGGGTACGTACACCATGGTGGGGAGTTGTGATTTTAATCAGTTATATCCATCCAACTGCACACCCTACATTCCTTCACTTCCTTGCTTATCCATCTTAGTTATCCTGATTCATCGTTATAATCACTCCCTTGAAAACATCTTCCCCCTTTGTATTAGTTATCTATTGCTGTGTAACAAATTGCACCAAAAAAGTTTTGTGGCTTCTTGGGCAGTTCTGTCTGAGGGTCTCAGGAGATTGCAGTCAAGATAACTATAAGTTATCTGAAGGCTTGAATGGGGCTGGGAGACTCACTTCCGAGTTGACTCACTCACATGCCAGGTAGGTTTGTCCTGGTTGTTAGCAGGATGCCTTAGTTCCGTGTCTCATGGGCCTCTCCATAGGACTTCTTGAGTGTCCTTACGACATGGTACTGGCTTCGCCGTAGAGAGAGTGATCCAAGAGAGTACAAGGTGAAAGTCACAATGTCTCTTATGATCTAGCCTTTCATAATATCTATTGGTCACACAGGTCATCTCGCTCAGTGTGGGAACGGAGGGGCCCCACAAGGGCAGCTCACCTTTCTACACCTTTCAAGTATGAACTCAGACTCATGTAGTGTCTACTGTGTTGATGTTTTGTTTTACAGATCCTCATTTGAAGACATAAATCCTAGCGATTGTGAGCCCATGCTCTGGGGTCAAAAAGAATATTGGGTTCAAAGATCAGGTTTACCACTCCTTAGCTCTGCGAACTGTGGCATATTTCTTAACTTTCTAAGCTTCTATCTCCTCATCTGAACATTGGAGATAATTCTACCTCACAGCTCATGATTGATGTAAAAATTAAAGTAAGATAATGCTTATAAACAAACTTAGCCATAATGATTGTCACACAAATTCTCAGTAGATATTATCTACCGCTGCCCTTGCTCTTATTCCTTGTTTTTTTTTTTAATTACTGCAGAATGCAGCTACTCCTTGAAGTGTTTCATAAAGTTTAGTGATGTGCTAACACTTCTGGGAAGCCCAGCCTGCAATCAGTTTAGATCGGAGGGGTGGTGGATTTGGTGGTCTGCATGATCCCCGGTAATGCATACTCAGGATGCCGGAAGTTCAGACATGTCATAAAAAATTCCCCTTTGGTATGGTAAAGTTTGGCAGACTCACCATTTGCCCTCAGGTGAGCTGGGAGTCAAGCACTGGGCCAGCTCAAAAGGAGCATCTAAGTTCAACCCCAATGCAAAATCTAATCAACTCTCAAAGTCAAAGGATGAGCTGATGATTCAGGTGTTTATATCAAAAGGTGTTACAAGATGATTTGGAACATGGTAGAGGATAAGAAACAGGATTTCAAATCCATTCCAGAGTTACATTTCTTGACAGTCTTCTAGGAAATGAAGCTAATGAACTTTTAAAGATCATTCAGTGTTTTCAACTAAGGTTTTTGAGCACTTACTATGTACCAGACACTAGACTAGGTGCTGGCAAAGTAGCTAAGAGCAAGTCTGCCTGAACCCCAGCTCTCATGGTGTTCAGAATTAAAGTCATCAGTTAGAGATCATAGCCCTTATTACTCTTTTTGATGGCTTAACTTTCTACAAGTTGCCAGAAATTGCTAGAAACTTGAAGGATTTCCATCCTTATGTCCAAATGAATAATAGCATTAGTGGTAGGGATAACATTTGTACCCAGTTAATCAGCCACCTAATTATTCAATAACAGATAAAAATGCATTAACAAAAAAAAAAAAAAAAAAATGCATTAACTTGTTGAGACAAACGTGTTTCCCGAAGTCATTGTTTAGAACTGAATTACCAACAACATGTTTTGAGTAATAATGTCTTGTTCACAAGTCATTTTTCTCAATTGTCTTTCTGAGGGCTGATACAAGATCCCTGGGAACTGTTTGCAATGCAAGATAAAGATATTGGTAATGAACAGATTCCCAAAGCAATTTCAACACTGGCATGGAAATCTATACATTCCCTAAACTTTCTTTGCTTCAAAGGCGGGTGGAATTCCTTCTGAAATGGGTAAATGGAATGCATTCGGTAAACTGCAGCTTTTGTGGCAATTAACTCAGTGATTCACGCGGCTCCTAATTTTGTCAGCCTAATCTGACCTGACAAGCCAATTCTTTGTTTGATTGCTAATCCATAGTACAGATTTTAATCTCCAACACTTAATAACTCACCCCTACATATCTTGGAAAGTTCACGACTGCCGGTGTAGGCATTTTTACAGTTGTGTGTACAGGTCTCTAGGGAGACAATACATGTTTGTGGAATGAATGCATGCTCCTTTTCATTCTCATTTCAATGGATGGAATTTGCATCCAACGCTTGAAATTTTGCACTCTACTGAAGTGACATCTCAACAGAGAAAAATCCTAGTGTGAGCAGTAATTCTCAAGTGCAGTGATTTTGCCTCCCAGGGCACATTTGGCAATGTCTGGTGACATCTTTGGTTGTCACAACTGAGAGAGGGTGCTGTTGGCATCTAGCAGGTGGAGACCAGGGAAGCTGCTAAGTATTCTGCAATGCACAGGACAACACCCCGACCCAGGGAATTATTTAGCTTTAAACGTCACTAATGCTGATGCTGAGAAACCCTGATTCAACCAGCGTTGGTCTAGATAATTCTGTTAAAGACTTCTGTAGAAAAGGGAAGACAAGTTACTTAATTTATCCAAAGCTGTTTATTCATTCGTATCCCGGGGTTGGTAATAGTAAGGACTTGTTGCTGTCGCTGTGCATTTAAAATGAAATAATGGGGGAATTCTCTGGCAGTCCAGTGGTTAGGACTCTATGCTGTCACTGCAGAGGACCCGGGTTCAATCCCTGGCTGGGGAGCTAATATCCCGCAAGCTGCGTGGCCAAAAAAATAAAAAATAAAATGAAATAATGTACACAGAGTGCTGACTACATTGTTGGCACACAGTAAGCACTTTAGTAAATGATTATTATCATCATTATTATTATTACTATTATTAGCTTATCTCCTAAAAGAAAATGTGGCTTCTGCCTTGCTCTCACTGGGAGAGGTCAGCTGGGCTATAAGTACACACAGGAAACTCTATGAAGATATCCACGTAGTGAAGAACTAAGGCTCCGTCCAAATGGCTAGCAACTTGCTGCCCCACAAGGGAGCCATCTCAGGAGGGGGTTCTCCAGCCGCAGTCAAGCTTTGGGGAAAAAATGTAAATGACTTAAACTGACCCAAGAAGAAAAAGAAAATCTAAATAAACCAATAATCAATAAAGCAATTGACGTGGTGGTCAAACACCTCCATGCCCATGTCAGGGCTGGGTCCACGGCTATGGGATCTTACATGGACAGTCACATGGGACGCCAAGCTTAGATGGGCACACTTGGTTTAATGCCTTGGGCCACTATCTTGAAATTCTTAATTTTTTTTTTAACAAGAAGTTCCTCATTTTTATTTGACACTGGACCCTGCAAATTATGTAGCCAGTCCTGAGCATACCTGTGTAGTTTTATAGGTGTTTAACTTTTAAGGTACTGATAATCCAAAGCCTTTCTGAAAACAGGAAAAGAAAGCATGCTACCCAGTTCATTTTAGAAGGCTAGTGTAACTTTTCAAGCTTCCAACATCTCTTGATCAAAGTCACTTAGAAATTTAGGGATAAAATGTGATTTCATCAGATCTGCCAGAACATGAATAACTACCAAAGTCATTCATTACCGAGGAAGTTTGCTATTGACCTACACAAATGAATTGTCCTTTCCTCAGATGAAGTTGTTTTCTGTTTTGTTTTTTTTTTTTTCTGGTCCTAACAAGGAGCATGTTAGACAAACTTATCCTAAGTTCATTCCGGGCTAGTTGATGAGTTAACTATTTTAAGCTCTTCCGGCACTTGTAGACTTTTAAAGCCTTAATATGAATTTTTTCCCAGCTCACTTGCTAGTGAACCTTGGAAAAACTTGGCAAATTGAATGAGTGCTCATCCAAAGTCAGACTCAGCACCTTTAACCAGAAACTCTAAGAAAAATAGATGGAATTAGTCTTGGGAATTTCATTAAGAACACAATGGCCGTATATTCTGCTGTGTCTATGGTCCTGATCTAGCCGACACTGTACTTCTAGAAGGCAATCCTTCTAGAAGCTAAACTTCATGGCCTTATAATTTTAGTTCCTCATTTTAATTAATAGTCTGCTTCTGTTATTTAATGAAAACCAGAATCCACTTCACTGATGTCTCGAAAACAGGAATGCCCTCCCTTCTTATTCACTTTCATGTTTTCTTCCTTATTTTCATCTATTCATTTTCAGTGAGAAGTAAGATAACTCATGTGGGGTTTTCCCACAGTCAAAATGTACCTGAAATTAAAAACCTTAAACACGTTTGAGAACAATGATGTTAGATAATTTCCTACAATTTAGGTGTTAAAAAAGAACTAATCAATCCTATCTTGACAGGTGGGATGAGCTTGTCTCCATGGTGAATTACACTGTGGAAAGCAGAGAATTTCCAGAAGGGAACAAGGAACAACTCTTGTAACGTGAGAATAGAATTCCTTTATCCTTAACAAGTATGCAATTTAATAGATATTTGTTGGATAAATCAGTGGATCATACTGTTCTGATAATTAATCTGGGACTTACTAGGTTCCTTTTTGGACTTTCCTTTTTAATAGGAGGTTGCCCTCAGTTCCTTGCCATGTGGAGCCCCCCCATCAGCCGCTTAGTCATCAAAACCTGCAAAGGAGAGAGTCTCCTGGGAGGACAGATGTGACAATCTTCTATTACATAATCAGGAGGTGAGGTCCCGTCACTTTTGACATAGGCTATTGGTTAGAAGCAAGTCACAGGTCTTGCCCATACTTTGAGGGGGTTATAACGATGTGACTAACAGGAGGTGGGAAACACGGAGGCCACCTGAGTTTCTCGGCTCCACAGCCAAACGTCCTGGGTTCAAATCCTGACCCCATAGCATACGAGCTCCAAGAAACATAAGCATTTATTAATCTCCAAGCCTCAGCTTCCTCATCTGTAAAATGAAAAATCTACTCACACCTTCATTCTAGGGTTATTAAATTCCAGAAATTCCTCATTTCCAGATACCCTTGTGCCATTTTCATGGTTTTGCCTAATTTATATGCTTCGAGAAATATCACTCACTATCATCTCCCCTCTATAATGTAAATCAACTTATTTAAAAAGCAAATTTAATAGTACTACTAGACATTTAAAAAATATTAGTATTACAGAAGATAATTGTAAACACACATTATCAGTAATAAAAGTTATTTGTCTGCATACCTCCAAAATTCACACTGCACATCACTTGTGAAAGGTATATATGCCCCCTTGAGAGGTTGGGGCCAACAAAGCCTGCGTGCCACAACTACTGAAGCCCACACGCCTAGAGCCCGTGCTCCGCGACAAAGACCTTGAGTTCATCTCCTCTCGTGAGCACACCAAAAACACAACTATCCGCAGAACAACCATCAATGAAAAAGACCAGAACCTACCAGAAAAGATCTTCCACAACTAAAGACATAGCGAAGGAACCACAGCGAGACGGGTAGGAGAGGCAGACTCGTGATACAGTCAAGTCCCATATTCCCAGGGTGGGCGACCCACAAACTGGAGAATAATTACGCTGCAGAGGTTCTCCCACGAGAGTGTGACCTCTGAGCCCCACGTCAGGCTCCCCAGCCTGGGGGTCCTGCCCTGGGAAGACGAGCCCCCAGAACATTTGGCTTTGAAGGTCGGCAGGGTTTAACTTCCGGAGCCCCCCAGGACTGCGGGGGAAATAGCGACGTCACTCTTAAAGGGCCACACAACCTCTCACGCGCGCTGGGGCCCAGCACAAAAGCTGTAATTGGATAGGAGCCTGGGCCAGACCTACCTGCTGGTCTTGGAGAGTCTCCCGGAGAAGCGGGGGTGGCTGCTGCTCACTCTGGGGACACAGACACTGGCAGGTGGCATCCTCAGGAACCGTCCTACCGCGTGGACGCTGCCGCTTGCCAGCTTCCGGCAGCTGTCCTGGTGGGAGCCTCCCTCCAGCTCATTAGTGCCAAGGCCTGGCCCTACCCGACAGCCCATAGGTGCCAGTGCTGGACGCCTCAGGCCAGGCAACTGACTGGGCAGGGACCCAGCCCCACCCATCAGCAGACGGGCTGCCTCAAGACCCCCTGAGCTCTCTGCCACCTCTAGACACGGCCCTGCCCACAAGAAGGCCTCGGACGCAGCTCCGCCCCCCCGCGTTGAGGCATCAGCTCCAGAATCCCCTGCGCCCTGGCCCTGCCCTCCAGGAAGCCGGCTCTGGCCTCTGGACCAGCCTCACCCACCAGGGGGCAGACAATAGAAAACCATAATCCCCCAGTCCGCTTGTAGCGGGCCAGGCCCTTCGCCGAGACCAGCTGGGCCTGGCTCTGGCCAGGCCAACACAATCTTTGGGACGCCCCAGACCCCATACCCAGCTGTGTTAGGAGCTAGCTCCCTCCACCAGTGACCCGCCATCAGCCCTGGGATCCCTGGGCCCTGCAACCACACTCAGGCTGCTAGAGTCACCTGTGCTACCTTCTGTCGTAGTCACACCTCTGCTCTGAGCACGGATGGTTAAGTCTGCATGGGTTAAAGGTGCATATAACGCAACTCCCCTCCATCACCTGCTTATGAGTAGTAGTTGCCCCATAAATAATTTTCTACTATTCAGAGGAGCAGTGCCAATCTTGTGTGTAGAATCTGGGCTACAAACATCGAGGAAATCCCTTGATCTCTCGATTCTCTCCTTCCTTCCTTAGTTCTTTTCCCTCCCCTCTTTTCTTGCCTCCCTCTCTCTCCAAAAATTATCTGGACATCTCAAAAGCCAAGTGGACAGCATTCCCAATGTCATGAACTGGTTTCCCATAAGCACCCATTAGACTTTTGTTTGAGCTAAAGAATGGAGGTGGCCTTCAGGGAGACAGAATGGGGACTGGAGGAGACATAATGATAAGCCACAGATGCTGAATGGCATGTATGATTGACAACAATCATAACAGATCTGTCACGTTCACCTGGGCTGAGCAGCGTACCACACACCCGTCTACCAGGCTGTGGACAGGAGGTTGTGTGACTTGGCTGAGTCCTGGCTCACCCACCTGTCAACAGGATGACTTTGGGGAAATGTGCCTGGATTTATTGGTCACCATAAAGTTCAGAAGCATTATTTATGTAATCAGTTTAAAAAAAAACTTTTCATTGTAAAAAAGTTAAAGTTTGTTTAAACTCTGAGCTTCAGTTTCCTTCTCCACATCTGTAAAATGGAGGTAATATTAGCACATTTTTAGAGTGAGTGTATCAATCAGGGCTCCCCCCTTAAACAGAGACCAACAAATAGGATATATATATATATATATATATATAGAGAGAGAGAGAGAGAGAGAGAGAGAGAGAGAGAGAGAGAGAGAGAGAGAGAGAGAGAGAGAGAGAGAGAGGAAGGGTCAGCCTCAGCCTCTGGGGGATTTCGATCATCCAGGAAGCTTGAGCTGTGCTCTGATTGGTGCGTAGGAGAGATGAACAGGCGAAGAAAGAGTGCTCCAGGAGGAAAGACATCAGGTGCAAAGACTCGGGGGCAGAGAGTGTTTAAAGAATAGAAGAGACTGGCAGAAGCCAGTGTGGCCAGAGCGCAGAGGCCTCCGGTGGCTCGTGTGCGCTGGGGCCTGTGGGTGAGTGGGCTGTACTTTACAAGACACCGAAGTCCAGCTTAAGGAATTGGATCTTTATGTGAGAGCAATGGGATGCCACAGAAGCAGGGCTGGGACACCGTCGGGCTTGGGTTTTAAAAAGACCGATGTGGCCAATGGACAAAGAATAGTCTAGAAGGAAGCAAGCTAGAGATCAGTTGGTAGTTTCTGCTGTGGTCCAGAGTGAAGGGGATGGTGGTATGGATAGAAGTGAATGGAGTAAAAAAAGGAAAGTTCTTTTGCCATTCAAATGATCATCTTTTGGTAAAGCTACTGTAAAATAGTATTGTAATATTATATTGTAAACTAGCCACATGACAAAATTTTCTAGTGAGACAAAGTTTGAATGTTTAACTTTGGTTGTAAGAAATGCAGTGAAGGGGAGGGGCTTCTCTGGTGGCGTAGTGGTTAAGAATCCGCCTGCCAATGCAGGGGGCACAGGTTCAAGCCCCGGTCCAGGAAGATCCCACATGCCGTGGAGCAACTAAGCCTGTGTGCCACAACTACTGAGCCTGCATGCCACAACTACTGAAGCCCACACGCCTAGAGCCCGTGCTCCGTGACAAGAAAAGCCGCCACAATGAGAAGCCTGTGCACCGCAACAAAGAGTAGCCCCCGCTCGCCGCAACTAGAGAAAGCCCATGTGCAGCAACGAAGACACAACACAGCCATAAATAAATAAATAACATAAATAAATTTTTTTAAAAAATGAAATGCAATGAAGGGGAAACATCTCACATATTTGAAAACTTTTATTCTTTTAAAGAATTCAAAGAAGATATACAGATGAAATCTGACAACACATGCGGATTTGTAATTCTAAAAATAATTTCACAGCAGTGAGAAAGCATATACTTATTTTGGTGATGTGCACATATTTGTTCAAAATAAAGATATAAATGTACACTTCTGAAATAGTCTAAAAATGTAACCTAAAAAGGGAAATCTTTATCAAATATACAGAAACATATAATATGCTTTTAGGAAAAGTAGTAGTAAAAACCTGTGCAAATAAACTACATGTAAACACAATTTTTAAGAGTTTTACAAGTATTGCTTAAATCTATATGCCTTTTACATTTATGAAATCATATTTTCCCAAGGAGTTCAAGTCACGTAACATGGTTTACCTAGTTAATCTATAATGTATGCACACTTTACTACTGACCCATCTATAGCTGGGAAAATTAAGGCAGGGAAAGTCACTGAATATTTTTAAGCCATGACTAAACTTTAGAACATTGCCCTAAACTTCTAAGTCAAATACCATATATATATTTTTAAGTGATGTAAGCAAATTGCCATTAGAATACACACACACACAATTTTAAAACTACTGATCCAGTCCTTGATAGATTAAATAGACTCAATGCCATAATTAAATAATTTCAGGATCCTTTAACACAATGATGCCACAGTAAATCATTAAGGCATTCTTAGACAGGAGGTTTTGACTTCATTAAAGTACTTCTTAACATAGAGGTTTTCTCTAATTTTCCAATAATGTTTCTATTTCAAAACAAGAAAAAAAAAAAAAGCTTCATAGAGACCTGATAACTTTAACCAATATTTAGTTTTGCTTCTATTATTAAGCAGTATTTCCCCAAATATATTAAACGGAGTTACAACAAATGGATCATCAATACTACACAGGCCCCCAATAATCTAGCTATAGTCGGTCTTTCATTGTGAAATGTAAACTTCTGAGAAGTGAAGATTGCAGCAGTGAATCTGGTAAAGCTAGGACAGAAACATTTAGTGACTTTTTTTTTTTTTTGCGGTAGTCGGGCCTCTCACTGTTGTGGCCTCTCCCGTTGCGGAGCACAGCTCCAGACGCGCGGGCTCAGCGGCCATGGCTCACGGGCCCAGCCGCTCCGCGGCATGTGGGATCCTCCCGGACCGGGGCACGAACCCGTGTCCCCTGCATTGGCAGGCGGACTCCCAACTACTGCGCCACCAGGGAAGCCCCACTTAGTGACTTTTACCTGACCAACGGATAAGTGCCCAACTGCCCTATACAAGAGAAAACAGGATGATGAGCAATTCTATGTAAGTCAGGATGGCGCTGATGTCAGTTTCGTGTAAGCAGGCGGTATACCCTGTAGAGTGCCTGGCATTCCAACAATCTGGTTTCCCTGAGCCAGATACCATCTTAATAAATACCATCAGCTACACAGACAGTACAGCTTCTAGAACAATTGTACAGAAGAAAGCGTATAAACACCTGGGACTAAATGCTCTTTACATGCTGTTTCATGCTCAGGGTTTTGATGTGTGCTTTCCTGTCATGCAGAAGCCCAAAGCCTCATTCTTGCAAAAGGGTAAAAATTGCTGCTCGTGGTCTTGGTAAAAAAAAAAAAAAAAAAAATCTGGAAAATAAAGTATACCCCAATTATACATCAGAGCAGTATAGTTAAACAAGAGGAATTATTGGCAAAAAAATAAATGCTAAAACCAGTAGTGCCCTGGGCTCTTGTGTTTCACCAAGATAACTGCACACACTGTCCTAGCTGAAGACTGGAAGTTTCGCAATTAAGCTAGAATTCCTTCGTTATCCTACTTGATTCAACTCTGTTTGTTGGCATGTTCAGAATCTGACAATTGCCTAATGATACCAGACACGTAGGGAGGAATTCACTGGGCCTCATTCAGAAATTTCATCTGTAATTGCCTGTTTCCCGAAATAATCCACCTATCAGCAAATACCTGAACTTGCAGTTAGCAAATAGCAACTAGTTCTAGGCAAATTCTAGGTGATGTCGTTGAAAGGGAAGAGTGACTGAGACTGAGTTTTACCACGGACACCTCATTCTATAAAGCTATGTGTCAGAAATGTCATATTTTCACATCTGATAATACTAGCGATTTCTCAGGCTAACTTCTTATCACTTCAGTAGTTGAAAATTCATTTTATTGTGGATTAGGGGGAAATAACTAGACTAAAAAGACACCATTTCATCAAGGAAATTAGAAATAAGCCTAAAGGATACTATTAGGCCTATGTTAATTTAAAGGAAATAATTAAATAGCTGATATATGAATATGGCAAAAATTATGAAGCTGGTATGAGAACACCCACACTATCAGAAAAGGTAATAAATGGTATGTTGCAGAAAAAGTATTACATTGTATTTAATACAGGCTGGTAAATATCTCCTCTTCTATGCCAGGGGTCTGTAAATCAAGACCCTATGGTCCAATAAGTACTACCACCTCTATTTACGAATAAAGATTTATTGAAATATAGTACTGGTAGGCAGAATCACGGCCCTCAAAAAAAGGCTTAGTCCCTAATCCCCAGAACCTGTGAATATATTACTTTGCATTGCAAAGGGAGCGTGGCAGATGTGATTAAGGTTATGGACCTCGAAATGGGGAGATCATCCTGAATGATATCCTGTCTGAGAGATGCAATAGAAGAAGGATGAGGGATTTGAAGCCTAGAGGCTAGTTGGCTTTGAAGATGGAGGAAGAGGTCACGAACCAAGGAATGGTGGCCTCTAGGAGCTGAGAATAACTGTTAGTTGATGCAAGAAAACAGAAACCTCAGTCTTACAGCCATAAGAAACTAAATTCTGCCAACAATGGAAATTTGTAAGGGAACACCTAGAGCTTTCAGAAAGGAACACAGCCCTGCCAAATGACAACTTGATTCTATCCTGGCAAGAGCTGTGTTGAATTTCTGACCTATAGAATGATAAAATAATAAATGTGTGCTATTTAATACAAGTTTTAGTAATTTGTTATGGCAACAATAGAAAACTAATACAATAGTCACACCTATTCATTGACCAGTTGTCTGAGGCTGCCCTGAGGTGGAGTAAAGTGGATGTGAGAGAGACCTTATGTCCTGCAAAGCCTAAAATATTTGCCAACTGGTCCTTTACAGAAAAAGTTTGCCCCCCACCCCGATATTCACATGCAAAAACCATGACAAGCAGCTTGCATCTTGGAGCACTTAGTTGATGCCAGGCTCTGGGCTAGGTATTTTGTATTCATATCATCTTTCTGGATGGATACTATTTTGGTCCCCATTTTACAAACGAAAAAAAAATGTGAAGGCAGAAAGGTTAAGTAACTGTTCAAGGTCACCCAGTGAACCAACAGTGAGCAGGGACTCCAAGCCAAGTATGGTTGACTTCCAAGCTTGGCTCACCTCTTGGCCATTCTCCACACCCCAGATGCTCACCTGAGGCCTCCTATCTCTGGTAGAAAGCAATGGGGAGCTGTCGGCTGGGTACCAGGATGCCCAAGTGCAGCATCTCCACAGGCTCCTTGTCTGTGGCCACGATGTCATATTTGCGGACGATCTGGAACACAGAAGCACAAAAAAGCAGAATCACCCCTCTTCTCCTGCCTTGAGGAATAGCCCAGAATACAGCTGCAGAAATCCCATCAGGGTCTTACCCAGCAGAGAGCCAAGTGCAGCTGGAGCTCGGCTAATCGGCGACCAATGCACATTCTTTTCCCAATGCCAAATGGAAGATGGGCAAAAGGGTTGATCTTTTTCTTGTCTTGAAGCCATCGTTCGGGTCTAAACTGACTTGAATCTTCAAAATTTTCCTCATTGGACCCCAACACATGCGTATTTAGCATCAATACTGTCTAAAAACACACAGAAACACAAAGCACTTAAAGAAAACGTTTGAATCGCAAAATTTACAAAAGCCATCACCTTACAAATGGGAAAGTAACCCACAAATGTATAATAATGATGAATGCCAACATGTATTGAGTGCTTGCAATGTGCCGGGTGATACTGGCACAATAAATAGGTCATGAACTTTAAAATTTTACATCACATTCTCACAACAATCCCATGTGGTAGGTTTTATTATTCCCATTCTACAGATGAGAAGACTGACACTCGCAGAGGTTATGTAACTCACTCAAGGCTATACTTGAATCCAGGTCTGTCGATGGAGACAGAAGACCATTATTCCTAATGCTAGACTACACAACACGTCAACTATATACTGCAATCTACACATTTCCAAAATGAATGCTCTCCCAGTAGAAACGTTCAGGGAGATCTGATGGATATTTGAAAAGGGTAAGGTACAGACTGTACAAATTCTACTTACTCCTTTGGGTAAAGCATATTCCCCCAGAACCATTGCTTTGTCAAGAGTCCGAGTTGTAAATGGCACACTCGGGGTAAGCCTGAAAAAACAAAATCAGAGATGTCTAAGTGGGCACGGACCAAGTTCTAGCTCAAGGGAATGCAGATTCTGGTTAAATAAATAGTTGCTGCCTGAGTTCTCAAAAAAGGAACATGATCCCAACTCTTTACAAAGAAGTTCTGTCTCTTTCTTCCCAATATTTACACCTCTTGTTTATATTCTTTATCTTATTGTGTTGGTTCAACCCCCAAGTATAAGCCTGCTTCATAGCTGTTAATAGTGTTTGTTCGGTTTCATTCCCCGTACACGTTCAAGTGTGTACATTGACATGCTTCGCCCTCAAGCTTGTTGTTTGTTCTCGGTTTCTCCTAACTACGCTTCATGAAGTTAAAGATATTTCCTTCTGACCCAAAGACATTGTGAGCTTTGTTTTCCAGAAAAAGAATTTTCAAAGAACATTTTATACAGAGGCTCAAAACCAAAGGTGTCTCTATGTCTTATATAATAATATGGTTCCTTGCTGAGGTTTCATCTCACATCCTTCAATCGTGCCCCTAATCTTAATTATTGCTCATAGCGGCCATTAGAGTAGTATGATTACTGATGTAAAGGGCAAGACTCTGACTTTCCAAGATTTAATAGAATTTGCCCAAATGATTTAGGAAATGTGTTGGGAGCCAAGAAGTTTTCGCCATTAGAAGATGGCCGACATCCTGCTTCTCTTCCTGCTTAATGAGATAAAAGCCCGCGCCTAAAACGAAAGCCCGCGCACGCAGCACCAATGATAATTTGCCAAGTACTTCCCTTATTCTGGATCCCGCCCCCCTTTCTCTGTACTGTATAAATACAGCTACTGCAGCAATAAAAGTTTGAGGCTTGATCAGGATTTTCTTGCCTCCATTCTTTCGCGTCTCCTGACCCTTCTTCTCTTTTCAACCCCTACAGGTTCCTCCTCGGACTCACAAGGATTTGTCCTGCTGGTCGGGACTCCCGGGGACGCCCGGGGCCGAGCACAATTGGCGCCCAACGTGGGGCACGAGGAACGGATCCTAACGGAGGTAGCACGCTTACGAACGCCTGGCCAGGCACCCACTGAGCCGCCGCGAGAGTGAACTCGAAAGTGCGGCTCGATTAGGTCCCCGGAGGACTAGCCGCCCTTCGGCAGTTGTGACCGGTAGAGAGTAAGGTAAGTGGAGCTTAAAAATGGGACAGGAATTGAGTTCCCACGAACTCTTTCTTCAGGGGATCGAGGATTCCCTCAAGATGCGAAAGATTAAGGCTAGAAAAAAAGATTTGCGTGATTTTTTTTTTATATTTTTGTCTGATGTTTGCCCATGGTTCCCACAAGAAGGGACGATAGATAAAAAATGTTGGAATCGTGTAGGAGATTGTTTAAATGATTATTATAAGACTTTTGGGCCTTCTAAAGTACCTGTGACTGCATTTTCATATTGGAATTTAATTAGAGAGATTCTTATGGGTCATTTTTTTTGACCCCGATATCCAAAAGGTTGTTGAGACCGGAGAAACAATTCTTAAAGCAGCCCCTATGATTCCAATGAGGCTCAGGCTGCTTTTCCCCCTGGTCTGTTGGCTCAAATACAAAATGCTGGCCTTAAGGCCTGGCGCCGCCTTCCGCCTAAGGGTTCGGCCACAACTTCCTTGGCGAAAATTCGCCAGGGACCAGAAGAGCCTTATTGTGAGTTTATTAGCCGCCTCACGGACGCCACCGAACGTCTGGTGGGCGACAGTGAAACTGATAACGCCTTTGTTAAACATTTAGCTTATGAAAATGCTAATCCGGCCTGCCAGGCTGCCCTTCGGGCTCATCGTGGTGGTAGCCTTGCTGATTATATTAAATTGTGTTCCGGAATTGGTCCCTCCCATTCTGTTGGTCTTGCAATAGGAGCCGCCCTAAAAGATTTTATTTAAAGACACATCCGCCCTAGACAAACAACAAAAAACTTGCTATAATTGCAAACAACCTGGACACTTTGCCCGGGATTGTCCACTATATAGACAAGGACAGTCATCAAAGGCTAACCCACAACAACCCCAACATCAATCCCGAGCTCCTCCCACCACCGTTTGTCCTCGCTGTAAAAGAGGCAAACATTGGTCTTCGGAATGTTATTCAAAAACGGACATAAATGGCCAACTACTCCCCAAAAAACAGGGAAACTTTTCACGGGGCCAGCCCCTGGCCCCTTCCTTGGAACCGAACCAAGGGGCGATTCGGTTTGTTCCTCAAAAATCTGGACAAGTTCCCCTCACCCAGACGTTGGCTGCCCGAGCGTCTTATTAAACCTATAAATTCTATGAAATAATGAAAATTATCCAGGGCCCTTTTCCCTGAGATTGTATTTCTTTTCCTTTTCAGAAAAAGATGGAGATCCTCTTGGCATTGAAAAGACGACAAAGACAACAAGGACTATCCGTTGTGACCCTGATCCTGTCATCTTTGCTGGTTGTCAGCCAGGCTGAACCCCCTCCACACTTGCCTCAGAATTTAACCTGAAGCAGAACCAAAAGATGATTCTGGCTGCCCCTCCACTGGAGCGGCATGAGACAGAGACATGCCTACCCCCCTCTTTGATGGGAGGGTATGGGTACCGAGTTGAGTGTGACAGCAAAGCATGCACAAGGGAAAACCTTTATACATAAGGTAATCTCTGTTATTCCCTGTGAGTATACCTGAATTATGAAAGAGGTTGGTATCTAAACATTGTTTTTGGCTTCAGTATCTAAGACTATTCTTGGCTCTGCCTCTCCTCCCCAAAAGATACCAAGAGCCAGCAATGGTGGACACACATACATTGTCCACGGGAGGATTCAGGTCACTACTCCCTCACTCGGTTAATGCCCACCTCCTTAAAAGAAATAAAAAGGGAAGAGATGTTGGGAGCCAAGAAGTTTTCGCCATTAGAAGATGGCCGACATCCTGCTTCTCTTCCTGCTTAATGAGATAAAAGCCCGCGCCTAAAACGAAAGCCCGCGCACGCAGCACCAATGATAATTTGCCAAGTACTTCCCTTATTCTGGATCCCGCCCCCCTTTCTCTGTACTGTATAAATACAGCTACTGCAGCAATAAAAGTTTGAGGCTTGATCAGGATTTTGTCTTGCCTCCATTCTTTCGCGTCTCCTGCCCCTTCTTCTCTTTTCAACCCCTACAGGTTCCTCCTCGGACTCACAAGGATTTGTCCTGCTGGTCGGGACTCCCGGGGACGCCCGGGGCCGAGCACAGAAATGAGTAATAGGAAAGGAATATGGTCCAAAGCCCCCTTTTTTTTTGTAGCTTGGTAAATGTTTACGAATCAACTGTGGGAAGGCACCCCTTATTATGTGTTGCAGAGAACAGCCTTCTGACATATTCATATTGGCTTAGGCACGTGTTCTTACCGCATAGATTCTTTCAGACAGGCTTTTAAATATGGCATATTCCTCAAATCCTCTGCCCGTGGCCTCTGATTCTTAGGCAGTACACTCTGAATCTCCTTAAGAAGCTTTTGTTGCACGTGGGGATTACGAGACAAATTGAAGAGGATCCACATTAAGCTGTTTGCTGTCTGAAAGCCAAATGGACATAAACTTGAGTTTTCTGCAAATAAACTGCCTTAAAACCAATATGAGCTGAACCAAAGGTGATGCCTACCACCTCATCATGAAAACATTAGGAGTGACGCCTTTGTACATGTCCTTCTTGGCTGTGCTTCAAACAAATGCCCTGTATGAAAAGTCAGATTTAGTTTCTAAAACACATCAATGAATAATTGCTTATTTCCTGAGGGAATCAAAGTAGAATTCTTTAAATAATCAGCTGCATTAGGACGCAAAATATAGTTTGGTACAAAAATTGAACACAAATGAGGGCATGTAGAACTGGCCCAATGAGAGTCGGATGGACGATTGCAACAGTATCAATTTCCGGGTTGTGATAACAGTTTATCTTATGCACATGTTACCATTGAGGGAAACTTGGTGAAGGATTAAGGAATCCTCTCTATTTTTTTCTTAGAATTGCATGTGACTCTATAATTATCTCACAATGAAATTTGTTAATTGTTTAATATAAAAAAAATATGAAAATTGAATGGGGAGAGAGCCTAAGAGTGTTGCTAATAAAAGTGTTTTTTTTTTTTTTTAAATTTTGCAATGCAAATGCACAAGAAGTTGCATTCCTGGAATTTAACAGAAAGATTTTTTTTGCCACACCCTCAAAAGTTACCACAAAAATAAAAAGGCATTATCTGTACCCAGGGTTTCAGCCTTAAGGAAAGAGCCCTGGTAGGAGGCGGCCAACACCAAAATAAGAAATTCTAGCGTCAAGTTGAGTATTTCAAAGAAACAGCCACAATTTCTGACAAAGACTCATGGCCTTTTAAGTGGCATCCTTTATTTCCTTTCCAAAGGCAATGAGAAGAGAAAAAATACTGGCAGAAACAACCAGTGCAGCTTTTAGCTTCATAATACTCACCACTGGTAGTCTTATGTATGTGTCTTTAGGCCTATTTTTGTCTAATTTAAGCCAAATATTCCCATAAAAATGGTCATTGTGTCCTCTCTGCAGACATGAAGACGCTTTTGCTAAGTGCTATGTGCCACTCACATAAATGAGCCAAGTGCAGGACAATTTGGAGCCAATGGTATTTATTATTTTTGGAAGAAGATGCCTCCAAGTAGCCTTCTTCCTGTCAGAGGACTGCCAGCCTCAGCTGCAAATAAACCGTGGATGTCATTATTACAAGAGTCCAATTTACAAAACAGGAAGAGGGCATAGCCACCAAATTAGATACACTTTCAAATTTCTCTGATTTTCCAAATGTGACTTTCAGAATAGCCAGGACTAAAAAAAGAAACAGATTGAACCGTATCAGTGGGTCCCTTACCACAAGTACCAAATAGAGTTTCCAAAAGGCAGATAACTGTAGCTTTCACCAAAGCCTTGTAAGATAGCCCTGGCCTTTTAGGATAACTGCAGGGGCTGAATGGAGGGGAAGTGGCCTGAGAAACCTCATGGGCACAAAGTATCCCGGCTTGACCTCCATGGAGGAGACACATCTCATAGCGAGCTGGCCTTGCTGCTTCCACTCTCTCTCTGCTAGGTCCATTATCCACCCACCAGCCAAAGCCCACTTTACAAAACATCAATCTGATTAAGTTCCTCCCTTGTTTAAAACACTCCAAGAGATTTCCATCACAGGTGCAATAAATCCAAATGCCTCACAAAGGCTCCTGGTTAACAGGGCCCATCGTCTTCTCCCCTGTCAACTCCAACCACATGTGCCAGTTCTCCAGTCCATCCTTCTTTCTGCCCAGGGCCTTGGCATGTGCTGTTTCCTCTACTTGGAGTGGTCTTCCACCAGCTCTTCCCTTAGCTGGCTCCTTCTCGTTATTCCAGTGTCAGCTCCAGTATGACAGCTCAGAGAGAGACGACCTCCCCTACCTCTCTATGACTTCACCCTGATGGCTTCCTCCAGGTCCTGGATCGCTATCTGAAATGATCCTATTTCATTATTTATTTACATGTCTATCATCTGTGCCCCAAGACCACTTAAGTTCCATGAGGGGGAGCTTCCCTGGTGGTGCAGTGGTTGAGAGTCCGCCTGCCGATGCAGGGGATGCGGGTTCATGCCCCGGTCCGGGAGGATCCCACATGCCGCAGAGCGGCTGGGCCCGTGAGCCGTGGCCGCTGAGCCTGCGCGTCTGGAGCCTGTGCTCCACAACCGGAGAGGCCACAACAGTGAGAGGCCCGCGTAACGCAAAAAAACAATAACAACAACAAAATTAGCTGTTTCTTTTAAACTGAAATAAGTGTTTCCCAAACTCCCTCTGTTGACAATTTTAAGCAGAAAAAAATATTATTGGAATTGCAGAGAGTATTCCAATGTTTCTAGACTAAATAACATCCACGGTTAGGCACTTTGGGGTAACATGCACAGCCTAAAATATATCCAGTTTTTAAAAACCTCGATTATCTACCTTGCTGTGCTGTAGGATGTTACTGCTTCTTAATTCCTGTCGCATTTTGCATATTTGTTGTGGCACTTATACCCTGAACCAGATTTCTGTCTCTAAAGCACATGAATTTTTCTATCCTATGTTTAAGCACAAAGGCTGTGCTCTGGGTCTCCTGCACATCTCTAGTATGAGAATTTTTATGTCTGCTAAGCTAATGCTCAGTTAATCCTTATGGAATAGGTGAGTTGAATGACTACGTAAAATGCATCATGAAAAAGATTTTACAGCCCGTTGATTTAGCAAACTAAAACCGGGCCCACCCTTACCGTTTCCACCGCAGCCAGCTGGAGCTCCGTCACAGCCGCATACAATTCTTTCTTTGAAAGCTGATTGTGGTGATAAATATCACTAATGAAATCCATACTGGGCTGCTCAGAATATTTCTCTAACCGGTTGTCGACACAAGATTTGACTGTTGGAGAAGAGAAAAAGGGAGAGGAAATCAGCTGAAAATGAGGAGGAGGAAAAGAGTGAGATGGAACCCAGGATCAAATTCTCCTTGCAACATCTAAAGGGTTTTTGCAGGCAAACTGACAATGTGACAATTTGTTAGATAAGCTAACACTGCCTTGTTGTTAAGTCAGCAAGCCCTGGCCAATGCCCACAGGAGCAGGGCTTCTCAAATATTAACGTGCACAAGAAACCCCCGGGCATCTTCTTAAAACACAGATTCTGATTCTAGGGTCTGGGGTGGGCCTGGAAGTCTGATTTCTAACAAGCTATCAGGGGATGCTGTTGCTGGGTCTGCAGTCACGCTTTGAGTAGGAAGAGGTTAGAGCTTGGGAGAGGGAGGTCATCATGAGACAGAGGTAGCATTTGGGTCCGTTCTCAGAATCAGAACTTGGTCCCATATCCAAGCATCTAGCAGATATGGTCCCTGATACAGGCACAGTGGGATTTGGCTCCCAAATCCTGGCAGCAGAGGAGAGGAGAAACCCTCCACCATTGTTACCAAACATAAACACACACATACACACACACGTGCAGTGCCCATGCATGCTGACAGTAATGGTGATGTTTGTCAAGTACATTCTAGGCATGCACCTCCCTCACTTCAATCCATCATACAAGCCACCACCATAATAATAATCATGGTGATGATGGTAAAAATGATGACAATAAATGGCACAGCGGTTAGAGTTGGATCTTCTGCCTGGCTTCAACCCTGGTTTTGTCATTACCTAGCATGCAATCTTGATAAAGTTACTTAATTTTGTGTCTCAGTTCTATCACTCAGGCCTAATAGAAAACCCTACTTTACAGGGTTTCTGTGAGAATTAAATGAGTGTGTGTGTGTATACTCAGAACAATACTTAGCACCAAATATTCCCTTCATCCTGTAGCAGAAATAGCTCTGATCCATTGAGATATTGGACTGTGCCAGGTTTTGTTTTTTTTAGGTTTTGCAGAAATTATATTACATATTTTCTTGGCAGGAAACAGTGACAGTTCCCACTAGATCATATGCCTGGTTTTAAGTTATCTATATTAGAACTGAAAACAGTTGTACTGAGGTACGTACTACTACTACTACTACTACTACCACTATTAACCCATTTTAGAGGCGAGACAACTGAGGATGAAAAAGAGTGCATTTGGCCAAGCCACCACACCCAATGACAGAGCTGGGACTTGAACCCAGGAATCTTTGGCTCCAAAGCTCTTGTTTTTAACCACTCCTAGTTCCCAAGAAGACTACAGAAAACTACCTCCTGCCTTTTCCTAGAATTCATCTGTACCAGGGCGATCCCCAAATTCATGAGTTTGCAAAGCCCAAAAGAATCCGGAGGAGCAACTCCATCAAAGGATGGGGTGCTGAGGCCAAGATCATCCAGACCTTCCGGCAGCAGCTCCGGAGACAGGGTTGCTAGGTGCATGTGGCCACGTTACCCGATTTGAAAATGGTGTCCCAGGCCAGAGTGTGCGCCTGCCAGACCTTGGTGTTGAGGCTCTTGTGCAGGTCGACTGGCGTGACCATCATTCTCCCAAACGTGCTCATCATCTGTGGGGAACACAAATGCCTTTTCACCCCCGTTTCTCTTTCTCTCAAAGACAACTTGCACTCCTTGAGAGAAGCGTTCTGAACAACTGCACCCTTTGCTCCCCTAAAGGCCGGAATTCCAAGGACGCCTCAGGGCTCTCAGCACCAGTCCCCGGCCCCACCCTCCAGGGACATATGAAAATCATCTTTGGGATGCTTTTCCACTGGATGTGTTTCATAAAAAAATTGATCTTATGACCTAAACATAAAAAAAGAAGGATACAAATCTCATAACCATTTCCATTTCCAATGATTTCCAAACTTCAGCCATTCCTAAAACCAGTTTCACAGGGTCTACTATCTCTACATACAACCTAAACAATCCCCCAAATTTTAATCTGAAAATTTTCAGACTCTTTGCAATAGTATTTTAATCAACTGACCTTTAACTGAAATACCTACTTTCACCTTGCCTGACAACGACTGAATGTGCCTTTTTTTATTATATGTACGTATATGTACATTCATTCATGAAAATATGCAACACATATTAAAATGAACACTTAACTACTGTAATAAAATATGTGTGGATGCCACTCTTGGGAAACACTGTGATGCACATTTGTTAGGTTCTATAAACGTTTTATAAGGAAAGGTTCTCTACCCAGGAGATGCTTACTGTTTTGATGGCCATGATGAAGTTCAAAGCTTCTTCGCCTGCATTCTTCTGAAGGAGCCCAAATCTCTTCTCATATAGCACAAGGCAGATGCCTGTTATTTAAAATAATCAACACTGTTACCCATTCACAACGACACTGGCGTCCATGATTAGCTGGCTACCAAAGGCTCAATTCTGTCTCCCATAAAAGTGAGGTCTTGGGCTTCCCTGGTGGCGCAGTGGTTGAGAGTCCGCCTGCCAATGCAGGGGACACGGGTTCGTGCCCCGGTCCGGGAAGATCCCACATGCCGCGGAGCGGCTAGGCCCGTGAGCCATGGCCGCTGAGTCTGCGCGTCCGGAGCCTGTGCTCCGCAACGGGAGAGGCCACAACAGTGAGAGGCCCGCATACCGCAAAAAAAAAAAAAAAAAAAAAAAAGTGAGGTCTTTTCGAAGAACAGAGGAAAAGCAAATTCTCTGAGAGAAAGGGGCCTGATTACTCTCCTCTCTTTCTAAAATTATCTCCAGGTCCAATGACTCATCCCCTGCAGAACCTCCTGATCAGAAAAGCCACTGTGAAGATGCAGCCATTTTTATACATGAGTGAATCTCTCCTGTAATGTCTTGATTTTCTCAGAGTTTACCCTTGATATCATGTGTAGCAGCCATTGTTAATGACCTACTCCATACTCATTCTTGCCCATTTCTTCCCTAAGAGAGCCCCGATTTTATTTAGGCTGTCAATGTATCAGTCCTCAGGCAATAAGTCAGGATCGATCTAAGACAATTCTGTTCCCTGATTTCCCAGGCTTCCTGTAGCAGCCAAAGCAGTCACATGACCCAGGTCTGGCCAATGAGATTCAAGGGAGACACTTATGCTTTCTTGATAAAGGGGAAAGCACAGCTGGTTTAGCTCTTCCCTCTTTCCTTCTTGTTTTTGCCTAGAATGCAGGGGTGAGGCCAGGAGGGGCAGGAGCCATTCTGCAAGAAGCCAACTAGCTCAGGATGGATGAGAAGGAAGACAGAACAGGCTTGGGTCCCAGGGACATCACTGAGTGCCAGCTGTGGACTGGCTTCCTCAGGACTTCTCGTCACGCTGGACAATAATTTGTCAACCACCATGGTCAGGTTTTCTTTGACTTGCAAAGAAATGCATTTGATACTCCTTAATCTGGGTATTTCCAGTGGACAATTTCCAAAACATACTCTTCTTTTCTCCTCTATAATCATTCCCTCTTTCCCTTAACACCTTCTGTGGATTTCTTATTGGCATGGGGCTTTCTCATGTGCTAAGATGACAGTCTGCAGCTTTACAACGAGGTCTATCTGATGGGGGAGACAGGTCAGGACAAAAGCCTCCGTCCCGGGGCACCCTCTCCAATCCCTCACATTAGCAGTCAAGAGTGATCCTTCCGGCAAATCGGACCTTGGCACCTTCCTGCTAACATCACTCTCCTATTGCTCCCAGGGACTCTGGGCTCAAAGCCAAATGCCCATCCCTGGTTTACAGGACTGACATGGGCTGGCCGCTGCTTCCTCCTATCCTCTGCCCTGGACATCCTCGTCCCTTGCTGGACATGCTCCAGTTACTCAGAACACCCTTCTTTCTCCTCAACACAACACTCTCTGTTCCTTCAGCCTGGAACATTCCATCTTCCTTCACTTTCACCTGGGAAACTCCTGCTTATCCCCCAGGCCTCGGCTGAGATGGTACCACCTCTGTGAAGCGGCCCTGACCATGCTCAGCCGAGGCAGCCACTAGGATTCTCCCCCAGCCTTGAACCCCCTCAGTCAAGCGCTCCACATTCTACTGCAGCTGCCTTGTTCCCCTGCCTGCATCTCCACTGGGCAGCGAGCACGTCAAGGCAGGGCTTTGCTTTTATTCCCAGCGTGGTCCTTGAAAACAGTGACCATGCTCCCTTCTGTTTGAAACTTTCCATGGCTCAACATCGGACTCAAAGTAAACGTTCTTGCGGGGACTTTCAGGCCCCGGCTTAATCTTTCTCAGCTCCTCTTTCCCCTCCCCCCCATAATCCACTCACACCAGCATCCTCGAAGTTCCCCAAAGACATTGTTCATGCTTTCACCCCAGGACATTTGCACCTCCTGTCTCCACTGTCCCAACAGGCTTCCCAGAGATACCCCGGTGGCTTGCTCCTTGCCTTCCTTTAGGTCTCACCTCAAATGTCTCCTTACCAAGCAGACTTGCCTCACCTAGGAACCTATCTTCTTTCTTGACTCCCTTACTCCTTGGCATAGTATATATTAAAATATATTTACTAGTTGATTGTCACCCCTACTAAAATCTGAGCTCCATGTGAGCAAGGATGTTGCCTGTTTTGTTCACTGCTGTGTCCCTAGTACAGTGCCTGGCACATAGCAGGTGCTGTATAAATGTTTGTTGAATGACTGCATAAACAGTCCAGAGGGTAGAGCATCACCTAAACGCCTGAAAGCATTAAGAGGGCTGCTATGGCCTTTCCTACTCAGCAGTGGTGTATGATTACAGAAGAGTTGTCCACAGGGCCATGTCTGTCCTCAAAATCACTTGCAAAACCAAATGAACAAGATGTGAAGACAACTTACTTTCAAATGACCATTTGTTCAGCTCGCTGTACAAATCTTCAATGCAGCCTCGCTCATCACAGAGCTCACTTATTCTACCTGTAAAATCAGCCAAGACCTTAACAGAAAGAAATCACCAAAGACACATTTCAGTCACTGAAGGAAAACAAAAGTTTCAAGTTCAGTAAGTTAGCTTCAGGTTTTGCTACCTTGTATATTCACTGCCCATAATGTTACTCATTCTGAATCATCACTAATTATATATTCTCCTTGGCAGTTCATCTTCTGCCCCAACACCCTTGTCCTGGGTTATTTCCTGAGCTTTCCCTGCAGCCTCCCTGAAGCTTAGGTTTCAGCTTTTGATCTAAATTTAAGAAAAGGAAAACATTTCTTCTAATCAGAATGGAGAATAAACCACAAAGGAGGAATCAGCCCAGTGTCTCTGTGGGGACAACGTCTCAAGGACTCTGGCTACCCTGAGGTTTGCCACTTCCATAGCTGGGCAGGCAAACGTCTCCTTACTGGTTGGGGTTGTATTAAGCATGTTAAGCTTAGAGCCAGGGAACTATAAGTTCTGGACGCAGCGCCTTTACTGAACAGCTCTGTCACCTTGGACAGGTCCTATACAGCCCCTAGAGGCCAGTTTCCACAATCAGGGTTTTAGATGACTAATGCTTTGCATTTCATGAGGCTTGTACAGAACCAGGCATGGTACAAAGTGTTATTACCTTAGCTGATCCTCAAATAACCTCATGAGGTAGAAAGTACTGTCATTACTCCCATTTCCTAGGTAACAGATGAGAAAACTGAGGCTTAGAGAGTAGCTAAGGCACTCTCCCTTGGACACATAAAAGTGGCTCTGCTGGGGTCTGAAATAGGGTATATGGGACTACAAAATCCACCGGTGCAACTAATGGGCATGTTTAGTTTGTCCACATAGCATGTTAAAAAGTACTTTGAATTTGTTACCATCAAAAAATCCAGAGATTTCCCATGAACGTATGAATTTTCCGTTAGTCATCAAAAAATAATAATAATTACTAGATCTGGTGACACTGGGTCTACATTTCCATGTGGCAGGCATTTGCCAGAGCTGGGGCAGCTGTCCCCTCTAGAAAGGGCATGCACTATTCTGCTTGCTAAAATCCCTATTGGGCCTTATACATTGATATTAATCACCTGGCCCTTGGAAGCTTCTGAATCTGCAATCTTTCACCTACATGATCCTATGTGGGTCCAGTTCAAAATAAATACCCAGAGTGAACAGGAGTAAAAAGAATCCTCTACATGTTTAAATCCTTCCCCCTTTGGGGCCCTGCTGGCTAAAGGATAACATCTAAAAACCTTAGCGTGGCACAAAAATATTGTAAAGACCTGCCCTCTGCCCAGCATCATTTCAGAGAAAGCTTCACTTCAGCTGCACTAAATGTACTGTTCTCTGAACACACCATCTCATGCCTCCATATTTTCAGCAGGCTATGCTCTCTGCCTGAATGCCTTTTCTCACCTTCTCTGGCTTGCAGACTCCTACTCATCCTAAAAAACCCAGCTCAGCTGTCACTACCTAGGAAGTTTATAGTGTTATCTCATTTAATCCTCACAGTAAACCTATGGAGTGGGAATTGTTACTCCCAGTTTATAGACTGGGAAAGTGAGCAAGTTAAATGGTACAGTCAGGTTACATAGCTGGTGGGGGTGGGGTGATGTTCAAAACCAGGACTGTAGAATGGCAAAGTCTATGCTCGTAACTGCTCCCTTATCGTAATACTACTTTAAAAGGGAGTGAAGGAGGGGGGAATAAGGAAGGAGGATGTGGAGAGGAATGAGGAGAAAAGGAAGACTCCTGAGTTATCCAAATTGCCTGCCTTTTCTTCTGCACTTTGTAGCTGTGGCTTGAAGCTCCACTAAATCCCTCCATCCCCAGAAGAACCAGGAAAGCGAACCCCGTCCTGCAAACCTCATTGATTTTGTTGTCCAGCTTCATAATTTCCACTGGTTTCATTAGTTTCTTTTGAAAGGCACTCCTGACCCTCTGCCAGTCTTCTCCTTCCCTGGGAGAGAAGCAGAATTATATTTAGAGCAAACGGAAAGGAAAAGAACGAAGAAGCAGAGACACCTCCAGTTCTCTGACTTCATAAACTATATAACCAAATGAACACAAAATCGTGCCAAGAAACAGCCAGAGAATAATTAGTATTGGAATATTCGGGGCTGGTTTGACAATACGATGAATAATCACTTTTCCCTTGAGCCAAAGATCGCACAGAAAGATCAAGTCCAGATATTTGGGTTCAGAACTTTTGATGTGCCCTCGCTGGGGTTGAACTGGGAGGCCAGTGGCCTGTTTCCAGCAGTAAGGGTGGGCACGTGAACACCCACTTCACCAGCAACTCAGATCTGTTTGAGGAAAAAAATCTTGTCTCCTTTCAATTGGGTTGAAAGGCACATTCACAGAATACCTCAAATTTAGAATTTTGCCATTGCCTTCAAATAACAGTGAGAGATTCACCGGAGCTGTAAAAAGCCTGTTCTCATCATGAACCCTTTTGCACTTGCTCTATAGATGACCACGCTGCCTGTGATGCATCATGCATTAATACCGTTTTTAATTCCAGTAATTAGGGACTTCCCTGGTGGCTCAGTGGTTAAGAATCTGCCTGCCAATGCAGGGGACACGGGTTCGATCCCCGGTCCCAGAAGATCCCACATGCTGCAGAGCAACTAAGCCCATGCTCCACAACTACTGAGCCTATGCTCTAGAGCCAGCAAGCCCGCTAGCCACACCTAGAAAAAGCCGCAGCGCAGCAACGAAAAGCCAATGTAGCCATAAATAAATAAATCCAGTAATTATATATATCCTGAAAAATACGACTATTAGGCATTATAATTTGGGGGTAAAAAAAGTGCTAACGTATTAAATGCTAACAATGTAAAAGCTGAGGAATCATATCACATTAGAGTATTTCTCTCTAAAATGCAACCTCCACACCCCTCCATGCCAGCTTTCCAAGTAGGTCTATCTCCTAATTCCCACAGTTTCCTTTACAAAGGAAGGTCATTGTCAAAAGCAAAAGGAGTTAACTTCTGGCGTTTGAGCTACCAAGGGGGGAGAGGGGCGGGTCGCAGAATTTTAAGGGATAATTTTGTTTGTATAACATGTTTGCCTTGGCACGCTAACTTGACAATCTCATTCCACCCAAGAGTCCAAACATCATAATTCGCGTAACCATTTTTTGGACATTTCTTTGACGGAAAGACCTGGCCCAGCCCCCTTGCCAGAAAGAACACAAGTGTTGCGTACTCAACCCAAACGTCCCTCCACCCACTCTAGTCCACGCAAGAGCCCGTGACCGCAGCAGGTACGGGCTTCCGTGTTCTCCCTGCATTAGAAGGGTCCAACCCCAGGGAACCCTCATTCCCGTCCCTTCCCAATTTCCAGCCGCCGAACCCCATCCTGCTTCCTGGACTCACAAGATCAGCAGTCCGTAGCCCTCCTCGCGATAGTCGCGATAGGCCTTCCACGGTTTGATCTCCAGACGCTGGGGGTACGCGCTCTCCGTGCGGTAGAGCGCTTCCAGCAGACACGGCGAGCCCAAGTGCACCGAGTCGAAGGAACCCAACTTCATGCGGAAAATCTTGCCATATTTCTCGTGGTACTCCGCCTGCAGCGGGCCGGGCAGGGTGCGAAGTAAGCGCGCATCCGCTGCAGAGTCCCAAGAGCGCTTCTCCCTCCTCCCCGCCTCCTTCCTCTCGGGGACCGGGGCCCGCTGCAGCCTGGACACACAACCGAGCGCACCGTGCGCCCGAACCGCGCGCCTCGGGGAGGGTTTGGAGAGCAAGGCGGGGAGCAGAACGGGAACTGGGGGCGCGACGAGGCATTTACCAGCGTGTCGTGCTGTTTCTTGAGCCCTCCTTTCCAGAGAATCTCCAGCAGACTGCCCAGCAGTGGCCACTTGGTGGGACCGGGCAGGGCGGCCGCGTCTTGCGCCTCGCCCTGTTCCATCATGGGGCAGAGGGGCACCTCCCGCGGCCGACGGGGCGCACACGCCGTAGATGTCACGGGTCTGGGGGGCTGCCCCAGGCTGCGCAGCTCCTGTAGGAAGGCGGCAAGGGAGCGGCTCTTGCCGATGGGGGAGCTCATGGCAGCGGGGGAGACCGGGCGCTTGGGAATGTGCGGGGGCTGGGAAGGGCGAGGTGGCTAAAGAGGCGCCGGCGAGAGCTGGGGCCTTGACGATTCTGCGGAAGAGAGGCAAAGAGGGGCAGCAGGTGTGATGGAGAGGGCGGAAGACGGACGGAGAGCAGAAAGGAACTCGGCGAGGATGCTCGACGCCGCACCGCGCGGCAGCCTCAGGGAGCGGATGCCCGCCTAGCGCTGGCCGCAGGGGCTGGAGGAGCGCAGCCGGGAGTTGGGTGGCTCTTGGAAGAGGAAAGGAAAGGACGTGAGTCCGCCTGTTGGTTGCAAGTCTGACTTACAGCTCTGGAGTAGCGAAGTGGAGGTGTCTAGGAAGGTAGAAGAGATGCTGCTGGCGCTGCGCTTTGCTCCTGTCCCTCTCCATGCTCCATGCCCGGGGACCATGTATTTATGGAGACAGGGCAGGCCCTGGGTGGCCAATGAGCACGCTAAGTGGGGCGGAGTGGGTTACGGCTGGCCAGGCCCGGAGGGACGCGGGACCCGGGGTTGGGGGTGGTGCATGGAAGTAGGATGGAGTCAGCGAGGTGAGCGAGGGCGCCGAGCCTCGGGTGACCGGAGCGCGGCTCTCCGGGCGGGAACGCCGCGGACTCCACCCTGGAGATAATCCCCCAGGGAAGGCACGCTAACCGGAGTTCACCGGGCGTGCGCCGAGCGCGCCTCCCCGCCCTCCCCCGGCGGCCGGGAACTGCAGCCTCGCGCTTGCACAATCGCGCCGCCGCGCTGTTGAGGTCTCCGAGTACCGCCCCGGGGAGGCTGCCGGCGCCTGCCGGAGCCCGAGAGCCCGCGCGTTGCCCGAAACCAGTTTTTTTGCCAGCCTGGACGGAAGTGTTTTTGGAGGAAGGTTGGCTTTCTGCACCTCCCAAGGTGGGGAGGGTTTAAGTCTTAGTGAAAGGCACCCGGAGAGGGGATTTCACCTTAGAGTCTTAACTTGGGCAAGGAGGAGCCGCTGAATTTGGAGAGTTTTCTCCCTAGCTGCTCCATTTTGGTTGTTATGAAGATGTAATGAGTGAGTGCAGGTAAAGCGCCTACAACGTAGTCCACCGTCAGTACTCCACCTGATGTTGCCATTTTAGCTGGTTATGAAATGAGAGGCAAAAGCAGGGCTTGTGGTTGAGACTGGGCATCTGCCCCTCCCTCCATTTGGACACCGACCACCTTGTGCAAAAGCTAGGCACCTGCACCTTCGAACCGCGGCCCCTACCATCCCCATCCATCCCTACAAAGTCCATCTTAAGCAAGCGCGGGAGAGAACACACCATACACACACACACACACACACACACACACACACACACACACACACTTCCTAGGGTCCTCGTGGCTGGCAAGGGTAGAACTCTCTGTACTAACCAAGGAAGAGAAGTTGGAGACTTTGCTGATTGTTTTGAAGTGGTTCGTATTCTTTCGTTCTGATCCAGTACAAAAACGACCGCCAGCCAAGGAGGAGGTGAGGGAAGTTCTGTTTCCTCTGAGGGTTTTCAGTCACGTGACTGCGTCATTTTGACCCTGGTGTCAAATCCTTCTCTTGTAAGTTTATTGTAAACTTTTAGCTGGTTTTTTTGAAAACCTTTTGCAGGCCGACTTGAACTTGAACTCTGTCATTTCAGATTTGTCTTGATTAAACGTTAATGGCTGTTAATGTTAATAAAAGTAATAGTTATATATTTATATAATTCATACATAATGTATTATATCTATATAGATATCTATATATACACTATATAGTACATATTCTATACCATATGCTATAGAATATATACTATATGTAATATATATACACTATATAGTACATATTCTATAGCATATGCTATAGAATATATACTATATGTAATAGACACTATATCATATATACCATATGTTACTTAGTGTACAAATGTAAAGCTTTCTAGGGCTTATGATAAGCCAGGCACTAAGCTAGACATTTTTCGTAGAATTTCCCATTTCAGCCCAAAAAAATAAATGAATAAATAAAGTTAAAATTTAGAGAGTTCTATAATTTGCTCTGTGTCACAGACCTTATCATACTGTTATGTGGAAGTCAGACCCAGATTTTCTGATTTTGGCCTTTACTATGTACCTTCATATACAACATGCTATATTACATCACCCTTTCTTAAACCAGGAATATCTCAGAATATTGGAAATGTTTCTTAAATGGGAATATCTCCAAAACGGAGGTGGGTGGGATCAGTATATGTGGAGCTGTGTGGTGCAAATGTTGTTTTACGCCTCAATGGTGGTAAAATAAATAAATAAAAAGCTCCAAACAGAAGAAGCATTCAGTTCACCACTGTGTGCCTTTCTTCTGGCATGGTGCTTGACACATAGTAAGTGCTCAAGAAATGCTGAATCCTATTGTTATGTCAGCTATTGAGTTATCTGCCCACCCCCACCCCAACCCCTCCCCGCTGTGTTTTCTTTTCTTTCTCTCTCTGCAGGTGTGCTTAAGCAGAAAGGAAAATAATTTCAGATTTGCTAGGTTTTCACCTGAGTTTAGCATCATTTTGCTTTACAAACTCCAAATAGATACTTAGAAGTGCAGGCAGTCGTTAGTCTCATAATAGCCAGCAAGAAAATTCCTATTTCAGAGAAATTGTTTTCTCATGTCCAGTGGAGAAAGTCCCGGATTGCAGAAGAAAGCAGTGCTGGTTCTTTAAAACTTGGTTGACATCAACACATACCCGTCTTTGATGAGGTGCAGCTAAATTCAAAATGACTACTTTGAGCCCCTTCCCAGAAACTCACTCTCCCTCCCTTGGCCTCCTCTGTCGCTTGAGCCCCTGTGAGTCATCCCGATAGGGATGTTGCTGGGAATTACTAATGAGAGATCTTGAAGCACCTGGTACAGGCCCACCATCATTACCAAGACAGGCCCAGGCCCTCTGTTTTGTTCCGGGAAATCTTACCAAGTCCTGAATGGATAATTATACTCCAGCCCTCACACCAAGTGACCGCAGATGGCAAAATTCTGTGTGTGTGTGTGTGTGTGTGCATGCACATGCGCATTTGTGTGATGAGGGTGAGGTTGAGGGTCCCGAAGAGGGCAACGGCTGATTTCTCTGTGCTGAGAAACACAGCACTCTCTCAAATATATCAAATGTTAATACATAGTTTTTGTGCTTCAGAGCTTTGGCTAAACTAGCGGGTGTGTTGTATATCCACTTACTGATTGTGGAAACTTGAAGGACTTACTTTCCACATCTGTCGAACGGATGGTATTAGAACCAACCACACGGTAAAGGTCAAGTCTCCTGGAAATAAGAGTAATAAAAATAGCCAGTCTCGTGGGGTTGCTGTGAGAATAATACATCTATAGTTCTTAGCACAGTAAAATGCTCGGTGACTATTACCTACAATATTACTCTATTGTATGCCATGGTTTTTGCAAACTACATACAAGAGAGGCAACATAGATGTCTCAGTTGTTATCCCGAGTGTTCAACTTAATACTGTAGTTTCGACTCAGGAAACTGTATAATTGAATAAAGCCAGAGGAAGACTAGCAAAGAAATGCTGGTGAGTTCAAATCCCAGCTCAGCCACTTAGGAGCTGGATCAACCAGCGATAATTTACTTTTATCTCTGTCAGGCTCAGGTAGCTCATCTCAAAGTGCTGATAATGAGAGGACCTACCCAGTAGGGTTTTTCTGAGGATGACAAAGCACTGAAAGTCCTTGGCATATAGTAAAGGTTCTAAACTGTTTATTGTTAACATTAATAAGAATTAACAGGGTTTGGGCTCTCAAATAATGAAGGTCATAACCTCTGTTGCGTTTGTCTTGGGGTTTCCTGCCTGATTACACACACACAAAAAAAATCCTTGAAATTACAGACATTGTCTCCTTTTTTTTCTTTTTTTTTGTCTCTGCTAGAGCAAATGACACAGTGCTTCCCTGTTTACCTTGGCCAGCATCCAATAAGCACATAATAGGCAATTGATCATTGATGATTTCCTCATTGCCAAATGAAAAGAGAAAGATTTGTATCAATACATTCTTTGTTTTCTGAGGAAGAGATTGTTGGAAAATCCGGAGGGTTTTATTTGAGTGTCATACAGGAAGCAATTCTATATGACAAAAAGAATAGCTTGGCTTTCAACAGCTTGGGTTGAAGCCAAGGCTCTACCACTCACTAGCTGTGTGACCTTAGGCAAATTATTTAACCTCTCTGAGCCTAGTTTCCTCATTCATAAAATTGGGGGTTACTATACTTACGTCTTAGGAAGGTTAAGATGAATATTTGAAATATCAGCCGAAATGCAATCAACCATTGTCTTCACAAACGTCCATTTGGCCCCTGTATATGCTTGATAATTTCTGAGTAGAATTCAGCCCTTTTGGTAAATTATACTATGAAAAAATGTATCTTAAAGCCTCCAAAATGCAGTTACATGGAGAGAACTTTTGTAAAAGTTCGTTAAAAGAACAGGTTCATTTCTAAGGAGATGAAAAACACAGGTATACACTCAAGTTTATAAGTCATTTTACTATTTATTTATTTAGGCCACATCATGAGGCATGTGAGATCTTAGTTCCCTGACCAGGGATTGAACCTGTGCCCCCTGCAGTGGAAGTGCAGTATTAACCACTGGACCGCCAGGGAAATCCCAACAAATTGTAATTTATTGAAGAGCTACTATGTGTCTGCCAGATATTTTGTATCTTTACTCACACAATTGGTAAGTTAAGTGTTATTTCCCATTGATTAAATGCCTTACGTGTTACAGCTGTACTTGTTCTATTTGGTTGATTCTGTGGTTCTGGTGAAACACAGTTCCTGTGTTTAATTACAAACCTGATATATAAAGAGACATTTTATTTCCTTTTTTCTTTTTTCAGAAATATCTGGGGAAATCGAGGTCTGTATGTAGATGTGCCCTCTTTAAAGTAATAGAGCATCTCCACATAAAAATGGAGAAAATCACACAGAAACGAAGACCCTACACAGCAATAATTAATTAATTAATTAATAAACTCCTACCCCCAACATCTAAAAAAAATGGAGAAAATCAATTAAATGAATGAATATTTTGAATAGTGTTTTTTACGTGGTAAATAGTAAGTATTAGCAGTTACTATTATTATTAGTAGTAGTAGTAGTAATTTTGGAAGATCTAGATATAACTGTCTGGTCCAGAGTCAAGCTAAACAAGCTAATGAAAAGAATCCATTGATTTTGAAAAATTCCATTGGTGCTGATAAATGGAATATTTATAAGTGGAATATTTCCTGCCATATCAATAAGCAAAGGATGTCACAGTCACCAATGATTGCAGCCCTCCAACGTGAGCTGGTGAGCCGTGAGGAAACTCAGGGCTGAAAAGAATACCCGCCATCTAGCTGCCGTCCGACTGCAGCCACTCCCTGCGGTGAGTCCTGAGGAAACTCAGGATGTGAAAATACAGGCCCTAGCTAGCTGAGGTGCACATCAAAGGAATGATTTCGGTGAGCCCAGACTCGCACCTTCCCATACACAGAAAAGCGCGAAATTCCTTCACTTGAGATATCTGGTTTTCTTTATTTAACCATAATTTTTTGATGTTCCCAATTACCTGCTCTTTGTTGCAAAACTCCTATATATCCTGGCCCCTCCCCTCACCTCCTCGGAGCAGTTTCTCAGAGCTATCTGAAACGCTGTCTCCTGGGCTGCAGCCCTCATTTTGCCCCAAATAACTCTCATGTTGTGCTTATAATGTTTTTAAGTCAACAGTACCATATACGTTTCATAATTAACTTTTAAAATTACATCAGCAGGGCTTCCCTGGTGGCGCAGTGGTTAAGAATCCACCTGCCAATGCAGGGGACATGGGTTCGAGCCCTGGTCCAGGAAAATCCCACATGCCGCAGAGCAACTAAGCCTGTGCGCCACAACTACTGAGCCTGCGCTCTAGAGCCCACAAGCCACAACTACTGAGCCCGAGTGCCACAACCACTGAAGCCCGCATGCCTTAGAGCCCGTGCTCCACAACAAGAGAAGCCACCGCAATGAGAAGCCTGTGCACCACAACGAAGAGTAACCCCCGCTCGCCACAACTAGAGAAAGCCCGTGCACTGCAACAAAGACCCAACACAGCCAAAAACAAATAAATAAAATAAATAAATTTTTTTAAAAATTTCATCATCACATGGGTCCCCATTCTATGCTTTCTTGCATGATGTAACTTGGTTAATTCCATCACGGTGAAAATCAGGAAAATTCCATGACAGGATTATTATTGCTAATTATTTTGGACCCAGAGTACATTCTGTTTCGTTCCTGTTTGTCAAGAGCCTGCCTTGACATATCTTACTATGGCTGTTGGCTTGGATGAAGGATTATTGAGCTCTGATTGTGTTTTGCCAGAGTTTGAACCACTACACGTGTACTTCCACACTGGATTGGCACCTTAAAACGGAACTGATGGAAAGTACCTCCATCGTCAGGGTGAGTAAACTCCAGAAAGAATGGAAGTGGATATCCAGTTGTTTGTCAATATTCATGAATTAGGCCAGGTGAGCAATTCTAAAACAAGGAAACTCTAGAAGAGTCCTTTTATCTTTGGGGGGATAACCGTTTAGCTAGCAGAGTACTTAGGCCGCCTGTGTGTAGCAGCAAATGTGAAATAGCCCTCACCGTTCAGATCTCATTACCTGATTTTTCCACCGAAAGAGAACAGCTGTGCAAATTCCTGTATTCTAGTTCTTGGTGATATCAAATGACAGTCAGAGTCCAACCTCATTGCAACTTGGATAGAATAGTCTGGGCTCTTGTATGTTTACATGAACACCGAGATTCCTCCAGAATAATGGGCTTTTCTGTTAAAAAATAATTTAAGGTACGTTTCCAGTGGTCTCTTGTTTTGTTTTTTACTCTATCCAGGTAGAATGGAATTCTTTGGAAGTGGAGTTATTCCACAAATGGTTACTGAGCACCTACTATGTGCCCGGCACCATTCCTGGCACTGGAGATACAATGATGGATAACACAGACAAGGCCTCTGACTTCTTGGAGCTCACATGACAGACAACACACGTGTAATCAAAGAAATAGAATAATTTCAGATAGGCACAAAATAGGGAGATGGGATGGAGATAAAATGGGGTTATGTATGGTTACTGTGCTTTGGTTATCCGCAAAGCCCTTCCTAAGGAACTAACATTTGAGCTCAGACTTCAATTATGAGAAGTAGTTGGCCTCACTAAGACCTGGAGGATCAGGGCCAGGTCCTTCACAGCTAACAGCTGAAGGAGACCCACACAGATAATCACACAAAGAATCCTGATCAGAAACACAAATATATTTTATTCACCCTAAAGACAAAGGGACGGTATTTCCTACTATCTCTAAACCTAATTATCAAATGGTTCCTGGTTGCCATGCTCTAGTATTACAGAGGCATTTTATTATTTCAAGGTTTTGTTTGGTGACACAGGTGTGAATGTTAAAATTATTTAAATAAACACGAGTTGCTTAAAGTAATAATTAAACTGAATAATGCTATTAAGACCATCTTCCATACTTTCCCCAATGCACAGGTGGAACCAGCTTCCGTAAGGTAAGCATCGGGAAGGAGTGAACTTTGGTCGATTTCTCAGGTCCTGAAATGTTGCACATAGAAGCTATCTGTGAGTCATTTGATCAACCAAACGCTGCACAAAATGCTCTTGAGCGCTAAGTTTAGAGGCACGTGGCCTCCTGTCTTCCAGCTCCTGAGAAATATAATTGTTCTGAGGACATGTGTTTAAAATAAAACAGAGCTGGGATCAGCGTGATGAACTTTTATGGGTTTTGAACCCAGCATCCGGGCTGTCTTCTGACTTCTCTTGGAGGTGTTGCTTCTCCCACCAGCACTCTGTGTGGTTATACAGGGTTATCTCATACTCCAAGGGAGGGATCACGATTTAGGACCAATCAGCATATTCCATCCCCTTGGGTAAGATGGGGTGCATCCATCTGGAATGAGCTCGTGATCCAAGTCAGTCAAATCAGTGAATTCTGGGACTTTTGCTGGAGCAACTGGGAGAGAGAAGACTCTTTCCACCGGGAGAGGTAGCTGAGAACCCAAATTGGCTGGGTGCCACCCGTAGAGAAGGCTGCCCTAAGGGCAAAGCCAACTCAGAGGAAAGCAGAGCTAAGAAGTGGAGGTGAGGGAAAGGGAACATCAAATCCTAATGGTATCGTTTGGGACCATGTATCCATCCATTCCTGATTTTCTGTTCAGCGGCCAACACATTCCTCATTTTTGCTAATTCCATTTTGACCTGGGTTTCTCCTCTTGCATCTTAGAAAATACTGGCTAATACAGTCATACTAAACATTATGTTGCTATCAGACCTTCCGAGGTTGTATTTTGTGCCCCAGCATTGTGTTTGCAATACTCTTGCCCCCATCAGCACCTCTGCCACCGCATCTCGATGGCCTTAGTGTAGTGGTTACAAGGGGTTGATTTAAGCCAAGTTTAGGTCCAGCTCCCCTACTTCCTGGCTGTGCAACCTTGAACAGACAGCTCAGAATCTCTGTGTCTCAGTTTCTTCATCTATAAAACATGGATTATGATCCTACCTACCTCCTAAGTCTATTAAAGTGATTGAGTTAATTCATGGAAAGCACCTAGAAGAGTGCTTGGCCAGCAGTAAATAAATACAAAATAAATGGCTCTTTATGTGTTTTCGTCATGTCTAATGCACACTGACTCTGTTACCCTTTCTTTTATCCACATCAGCTCTCAGAAAGGAAGCTGAGAATACTGGTCCCCCTCATTCTGAACTGGTTTCTCGCGCAAGCGTATCCTCAAAGGAAGCCCTTTCTCTAAGGGACTGAGAAATCCCTGCTAAGGGAATCTGAGGCATTTGTAGAAGGTCAGAGTGTATTTTCAGGGGCAGAAGAATCTCTACTCATAGAGCTCAATGAGAATGCCACCTATGCAGGGGCAAGGCACCATGTGAATGTAGAAAAATTAAATTCAGACTTTGGACAGGTGTCCGAAGGTATGGGGATGGAGGGAAATTATTTTTCATTGAAATAAATAGCCATTTTATGGAATGAACAAGAGCACCTCCACCTGTCGCCCTGCTCTGAGACTTGTGAGCCATGAGTCCTCGGTGTTTCATCAACAATAGTGTCCCCGGGGTGTCCGTCCATTCACCTTTACTTATACAACGTTCACAGTTAATCTCGCCAACATAAATAAATATAGTATCCTCATGCCTGAGCTTGTGACTTGATTTCAAAACCATTCAATCACATATAGAGCTCCTCACGTGTTTTTGCTCCATGAAGTGTAAGTGACTCAGATACATTGTTATTCAACAGGATGAATACCATGACTAGGCCACAGGGCTGCTGACATTTTCTGGGGTCTAAAACATAAAACAAGTAGTTCAATAAAATAACTTTTCTCTAAAATGAAAATGTCTGCATCGCTCCGTGGTCCAAATCCTTGTCTTTATCTTAGAGGAGAAAATTGTTTAGAAAATAGACTTGGGCATCAGATGTACTTGGGTGCAAATTTCAGCTTCAGAATTCATCAAGTTCTATGACTACTGGCAAGTGGAATCACTTTTTCCAGCCTTGGCTTCCTTATCAGTGAAAAGAAGGATATTACCAAGCTCATGGGTGGTTGTATGGACACCACTTAGACTATTATTGGCACATGGCACATGGCAAGCAGGTAGTATAAGGTAGTATAAGACTCAGATGGGGGAGCATACTTTCTCTTCTGTAGGAAACCAAGGGTGAGGGAGGAAAGAATTCCAACAGAAGTGCTGTTTTTTGGCCCCCTTTTAAAAGCTACACTCTGGAAAGGTAGAATGTGTCCTGGAGCAGATTCCAAATGCAGCTCCTTTCTGGTCTGAAGAGCATTTGTGCTGGAGCACCAGGTGGATAATATTCCTTTTATCGACTACTTACTATGTGATCACTGATTCTGGAGAAAGTTTTTTATGTGGGATTCAGAGAAAGAATTAAAGCTTTAGCAGCTCATTCTTAGCAGTTATGAAATGCAACAAAATTTAAAATAAGCCAACAAAAATCACCTATAATCATATCACCCAGAGAAAAAAAATAGTGGAAATTGTTTAAAAAGAAAACTTTTCTTTAAGTATAATACACATACAAAAAGTAATCACTTTTGAAATTAAAAATATCTACTACTTCATCATGAGCTATCTTCAGTATAAAGCATTATACTTTTAGGTATGAATTAGAGACTTTAAAAATGAAATGTACCTTAGGTTTCCGTTATTTTCCTTTCATTACATTTTAAATAGAATTGCTTTGCAGCATTTCCAGCAGGTGAAGATGCTCGTTTAGAATTAAGATCTTCAGAGAAGGATACCTACAATTTTAATCATTAACTTACTGAACCCATCATAACATAAGCTAAGGTGAAAGAGCCCACAGGTAAGAACATGGTAAGCGCAATTCATCCAACCCAGTGATGGGAAATACAAATTCCTGTAATGTAAAGAGTGCTATCCACGGGGAGGCAGGAACAGGAAGTCCCCGACTTAGAACACCTGAGTCAGGAATGGTACTTCCTGGACCTGAGCCCCATTCCCCACCTCCCATGGCAGCACCTGCCCTGTGTTCCCAATTCAGGAGAACTAGTCGGGGCTTGTGCTGGTTCTGGAAGCTCTTGTTCCTTACACAGGTCCGGGCGTTTGACAAGCTTTTGAAGCTGCAGAGAGATGTTCTCTGAAAGTGCATGTGAGGAATGTTGTAAATATTAGCGGGGGAGTATCAAGGAGTTCAGCGGTCCTGGACTCAGAATCTCTGGAGCCTGTGTAGATGGGGTAGCTATGTTACGTGCTCAGGTCTGAAGGCCATACGAAGTGGTGGGAACGTCCTACGTGGTGAACTGGGAACTCCATGGAGTCACAGAAAACTCAGCAGTTGGGTTGTAAATCAGATTATAGATCAACTGCTGCTTATGTTAAAACGATACTTGACAATCCCTTAGGAAGCTGCTCCTTGGAGGCCACTGTGCTTCCCAGAGACACACCTGACCACCCTTGACATTGCCATCTGTGCCCACACCCTGCCCTGGAATGGATCAGTGATTCTTCATTTGGGCTCCAGAGGTTTAGGGAAGAGGCTGCATGAAAAAGTATTTAATTACTAGAATCAAACTCACTATAGCAAGGGCTCAAACCGTGAAAGATACCCAGGAAAGGATCCTGGCGGAAGGAACAACATAAATCCTAGCCTGGACTTGAAGCCCCATGAGGACAGGTGCCCTATGTGCTTTGTTTGCCAACATATGCCTGAAACTTTGCACAATGTCTGACCCATAGGTGACATTCAGGGGTCACGTGTGCCCTGTGCAGTCACACAGCGCCCCTCAATCAGAAGATTCCCACACTTGGTTTAATGCTCTGCTGTTGCCATATTGAAATTCTTAATAATGTTTGAACAAGGGGTTCCCCCATTTTCGTTTTGCACTGAGCCCTGCAAATGATGTGGTGCGTCCTGGTAACATTTAGTAAGTATGTGGTGAATGAATGAGGGAGTGAGGAAGGCGAGGGTCACTCCTGCTTCCCTCATCTCCTTGAACTCTGGGTCAAGGTGAGAAAAATAAGGTTTTTCTTCACCTGATCTAAAGTTGACTTCCCTCGCTCTCATTTGTCAGATCCAGGACCATCTCTTTCAGCGAGGAACTGCAGTGAGGCCATCCATTCATTTCAGGGGAAAGCCCACTTGTACGCACACACACCTGGTCTGAATCAGTTCTGCAACAGAGCAATTCCCTAAGACTTTGATCCCTAAGATCAAACAATTCCCTAAGACTTTGGGAAATTTCCCAAAGGGGATTATTTAATAGTCTTACGTAATAGTGGTGGTGGACATCAATATTTAATCCTGGTCGGGCTCCACTGGATTCAGCCCTGGTTTTTTCTGGGCTCGTAAAAAATGGTAGAGTCCAATCTTAGAGGACCAATGTGTCCTGCTGATAACTGGTATTAGTGGTGTTGGGCATCTTTAATGCCTTGTTGTATTTTCCTTGACCTGTCTTTTTACTGTGGCCATTGAGCTGACAGTGAGGTCTGCACAGGTGCATCTTACCTCAGCTCTGCCTCACCTCTTGGGGCTTTTCTGTTGGCTACAGGGAGCTCTCGCAGCCATTATGATGTAAGAACAATCCTGGAAGTGCAAGGGAGTTGACACCACAGGGCAACCCTTGACCAAATAAGGATGGGTGGATAAATGCCGTCTCTATGGCGAGAACAATACATGGTGCATGATTTCTCCGAAGAGTTCCCAGGAGGAATAATCTCCAGTTGACCACAGGGTAACCAGCTGGGCGACCAGCCCTTGGAAAAGCTTCCTGTCCTTGCCTTTGAACATTTTCTGAGCTCCAGCCCCTCCCTTCTCAGGATCACCTCCCCAAATCAACTCCCTGCAGCAAGCCCTCGTCCCAGGCTCTGTTAAGACACTGATGTAGCCAGAGTGTATCATTGGACACTCTTTTGATTAGAAATCACAGAAAGCTAAACCAAAGTTTTATAGGCAAATAAGGAACTTGTTGACTCATGTCATCAAAAAGCTCAGGAGGAGAGATAGCTTAGCTCAGTTTGAGCAGGGAAACACCTTTTCAAACTCAGGCCCTGTGTCACGTCTCTCCATTCCTCAGCTTCACTTCTGTGAAAACACTTCAATGAACCCGCTTTAATTTACAGGCACATCCACAAGAGCAACTCACTCCACTACAGTTTTATGGTATTTGTTCTGTGTTTGGATTTGAACCTGCTAGAGGCACCCTTAATTCTGAGCAGGGTATTGGAGAAAACAAGACTGAGTCTGAAGCTTTCTTTTTTTTTTTTTAATTGAAGTATGGTTGATCTACAATATTGTGTTAGTTTCAGGTGTACAGCAAAGTGATTCAGTATATAGAAAGAATAATATATATTCTTTTTCAGATTCTTTTCCATTATAGGTTATTACAAGATATTGAATATAGTTCCCTGTGCTATACACATAGGACCTTGTTGTTTATTTTATATATACTAGTGTGTATCTGTTAATCCCATATTCCTAATTTATCCCTCCCCCCACCTTTCCCCTTTGGTAACCATAAATTTGTTTTCTATGTCTGTGAGTCTGTTTCTGTTTTGTAAATAAGTTCATTTGCATCATTTTTTAAGATTCCACATATAAGTGATATCGTATAATATTTGTCTTTCTCTGACTTATTTCACTAAGCATAATACCCTCCTGATCCATCCATGTTATTGCAAATGGCAAAATTTCATTCTTTTCATGGCTGAGTAATATTCCATTGTGCATATATGTATATATATCACATCTTCTTTATCCATTTGTCTGTTGACGGACACTTAGGTCGCTTCCATGTCTTAGCTATTGTAAATAGTGCTGCTATGAAGTGTTCTTACAAACAGGAGAAGAGTTATCTACTTATATCTATATCTCTACATCTTTTTAATATTGGGCTAATTATTAAAAGTTCATAGATTTAGTTACAGGTTAAGTTGGCAAAATAATTTCTTATAGCAAACATATTTACAGATTAAGTGAATAAACGTAATTTCTTATAGCAATCATATTTTATGAGATTTGTGCTCATCACATTAAAGATTAAATTTACAGAAAAATTTTTAAAATGTAGTTAACTGTTTAACATCTCAGAAAGCTTCTTGTTCCTTCTCAGAAACTTAGGGCGATAATGTTGAGAACCTATTTAGATTTAAATCCTTTGCTTCTGATGATTGAGGTCCTGTGATTGGTGGAATGTGAGAATTACCTAACCTTGTTTATCTTTATTGAGAAGGTTAATAGCACAGTCATGTCTTTTAAAAAGAAGTTTCCCAAATATTATTAAAGTGATCATAATCATTAAATGAAACCTGAGAAAGTACAAATAAGAAAAAATAATTGCATTTCATGTCACCACCTGGTGACAACTACTGAAAATAGTTTTATACATTTCTTCCTATGTATTCTGCCTGTGGGTAGATTTAAAAATTCTAGTCAGAATCACCATATGTCCATTTTATAGCTTGCTGTTATCGCTTACCATTACATCTTACATTATTATGTATCAGCTAATATTAATTTCTACATGAATATAAGAGTAATCCACATTCACTTTCAAAAATTTAGAAAATATAGAAAATTGTGAAGATGCAAAGTAAAGTCACCTTTAATCCCTGACACCTAGATATCAAATCACTATTATATAGTAACATTTTTATGGGTTTCATTTCTATATTTTTCCAAGTATATCTACCTATATCTATACAGATTTTTTTTTTTTTTGCGGTACGCGGGCCTCTCCCGTTGCGGAGCACAAGCTCCGGACACGCAGGCTCAGCGGCCATGGCTCACGGGCCCAGCTGCTCCGCGGCATGTGGGATCTTCCCAGACTGGGGCACGAACCCGTGTCCCCTGCATCGGCAGGCGGACTCTCAACCACTGCGCCACCAGGGAAGCCCATATACAGATATGTTTTTAAGAATAAAATTGGAATTGGGAATTTTACATGCTACCTGTTTTTCAGCATGGTTTTCCATGTCACTACTTTTCAAAACTGTCATTGTGATAAATGCATGTCACTGTGGGTGTCTTATAGGCTGAACACAGGGTAGTTCAAATGCTTCATTTTTATAAACTAACTGCTTTAATACCACTCTTGTACAGAGTCTATTTCTGGTTTTAGACTTATTTTCTCAGAATAGGTAGCCAGGAATAGGATTATTCTTCAAACAATAAAAGTGCTCATTCATTTTCTTAAGCTGCTTTCTAAGCATTTCTAAGCATCCATCTCTCTTCCCGGGTGGCCGTGTATGAGCATGAGGGCAGGGGTTGCTTTTTTGTTCCTCTCTTCAGCCTTAGTGCCTGCAAAGTATTTTGCTCTGAGAAAGACTAAAGAGACATCAATGATTGACAGCAATGTTTGCCATGACATCCTCCATCTTATCCTTTGCTTATCGCCAAAAACGAACCAGGTTTCTCCAAAGAGATTAGTCATGATGCCTTTCGAGGCTTTATAAGCATTAAGCAGTGGCTGAGGCATCACTTCTCTCTCTTGATTGTTTTTTCCACTTACACATGTAACCCGTATAGCTGATTATTACGTGGTAATGGTGGGTGGTGTGCTGGTCTGGGGGCTTGCGGTTGACTTTGTGTGGTTTTGTTATCCCCTCAGCCTCGTCTCTTCATTAAAGTCTGTGTCAGTGTGACACAAATGCAACCTACAGGTTACTTGAGTGTGTGCTATATACGATAAAAAACCTTAAAAGTCAGCACAAGGCCCCTGGCTGTAATTGGTGTGCGCCAATAGTTTTTTATTTTCAGATAGAATTTCACCTCTGTAGTTATCACATCAGAAGCACCGCAAAACAGCCTCAAGAATATTACAGCCCTTTGTCTTTCCATCCCTTCATGATTGTCTTGGCTGAACTTACAATAACAAAGGAATAACTTTTCTCTAAAAATAACACCTCTTTAAGTTCTTTGTGGTAAATAACCCCTGTAGTAGATTCAGCAGATGGAGAATTTGGAAAAGGGGGTCAGAATGCATACAGACTCTTTGTAAGGGCAGAGGAATCCACCGTGGAGGCAAACATCTAGGGACGACATTGAAATGACCTTGCAGGACTGCTGGCTGCTACAATCTCAGCCCCTCCGAGCCTGAGTCACTAAGGTCAGGGCTTCTACTAGGACTGTCTTCCTGCTGCTTCAGAGAGCCCCAGCTTCCTCTGCTGGACTACCCTCATCACCAGGAGTGGGTTCCCCAGGCACCTGGCGCCTCTTCTCATTGGTCCTCTTAGAGCAAAATCTCCCACTGGTGAGTCTGATTGGCTGGACCTAAATCCACAGACCTGCATCCTAGCTTAAGGGATGCTAGGAAATTGAGTTCTGACTTCTAGAATGGAGAGTTGACACCCATGACCTGGAAATTACCGCAAATATAGAGAAACGTATTCAAGAGTTACTAGATGGTCACAAATACGTAAGGTGCGCACTTCATTGCAAAACAGATCCTTTTATGAGCAGCATCTGTGCGAAGAGTTTGCCTGGCTCAATGCTAAGGGCAACCCAGGTTCTGGGCGAATCCTTGTTGAATGAATCACACTAGGGAATTTAGGGAATATATATATATATATTTTTAAATAAATTTATTTATTTATGGCTGTGTTGGGTCTTCGTTTCTGTGCGAGGGCTTTCTCTAGTTGCGGCTAGCAGGGGCCACTCTTCAGTGCGGTGCGCGGGCCTCTCACTGTTGTGGCGGCCTCTCTTGTTGCGGAGCACAGGCTCCAGACGCGCAGGCTCAGCAGTTGTGGCTCATGGGCCCAGTTGCTCCATGGCATGTGGGATCTTCCCAGACCAGGGCTCGAACCCGTGTCCCCTGCATTGGCAGGCAGATTCTCAACCACTGCGCCACCAGAGAAGTCTGGGAATTTATATTTTAATTTGAAGATATGCCATGACTGCTCCTTATAACAAGTTCTGACTCCTTTCTCAATATCAAGATCGCTATAAGCGTGCACCCTTGAAATAAACAGTTTGGTTCATGGCCTATTTTATACAGGCCTTAAGCCAGTGCATACACTGGAGGGCTTTGGAAAAACCAGTAAAAACTAAGTTGAGAATTCAAACTAGTGAGAGGTGGTTATATTTTGGTCCAAAGACAGAGAGGGTTCCTTGCTTTTGTGCAATCTTGCTTTGTGGAGTGTAGACGAGAATGTGGACAGTTCCTGAGGGTTTGTAAAGAGAAAAGTAAAAATGTCAGATTCTGGAGTCACAACCCATCTGGAGGAAAGAGCTATTCAGGCAATGAGTCCACATGATGACAATTTGTGAGGTACGTTGTTTTACTAGATATACTAGAAAAAAAAAAAAAAAAAAAGGTGAATGGAAATACTCTATGGACTCTTATACATTGTTACTGAATTAATTCATCAACAGCTGCTGTATTGTATTATATATTACTGTATGAATTCCTAAATACATAGTCACTCATTCACACACATTTATTTATTCATTAGCTAATATTTGTCAAGCACCTACTTCCCTATTGGTGTTGTGATTACAGAGATGAAGCAACAAGCATGGTTTGTTTCCCTTGGTGCTCCTAGTATAACGAGGAGACAGAGTTCAAAACGAAACGTGCTGGGGAGGGCTACAAGGGTGCTTAAATGGGGGATACTGCTCTTTCTGGGTGGTAGATGTGTTAAAGGAGAGCTTCCCTGATGGAGCGACACAGAGGTTGAGTGTTGAGGATGAGGAGACTTTAGCCAGGTGAATAACAGGAAAGAAGGCCCGGAGGGCGGCAAAGGCTCTGAGGCAGAAGGGACCAGACGGTATTCACAGAATGGAGGCCCAAGGGATGGAGAATAGTGAGTGGAGGGAAAAACAGTATGAAATGAGTGAGAGGAGGCTAGACCCTGGTAAGAAAACTATAAACTAAGGGCAATGAGAAGGCAGTGAAGAATTTCAAGCAGGGATTTCAAGCTTAGCCAAATCCAAACTGACTACATTACCCAAGAAGAAGAGTCAAAAGAAGTACAAGATAGAGAAGGTAAGGCATATACGGTGGTAGCTTAGAAAAGTACCAAATTGTGTAACAAGTGCAGAATTTATTTTTTATTTTTATTTTTTTTAAATCAAGATTGTGACATTTTAATTTTTTTCTTGGCCACGCATATGGGATCTTAGTTTCCTGATGAGGGATCGAACCCAGGCCCTTGGCATTAAAAGCTCAGACTCCTAACCACTGGACCGCCAGGGAATTCCCAAAAGGGCAGAATTTAAAGATGGAAGAGGTTAGCAAGAACCAAGGAAGGCTTTAGGAGTTGGATTAAATCTTAAGATAGATTTAAAGACATCCTTGGGTGTCAAGAGTCATGCAGGGACACAGGAAGTTCATGATCACGGAACAAAGGAGGAAGGAGGTGAATTCAGGAGAGAATAATCAGGCAGCCTAGGGAGGACATTTTCCAGTAAGAGATGGAGTCCCTGATCCATGAAAATGCATTTAGGGATGGAAAATTTGGTCCTAAGAACATTCCAGAAGATGTGCACCTAGAGAGGTTTACCAGAGGTCACAAATGGGTGGGTGGCCTGAGCTCTCCATCTGGTTGGTACAAATGGAAGTTTCGAATTTATTTGAAAAGAGATTTGAGTGAAGAGTTCGACACCAGGAGACTTCGCGTAAAAAAAAAAAAGAAAATCTGTATTTCTGGTAAAAAGGGGAACTTCTAGTGGCTTTGAGTCCCGTGGGTGGAGTGGTCCCTCCCTAACCGGCTTCACTCAATTTACATTTCCTGCCAGGTCCCTGTGGGCCTTGGGAGCTGCTGCCACCCCCTCGACAGCGGGGGGGGGGTGGGGGGGGGGGTGGGGGGGGTGGGGGGGGGACGACGACGACGACGACGACGACGACGACGACGACGACATCTTGCCTCCCCAAGGGATTAGGGCCAAGCATGCGAGAGGCCTAGAGGTGGAGAATTTAAGGAGGCACTCACTCCCGAGGCAGCCCTGACCCTAGTTCTCCAAGCTTCGATCAAATCTCAGCTGAAAGAATTTCTTCCGAGCCTCCCAGAGTGGAGATTTGCTTAAGATCTGCTCCTTTAAGCAGGTGAAACTGGTTTTCATTTTAAGTCAGAGATGTTTAAATGCCCTTTTCAAATATATTTATTCTAAATTTTAAAGAGCGATTATTTGTTTAAATTAACAAAAAAATTAGTTCTGTTGGTGTTTTGGCATAAAACTACCAAGTGGACTTGAGTGACTCAGGTCTGAGGAAGGCTACTACGATCCTCGGGCGCCCCCTGCAGGCAATGAGTAAATTACCACGTGATCACAGAGGTTGGCTTCTCTTTGCCTCTCACTCCTCTCGGCTCCCCGTGGAAGGCTCATCTCATCAAGACTTCCCTTTGAAGTCTTAGAACCGGGAGCCTGGCACGGATGTTGCAGGTTTTGGAGGGCACTCATGCACGTACGGCTATGAAATGAGCTCATTATCGCTTTGTGACAGAATCTAAATTAAGCTGGGACGTGTCTGGACAATTTTGTAGCTTACATGTCAATTCAAATAGAGGTTTTTGTCTTTTGTTTTTCCCCCTCAACATACTTGCCGTTTCTATCCTTGTATCTTCCTCATGGAGTTTTCATACTGGTAGTTACGTAGTCTTTTATTATTATTTTATGTGTTCTTGTTATAGCTATTAATACCACATGAATAGCACCTTCTAACATACTGTATAACGTACTTATATATTTTGAGTACAGTCTGTCTCCCATCACTAGAATGTAAGCTGCATATAACAGGGCATTTTGTCTATTTTTTTCAGTGCTGTAGCCCCACCGCCTAGCACCTGCCCTTATTGATCAGTTCCAGAGGCTTCGTTGGTTGCCCCAGCCAGACACAGGACCCTCAGCGTGGTCTCAGGGCTGCAGCCCCAGGTGCTCTGATCTGTGGCGATGTACGTGTGCCAACTGTAAGCTCCCTGCTGCAAAGCACCTTGTTTGACTCAGCTTTCTTTTTGCAATAGCATCTAGCATGGGACAGGTCTCAAACAAAGGCACGCACAAACCCCCTCATTTAGATCTGTTAGAACAGAAGCCTGGGGGTAGCCAAGTTCATACACCCGGAAGGCCTGACAGGGAAGCACACAGATGAGGCAGGTAGGGACCTGTGGGGACCCTGGAGAGGGTCTGTGAGCTAAATGGGCCACGTCCAATCAGCACCAGCAGCTGCTGGCACACAGGAATGGGGGCTGAAGGTCACTGGAATGCTGCTTTTACAAGCTCAAGCAAAATACAACTCTATTTATTATTATTTTTTAAAACTTTTTATTTTATATTGGAGTATAGTTAATTAACAGTGTTGTGATAGTTTCAGGTGTACAGCAGAGTGATTCATTTATACATATACATGTAACTATTCTTTTTCAAATTCTTTTCCCATTTAGGTTGTTATATAATATTGAGCAGAGTTCCCTGTGCTATACAATAGGTCCTTGTTGGTTATCCATTTTGTAGCAGTGTGGTGTTTCCCTGGTGGCGCAGTGGTTAAGAATCCACCTGCCAATGCAGGGGACACGGGTTCGAGCCCTGGTCCGGGAAGATCCCACATGCCGCGAAGCACCTAAGCTTGTGTGCCACAACTACTGAGCCCGCGTGCTGCAATTACCGCGCACCTAGAGCCTGTGCTCCATAACAAGAGAAGCCACTACAATGAGAAGCACACGCACTGCAACGAAGAGTAGCCCCGTTCGCTGCAACCAGAGAAAAGCCTGCGCGCAGTAGCAAAAGACCCAACGCAGCCAAAAATAAATAAATAAAATAAATAAATATATAGCAGTGTGTACATGTTAATCGCAAACTCGCAATCTATCCCTTCCACCCCACCCTTCCCCCCGGTAACCATAAGTTCGTTCTCTAAGTCTGTGAGTCTGTTTCTATAAAAACTCTAACATTGTTGAGTGAGATCTCCTAAGTTTCAAATGTTGGTTCAATTAAAAAAAATACTGTATGCGTCAAAAGAAAAAGCAATCGAAAACAACCCATATCTTGCATCCAGTCACTGGGTGGCCATTTTTCAACCTGGTATAAGGGAATGTGTTCATTCATCCCTTGGGGATAGTATTTTCAAGTGCTTATTGGGCTTTACCTTCCTGATCTGCAGTCTCCCATTGTTTTCATTTGTACCCCAGGCTTCTTTCTTTTGTTAGTCCAAACAACTACAGACACACTCCAGCTGGAGAAAAAAAAACAGAAGCAAATGTTGGAAATACTCAATATTACGGAATGAGAGGATGCTTAGCAGAAGACTTGAAATGTCCCCATTTGTACTTGCAGCACTGGTTTTCCTGCAGGAAAGGAGATTAGCTCAAAGGATGCTGTGGGCTGGGAAGCCACAGGGGTAGGGACGGCGGGAAATGGAGTGAGAAAGAAGACTTTGGAACCAGAGGGAGCCAATTCAGCACTAAGGTTGGGGGCGGTTCTGCCCACTGTCCGTCTGTCCAGGTTAAATGACACTCTCCTTATCTGCCCAGCCCTTTGAACAGCCCCGTCTGATGACTGAACTCCCAAGAAGAGGACTCTGCTGGCTGTTCATCCAACAACCCTTACCTCCTTCTTCCCCTTCCTTGTTTCCAGAAACCCAGCCTAGTTTTCTTTTTCAGCAGCCATATGTCCAGCCTCGAGGAATTAGTCATCATTGTTCAAGGTAATCATTAATCCTGTAGCTTTTGCCAGTGATTGAGGCGGGTGTAAGACAGACATAAAGGCAAGGGGGCTAGGAGATTCAGGAAAATACATTCCTCCTTGAGAGCGAGAGAGAGCAAGAGTGAGAGAGCACAGGACAGCGAGTCAGAGGAAGCATAAGCAGAGAGGTGCATGCTGACCCCTTTTCTCTCTGCTTGTGCACCTCTTGGATAAAGACGTGACTCTTGCGGATGCAATAGCCATCTTGTGATGATAAAGGCAAGGCCAAGGACGACAGCATATCCAGCTGGGAGCCGTAACTTCTGCTTTGGTCTGAATGCTTGTGTCTCTCTGCACCCCCCAGATTCATACCTTGAAATCCTAATGCCCAATGTGATGTATTAGGAGGTGGGCCCTTTGGGAGGTGTGGAGTTCAGGAGGGTGGAGCTTTCACGAGAGGGATTTAGTGCTCTTACAAAAGAGACACCAGAGAGCTCCCTCGCCCCTTCCTCCGTGTGAGGACCCAGCCAGAAGGTGCTGGCTGTGAATCAGCCCACACGTGACCATGCTGTTGCCCAGATCTCAGACTTCCAGGTTCCAGACTGTGATAGATAGATCTCCATTGTTTATAAGCCACCCGGTCTGCGGTATTTTATTAAAGAAGTCTGAACACAGGAAGACAACGTCTTTGAGCTGCTGATCCAGCCCAGGAAGCTCCTTCCTCCATGAGAGACCCCTCCTCTCCTCTCTTCCTCCCATTCTCTGTTCACTCAGCGGCCACCTCCAAAGAGCCCCTCGGGACCACCCCTTTCTGTTCTTCTCTGTCTCGGCACCTCATTTGTTTCCCCCGTCAGGTGCTTGGCACCATCTGTAATGATTTTGCCCTTTTGTGTTCTATCTCCCCCTCCACTGTCTGTTTCTGCAGCGCCTTTAAATTTAGCTAGTTAGTGATCTTTTAAATGAATGAGTGTCATTGATGGAGATTCCACTCTAGGCCAGATCCTGTGAAAAGATCCAACCCTGAAAAAAACATTGTCGTTCAACAAATATATATTGAGTGCACATGAGCTGAGCACAGGGAAGACCTAATGCAAAGGGCTTGGATTCTGGAGCTGGGACCCTGACGGAGCAGGCCATGCCACGTGGGGCTAAGGGCTGTGGCAGAGAAGGTAGGGTGTGCTTGCTATAAGGCCCCCTTATCCTCAATTCCCGAAGAGGAGATTGGGACTTCGAGAAAGGAGGCTTGTCCAGAGCAATTCTCAAATCCCTGGGGTCCCTGAGACCTATTCAGGGGATCCCCGAGGGCCTCTCTGTTCCAACGACGTATCTACGTGAGATCAGATTTTCTTCATATATAGCAATTAAACAACGTATTGCAAGAGGTTGAACGCAGAAGCAGGTATGCGAATCCAAACTTCCATTAAGCCAGACATTACAGAGATTTGCAAGAATGTAAAACTGCCATTCTTCTCAATATTTTTTTTGGTCTTGGAAAATATGGTTATCTTTAATTTTAAAATGTTGCTTACAATAACATGAAATGGATTTTTAAATTATTTTAAATTAATAAATACACTCAAAACTTCTGCTTCTAATATGATAAATGTTGAAGAAGATAGGACAGAAATTCTTCAGGGTCCTCAAAAATTTTTAAGAGTGTAAAGGGATCCTGAGACCAAAAAAAATTAAGAATCGGGAGGCACATGTGTCAGAGTATACAGTAATTGCTGAATAATATTGTTGAAAAAAATTACTAGGAGTACTTCCTCCTTTTTATCATCTGAATTATCAGGGCACATACATCTCTCACGCTATTGCCAAGGTCATTCGTTCTTAGCTCTTTTTTTAGGGAGGTGTATTTCTTCCACGGTTAGTGGGACGGGTGGAAAGGAACGGCCCTTCTGCTCGCTCGCGGCCCCGCCGCGCTGAGCGCCCCCTGCTGCCCGCTGCTGGAGCTGCGGCCGCTCGCCACACCCACCCCAGTTTCTGTCGGCCCACAGGGAGTCGCCTGTCCCTTTAATTGGCACGTACCAAGTCTTTCCAGGTTACATGTCCTCCCCGAGTCCCAGACCTTAGGAATCACTGATCGAAGATCCAGTCAGAGGGAAAGTAGAGACCACTTTGTGTTTGGCGGGAGTCCTGCGTCGTCGGGGAGCGAGGGAGGGCGCGGGGCCGAGGCACACCTTAGCGGCCCTCCCCGCCTCGGGCCGTAGTCCAGTCCCAAGATGGCGGCCACCATGAAGAAGGCGGTGAGTGGGGCGCTCGGGTTGCGGGATGCTCGGCCGGGGGGCGGGGGTCGGCCGCAGGGGGCCGGCCGCGGGGTGCTGGGGGCGCGCAGCTCTGAAGCCCGGCGCGGGGCTCGGGGCCGAGACTCCCGACCCTGAGGGCGGCCCCGGGGCTAGGCCTGCCCGCGCCCGGCGTCTTGGGGTCTGGGACCCTTAGAGGACTCTGCGTCGCTTCTGGCGGAGCTGAGGATGATCCTGGAGAATCTGAGGATCCCGCTGCCCAGACCTTGTCCTTGGGGTGTGGGAAGCCTAAGGGTCCGGTTGACTGCGGCTGGCCATAACGCAGGTACTTTACCTGGGTCGTCACGTTTAACCCTTACAAGTTCACAAGGGTGGGCGCTCTGGTACCCTTCTTTGCAGGCAAGGAAGCTGAGGTCCAGAGAGGTGGAGTCACCTGCCCAAGGTCACGCAGTCGTAAGGAGCAGAGCAGGAACCCGCAATCCCCGGATTATCTGGCCCCTGAGCCACTCAACTCTACACTCGGTGCCCCTGCGCCCTCCAGGCTAAAACCATCTGTTATTGAGGATAGACGATGGGCCGGGGCCCAGAAGCCGTCCGTTTATTATTATCACGGATCCTTACAGCAATTTAGCAAGGGCACGTTTTCCTCCCTCTTTACAGACGGAGAAACTTAGATCGGTGAGCGGCTTCAAAGTGACTCAGCTAATAAGCAGAGGTGGAGTGCAAACTCAGGTGTTATTTTGTTTTTCCCAAGGCCCACCTTTTATCCTACTAAGCAAGCAGAACGCGTCTTCAGGGCTTATAATTTGTTAAGTCTACCCAGATGCTTAAAGAAATCTAGATAGAAAGAAAATGGAGAGGGACAAGGAAATAATATCTGATATTTATTGAGGCTTTACTGTGTGCTGGGCACCGGTTTAAGCACATTGTATACATTGTTTATTTTAATCTTACACTCCGTTAAGGGTGATATTATGTTTAACCTTATTTTACAGATGAGGAAACTGAAGCACAGAGGCAAATTAGGATTTACATAAATATAGATGTTCTGCCTCCAGAGCCTGTGTTTTTAACTTCCATGCTGTCTGATGAGAGTCCCCTGGCTGAAGGGATTTGCTCTGTAGTCTTGTGTGTGTTTCCTTTCATTCCGCTTCTAAGACCACATGGGAATGTGCTTCCATTGCTTTCCTGCTCAAGGGCACCCCATAGTCTAAGCCCTCCTGCACTTGCTGTAGGGTGACCAATCCATCCAGGTTTGCCTGAGATGGAGGGAGTGCTAAAACTGGGAAAGCCCCAGGCAAACCGGGGTGAGTTGCTTATTCTACTGGTCTGTCATCCACGAATTCTTATCAGGTACCAGAGTTGGGTTTAGGGCCATGATGATTGACAGAAGCTATGTGAGATTCACTTGGCCTCTGTTTTGTTTTTATATTGGGCTCTCTGTCAGGTATGGCCTTTAACTCCATGGAAGATACTAGTTGTGGTTCACCCTCATTCGACAGATGTAGAAACTAAAGTACAGAGAGATGAAGTAAACGTTGAGGAAATGGTGGAAGAATGGTTTGAACCCTGATCAAAATTCTTGATCAACATTTTTTCCTTTCATTCATTTAACAAACTTTTTGAGCATGGTCTACGGCACAGTTTCAGTTTTAGGTGATCGACATAAGAATGGTGAACAATAATGAGGTTTTTATCCCCTTGTCCTTACAGCATTGTAGAACTTACACTCTTGGGGAGAGGCAGGCGTTAATCAATAGTCACACAGAAAACTGTAAAATTTGCAACTCCGATAAGAACTATGGAAGAAAGGGGCTTGTGAAATGAGGGCTGGAATAAGGTCTGCTTTGAGGTCAGAGAAGGCTTTCTTGAGCAGGTGTGATCTGTAGGATTCCATGAGGAGCAGAAGAGAAAGTTGGAGTACCTCCTGCAAAGGCCCTGCGTGCATTCAATAAAAGGATGGCCAGGATGACAGAGAACCGGGGCAGGGGACAGGCTGAACCATGGTGGTAAAATAACTTATAGAGGGGTAGGTGGCGGCCAAAACATAAGATTTTCTTCTTTATCTTAATAAGACTCTCATAGATGCAACATCTTCCTGTAGGTGTCTCCAGTGCTGTGGACAATTTCTGATAGGTTAGCGATATGTGCTTCTTTGCCGACTGTAAGAGAAAACAGAGGCATGCTGATGTGTGAGAGTGAAATATCACAGGATAGCCCTTGGAGTTTAAGGAAAATTGTTTGCAGTCTGGATTGCTTTATAACCCATTACCTCCCAGTGGGTCATGACTTTTTCTGGTGAGAAGTTAAGATGAGATGATTCAGTCGTGTCATGTCCAGAGTTCTGCTTTCTCAGACCTGGTTCTTGGCCATGAAAGGTACTGCAGTCCGATTTCTGTTTATCGTCCTGAGTACAAATGACTCTTCCTCAGAGAAGCCACCTTTGGCCTTCCCTTCAGTCCCCAGCCCCTCAACACTTCCACCGCCTAAACTGTTTTGCTTTCACTGTCACACGTATCACCATCTAGCAGAAACAATTACTTTTTGCACACCTCTTCCACTAGAATATAAGCGTGCCAGTATTCTTGAGGTGAGGACTCATGAATATCCTCCTTTCACAGTACCTCGTACATACGAAACACTAAGTAATTTTTTTTTTTGCGGTACGCGGGCCTCTCACTGTTGTGGCCTCTCCCGTTGCGGAGCACAGGCTCCGGATGCACAGGCTCAGCGGCCATGGCTCACGGGCCCAGCCGCTCCGCGGCATGTGGGATCTTCCCGGACCGGGGCACGAACCCGTGTCCCCTGCATCGGCAGGCAGACTCTCAACCACTGCGCCACCAGGGAAGCCCCCTAAGTAATTATTAAATGAATGACTGTTCACTGGGAAGGTGAATAAAAATACAAAGCAAAGTTTTATATTGTAGAAACTGGGTAGATACCTTTAAAAAACAAAAATAAAAGCAGACTACAATTGGCCGGAACTTCCTCCTAGGTCTTTAGAACCTGAGGGACCCTGCTGTGGGCCCAGATTGTGCTGGTGAAACCCAGAGTCAGTGTGGGCATGACTGAGGGTGGGTCGCTTTCCTCCCAGGATCCCGTGAGGGGCTGATGTTCCAGATGAGGGTGCAGTCATAGTGCAGGGAATTTTAACTTTCACCTTGAATCTTGGGCAGTCATATTTCTCTTAAACCTAGCAGAATTTTCCTCTGGGTCTGGGTCTGAGTCTGTTCTTCTTTGTAATGATTTTTGGTAAACGTTATTCAGGAAATAAAGCACTTAGCTGTCGTTTACTGAAAGGCGACTCCATCTCCAGGCCCTACGCCAGGTGCTCATTTTATCCCCTCTGCAAGGTGGGAATAGCTTCCGCATTTTACAGATGACAAACCTGAGGTGGCTCCAGAGAACTGAACCATTTGCCTAAGGTTCCTGCTTCCTTGGATTTGAATCCACTCTTACTCTTTCCACCACTCTGGTACTACTAAGTAACTCCTTCCTCCTTGAGTTATTTTGGCTTCGTCAGAGGTACTAACTACATCGGGCTTCTCTCCTAACCTTTGGGGGTGTGGGTCCCTTTAAGAATCTGATGAAAGCCATGAAGACCCTTCCAGAAGAATGCACGTATAATCCACAGCATCTTGCATAGTTTCAGGGGTAAATGGACCTCTGACCGTCGGTGCACTCCCCGTTTAGAATTACTCCCTCCCTGCCAAATGGAGCTTCCAGCAACATAGGAGTGTTCTAGATCAGTGAGATTAAAACGGAAGCCACCGCTGTAATCAGGGAGGGTGCTGACTTCTCACTTTCCACAGTAAACAGCCTTCCCCTGGGTGGCACGCGGTTTAACCAGCGCGTGTGTTTGCCTCACACCCCGACTTGAGTCCTTAACCCCAGGGAGAAAACCACCATTAAGGAAATGAACTCCAGGGTCCAGCGTGTGCTGGGGGCTGCCGTTTGGTGAGGCTACAGCAGGAAACGCCTGCTTTGGAAAGGTAGAAGGCAGGTGGCCAGACTCTCCACAACTTTTCAGAAACCCTGTGTCGGTGAGTCTGATGGAACATGATTTAGATTCAAGCTCAGAAACAATGGATTAAGCCTCAGTTGTGTTTCAGCCCTGTGCTGGGTGCTTTCATGGGGATTACCCCAGTAAAGCCTCACCATGACAAGTGCATCTGTAAATACATATTCAGGCTTTCAAGGACTCAATATTTGAATTCTGCAGGAGCAGGAACTCTAGAATTCTCTGTTCCCTGTTGGCTTAGAGAGTTGAGACTTCTTGTGCAGGCAAATGACTTGAATGCCAACATATCTGCATATGGACTTTGCTTTGGCTTCTGTAGCATAGCTCAGTGTTTCCCAACTTCCATATTTGTAAAAATTATGCACCAGGGTGAACATTAAAAGCTATATGTATATCCCACTGTCAAGGATTTTTTTCAAGATAACTGCTGAGTGTCTGATGGGGCTGATGCGTGTGTATTGGGTGATGAGAGCGTGGGTCAGAGGAAGGCTGAATTCTAGGTGTCTGCATTTATATTCTGATCACCAAGCTCCGTACTGCTTGAGACAACAGGTTGCCTCAAATAAAGGAAATAAAAGTCAATTGTCAAGAGAGACCGGGTGAAAGGATGGGGAGTGGTTATTATGAACCATTACTGTTATTGGCAAAAGAGCCCTAAATAGTCCTTGTTGAAGCTATATCTGTCTCTTTCCTGCTTTAAATTATCATCAAGTGCCCATGTTCCTCTTCTATAAATGAGGGGAAACTCTAAGGAAGTCTGTTATTTAAAAAAAAAATGTTTAAAAAATATATAGTCCCTTGTTAATCAACTATATTCCAATATAAAATTTTAAAAGAAATGAAAAGGGGAAGGAACCAAAAAAAAAAAAAAGGTGCCCCTTTGAGAATCTGATTAAAACCAAGGACTTCCTCCTCCTCTTCCAGGTATACATGATTGCGTGTATAAACACACGCACGCGCACGCGCGCGCGCACACACACACACACACACACACTTTTGCCTTTAATTTCCAAGAGCTCATGGACCTGTCTGGACTCGAGCCAGATTACCTGGGTTGAAACCGAGCTTTACCACTTACTTGCTATGTGGCTTTGGGCAAATTATTTAACCTCTCCATGCTTTCTCCATCGGTAGAACAGTGGTACTAATGATCCTACTTAATAAGACTGATTGGAGGATTAGTAGAGATAATAAAGTACTTAGAAAGTTCTTGGTACATAATAAATGCTCAGTAAATGTTAGCTGTTATATGGTTTCATAGATACTTTGTTGTCTAAGTAGTCTAATTTTATTTACAAATTTAATCACAGTTTAAAAATATTCAATTTTTATCATTTTACAGTGAATTACACCTTATTCATAATTAAGACACATAAACAAGTTCTGCATTAAATGTAATTTTTAATGTGTGTGTGTAGAATATAGTCACTGAAATGCATAGTGACCCTCAAGCCAGTGTATCAGTTAGATTAAAAATTATAGAAACAGACTTCTGATAGCCTCAATAAACTTAAGCAAGTTTTAACTCTTGAGAGAATAAACTAGTCTGAGGCGTTTACCAAAATTAATTATCACATCACTTTTGTTCCCTGGGCTATCTTAAAAAATTCTGCTCTAGGCCAAAAGTTGACTGACTTGATTCAGGACTTATTCTTTTTTTTTCCTTGGGTTTTTATTTTGTGCCATACAGCTCAAAAGAGTTTGCATTGAGTTATATTTATCTCCAGAAATGGGTACACTCCTGTTCTTGTCACTTCCTTATTACAAAGCCTGCAGTCCCTGGAGAGTTTCTCTCAAGAGTTCTTCCCTGTTTCTGATTTTCTGGTACAACCCTCAGCTGTGGAGGCTGGTGGAAAATAGTTTTAAAGGTAGTGCAGTTTTGCTCTGTGTCGATTCAGGACTTATTCTTAATTGTTATTTATATTTGAAGTGTTTTTGCACGTTAGGCATTACTCCATAGCATATCAGAAGAGGTTATAGATTTATGAACAAATCTTAAGCTTGTGGAGCAGAAACTTAGTAAGGCCTGTGTTTGTGATATTCTGAACCTCTCGTGATTCTGGACTCTGAGGGCAAGTAGTTTATTGGGCTATTTCAGAGTTATATTAAAAGCTAACCTATAACTTCTCCATTAAAACTAACTCTACAAAACAGTGTATATGTTTTTTCAGGCTGCAGAAGATGTCAACGTTACTTTTGAAGATCAACAAAAGATAAACAAATTTGCACGGAATACAAGTAGAATCACAGAGCTGAAGGAAGAAATAGAAGTAAAAAAGGTATTGAAAATACAGATCTTATTTAAGAAAAATAAAAGTTCTTCATGCTATAGCTTTTTAAAACTAAATTCAGTAATATGTGATTATATCTGTCTGGGCTCTTTGTTGTAGATGACAGAATACACTCTAGTGAGTTTAAGAAGGAATACGTTGTTTAAGGGAGGTGAGATGGCGTACAGATTGTTGAGGGGAGTGACCCTCGGCTGAGGGTCTAGGAGCAGGTCCCAGAACCAGAGAACTTGGCTGGTGATGGAGCTGCTGTTGTCGCCACTGATCCCAGAGCCAGCTGCCCCCTCCACCATGGGGACGCTGCCCCTCAGTCCTCGGAACACTGGGCTACTGCCGTGCCCAAGCCTGTGTGTCAGAGGCTTGTGCCCAGCCTCTTCTCATGCAGCTCTCCTGGGTTGAAGTCCAGTTCAGGTGTCTTTGATTAGTGGAATTTATGTTATTACTTGCTTTCATCCTATCATCAAGCAAAGCTGAGAAATGCAGGTTTGTGTTTGTGTTCGTGTTTTTATTCTACTATAAGAAGGCAGAAGTCACAAGGTGGGAAACAAAGTAGGAGACATTTTGAGCGGCCGTGGATACCTCCACTGTCCGCTGCAGGGGGCTTATAGCAATCTGGAACTATCTAAAGGACAGTGTGTTAGTGAGCTACGTGCTTCCTTATGAAATGCTATCTAAAAATGTAAGAAACTTATTTTAATGTGATGATACCTGTGTGAAAGAGTCCCTCAAAGAGTTGAGGTCCCCAAATTAAAATTGGCTTTTAGCCTCTATTAAGGAATTTTGAATACATTCTTCATTGCCGTTCACTTTTGTATTTACAGAAACAACTCCAGAATTTAGAAGATGCTTGTGAGGATATCATGCTTGCAGACGACGACTGCTTAATGATACCTTATCAGATTGGTGATGTTTTCATTAGCCATTCTCAAGAAGAAACACAAGAAATGTTAGAAGAAGCAAAGGTATGTTGGAGTCTCTCCCTGGGTGATGAAGTCTAAGCCTTAAAGTAGGATTTATGTCATTATAAAATAGAATGTGTAATTTTAGGTATAATGGAAAATAAGGGATGATAGCTAATATTTCATGCATTCTTACAATGTCCCAGGCCTGCTCTGAATGTTTTGTAAGCATGATTTTGTTTAATCCTAACGATGACTCTATGGGATAATACTGGGAATCCCAATTGAGAGTTGAAGAAGAATCGAGGCTTAGAGAGCTTATGGGACTTCCTCAAAATGACAAAGGGAATCCTCTTTGCCTCCAGAACCTGTGTTCTAAGTTAATAGTATTTAGAAAGTACAGAATATTATAAAGTAGAAAAGTCACCCGTAATCCCACTACCCAGAGATAATCGTCCATAATAAACATTTTCATGTACTTCTTTTATGTTCTCTCCTCCTCTTTCTCTGTGTATTTTTGCTTCACGTTTTGGTCACTTAATGTCCTAGTTGGGTATTATCTTGTTCCATTTAATGTTCATTTATCCAGCAGATCTTCACTGGGAGCCTGTTCTAGGCCAGCTACACGTGCTTTAAGAACATCAAATTTGATGACTGTTCAATGTCATGTTGGTGGACATTGATTCAGCCCACTGTCCTCCTGTTGTTACATTAACTTGTTTTTGCTGTTTTCCTATGGGAATATTGTGGTGAGCATTCTTAAACCTAAACCTTTGTTCACATGTAGAAAGTTCTTTTAAGGAAATAATCAGAGAAGTGTAATTCCTGGGTGAGAGTATGGATTCACTGACATTTGGGCTCGTTAAAAATTCAGATTATTGAGCCCAACCCCAATAATTTCTAATTCAGGAGGCCTGGAGTGGAGCCCTGGAATTCATATTTCTCACAAGCTTCCAGGTGATCTGGGGGCCACCCTTTGAGAACCACTGGCCATATTTCTAAACTAATAACGTTGTCAATACTAGGCATTCTTCTTTTGTTCCTGATATTAATGGGTACATATATTATTTGTGTGATTCCATTTTTTTCTTTGTCATGTTTAGGAAAAATCCTTTTGATCCTGGCCAGGAAGGAATTTCTGACATTCCATGCATTTTGTGTGGCAAAGCTGCTGTTTCATAAATGAGGCTCTAATTACTGCTCTTTCAAAGTCTAACTCCAGGGGCCTCGTAGTTAGGGAAATTTCTGCCAGGTTTTTTGGGTTTTTTTTTTTGCGGTACACGGGCCTCTCACCGTTGTGACCTCTCCCGTTGCGGAGCACAGGCTCCGGACATGCAGGCTTCGCGGCCATGGCTCACGGGCCCAGCTGCTCCGTGGCATGTGGGATCTTCCCAGACCGGGCACGAACCCGTGTCCCCTGCATCGGCAGGCGGACTCTCAACCACTGCGCCACCAGGGAAGCCCTCTGCCAGGTTTTGACAATAAGTTGTTACTTTTAATTATTGGTGAGTGTGTGAATTTTTATCATTTCCTCTAGTTCCATAGTTATTTTTGTGGGAAGTTGGAAAAGGCTGTGTCAGAAACCAGGCCCGTGGTAAACTGTTTACCCTAAATGTTTGAATGTCATTCTTTCTTTATTAGGATATGATAATTTAGGAATTAATTTTCTTTTATTTTATTCTGTTTTTTAAGTCAGCCAAAACTGAGAAAAGCTTGATTTATTCTATAATAAGCAAATATAGATCATGAATGAAAAATGCCCCACATTCAGACTTTTGGTTTAGATTTAATTATCAGTGTTATTTAGCTGCCTGTCCAAGTTTAGAAAGTTTTTGACCTAAAATTCTTCCCCAATATTATTTCATCCACAGATGCTCAGAAATCATCCAACTGAAGAGAATTAATTTAAACTAATTTTTTTTTCCAGAAAAATTTGCAAGAAGAAATTGATGCCTTAGAATCCAGAGTGGAATCAATTCAGCGGGTGTTAGCAGATTTGAAAGTTCAGCTATATGCAAAATTTGGGAGTAACATAAACCTTGAAGCTGATGAAAGTTAAACATTTTATAATACTTTTTTAATTTGTTTAATAAACTTGAATATTGTTTAAAATGATAAATTCCCTTCTTCAAATGATATGGAAAGCAAAACTTTTTTTAAAATTTTCATTTATTTAATGGAAACGCCTATTTTCACATGTCTTGCTTATTTATTTTATATTTTTAAAAGAAGACAGTATTCATCTATGTATTTTGCATAACAATTATATCAAGTGTAGGGGCTTTATGTCATGTTATTAAAATCAGTTAAGCAATCGTTTGTTTACGTTTCTATATTATCATTTAGAATATTTGTGCAATTTTTATTTTAAGAAAATTTAACAGTTAACATGTGTCATGTTGTTTATCTACTATGTCTATTGCAGTTGCCACTTAGAGATGGTAAAAGCACTGCAGAAAGATCCGGTCCTACATCTGTCTACTTTTACTCACTTCACGACTAAAACTTTGTCATATACTAAAACAAATGTATATATTTTCTTTAAATATGTGTAGTATATATTACATCTAAGCATGTGTATTTCACATATAGATCTTGGTTTAAGAGTCCAGATGATGCTGAGACAAGTGAGGCATGTTGAGCTTCATACACAGAGCAGAACAACACAGATATACCAATAGAAAGAGATGTTTGGGTGTTTTTTTAATTATAAGTTTTAGATTTTATTTTAGTGCTTTGCAATTAAGTGGGGTTTGTATTGATAATGGTGTGGAAGTTAAGCAGCTGTGTGTTTAAAAATAAGGCTTTTTTCCTTAAAGAGTACATTTACTCCCTACTGCCCCTGCAAAAGATAACCATTTTGGGATTTAGAAGACCTAATTGTATTAACTTTCCAGCAGGTGGCACTGATATGCCAAAATACCAATGGAGGAATCATAATACCCAAGTGAGGATACTTCTGGGATTAAATGTCCATAGTTTTAGAGGAAATGTCATTTTTTTCACTTTCAAGGCTAAGCATTGCATATGTATCTTTTTGGTTAAACGTTTAGAAACAATTCAGGCTTAAAGGTAGAATATATAATTCTAAAATTCTTCACGACTTAAAGGCAAACTTTTTTTTTTTGGCAGTACGCGGGCCTCTCACTGTTGTGGCCTCTCCTGTTGCGGAGCACAGGCTCCGGACCTGCAGGCTCAGCGGCCATAGCTTCATGGGCCTAGCCGCTCCCCGGCATGTGGGATCTTCCCGGCCTGGGGCACGAATCCGTGTCCCCTGCATTGGCAGGCGGACTCTCAACCACTGCGCCACCAGGGAAGCCCAAGGCAAACTTCTAAATTGCTGCAAATTTTCCCAAGGAGTGATATTCAAATTCTAGGAAATGACGCTTAGAAGAATATGTTTTCTTCTGTGCATTTGGTTAGAAGTGTGAGACTGGGGAAGTGTATTGTAGCAGGAAACAGATAACACCCTCAAATTAGACAAGTTGGAGAAAATTTGAGCCAGGATTCCAAAGGTGGAGGGTAGCCACTAGGAGTGTCTCGTACCCACAGAGGCTGGTGGGGAGGGAGTAGCCACCCCCTTCACTCTGGAGCTTAGGGAAGGGCTGCCTTCATTTGAAGAGGGGCACAGCCAGCCAGGGACATCCCTGCAGTGACAGAGCCAGGGGACTGGACACCCTGACCTCATTCTCCCTCCAGAAGCCAGCTTGTGTCCACCATTGGCCAAACCCATTGGGAATCCAGAGGTAGTCCATAGAAGTCGGTCTTTTGCAGGGTCCGGGGGAGGTGAATGGATGGATCTGGAGGGCCAGTTGGAAGATTCAGCCAGAGGCTGGCTAAAATTGAACCTTTTAGAAATGTTAGCATTGAAGGCTCATCTGACTTATGTGCCAGAAACTGAGTTGTATAAACTGGCCAGGACTGAAAATTTTGTAACCACATTAGTGGATAAGCCTAATACAAAAAAACCAAACATCTAATGGGGGGAGGGAGGGGGATACATTATTGCTAACTTTATACCTTATTTTTTAAAGTGTACCTGTGAAGTAAACTTACGAAGGACATCAGAAATATTTGATTCCCATTTTAAATTGATTCCTAAAGTGTCCGTCAGCCTTTTCCTATTTTTATTAGTAAATTCATTGGGCTAAGGTGAAGGCTATGAACTGAATGTACTGCATCTGATAAAATCCAGCCGCGTAGTTTTTTTGTTTGTTTCTGGTTTTTTTTTTGCAGTACGCGGGCCTCTCACTGTTGTGGCCTCTCCTGTTGCGGAGCACAGGCTCCGGACGCGCAGGCTCAGCGGCCATGGCTCACGGGCCCAGCCGCTCCGCGGCATGTGGGATCCTCCCAGACTGGGGCGCGAACCCGTGTCCCCTGCATCGGCAGGCGGACTCTCAACCACTGCGCCACCAGGGAAGCCCCGCGTAGAAGTTTTGATCTGGATTTGTCACCACTTTTTTTGGACAGTAATCCTGGTTTTTATATACAATTACTAGTTTTAGAAAGTGCAACTTTTTTTTTTTTTTAAAGCAATGCAGGCTAAACGAAAGATATTTGTAGAAAAAAATTGACCATCAGGCTGCTGGCTTGCAAACTCATGTGCACAATCTGCTACGTCTTATCCAGGCATTGACAGGAAGTAAATAATAGATAATTTGCTCTGCAGTGAGGGTCTTAGGAGCTCGTGCTGCTGACTTTAGTTTTTAAATACTTCTCAAATCTGTCCATTTCTTTCTATCTCCACAACCACCACTAGGCTTATCCAAGCCTTAAGAGCTCTACTCAAAACCACGACTAATTAGGGGAGGGATGGGGAGTTGGAGGGTGTTGGGGAGGGATACCATTTGATATAGAGCTCTGACAGCTGGAGGCCAGGGGGAATTTCTCAAGGGCTTTGAATAGAAAGGTGGTATATATGATTGGAACAATATTTTAGAATAATTTGGCAGTTGATTGGTGGGTTTTACTACAAAGTGATGGAGGAAGGGATACCAGATGTTACTGCACTTTCTTTGGTGCATAGATCCAGTTGGCAGAGGAAAAGAAAGAAAAGTAAGCTAGGACCTGGACAGAAGGTGAGAGATGTAGGTCTTGACAGTGATTGGAGAGATGAAGGTTCAGGAAGGAGGAGAAACCAAAGAGAACTTGGTTTTGAGCACAGGCCAAGTACAGCCTGCAGTACGTTTTCTTTGGCGCTCCTAGTTAAAAAAAAAAAAAATTTTTTTTTAAGTGTCTTGCCACAATAAAATCAGGAGCTCTCACATAAATGCAGTTTGGCCAAACATTGGGACCACATTTCCAGCTGGCATCTTCAGCCGCTCACCCATTGGACAGAGCGGTTCGCCAGTTCGCCCCGCCCACTCCCCTCATTTGCATACTTGCCGGGCGCCCGCGCACTCTCGGCTTTGCTACCCCCGGAAGCCTGGGGGACCCCTGGAAGCCCGTGGAATGGTTAACAAAGGCAGGAAAGTCGGAAGTGTCTGGTCTATCCAGCAGGAAAGGGGAGACTGAGAGAAGAGCATGAGTTTGGCCTTCGACACTTGGAGTTGCTAGGACGCCAGTCCTGTGCCGATGTAAACTTGGCTCTTGGAAGGTAGGTTGAAACTTCTTTTTTCCGGGGCTAAACCTGAGGCGCTGCTGCCTCTGAGTAGAGCTGCCGCTAGACGGCGGCGGCATAACGCTAAAGTTGGGAAGACAGGTGGGCCGAGGTCGAGGCCTACGGAGCCAGAGTGGGTTTGGGAACCCTTGCCTGCAGCTACCCGTCCTGGGGCCTGCGGAAGACGGCTGACCGACCAGGCCTGGGCAGCCACGCGCCGTCGGGGCTTAGAGGGGAACAGGCCTGTAGGATACAGGCGGGAGTCTGCGTTTGAGCCTCTACTTCCCAGATTCCACGTGAACCTGGGGCTGTCCCCACTCCATGCAGGACTGGGGAGATATATTTTAGGACCATTTTCATCCTAGAGAAGTGCTTCTTAACGTTTCAAGTACACACACATCATTGGGGGATTTTGTTAAAACGCAGATTCTGGTTCAGTGGGTTCGTGCTGGTGCCTGGGACTCTGCATTTCTAATAAGCTTCCAGATTATTCTGATATTGCTGGTCAGTGGGCCATACCTTGGAGAGCCCAGGTAGCTTTGTAATGGAAGAGAAGAGGACTTAGGAAAGAATGCAGGTGGGAGAAAAAGAACCATCAAAGGAGACAGAGGCTGCAGTAGTGAGGGGGGGGTGTAGAATCTTACACATCTTACAGATGAAAAGGTTTTCGCAGGACTAAACCCTGAAAAATCGTTTTCTCCATTGGGCATGATGCTGAGGGAGACGATGGATAGAATAGTTGCCTTCAACAACTATTTATAGAAACTGGGGGTGGAACCCAGTGTTTTAACAAGCCCTCCAGGTGATTGTGATTCAGCTAAAGAACTATCTCGGCTCCAGTTATTCAGTCTGTGTGGGGTTGGGAGGGAGAAACCAAACACCAACTGAGAATTCTCAACGCACAGTTATAGTGGGGAAAAGAGTAACAAGATACCGGAGCATCAAAGAAGACTGACCCATCCTGCTTAGGGGTGAGGGTAGCTAGAAGTGTCCTGCTTGCTGGGGGTAAACAGATTATAAAAGATTAAGCAGTGGTGATTGAGATTTGGAGGCAGAAGTGAAAAGTATCTTTACAAGAAAGTTAATAGTGGAAGGAAGGAGATAGACTATCATTTAATGCCATTACTGTGTCGATGGAAGGACGTTTTTTGGGTTTGTTTTCTTTTCTTTTTTTTTTTTTTTTTTTTTTTTTTTTTTTGCGGTACGCGGGCCTCTCACTGCTGTGGCCTCTCCCTTTGCGGAGCACAGGCTCCGGACGCGCAGGCTCAGCGGCCATGGCTCACGCGCCCAGCCACTCCGCGGCATGTGGGATCCTCCCGGACCGGGGCATGAACCCGTGTCCCCTGCATCGGCAGGCGGACTCTCAACCACTGCGCCACCAGTGAAGCCCGGTTTGTTTTCATTTTTAAGATCAGGGAATATATGAGTCCATGTAGGAGTAGATAGCAAGGAATCCAGGAGAGAAAATGATGGAAAAATCAAGGGACAAGAGATAAAGAAGCACAGCAGGGGAAGGGTCCGTGTGAAGGAAAAGGATAACACGGTGCTTCTATCAACAGTAAACCGGAAAAACGCACAATTAATTTACATTTTATAAAAGCTCTTCCTTGAGGAATAAATGATAGAAAAAAGATTCAGAATAGTGATTAATTCTGGAGGGGGAAGAAGATATGACTGGGGAGGCAAAGACAGGAGCCTGGGTCGTGGGTACATAGCTGTTTACTTTCAATATGTTATATTCAGTGTGAATCCTTTGTGCTAACATGAAATCACTCGCAATAACAAGTGTTTATAAAACTGTGTTAGTTATGGTACAAATAAACCAGAAAGAAGTGTGTGTTGTGAGGTTGTTACTGATATTTAACTGCATCACTTTCAACATTTTTTTGTGTCATTTGACATAAAACTGAGTATTGTTAACGCTCCTTTTTTTTTTTTTTTTTTTTTTTTCCTGCGGTACGCAGGCCTCTCACTGCTGTGGCCTCTCCCGTTGCGGAGCACAGGCTCCGGGCGCGCAGGCTCAGTGGCCATGACTCACGGGCCCAGCTGCTCCGCGGCATGTGGGATCTTCCCGGACCAGGGCACGAACCCCTGTCCCCTGCATCGGTTGGCAGACTCTCAACCACTGCGCCACCAGGGAAGCCCCACAATTCTTTATTAAAGATTAGATATGCACAGATACACAGACACACAAATGCACACGCACATACATCCGTACTGGGCAGAACTTGAAATTTGGTTTAAAGATTTGGTATAAAAATTTTGGAGGACAGTAATTAGGGCTTGTTTGTAGGTGTTTCTCAGTAACTAGTTTTCTTGTAGAGCCTGCATTCTGATGCCTGAAATTAATTCTAATGATACTAAGAACGAGCATTGAGGGCTTACATGCTGGCACTGTTCTGAATGCTTTTTATGTATTAATTCCTTTCTCATGATAACTCTTTGGAATAGATTCTATTATTACCCCTCATGGTACAGGTGTGGTAAAAGGTTTATAGAGGATAAGCAATTTGCCCCAAGTCTTACAGCTTAGGTAGCAAATGGGCTGTTAATGAATGCATAGACTGTACTGCTGAGACTTCTTTTCGTTGGTGATTTTGTCCTTTGACTGATGAAAAAGACTTTCAGATAGCTTCTCAACTGTTCATGTAAATGTATATGTGTATGTATGTATAAAATATAACATTAAAAGAAGAGGGAAAAGAAAGAATGGAAATGAGTAAGAAAGAGAAAAGTAAATAAATTGGCCCAGAATCTGCACGTTAGATTAACATGCTCTGAGCTTCTGGCAGCTAAGGCAAAGAAAGAAAAATGATGGGTAAATACCATGGTAGAAAGAGTGATACCTACCAGTATCTCAGGAGAAAGGAAAAAAACGTTTTTCAAAGGAGTAAACCCTGAAAAAAAATTTCCCCTATTGGTCACTGACTTTGAGTAGTGGAGTAGATGTTAACTTCAACACCTGCTTCAGAAGAAATGCAGGAGCAGAATTCACATGGCCAATTCTTGTAGCAACTTGTTAACCTCAGTCCAGTGGAAGGAAATCAGAGAGAGGCTGATGATAACCAGCCAACATCCATAGGCATGGTCTGAGCACTTTATATATGTCCACTCAGTCCTCACAGCCCTATAAGGCACAGGCTTTTATTATCACCGTCTCCATTTTACAGACGACAAAAAGGAGGCCCAGAAGAAATTAAGTGCCCTGCTCAAGGCCCCACAGTCTTTAGTAGGGGAGCGAAGACTCAAGTCTAGGCAGTGGGGCTTCAATCTGTGCACCTAAACACTTGATTTCAATACTGATATGCAAGTGTAGAATCTTCCAGCAATCCCTCTAGATCCAAGGACAGCCCATAGGTAAGTTCAAATTCAGAATTTCCCCTAGAAATGGGTAGGAATTAGAGAGCAGAGTAGTGACGGCCTTGGTGTATGAGCCATCGTAAAAGACCCATTTCAGTGGGAACCCATTTCACTGCAGTCCTGTAAGGTGAAGGAAGGTCTCTGGTTATGCCCGTAGAGCGTCTGGAGTCTTGAACTTGGCCTTGTGCACCACTGTACACAGTAATATTGGGTACACGGGGAGGGGTCATTTCTGTTGGAAACGGACAGTGAATGCTAGTCGTAATTTCTCATTTATTTTGTAATCATATGTCTAACATTCACAGTCGTCTCGGAGTTTGCGGTAACATTGGAATTATTGGTAGAGTTTGTCCGGTAGATGTCAACAAAACCCATGAGGGCACAGATGTAGATGAGCAGATGTACTAGGAAATGGAATTAAATCCTCCTCAGGATGTGATTGCAGTGGAAAACAATTGGCAGTGGAAAACTTGGATTTAATGAATAATCTACTAATTATTATCTTAAACCATTCAGCTCAAACTTACGAAGTCCCAATTGCAGTAGCTGGCAGTGGCAAAAGAACTATAATTAAACTAAACTAGCCCCTAAATATGATGAAACTTGCGTCCAAGCTGACTCTTGATTTGGTCCACATCTCCATTGGTGGTCTCTACCACCTTGGTCCAGTGGCCATGATCGCTCATGTGGACTATTGCTCATTTCTTGTAATGAGTCTCCCAGACTCTGTCCTTCTTGACACACTCCCTTCTATTCATTATTTTTACCCAGTAGCCAGATACATTTTTTTTTTTTTTTTTTTTTTGCGGTACGCGGGCGTCTCACCGCTGTGGCCTCTCCCGTCGTGGAGCACAGGCTCCGGACGCGCAGGCTCAGCGGCCATGGCTCACGGGCCCAGCCACTCCGCAGCATGTGGGATCTTCCCGGACCGGGGCATGAACCCGTGTCCCCTGCATCGGCTGGTGGACTCTCAACCACTGCGCTACCAGGGAAGCCCCAGTTACATTTTTTAAGACTACAAATCTAATTCCCCTCCCCTCAAAAAAAAAAAAAAAATCCTCTTCTCAGTAGGAGTCATAGAAAACAAAACACCTCACCTGGCCTGCTTAGTGTGAACCCTGCCTGCCTCTCCATTGCTGCTCACCTCTGCACTAGTTCCAGTTCCCCAGGTTTGTCATGCTCCCTTCAGTCATGGGACTCGTACCTTCGCCAGATCTAATCCCCCCAGTTAACCTTCACAGCCCATGTGCCTCTCCTTTGCGGCACACGTGGCTAAAACACTGATAGTTATCTGTGCAGCTTGTTGGTATGTCTTCCTCATGAGATGAAGTCAGGGACCACTTTGATCTCGTGCTCACTCTTGTATTCTCAGCCCGACCCACCATGCAATCTGGCACACCCTAGTGCTCAATCTTTATTATGGGCCAGCAATTCCACTCCTTGGTAGGGATCCAATAGACATGAGAGTTTGTGTCCATCAAAAGGCATATACAGAAATGCTCATAGTGACTTTATTCTGTTCTGGAAACAACCCAATTTCCATCAACAGGAAAATGGAGAAATAAATTGTGGTCTATTCATAAAATGAAATACTACACAACAATAAAAAAGAACAAATTACAGTGACATGCAAGAAAACAGATGAGTCTCACAGATATAATGTTGAGTGAAAGAAGCCAGACACAAAAGAGTATGTTGTGTATGATTCCATTGATAGGAAGTTTAGCAATGGTGGAGGGTAGGGGAAGGTCACCTTTTAGAGAAGGATAATAATAAGAACCACTTAGGGAGCATTTACTAAACCACAGGCACCCGATAGATCCCTTATGCCTTAACTAACACACCCTCCACAAACCCTGTGACATTGATTCTTTAATGATTCCCATTTGTCAGATGAGGAAAGCTCTGGGAGGAGGGACACCTTGCTGAGACCACACTGCTGGTAAGTGCAGCACTGAGTCCACTGCTTCTCCCCGTGATCTTGCTCTGTCCTGACAATTATATTAGCTGCTGCACAAGAACCGTTGCCTGGGGCTGCTAGGCCAAAAGATTGCATGAGATAGCAAAGGCCAAGCATTCCCCAACAGGCCTGGGACAGGGTAAGGACTCAATAAATAGTGTCTATTATGATTCATCCTATGAAAAAACGGAGGCTCAGAGTGGTTGCTCAAGGCCATATAACTAAGTAACATTGCATTTGTACTGTTTTGACCGTGAATACTATTGTGTGGATTGATTCTAAGTGACTTCCATACTTACCCTGAATGCAGCACCATATAGTGATTTTCATGGTCGCTGAGCACTTTTGTCTTCCTGAACCTTTTCCTCCATAAGACATACTGAAAAGTATATTTTATGACTGCCTGGGCATAAAGACAAATGTAACTCAGGCTGGTTTAGTACATTCAATATTTTTTTTGATTTTAGAAGAAATGAAAATGTTTTCTTGGGCTCCTAAGTTACCGTATGGGCCCCAGGCATTATGTCCACTGGGACTAATGGAGAAGTAGGCTCTGTTGAATGCAGATGGGATTGTCAGGTGTCAGTGATGAAGATGGTGGGTTTCTCTGGGGGAGTAAGGGAGAAAAATGCACTTGAAGATAGAATTCTTTTTTGATGGGAAGAGATTCTACTTCTTTTTTTAAATTGCCATGGTTACTGTAAAATATTCAGCCATCAGCATGACATGACATTTGAGTTCAAATGATAGTGAAGACTTTTTGATGTAATAAAAAAGCAGAAAACAATCTAAAAAAAAAAAAGAGACCACCATTCACAGAAATGGTGTTTTGTATCATTTTATCTGATTTGGAATGGGGTGGGGAGGAGGAATTGATGAAATGCTATAAAACACTAGAGTTTAAATAGGCCTTGATGTAAATAATGAGTCATGCTTTCAGCCTTTCAAAGTATTTGATGCTAGTTTCAGGTTAGATAATAGTTTATTGGAGGCAATATAAATATGTAGGGACTGATAGCATCAAGTATCACATAGAATACAGGTTTCCCTGAAAGTTTTAAATTACCTATTTGCCTTGAGTCTGGACCATTCTAGAAGGCCTTTGAAAAACCATGGAAGGAAAAAAAAAAGCCCTCAAGCAACTTGGATGGTATTTGTCCGTGGAATTTGAATTGCTCTTACCTAGTAACTGGTGTTTGTAACATTTTATGGAGGTCTTTAAAAAGAAACAAACACAGGAATGGGGGAACTAAAGTAACGCGCTGCACAAGTTCTAAATTTTACACAACAGGGTGCTTACACATCTTCATTCTGTGCGCTTAATGACAGCTGTGTGCCACGGCAGGACAAGGGGAAAGTGTGAAATATGGGTTAATTTCGGCGTTACAGCTGCTATTAACACAGAACCAAGACAGCACAAAGACAACCTACTCTTCTGTCAAGAGTGGCAGGTGTAATTGCTCTAAGGACCAAGTAATGTGAGAACAGATGAACGTGAGACCGAGAGGAAAGCCATTGTGAAGGCAGAGAAAATGGGTTAAGCCATCACGCAATTATCTGATGCCTTTGGTCCTCATCATGGTGAATGAGATAATCTTACCCCGAACCAAGGTGCGTTCAGACCAGAAATGCTAGGCCTGGGTCTAACCCAGATGTCTCCCTCCCGTGGAGCTCCCAAAAATGAACAAAGCAGGCTGGGCGAGGAGCAGCTGCCCTGGTTAGACGTGGCAGGTCTCCCTAGTTCACCACAGTTTATTGTCTCCTCAACGGTCAAGTCCCTGAGGCTTTTACGGAAGAGGGATTTCTAGTCATCTTTCATTTTAGGCTAACATTGTAGTTGTTAGAACACTTGGGAGGTGGGGAGGTGTCAGTGACAGTCAAGGACGTGCCCCATGTCAAGGAAGAAATGACCCTTGGCTTCAGCCAGCAGTTGTCATGTTGGAATTTGGGCAAGAGTTGCTGAGGCTTCAGATTGTCCAAAAAAAGCCAGAAATTGAATTTCTTTCAGTTTGAAATCTTGCAATTTTAAATGTTTCCAAATCATTCAAAAATTTAAAATCCGTTAAGAACAGAACAATAAGGCATGAACAACCAACATCTGCAAACCCCAGTCCACAGACCACCAACTTTTGCCAGTTCATAGGGGAATGGAAACATCAATCAGTAGGGCTCTGTGAGGGCTGACAAAAGCCCTTTAACTAATAGTAGAAAAGAAAATCTCATCTTTTCCTTTGGAGGTTTACACTCCCGAGTTTGGACACTCTTCAACAATGTGTTCCCTTTCTTCAACCTGAAGAAAAAGTTAGTAAATATATACGGCAGGGATATTTTTTACAACATCACTAAGTTGTTTAAATGTGGTTTTAGTTTCTTAGTTTCTATGATGGGTTAAAAGAGATTTCAATACATTGCTCAAAAAATGACATTTCTTCAGTAGATGAAAAAGCAGTAAGAGACAGAGTTTGTTTTTTTTCTTTTAATAACGGTCAAGAAAACATCTAAACAATCTTGAATACCACCGGAGAGCGTTCACCAGTAAGTCAATAAAGCAAAAGGGTTATTAACCTCAAGACAGATGCTGTTGCGATCACAGAAAAACCATCTGCCGTGCACCATTTTTTTATTGACACTTCAGGGTAAACTAATAAAACTCTCCATTTCAATTAAGTTTTGGAAACTCAAGTGCCCTCTTTCTCAGATGCTGCAAACGGGCATAAAACTGCAGCAGCCACTTTTTTTTTTCCCCCAATCTCCTCTTGCCTTAGGCTGTAGAGCCAATGGCACATTCTAGCATTTCCTTCACCACAGTCCTTGACACAGGAGTCCATGAGATGTGATGTTAACAGAAGGGGGAAAGGTTAAAACCTTTCTTTATTTTTGCAGGTGAGCTTGTAGAGCTGTTTTGAAATTAAATGTGGCTTTAAAGTGTGCTTTCTGTTTCTTTTCAAGACCTCCTAGAATCCTAGGTTGAGCTGGAAGGGATCTTGGGGAATTTTAATACAGCTTTAATGGAGAGGAGAATCAAGGTGCAGAACAGCTGACTCAGTCAGGGTCAAAGAGCAAAAGAATCCGTTTCAATTCCATGTCTGTGGTAGGCAGCCTTCTAAATCGACTCCCAGTGAGTGACCCCTGCCTCTTGGTATTCATGTTTTTGTGTAATCCTCTCTTTTTGAATGTTGGCTGATCCTCTCTTTTTGAATGTTGGCTGGACCCAGTGCCATTCTTCTAATGAATAGAATACGCCAGAAGTTATAGGATGTCACCTTTGTGTAGGTTACAAAAGACTGTGGCTACCATCTTGCTTGCCCTCTTTCTCACTGGTTCTCTCTCTGTCTCTGTCTCTCTTTCTCTCTCTGGCTCTTCTCACATGCTTGCTCTGATAAAGCCAGCTGCAGCTGGGCAAAGAACTGAGGGAGGCCACTGACCAACAACCAGTCAAGAACCGAGGCCCACAGGCCCATAGCCCTGGAGGGACTAAATCCCACTCACGTGAGTGGACCTACAATTGGATCCTTCAGATGAGACCATATCCTCACCAACACCTTGGTTGCAGCCTCATGAGAGATCCTGAGCCAGGCACCCAGCTAAGCGATGAATCCCTGATCCATAGAAACTGAGAGGTGACCTCTGTGTGCTATTTTCAGCTGCTCAGTTTTAGGGAAATTTGTTACACAGCAATAGATAACTAATACAATGTCCCAGGACTCTTGACTTTTAGGCCACAGTTCTTAGTCCAGTTGGCTGCCTTTCTTTATATTCTTTGTGTATATTTTTTCAATTATTTTGTCCACATCCTATTATCGGTCACTGGCAGGACTCTGTACTGGGCAATGTCCGAAAAACAAAGATGAGGGTGTCAGAGTCCTTATTCTTACAGAATTTTGCTTCAGTAATAAGAACCACATTTTAAAATAGCCATCTTGGTGGCCAAACAAAAAGACTTCTGTAGGGACCAATAAAGACCAGTTTCTTTGTTGGGAAAATTAATATAACGATGCCTACATTGTTGGACTGTTGTAAGAAAAATTAGCAGAAGTAGTGCCTTCTGTGTGCCAAGCGTTGCACTGAGCATATTGTGGATATTAACCTATTCAGTCCTCACCACTCGATGATGCAGGCAGTAGCATTAGTCCCATTTTCACAGACAAGGAACCTGAGGCACAGAGATGTTAAACAAGGTCACACTGGTAAAAATCGGCAGAAAAATGATTCACGTCTCGGGTGTTTGGGTTCTCGAGTCTGCATTTTAACTACTTTACTCTCCTGTTCCTAGAGAAATGAAGAATAATGGGATTACATATGTAAAATGCTTAGCACAGTGTCTGATATTTTTAAGTGCTCAGTAAGTGGTTGCTGTGGTGATGATGATGATGATTATCAAAGATACACTTCTGTTGCTGCATTAGCTGGCAGCAGCAGATCCTGTATCTAACAGAGACGTTATGAGTTTCTGATGAAAGCTGACCCAAAGCACTCAAATCCTTTAGGATGTCTGTCAAGTGAAGGAGGTGAATATTTTTTAAATGTTTGTACCTGAAGGTGTTAAGATACTTTTCTATTGAATATGATATAAAAAAAATGCAAAACAAATAACTGGCCCCAAATTTCTCCTCTAACTGGTTTCAGCTGAAAAGGAAATTTATTGGTGTGTAATAACTGAGCGTTCAGAGACAGGATTGGCTGCAGGCAAGCTGGATTTGGGGCTCACACAGTGTCACTTGGCTTTATTCCTGATGCCGTCTTCTGTGCTGGCTTTATTCTAAAGCTCCAGGCAGTGGTGCCCAGTATCTCCAATGCATGCTCTTCTGTCATCACGGAGAGATGACCTCGGTGGCTCTGTCTTCATATCTTTACAGGTTTAAGCCACTGGGGAGAATAAAAGCCTTCTTGGTGGCACTCACGAAAAACATCGAGATTCACTCTGACTGGACCAGCTTAGGTCACGTGCCCGTCCCTTACCCGAGTCAGGGAGACGTGGTGATTTGATGGGTGAGGCCTAGGCCACATGCTTTGTGCTAGAGCTGCAGGTGAAGCCTCATCCAGGTCCATGAACTGAGAACAAGGGGAATACTATCCAAAGATGTGGGAATTCTTTTTTTTCTTCCAAGTGACTTTATTATTTTATTACTTTTTAAAAAAATTTATTTACTTTTTGGTCCTTGTTGGTTATCTATTTCAAATATAGCAGTGTGTACATGTCAATCCCAAACTCTCAATCTATCCCTCCTCCCCACTCTTCCCTGCTGGTAACCAGAACTTCATTTTCTAAGTCTGTGAGTCTGTTTCTGTTTTGTAAATAAGTTCATTTGTATCATTTCTTTTTCAGATTCCTCATATAAGTGATATCATATGATATTTGTCTTTCTCTGTCTGACCTACTTCACTTAGTATGTTAATCTCCAGGTCCACCCATGTTGCTGAAGATGGCATTATTTTATTCTTTTTTATGGCTGAGTAATATTCCATTGTACAAATGTACCACATCTTTATCTATTTATCTGTTGATGGGCATTTAGGTTGCTTCCATGTTTTGGCTATTGTAAATAGTGCTGCAATTAACATTGGAGTGCATGTATCCTTTTGAACCATGTTCTTCTCCAGATATATGCCCAGGAGTGGGATTACTGGATCATATGGTAGCTCTACTTTTAGTTTTTTTTTTGTGGGGGAGGAGGGGTACCTGGGCCTCTCACTGTTGTGGCCTCTCCCATTGCGGAGCACAGGCTCTGGACGCACAGGCTCAGCGGCCATGGCTTACGGGCCCAGCCGCTCCTTGGCATGTGGGATCTTCCCAGACCGGGCACGAACCCGTGTCCCCTGCATCGGCAGGTGGACTGTCAACCACCGCGCCACCAGGGAAGCCCTATTTTTAGTTTTTTAAGCAACCTCCATGCTGTTCTCCATGGTGGTGTACCAATTTACATTCCCACCAGCAATGTAGGAGGGTTCCCTTTTATCCACACCCTCTCCAGCATTTATTGCTTGTAGATTTTTTGATCATGACCATTCTGACTGGTGTGGGGTGATACCTCACTGTAGTTTTGATTTGCATTTCTCTAATAATTAGCGATGTTGAGCATCTTTTCATGTGTCTCTTGGCCATCTGTATGGCCAAAGAAGTGGCAGGGGATATCAGGGAGGCCAATGGAGGATGTGCACTTCAAAGTGGTGAAGCCTTGAAATATCTACAAATTCCATAGCCAGTCCATTTAATTAATTTATTTTAATCCATTTTAGACAGAGAGTAAATAGATGAGCCTTGCATCATTTTGATCCTTCCTTTTGTTCTGTGTACTCTCTTTCGAACATGATTTTCAACAGTCAGCTTTCTTTTACAACTCTACATTTACAGTAAGTTATTGTAGCAAATCTTTTCTTAAATATACCTGCAAAATAAGAATTGACTGCTTTTTCTGGAAATGTGCCCAGTGCAGACATGTAGACTATAATTACCCCTTAGTTTTCTTGTTTAACCTTTTCAAGTGTCTTACAGCTTTCTCTCCTTCTGTATTTACATCTCTTTGAAAGGAGAGAAAAATGAAATGAATTCTTGGCCTCAGAAGGAAGTGAGTACCTAACAAAATTGCATCCCTTTGGAAACCAACTCGGTGGATAACCACACTTTGGCTTATTCGTAGTTGAATCCTTTGTATGGTTGACACGTCTTGGATGTTGTATAAGGGATTCAGTTACATCTTGTATTAGTTATCTGTGGTTGTGTAACAAATCGCACCGAGACGGAGCGGCTGGAAACAACAAACATCGATTGTCTCACGGTTTCTGAAGGTCAGGAATCTGGGTGCAGCTCAGTTGGGTGCCCCTGGCTCAGAGTCTCCCACAAGACTGTGACCAAGGCATCTACCAGGGGTATAGTCATCACAGGGCTCGATGGGGGATGGGCCTGCTCCCAGGCTCACTGACGCCGCTGTTGTCAGGCCTCAGAAGGTCTCCTCCATGCTCACTCACATGGCCCCTGAACTGGTCTGCCTCTCAACATGGCTCTTGGCTTCTCCCAGAGCAAACAGTGCAAGAGAGAGTGAGAGAGAGAGCACCCGGTATAGAAGACACAGGTTTTTGTAACCTAATCTCAGAAATGACCTCCCATCACTTCTGCCATTTTGTGTTCCTGAGAAGCAAGTCAGTGAGTCCAGCTCATGCCCAAGGGGAGCAGATTACCTGTGGGGAGAAATACTGGGAAACCAGAAGGTAGGCTCCCTGGGGACCATCTCAGAATGCTGCCCATTCACCTCTCTGTAAGAGGACCGCGTTATAGCACAGTTTAATCTCGAAGGTAACAAAAGAACCTGATTTATAAGGTGAGTACTTTTATAAAATTCCAGTGTTGACTGTGTGAGCATTTATTTTTCAAAATGGAATTGACATTTTTCTGTCTGGTGTACCATATTGACCCAGTTTGAGTTAAAAAAAAGGACTAGCTGAATTATTGATTTCCTTTGAAAAGACTTTCGTATTTGGTGACTTCTAGTTATACTTTGGGAATAGACAAAAAGAGACAACTGTGGATTTACCTACTGAAGAAATGGCTTTCAGTTTCATAAGATTCACTTTATAGCTTTTTACAAATAAGGTATCTTGAAGGAAAACTGAAAGAAGCAACTTGGAAATGTCTGAACAAATTAACAAAGGCTGTACAATTTGAGAAGAGTTGTGTTTCGTGTTATAGAAAGTGGGGTTATAGAGATGAAGAATGCTGTATAAATGGGTTAACACATGCCAACTGTACCATTTTTCACTTTGGCATATTAACATGCCTTTGATTCTATTCAAAGTCTGACTTATCTGGGAAAGGAAGGAGTAAGAGCAGCTAGAAAGTTGTTCATTCTTATTTATGCTTCGGAGTCAAAGAAAATGTGTTCCTCTTTCTAAAAATGTGTGTGTGCGTGTGTGCGTGTGTGTGCACTTTCCTTTTGATTGCGGTTACTTACAAGGCACATGGAAATAACGGAATTAAATTTCCTCCTTAAGCTATAAACCTTTATAAAGGTTGCTATAAATGTCATAACTACTTTGTTTCCTGAAAAGTAATTTTCCTGTCAGTCTGATCAGTTCCTTGGAGATACCATATTATTAGTCTGTGATGATTTCTTTAAAGTGCATCAAAGTATATGCTTCAGTGTGCTTTTATCATTTCACTGCCTTACAGTGAATTTTTCACTAACTTCAAGGCTTGTTTCTAAGTCACTAATTATTCATAAAGATGGCAAAATTGCTTTATTTTATCCTCCAAGTGCAATGCATTAAAGTTTAAGGAAGACCTTAACAGAGCTTAAAATGCCAAAAAGAGCTGAGGAAATGGAAAGTCATCCCCAGCTAAAATGTGAATTTAAAAGAAGAAGGAATGAGGCTGGGGAGGGGGAGGAGGAGAAATCGGTGGGGGAGGGGGGTAGACAGACTGCGCTTAGAAACGGTGATGTGATGAGACATGCAGGGAAGTAGGAAGAAGGAAAAGGTAGAAGGAAGCTATGGTTGAACATTTATCAGTAATTGAGCATTATCCTCAATGTTCACAAGGTACATTCGCAAACAATCCCAGAAATGAACAGAAAGGTCAGGAAGGCAACAGGGATTGTCATGCTCTTAAAACAAAGCATCTAAACCATCACTTAATTCAGCACTTCTCTGATGTCAGGAAGAATACTCCCTAAGGAGAGACGAGGTGAGGAAGAAAAATCTCATGTTCTTAGCTGTCCATCAAGAACTCATAGGCTCGAGCTCACAAAATGCAATCGTATTTTATTATATTTTCTAGTTATCCAAGGTTCAACTATAACAATCTTTTAAACAACACACTTAAACAGAATGTGAGTGCGTTGTATTACACAGTTAATGTCATTGACTTAGAATCTATAAGAAAAACCAATTTTCCTCTTTTTGTGTGAGACCTATTGATGTAAGACAAAAAGCAGTAATTGATCCTATCTTCGGAGGGCAAAGGTTAACTGATGAGAGAGGAAATTGACTAGGAGAGAGTGGGAAAAAATATATGAAAAGGATCTGTACATAAACATCTGTTTCTGAGATTTAATATCTTATCTCCAAGTTTTATCTTCCCCAAATGGTTATCTTCAAGGAACAGAATTCATTCAAATTCAGATACACATACACATGCAGAGAATCTGTATGTATACCATTGGGGCTGAGTCCCTCTGTAAAATAAACAAGAAACATAGGGCTATTAACAGATGAACCAAGAATTACAGGCACAAATGCACCATCCTCTCTTTGAATGTTTACACTGAGTTTTCTTAAGCATTGAAGACCTTGAAAGGGTTTTAAGATGCTTCATGGTGCCCTTTGTTTAATTGGATATGGAGGAATGCAATGACTTCTTAAAGAATACATTAATTCATAGCAAACGAAAAGCTATTTGTAATTATAATGAGTAGGTTTCTCTGCCTCCTTTTAGGATTGATGATGAGCTTGCTGGCACAGTCCCTCACTGTACTTTATCTCTCTTTTAAATCTTCATTATCTGCTATTTATTTTACTAAAGGTAATCACTGCTTTATTAATCACTGCTTGACTACAGTGGGATTTGAAATGAGTGTATTTGGACTGTAAAAATCATGCCTGCCGGTAGTGGCTCCAGCTTGGACCTCTTGAAGTTTTACTTATCCCCTTGACTTCTAGAGGAACTTCCCCGCGCTCCTGAAATGTTCCATGTGCCCTTGAAAATAATGTGTATTCTGTCGTTCTTGGGTGGACCGTTGTTTTATGTCAGTTAGGGCCAGTGGGTTGATAATTGACCCAAGTCATCTGTCTGTATCCTTACTGATTTTCTGTCTACTTATTCTATCGGTTTTGAGAGAGGGGTATTGAAATCTCTTACTATAATTATGGATTTATGTCTCCTTTCAACTCTCTAGCAGTTTTTCTTCATGTATTTTGAAGCTCTGGTACTAGGTGCATTAACATTTAGAATGCTTGGGTTGAAGGTCAGTTACCCGTACAGAGACAAATTACAAGTAGTATACTAGTACCCCCTTAAGTTCCAAGACCCTCAGTGGATGCCTGAAACTGTGGATAGTATCAAACCCCATGCATACTATGATTTTTTCCTATGCATACATACATATCATAAAGTTTAATTTATAAATTAGGCACAGTAAGAGATTAACAAGAATAACTAATAATAAAATAGAACAATTATAATAATATACTGTAATAAAAGCTATGAGAATGTAGTATCTCTCTCTCAAAATATTATATTATAGAAATTGAATGCCTTTTCCATTTTAACTAAGTACTTACCACACAATGTGGCTGTGATTTTCGCAGTTTGAGGTGCAACAGCAAAGCTGGCACGAATTTCTTTTTCCTTCTTCACGATTTCACGGATAGAATATTTGTTGTCTACACAAGTAATCAATAAACAATCTATAATAGGGATAGAAAAGAGTTTTATTTGAGGCAAACCGGGGCCTATAGCCTGGGAGACACAGATTGAAGAGCACTTTAATTATGTTCTGCTGGTCTACAAAATTGGGGAGGCTTATAAAGGCAAAAGCTGCAAGATTACAGCTAGCTTCATGAGTTGTTTATCAAGAATTATAATTGCAGCTGGTGAGAAGTAAGGGTACTTGTTAAGTAAGGGTCGGTTGGGGTCTGAAATAGTTGCATAGTTACAAGGGGAGATCTTGAGACCATAAGCTTGCAGCTGGCAGCTACTGGAAGATATTGTTTTGAGAATGGATGATAGTGTCCAAGAGTTTGATACATTTCAGAAAATTCAGGTCCTCAGTGATGCAGGAACATGTCTGAAACCACATCCACAATGGCCACCTTGCTCCATTTTGAAAGTAACCACAGTTACTCTATTTTAATCTATAAATGCTTTCTCTTCTTTAGTAGTTAAAGCAGATGTACAATGCATGTTTGACAGGCCACAAGACAGGCTGTTCTAGTTAGCATCAAGTTCAAGGCAAATCACGTATAAGCCAGAATGACTTCCCCAAACTGCGATATGTAGAAAGAAATGCAAGGGAAAGGAATATGAGGAAAGAAATGGGGGTTTGAATTCTAATGACAGTGGTGACATGGCAATTGCAAGGCAGGATGAAGTGGGTTGAGGCAAGAGCTCTAGAAGACTGAAGATAGCAAATATGACCCAGAATTTGATGTTTAATGTGGAAAGAGCCTCTGATACAGCAGTTGTAAAAGGCCAAGCAAGGCTGGACATCTTAGTGGTGTAATGTATCAGTCTTTTGCCCCTCCATGTCCCCCCAAGCAAATATATGTCATATTAACCTATCACAGTGTATTAGGTATAAAGGATTGATCCCAAACACACACACATGGTTCTGTCCTCATGGAGATTTCAGGTCAATGCTAGTGGAGAATAGATGTTCGTTGAGCATTCCCACACATCACGAAGAACGATGAAGGAAAAAGTCAAGGTTCAACAGAGCATGTAGCTGAAGGCCCTTCTCTAATCTACTGCGTTAAAAAAAGAATTTTTAAGGATTAGCTTTTTGGGTTGAGATTTAGAGGAGGTTTCTCCATCAGCTCAGGCTGCTGTAATAAAATACTGTAGACTGGGTGGCTTCAAGAACAGAAATTTATTTTCTCACAATTCTGCAGGCTGGCAGTTCAAGATCAGTGCTCCAGCATGGTTGCTTTCCGGTGAGAGCTCTCTTCCTGGCTTGCAGACCGTCCCCCTTCTTGCTGTGCCTTTATATGGCCCAGAGAATGAGCAAGCTCTCTGGTATCTCCCTTTAGAAAGGCACTAATCCCATCCTGAGGGTCCCACCCTCATGACTTCATCTAACCCCAGTTACCTCCCGAAGGCCCTACCTCTAAATAACCACGTTGGAGGTTAGGGCTTCAATATGTGAATTTTGGGAGGACACACACATCCAGTCCGTAACAGGGCTGAAGGGAGAGTTTTCCACGAGGGAAGTCTGTGCTTTCCTCTCTCCCCATCATCACTCTCCTCTGACTGTTGCTGAGATCAATTTCATATCTCAAACCCAGAAATGACAACACACAAAGACACCAGCCTCCCCCTTCATTCCCCTCCAGTGTGGATACACCCACCTGTCCTCCCACCTGTGCCCCTGCCTGCATCCCCACCCTCAGATAAGGAAACCCGGGACCTTTGGACACATTGAGAGTATGCTTGGGTTGAATGTCATCCATCCATAGAGAGTAAAACATTTTGCGTGTTTGGGCTGATTTTTTTTTTCCATCTACCTTATTCTTTGTCTCCGTGGTGTTCAGTGAAACCAGAACATGAGCAGACAGATGGTCTGGTGGGTGAGTGTTTTAGCTTCATTCCAAAACAGTTGCAGTCTCTCCCACCCCCTCTTCCTCCCTCTCAGCTTAAATGATGTCACATCTCCCCGGCTCCCTGACAGACTTTGGAAACCACAAGGGGACCTTTCCTAGTGTTAGACCCAAACGGTCTACGAGGGATTCCAACTCGCCCAAGAACCGCCAAGAGTCGAGAGCCGCTGCAACACGCAAGAGGTTTATTAGGAGCCGATGCACCGGGGTTCCCTGAACCTCACGCAGAAGGCCGATGGGGAACCCCTAAAAGCGGAATCACATACTTTTTATAGGTTTATTTACTCATAGGGCGGGTATATTCTCACAATGATTGGGTAAATGTGGTGACTTTTGAATTCATTGGCTTAGGAACTTTTGTCCCACCTTCTGGCCGTTATAGTTGTCTGTTCATTGTGGCGGTTAGGGCGTATACCTGTTACGGGCAACTGGAAAATTACCCGCTGTCTGGCAAGTCCCCGTCAACTGAAAAACTCCAAGAATTGGTTTCGATAGGGAGAAGGAGTGGCGCACGATAGGGAGAAGAATTGGTTTCGATAGGGAGAAGGAGTGGCGCACGATAGGGAGAAGAATTGGTTTACGGGAACAAGTGAGGGGGTGGAAAGTCCCTAAAGGCCCCACATTCCCCCCTTTTTTTTTTGTAACTAATTTCAATCATGGAATTTCAGTTTCTTTTTGCGAGTTTTGGTATTGTTGCCTTAGCATTAAAACTTGTACCGTACTAATGCGTTCTCTAATAAAGGCTATCAGGCGATTCAGAATGCATGGTCCAAAAGTTAAGAGCAACAATAAAATAATGAGGGGCCCTAACAAGGTGGAAACTAAAGTAGTAAGCCAGGGAGATTTATCAAACCACGATTGAAACCATCCTTTTTGATTTTTCCTTTCCTGTTGTCTTTTGTCCAGGCGCTCCCTAAGTTTGTCCATAGTTTTGGTAATAGCCCCAGAATGATCAATATAAAAACAGCATTCTTCTTTTAGTGCAGCACATAGTTCGCCCTCCTTAAGGAACAGCAGATCTAATCCCCTCCTGTTTTTTTTTTTTTTTTTTTTTTTATGCGTTACGCGGGCCTCTCACTGTTGTGGCCTCTCCCGTTGCGGAGGACAGGCTCCGGACGCGCAGGCTCAGCGGCCATGGCTCATGGGCCCAGCCGCTCCGCGGCATGTGGGATCTTCCCAGACCGGGGCACGAACCCGTGTCCCCTGCATCGGCAGGCGGACTCTCAACCACTGCGCCACCAGGGAAGCCCTCCCCTCCTGTTTTGCATTACCACCTCTGAAAGCGAGGTGAGGGATTCTTTTAACTGAGTTATGGAACTTTCTAATGCCCGGAGGTCAACATCTACAGCTTGTCTTAAGGCATCATAATAGTGGGGTTGTTGGATGAGGGCTGTTGTACCCGTTCCTACCCCGGCTGCCATTTCTAGTCCTAGGAGTACAGCCAGGGTGAGTGTTATGGGTTCCCTCTTAAACCTTCCTCTGCCCTCATATTCATCTAGAAAGGATGAATCTGAATGATAAATGAGTCTGGGGACCAGCTGAACTAACACACAAAAATCGGTTGAAGTTTTAAGGACCTCTAAAGAAATGCAGGGGGTCAATCCTGTGTTACATGCCCACCATCCATCCGGAGGAGGGAGGAGATACCCTGAGCCCTGTGGGAGGCTTAAATTGGCACAAAGATGTCGGTGGGACGAGGGGGGCGTTCCTACACATGTACCGTTTCCTAATACTGAGGCCAGGGTCAATTTACTATTTCCTTCTTGTTTCCATCGACATTGATCTGGAGTGTTAACATTATTATAATTAGAATTATATCCTATAGCATCATAATAAGGGGGAGGAGCAGCATAGCAAAGCCAACATGATTTGGTAGCCTCCGGGTTTGTGGCATTTAAAACCTCAAAAGCCGCCTGGACCAATGAGAGCATTCGGTCCCGGGGGGTCTTGGGCTTGATTGTTATTCCTTTTGGCTCAGAAGTTTGGTTTTTTATCTCTGGTAACGCTGTGGGAGGGGCCAAAGGTAGCGAAGAGTGCCCTATCTCAGGGTTGGGGCCTATAGGAACTGGAGTAGGGGTTTTAATTTTTAGTTTGATGGTCATTAGTAATCCATCATTATATCCTTCTTTATAAAACCTGATTCCCCATGAATGGCCATTTATCCAGTTTTTATCCTTTTTTCCTGGTTCACTAAAAGAGATCTTAAGGGGATGGCACCATTTAGTACATTCAGGCCTATAAGTTAAGGGGTTGGTTGGGTGTGTATAATTGGCTGTCACCTTAATAAAGTCCCAGCCAGAGGTGGGCTTCCAATAGGTGTCTCCTGTGGTTTCACACCCCCAGCTTTTACAATAAAAATGTTCCTTTCCCCCACATTGATAATTTAGGGACCTATGGCGATGAAATCCCGGGCATACATAAAAGGTAGGGTTGCTAAGTTTCTGTCGCGTACCCGAGTTTTGGCAGCCGTATTGGCCGGCCCGACCGGGTATGGATGGGGCATTTTGACGATCATGGGAGTGTGCTGTGTCCCAATTGGGAGCTCCTATGGCTAATTTACAAACATCGGGGAAAAGGTCTGGCCACCAGGTCCAAGGAGCAGCAGTATGGCTAACAGACCATATTACATCTCCAGTTTGGGAAATTACCTGCCAGGTTAAATGCTGGGGCAGGTGAGGACTAAAATTACTCACAGTCAGTAGGGGTAACAAAGTTGAAGTTATAAATCTGATGATCGCAGAAGTTTGAGCTTGAGCGGGTTGCTGGTCTTTTGGGCTCGCCATTCCGATGTTGCAGATGCTGGTGCGGCCTTCACGTGTGAAGCGTGGATCCACGCAGCGATGCCGTCTACCTTTATAGCCGTGGGGGTGGTGAGCAGGACGATGTATGGTCCTTTCCACCGAGGCTCTAGAGTCTGGGTTCGGTGCCGACGGACGTACACAGAATCTCCGACTTGGAAGGGATGAGCCTCTGCTGGTGTTCCTGGTCGGTAAGCCTCTGCCAGCTGGGACCACACCTCCTTTTGGACCAACTGGAGTCCCAACAGCCTGATACCTCCGACTCCCGATGTTCTTGTGACCCGGGGGCGAGTGGGGATCCCGGACGAGCCCCCAAATGTTAGACCCAAACGGTCTACGAGGGATTCCAACTCGCCCAAGAACCGCCAAGAGTCGAGAGCCGCTGCAACACGCAAGAGGTTTATTAGGAGCCGATGCACCGGGGTTCCCTGAACCTCACGCAGAAGGCCGATGGGGAACCCCTAAAAGCGGAATCACATACTTTTTATAGGTTTATTTACTCATAGGGCGGGTATATTCTCACAATGATTGGGTAAATGTGGTGACTTTTGAATTCATTGGCTTAGGAACTTTTGTCCCACCTTCTGGCCGTTATAGTTGTCTGTTCATTGTGGCGGTTAGGGCGTATACCTGTTACGGGCAACTGGAAAATTACCCGCTGTCTGGCAAGTCCCCGTCAACTGAAAAACTCCAAGAATTGGTTTCGATAGGGAGAAGGAGTGGCGCACGATAGGGAGAAGAATTGGTTTACGGGAACAAGTGAGGGGGTGGAAAGTCCCTAAAGGCCCCACACTAGTACCGTTTTTTTTTTTTTGTTTTTTTTTTGTCCGTGCCGTGCAGCTTCTAGGATCTCAGCTCCCCGACCAGGGATTGAACCTGGGCCATGGCAATGAAAGCCACTAGGCTACCAGGGAACTCCCCTGGTACCTTTTTGAAAGATCAAGTGTATGAAGAAAATCTCAGAATCTACAGATCTTTTCCAGAAGACCCTTACCCAGTTAAGATCTCTTGGGTTGATAATCTCTTGATGACACTGTGAAATGACACAATAACAACTAAAACATTTATTTAATACCTAAGTACCAGGCACAGCGCTGAGTACTTTTCGAAGATTCTGTTCTCACTGCCACTCTGTTAGGTAGATGCTTATAGGCTTATTTTGAGATCACAATACCTTATAGCCAGCTAGTATTTTAATTTATGTGTTCCCTCTCTCCTTCTCTCAAATGTTTATGAAGTATCTGTAACAGGGAAGAGACGAATCTGACTACATGTTCCATCTGTTTCTTTTACTTTAACCTTTGCTTCCCGTTGCTTTTGTTCACTAAAAGGATACTGTCTATACATAATGGCCTGCCTCGGGGAGCCCTGCCCCTCTGCTTGACTGTTAAACCGAAGTGCCTTTGTTCAGGGAAACATCCGGACCCTGTCCACCTGTGATTGGCTGCAAGAAAGAAGAAATTAACACATCCCCTCCCTGAGGCCGGCCATTCCAGGGGATATTTGCAAAACTTATGGCCTTTTTACTTTACTACCTCATCTCCCCGGCCCCCCGCCCTGCTATAAGACAAACTGGCATCCAAACCCGGTAAGATGGTTGAAACATTAGTCTGCCATCATCCCCGTCTGCTGGCTTTCTGAATAAAGTCGTCTTCCCTGCCTCAACACCTCGTCTCCGATTTATTGGCCTGTCGTGTGGCAAGCAGAGCGAGCTTGGACTCGGTAACATATCTACTGTACCTAAGGTACAGTATATACAGCTTGTTACAGACTTTTGAGGAGCTTTTAGCCTTAAGTAGGGAAGGATTAAAACAACTAACATTTCTTGAGTTCTTACCATGTCTCAGACACTGAGCTTTTCAGTCTTTAGTTACTTAATGCTTTTGAGAATCCTCTGATATGGATATAGGTTCTGTTTTCTGCCCCATATTCCTCAAACAGTGAAACGAGCGTACGAGGTTAAATGAGATGACCCCTCCAAATCGCATGTTTTCTAAGTGGTAGAGTTCAGATTTAAACCCTGGAAGCCTGTCTTTGGATCTATAAATCCTGCATACCTAACCACGTGCCATGCAGGCCTAGTTTGCATTTTAAATGTAAACACACACACACACACACACACACACATGCATGCACGCACATCTGTAATGTGAACCAATGCAGAATAAGAGCCCTTTACTTTTTTCTCCCTGCAGTGAGATCGTCAGCTTCTGCAGGCAGGGAGTCTCACTCATCTTTGTCCTCAGTGCCCTACTGCAGAGATTCAGGGGCTACTGGTGTTGATTTTGTTCCCCAAGGAGCATTTGCAACATCTGGAGACATTTTTGGATGTCACAACTGGGGAAGAGGGATGCTACTGGCTGCTAAATATCCTACAGTGCACAGGACAGGCCCCACAGCAGAGAATTACCAGCTCCAAGTGTCAGGAGCCGTGAGGCTGAGAAACGCTGCCATAATATAAAGCTTAATACAGTGTGGGTGCCCAATATATACTTCGTTGTGTGAATGTGAACTTCAAATCACATACCAAGAACCTCCACCAAAGAGCAATTCCTAAAAGATAAACTTCCACTTATCTTTCAAAACCCAGCTCAAGCACTGGTGTCTTCCTGGAAGCCCCTCTGACACCCTCAGGCAGCTTTTCTTTCTTTCTTTCTTTTTTTTAACTCTAGTAAAATATTGGCTGATTTTACTAACTTTCCCTTTCACCACTTGGCTATTTCAGCCCTGCTCAGTGAATGTTGATGCTAGCCTAAGGATGACACAATCGGGCCAAAATAATGTTTCTTAAAAAGTTATCGGATACATTTCAATAGCTGTGGATTTTCCATGGCTCTGTAGGTAGCAGGATGGGATTCAAATTGTAAGTTTGTGACCATAACCAGTTATCCAGCTTTTAATGAAATGCAGACTGTCTATCCAGTTGCTAAATCTCATGAGGTGGTTTCTGTTTTCTTTAGTTCTCGGTAGGGCATTTTAAAATTTTTTTAAAAGTCAGGTTTATTGAGGTAAAATTTACACACAGCAAAATTCACCCTTTTAAAGTGCATAGTTCTATTTATTTGGACAAATGTATGCAGTGGTGCAACCGTAGCAAAACCAAACTAAACACACACACAGTTAACAGTGAACCTTTTATTTTTCAGCGTGTATTTTAATTTTTTGCAAGAAGCATGTATTAACTAGTATTTTCTGTCTGATCTATTGAGGTATAATTTACAGACAGTAAAATTTATCCTCTGCAGTTCTAAGAGTTTTGACAAATGTTTGGGATCATGTAGTCACCACCACAATCATGATAAAGCAAATTTCCATCACCTCTAAAAATCCCCTTGTGCCCATTTGCAGTCAACCCTCTGCCCTCCCCACACCACCAGCGCTGTCATCTCCTGGTGTGATTTCTGTCCCTGTACTTTTGCTTTTTCCAGAATCTCTTATAAATGAAATCCTGTAGTAGTAAGTGGCATTTTGTGTCTGGTTTCTTTGATGGAGCCTGATATTTTTTGAGATTCCTCCATGTTGTTCAATATATCAGTAGTTTTTTTTATTGCATTTTGTTCCATTGTATGGGAGGACCACAGCGCTTTATCCATTCACCAGTTGTTGGGTATTTGGGCTTCTGACAGTTTTTGGAAGTTGCGAGTAAAGCTGTGATAAGTATTACATGCAGGGTTTCACGTGGACATAAACGTTCATTTTTCCTGAGTAAATGCTAGTAGTAGGATTGCTGGGTCACGTGGTAAGTGCGTGTTTGACCTTGTAAGAAACTTCAGAACTGCTTTCCAAAGTGCTTGTGCTATTTTATTTTGTCTTCCCACTAGCAGTGCATGACAGTACCACCTGCTTTAAGTGTCCTTGACACTGAAATTGTCAATTTTTTAAAGCCATTTTACTAAGTGAGCTGTGGTATGGCAACATTGCCAGCACATCTGGCCCAGGTTTCAATAGATCAACTTTCCTAGGCTGGTAGGAGGCAGTTTGTGGAAGGTCCCAATCGCAGAGTCCACGCTGGAGGTTTTAACCGGAGAGGTGACAATTGCCAGTATCTCAGGTGGGAATTAAGGGATGGAGGTGTGAGGTTAATTGCAAAGTGTTCAAAGATGTCAAAGCAGGAACGGGAGGAGGTGGCAGAATTGTGAGGATCACACTGATTTTGTTCTGGGGAAGAGCGGAGGCTCTGGCGTTGGCGAGGAAGATTAAACTGGGGGTGACAGGGGTGTGTGGGAGGGAAACTCAGAGAATACAATCCGCTCAAGGTGACCCTTTCTTTTGTCCTTTTACGGTTAAAGCACAGTAGTACATACTTGTGGTTAAAACCGTCAACAGAAAAGGGCAGTAGAAATAACAATGTAAAAGTCCTCCAAACTTCCCCGATGCCCCCAAGGAGAATTAACAAGGTCTTCTTTGTTTGATTCCACAGAGTTTTCTGGGCGCATACAACTATATCATATGTGTCCAAAGATCAGGCATTTTTCTGTTGTTGTTCCCCTCACCCCAGGGAGTCATGTTACTTTCAAGTCCTTCCAGAGTCTCTCATATTTCAGAGAGCTCATTCCCTTGTTTTATTCTGAATAACAAAGAGCTCTTTGTTGTTCACCTTGGTTGCAGATAAAGATCACCTGGGAATCTTGTTCTATTTTTCAATGACAGAGGCTCAGGCCCCACCCCCAGGGAATTTGATTCGGTCTGATGGGTCTGAGGTGTGGCCTGGACATTGGAGTGTGGCCCACGTGATTCTATTGTGAAGCCCAAATCAAGTACAAGTGGTTTTCAAGCCTGAGTTGTATCAAAAGCACTTGATTTTCTTTATCTATGTCTGACTAGGCCCCAGTCTCAGGGAGTCTGATTGATCATTTGGGAGTTGAGGCAAGGAAGTGGTATTTTGTCAATGCTCCCCAGGTGCAGCTAGGGTGGAGCCTCTCTGCTGTCTGAGATGTTTGCAATCAGTGCTAGTGGGGTGTGCATGGAGACGGCACCCATCATAATAGGCATAAAAGGAGGCAAAGACATTGACACGGGCTTGGTCATTATTCTCAGTACGAGCTCACAATTGTAATTAGTGGCCGCTGTAAACAAGACACTTAAAGATCGTTTAATAGGCTGTGGTACTCGTGCAGGATGAAAGAGAAACGTGACCTCACTAACGTGTGTGGTTGGTCACTTAGGGCTCCAGATCCCACCTCGAGGAATAGCGTCCCTCGTTTGGATAAAAGTGAGGATCATCTGGGTCACTACGTTCAAGTGGTGCTTCTCAAACTTGAATGTGCACAGAAAGCATCTGGGGATTTTATTAAAATGATGTTTCTGATTCAGTGGGTCTGGGGTGGGGCCTGAGAGTCTGCGTTTCTAAGAAGCTCCTGGGGGATTCCAAAATGGGTCCTGGAATGATACTTTGAGTAGCAAGGTGTCAGATCACCCAAAATATAGCTCTAATGTGAGAAGAGTTTGAGTTGTTTTGTGTGATCAGAGAGTGGAAACTATTTAAAGTTGACTGTTATTTTATAGAGATGATTTCAAATGGATACCTAGCTACCATAATAAATGAATAGATATTGGATCGTTCAGCTAGATACTAAGCTTATGTTCTGGCCCCAAAGCTTTTTTACTTAATTTTTAACTCTTTTCACTAGGAATAGTTTTGCTTCATTTGGGGGCGTGGTCCTGTGATGTCCTGGCACATCACATATCTCCTTTGGGGATGAGCATCTGTAGACCTAGATGATGCTCTGTAAGTACTGGACAGGTGGCAGCAGGAAGTAAGAAGTCAGTGACTGAGAAAAGTCTGGGCTGCTTAATAGCTGCCTCCATCTGAAAAAAATGGGGATAATATGAATACTTACCTCAGAAGATTGTTGGGCAGATAAAATGAGGAAATGTGTGTGCAAAGCACATAGCACAATGCCTGCTTCGTAAAAGGCCCTGGAGGTTGGCTACTTTCATTATTATGTTGTCAGTCATTCAGGAGGGTGTGGGCTGTTGAGAATCATGGTTGGTCACTTTGAGAACAAAATGGTTAAAAAATGTTTTTCTTCATTAAAAGCTATATATTTATAATTTTGCATAAATCCACACGTGTGAACATTTCACATATACCTTTTTATGTTAGTTTAGCCTTCTTCTGTCCCTTTGATCTTTGGGTCCTTCGTCCTCAGATACCAGCCCTGCCTGCATTCCTAGTTGACCCAGGTTAATAATCTAATTTGTATGTTTTTTTTGGTAAACAGCTTTATTGAAGTATAATTTACATACAAAAAACTTGTACATATTTGAAGTATAAAATTGGATACATCCTGTAAATCCATCACCAAAATGAAAATAATGAACTAATTCGTCACTCCCGAAAATTTCCTTGTGCTTGTTTGTGATCAATATCTATTATTCCTTCTTGCACCCCTTGCAGGCCCCCCAAAACCACTCTTCTGCTTTGTGTCACTATAGTTTGTACTTTCTATAACTTTATAAAATTTGATTCATACAATCATATGTATATATATATATTTTTTTATTTTTATTTTTTTGTCTGGCTTCTTTCACGTAGTATAATTACTTTGAGATCCACCCATGCTGTGGTCATTGATTTGAGACCTACCTTCTTTTCAAATATAGGCAATTAGTGCTATAAATTTTCCTCCAAGTATTGCTTTAACAGCATCTCACAAATATTTTTGTTGTGTTTTCATTTTCATTCAGTTCAAAGTACTTTCTGATTACCCTTTTGATATTTTTCTCTGGTCTTTGGGTTATATTGGGGTATATTATTAAATTTCAAAATATTTGTGGATTTTTCTTACTGATTTTCTGTTGACTTATTCTATCAGTTATTAAGAGAATGGTATTAATATCTTTGACTATATTGTGGATTTCTATTTCTTCTTGCAGTTCTATCAGTTGTTGCTTCATGTATTTAGAAATTCTGTTACTAAGTATATAAATGTTTAGGATTTTATGACCTATTGATAAATTGACCCCTTCATCATTTTTTTGAATTTTATTTTATTTATTTTTTATACAGCAGGCTCTTATTAGTTATCCATTTTATACATATTAGTGTGTACATGTCAATCCCAGTCTCCCAATTCATCCCACCACCCCTCGCCCCCCCACTTTCCCCCCTTGGTGTCCATATGTTTGTTCTCTACATCTGTGTCTCAATTTCTGCCCTGCAAACCGGTTCACCTGTACCATTTTTCTAGGTTCCACATATCTGGGTTAATATACAACATTTGTTTTTCTTTTTCTGACTTACTTCACGCTGTATGACAGTCTCTGGATTCATCCATGTCTCTACAAATGACCCAATTTCGTTCCTTTTTATGGCAGAGTAATATTCCATTATACATATGTACCACATCTTCTTTATCCATTCATCTGTGGATGGACACTTAGGTTGCTTCCATGTCCTGGCTATTGTAAATAGAGCTGCAGTGAACATTTTGGTACATGACTCTTTTTGAATTATGGTTTTCTCAGGGTATATGCCCAGTAGTGGGATTGCTGGGTCGTATGATAGTTCTATTTTTAGTTTTTTAAGGAGCCTCCATACTGTTCTCCATAGTGGCTGTACATTCCCACCAACAGTGCAAGAGGGTTCCCTTTTCTCCACACCCTCTCCAGCATTTGTTGTTTGTAGATTTTCTGATGATGCCCATTCTAACTGGTGTGAGGTGATACCTCATTGTAGTTTTGATTTGCATTTCTCTAATAGTTAGTTGAGCAGCTTTTCATGTGCTTCTTGGCCATCTGTATGTCTTCTTTGTAGAAATGTTTATTTAGGTCTTCTGCCCGTATTTTTATTGGGTTGTTTGTTTTTTTAATATTGAGCTGCATGAACTGTTTATATATTTTAGAGATTAATCCTTTGTCCATTGATTCGTTTGCAATTATTTTCTCCCATTCTGAGGGCTGTCTTTTCGTCTTGTTTGTAGTTTCCTTTGCTTTGCAAAAGCTTTTAAGTTTCATTAGGTCCCATTTGTTTATTTTTGTTTTTATTTCCGTTACTCTAGGAGGTGGATCAAAAAAGATCTTGCTGTGATTTATGTCAGAGTGTTCTTCCTATGTTTTCCTCTAAGAGTTTTATAGTGTCTGGTCTTACATTTAGGTCTCTAATCCATTTTGAGTTTATTTTTGTGTATGGTGTTAGGGAGTGTTCTAATTTCATTCTTTTCCATGTAGCTGTCCAGTTTTCCCAGCACCACTTATTGAAGAGGCTGTCTTTTCTCCACTGTATATCCACTGTATATCCTATATCCAACTAGAGAAAGCCCGCGCACAGCAACGAAGACCCAATGCAGCCAAATAAATAAATAAATAAAATTAGAAATAAATAAATAAAATAAAAATCCAACAACCCTATTACAAAAAAATAAAATAGAAAATAAAAAATGCCAAATAAATCACTAGATTTTTCTTTTTACAGACATTGCCTTAATTATCTGGATGTAGTAACTATGTCAGCTGGGAACCTGATTCAGGCTGTTGGCTTCTCCATAAATGTTCAATGATAATGGGGAAAATAACAACATTTTCAGTTTCCTCCTGGAGCACAGAGGTTTTAAGAGTCTTAGGAAAGTGACAGCTTTCCATTTCTATAACATCTGAAATACAGACCCCCAAAAACTGAGCTCAGAGGTTTGGCCTCAAGGTTAGATGTTTGGATTGGCAACACATAAGTTATGGCTCAGACTTATGCACCACCCCCCCCCCCGCCCCCCGAATTCCAGCTGTCTTCTCTTCTCTTTACATTTCCCCTAGGACAACTCCTGTGCTTGGTAGATGAGGAATAAACAACATGCTTCTGTCCCACTCACAATGAGTAGATAGAAATTTCTCCTCTTTTTTCTTCTTTCCAAGGTGTCATATTGTTTAAGTTTTATTGATGACACTTATTTTCCCTTCCTTGAAATAGTTGAGCATTGGACAGTTCATGCAAATAATACATCTACCTAACTTTACACATTTCTGGTGAGAAATAATAAAGCTGGCCAATAATAATAACATCAGAATTGAACATATTTGCTCAGAGGGGCACTTGGTAGGGAAATTTGGCAATTATAGTCAGCAAACGGCCCTTTGCCAACAGAATGTCTTTCTTAAAAGCTCCACAAAAATAATTTTGGGGAAAATAAAAAGGCATAATCTGTGAAATGCTGAATGCAAACTATACCGCATGACCTAGTTAAGCGGATTGCTATGGAGTCTATTTCCAAAATAGTCAATAAAATGAGCCTCATTATAGCAGTTTGGGGAAAGGCAGCCTGTTTTTGTTTTTGTGTGTTTTTTTTTTTAACATCTTTATTGGAGTATAATTGCTTTACAATGATTTTTTAGTTTCTGCTTTATAACAAAGTGAATCAGCTATACATATACATATATCCCCATATCTCTTCCCTCTTGCGTCTCCCTCCCGCCCACCCTCCCTCTCCCACCCCACTAGGTGGTCACAAAGCACTGAGCTGATCTCCCTGTGCTATGTGCCTGCTTCCTACTAGCTATCGGTTTTACATTTGGTAGTGTATATATGTCCATGCCACTCTCTCACTTTGTCACAGCTTACCCTTCCCCCTCCCTGTGTCCTCAAGTCCATTCTCTAGTAGGTCTGTGTCTTTATTTCCATCATGCCCCTAGGTTCTTCATGACATTTTTTTTTTTTTGGGATTCCATATATATGTGTTAGCATATGGTATTTGTTTTTCTCTTTCTGACTTCATTCTGTATGACAGAGTCTAGGTCTATCCACCTCACTACAAATAACTTAATTTTGTTTCTTTTTATGGCTGAGTAATATTCCATTGTATATATGTGCCACATCTTCTTTATCCATTCGTCTGTCGATGGACACTTAGGTTGCTTCCATGCCCTGGCTATTGTAAATAGAGCTGCAGTGAACATTGTGGTACATGACTCTTTTTGAATTATGGTTTACTCAGGGTATATGCCCAGTAGTGGGATTGCTGGGTTGTATGGTAGCTCTATTTTTAGTTTTTTAAGGAACTTCCATACTGTTCTCCATAGTGGCTGTATCAGTTTACATTCCAACCAACGGTGCAAGAGGGTTCCCTTTTCTAAGGGAGCCTGTTTTTGGAGGTGCAAATTCCGGGAGGTAATAATATTAAAAGAAGATCAATTTAAAGGCAAAAGAGGTTACTGTGAAGAGCAGATAAATGAAGTGTAAGCACATTTTGTGTTAAAGGTAAATTTTTTCCACAGCTACAATAATATCTGGTACTGCAGAACTTGAGCTTTCTTTTCACAGCGAAGACACTGTGTTTAGATTGCGTGTTACCCAGCTAATAGCCTTGATGTGAGTCTTAATAATACCGAAGACTTGCTATTCAGCAGCCTAAGGGTTTCAAAGTGCATCTCTGACGCCATCACTGGACTGAGGAGTGTGGCAGTGCTTATTCAGCCTTGTTAATGAACGAAGCAGTTGATTGCTCTGTTGCTCCCATCTGTCTGTCCATCCATCCATCCATCCGTCCACTCACCCATCCGTATTTTCATTCATGTTAATTGAATTCCTGTTATGTCCCTGGTGCTGGAGCCACAGCAGAGAATAAAATTTACAAGGTCCTGTTTACCTGGTGCTTACATTTTACTGGAGATTGGGATGGAGAGAGATAATGAACAAACAGATAATAAGCATATGCTATATAGGTAGGAATAAATGACAAGAAGGAAGATAAAGCTTGCTAAAGGGATAAAGCTTGATGGAGGTGTGTGTGTGTATATGGGTGTGTGTAACATTTCAACAGAAACCAGAATGAAGTCAGGGAGAAAAGCTTGAGCTTACCTGGGGGAAGATCATTGGAAGTGGTGCAAAGGTCCTGAGGTAGGAATGGGCTTGAGATGTCCAGGAATAACAAAGAGGCCAGTTTGACTAAAGCAGTTTTCAGGAAGAAAAGCCGTTAAGAGTCTAGAGCAAAGAGAGACCTTGCTGCAAGACCATGTATTCTGGGCCTTAAAGGAAAAGGATTTTATTCCTAGAAGGATTGGAGGCCAGTAGAGGGTTTTGAGTTTTTAGTGGGTTGATCTGATTTATGTTTTAAAATACTCCATCCGGTACTTTTAGATACGATGGTAATACCCTGTACCCTGAATGCCGTGCTAGTTGCGTAACTGTACGTGTTTGTCAAACCTCATGGGAATGGACACCTGGAAATGGTACATTTTACTGTATGTAAATCAGAGCTCAAGAAGCCTGACTTTAAAAATGTTCCCTATAAATGCTGTGTAGATTATAAGGAGCCAGAGTGAAAGTAGGAAGACTAATTCGGAGGCTGCAGTAAAAATTCAGGTGAAATACAATGATGCTTTGAACTAGGATGGTACCAGAGATTTTGGTGAGAAAAAAATGGGTTTTGGGGGCTTCCCTGGTGGCGCAGTGGTTCGGAATCTGCCTGCTAATGCAGGGGACACGGGTTCGAGCCCTGGTCTGGGAGGATCCCACGTGCCACGGAGCAACTGGGCCCGTGAGCCACAACTACTGAGCCTGTGCATCTGGAGCCTGTGCTCCGCAACGAGAGGCCGCGATAGTGAGAGGCCCGCGCACTGCGATGAAGAGTGGCCCCCGCTTGCCACAACTAGAGAAAGCCCTCCCACAGAAACGAAGACCCAACACAGCCAAAAATAAATAAATAAATAAATAAATAAATAAATACTCCTGTTCAAAAAAAAAGGGTTTTGGGTAAAATTTTAAGATAGAGCCATTGGGATTCTGTGATAGATTATATATACATTCTCCTCTCATTCTTCACTCTTGCAAATTTCAGCAAATGCTACCACTATAAACCAGTTACTCAAGCCAGAATCTGGTAGCCCTCTTTGACACCACCTGCTTTCTTATTCCCCACCACTAAATTCTGCTGGCTCTTCTTCCAAAACATGGCTTGAATTCTTCCGTTTTTATCCATCCTAACTACCCAGTCCAGATCCCATCATTTCTTGGCAGAACAATGGCTATTGCCTACTGGCTTTTCTCTGTATTTGTATTCCTACTCCATTGAAATCCATTCTCTGTACAGCAGGCAAAATAGTCATTTTGAAACTTTTGTTTAACAAATGTTTATTCATTTATTATTTTCCTGGCTGGTTTAGAGCCAGGAGAGCTACCAGGAACAAAACAGATCAAAGTCTTTATATGAGCTATTTAAGTGGATTTATGAATCCAAATACCTAAGCTCCTATTTTAACCTTTAAACAATGAACAAGTGGCTTAAAAATATCCTTGCCAAGAAATTATGAGAGGGTGTGGAGAAAAGGGAACCCTTCTACACCTGGTGGGAATGTAAATTGATACAGCCACTATGGAAAACAGTATGGAGGTTCCTTAAAAAACTAAAAATATAGAGTTACCATATGATACAGCAGTCCCGCTCCTGGACATATATCTGGACAAAACTATAATTCAAAAAATACACGCACTCCTGTGTTCACAGGAGCAGTAGTTACAATAGCCAAGGCACGGAAGCAACCTAAATGTCCATCGACGAATGGATAAAAAAGATGTGGTATATATATGTATATATATGTATAATGCAATACTACTCAACCATAAAAAAGAATGAAATCATGCCATTTGCAGCAACATGGATGGACCTAGAGATTATCATACTAGGTGAAGTAAACCAGATAGAGAAAGACAAACATCATATGATATCACTTATATGTGGAATCTAAAATATACAAGTGAACTTATTTACAAACCAGAAACAGACTCACAGACATAGAAAACAAACTTATGGTTACCAAAGGGGAAAGGGGTGGGGGAGGGATAAATTAGGAGTTTGGGATTAGCAGATACAAACTACGATATATAAAATAGGTAAACAACAAGGTCCTACTGTATAGCACAGGGAACTGTAGTCAATATCTTGTAATAACCTATGATGGAAAAGAATATATATACATATATGTTACTATATATATATACACCATATATATATATGTATATCTGAATCATTTTGCTGTATGCCAGAAACTAATGCAACATTGTAAATCAACTGTACTTCAATAAATTATTAAACACATAAATACATAAACAAATAAAAGTCCAGTGCCAGAGGTGAAACTTGTTTCTGCAACTTGGTCAAGGTTTGCAAAGAGAAACACCCTGTCTCTCCTTGCATGAATTTACCTTGACCATCTGTGGAATTTATAATCTATGGCTCTTGGAGGAAAGGCAGAGTCTTGCAGTGGGAGGAAACTCATTAGGGGTTAGGGTTCATGGCTTGGGATTCCATGACCGTGAGGCACATAAATCTGGAAACTGGCCTCAGTGAGCATCCAGTATGCTGACAAATACACACGACATTTATAATCCATGGAATCTCCTTCCCTGAATGGGAGACCATGTCGTGCATCTTCCCCTATATTCTCCAGAGTTGCAGGAAGAGTGTTAGCAGTTCATCAGTTCATTTACACGTCCTGCTTCTTTCCAGCTTCCTCATTCAACCTGGCAATCTCAGCTACTAATGTCATCCAAGCTGATGAGCAGGTTTTTAGAGCAGGGTTGAAAGAATTGGTATATAGTGGATGGGCATCTTGATCTTGGCCAGTGTGCTTCTAAACCGGAAGTAGTGCCCATCCATTTGGGGTGTCAAGAGTTTCATCTCTCAAGAGCAGCCCTTTTTGCCATTGTGTATAGCTCTGCTGCCAGCTGCAGAGGGCTGAGTTAGGTTGTGTGTTCTGCAGATATCAGAGAAGGAAACAGAAAGAAACACAATTATATGCTATCCTATAACTTTTGCCTGCCTTGAAGAGATTTAGCAGCTCGTTCCCAAGATTGGTTATTTGATATAGTAACTTTTCAGGTCAGCCAATGATGTCTTCTTTTTTTTTTTTTTTTTAATTTTCTGCAAAAGTCTCTCATTTCTGTCAAGACCTCTGAAAAGTCTGGGATTGTATTCTTCTTGCAAGCTGACAACTTAGCCTGCTACAACTTCTCAGATGCTGGCAGAAAACAGGAGACTGCTGGGTCAGAGACAAAGGATGTTTATTACAGCACAGCAGGCAGCATGAGCCTCCTGTTCATATCAAGTTCCCTTTTCCCAAGTTCTGTGGGAGTGATAGGAAGCAGGCCAAGTAGATGATGTACTCTGGGGGTGGGGTGGGTTACATCACAGCTGAGGAGCCCTGAGCTTAGGAAACCTCCATCTTTTGTTTTTTTTTAAATTTATTTTTATTTATTTATTTTATTTATTGTTGGGTCTTTGTTGCTGCGCACGGGATTTCTTTAGCTGCAGTGAGCGGGGGCCACTCCTCGCTGCAGTGCGTGGGCTTCTCATTGTGGTGGTTTTTCTTGTTGCAGAGCAGGGGCTTTAGGCGTGGGCTTCAGTAGTTGTGGCGCGTGGGCTCAGTAGTTGTGGCTCGCGGGTTCTAGAGCGCAGGCTCAGTAGTTGTGGCGCTCGGGCTTAGCTGCTCTGTGGCATGTGGGATCTTCCTGGACCAGGGCTCAAACCCATGTCGCCTGCATTGGCAGGCGGATTCTTAACCACTACGCCCCCAGGGAAGTCCAGAAAGCCCCAATCTTTTATAAGGGGGCTGCTAGCAAACCTTTGCCTGGAGGGAGAAATTGTTTTTATTATACTGGTCAGGAAATAAATCTGCCCTCTGCCCCCAAGGCATCTACTGTCTCTATCTTCTAAGCCCTTTTGCTTTACAAACATCCTTGAAAAGATGGTCTGAAACAAAAGCTTCTCACATGCCACAAAGTGAGAAACCCAACAGTCACAGGAAATAATTCAGCAGAGACCTGTTTACTAATATTCCAGTGCAGGCCTCCATTCCACATGTGGAATACTGACAGTTATTTTTGAATAAAAACAAATGTAAAAACATCTTCGGCTCGAATGTTAAAACAAACAGTAGCATGAAATTTGCCTGAAGAGTACAATCTGGGATGACACCCTATCATTACATTTACGTCCCTTCAATTAAAGTGCCAATTAAAATATGATTTATTTCCAGTAAATGTCCTATTTGTTTTTAATTACAGTATACTCTGTCATTGTATTTATATTGGAAACAAAATCATTAAAAGAGTATTTGTCTTATACATGGTTAAATGAGGCAAGGCCCCCAACCCACAATTTCCTTTAATTTGAGAGGAGCTGGGAGAAAAGAAAATAATGGGATAGCTTATCTTCTGGAAAGTGGAGGTTCATCTACCATATGGCTATTTGAATTGCTCTCTCATTTTTGTGAACTGCGGCTTCATTTTTACAAAAGAAAAAAACATTTCATGAAGAGATTAACAAATGGCCCCACTTCACTATCTTTCCACTTAAGACTTATCTCCATGCCTTTTTCTGTATTGGATATTGTGATTATATGATTCTTTCAGGCTGATCAGTGTAGCATGTAAGCAGTGCCAGTTCTCTCAAATATCTGTTGAACTTTATTCATTCTCCTTTTTCTTTTAAAAATTTCTTTCTTTTAACTGCTCTAAATTAATCTCAGTAATCGTTTTTATGTGAAGGTCTTATCACACCTATTGACACAATCACCTTTCCAAAATTCAGATTTCCCAAACTTAGGCAACTTAACGAGCCTCAAGCTTATTTTACCAGTGTCTTGTATTTTTTTGAAGGATTAATGGATAACTTCATGTGATCCTTCGAGGCACTGACCAAAGAGTTGTGTTATTTTTTTTCCCCCGTCCTAAAAACCATCCGCAAAAATTCTTCCAGCAGTTTTTGTCTCCTTGATATTTTATCTCTCTCCTTGTAGAGTTTAGAGAAAAGAGAGAAAAAAAAATTTTTTGGAAAGATACATTGTGATCTTCAGCGTATATTTGAGATGTTGGGTGATAACACAGCAGCTTACATGGCACCTGACAATAATATTTGTTAGACTTACATCTACTTTGAATTTAATACATAACTACAGGACCCCAAAGGGAGCAAACCACCACCAAGATGTCTGGCAAAATCCCAAACTCAGGGCTCCTGGTCTTGTCAAAATGTATCATTTAAGTAAAGAGCTTGTAGGGTGCCCTCCCCATGCCTCAGTTTTGCTTCTGTTATTTCTTTGTTCACTGACAATGTGATTGAGAATCCCAAGTTATGATAAGCCTGAGAACCAACCGTGTCTATCCACTGGAGACCGAATAATTGCTAAAATGATGGTCACCATCGTTAGGCTCCTATCGTACAGAAAAGTAACGGGCAATGTTTCTGCTATTTTGCTATAGTTCTAATTACTTTCTTGAGATGGTTCTCTCTCTCTCTCTCTATCAAAAGAAAAGGTTGAAGATTTCAGATTCACTTTCTTCAGGACTTTTAAAGAGTAATTACTGTTTTGTAGATAGGTTCCTTTTGTGCCATACTTGAGATTCCACATATAAGTGATCTCATATGGTATTTGTCTTCCTCTTTCTGACGTACTTCACTGAGTATGATCATGTCCAGTTGTACCCATGTTGCTGCCAGTGGCATCATTTCATTCTTCTTTATGGCTTAGTAGTCTTCCATCGTCTATACGTACCACATCTTTTTTTTTTTTTTTTTTGTGGTACACGGGCCTCTCACTGTTGTGGCCTCTCCCGTTGTGGAGCACAGGCTCCGGACGCGCAGGCTCAGCGGCCATGGCTCACGGGCCCAGCCGCTCCGCGGCATGTGGGATCTTCCCGGACCGGGGCACGAACCCGCGTCCCCTGCATCGGCAGGCGGACTCTCAACCACTGCGCCACCAGGGAAGCCCCCACATCTTCTTTATCCGTTCTTCTGTCGATGGACGTTTAGGTTGTCGTACAGCAGAGGCTGGCACAACATTGTAAATCAACTATGCTTTAATAAAAAAATGAAATTAAAGAAAAGAGCGATTACTTTGATTTTTTTAAAAGGTATCACTTCTTGTTTCCTTCCATTATTGGACAGTTATCGGGTGGAGAACTGTAAAATGGCTACTCACAAGCGTAATGCACTAGATGAGCAGTTCCCTGGTGGCAGTAGGCACATCATCTTGCCTACACTCAGGTGGTGATACTGTGTTCATGTCTGTGCATCCTGTCTTCCTGTGTAGGTGGGCAACCTCGTAGGAAGAAACAGACCCAAAACAGCAGCCCCGCCCCGCTCCCTTGGAGCCCCACCAGTTTAGGGTGGCTGATAGGACCAGCGCCATAGCCACATCTTGGCACAAAAGCTGGATGTGAAAACACCACCACCAAAGAAAGACAGTTCTGCTGCTGCGAGTCATTTGCCTGATTGATCTAATTTACCTTGAAGGTTAATGTATTCTAAACTAACTCAGAGATTAATAACCACTTAAAGATATAAGAAAGACATTTAGCTCTGTGTGAACACTGTGTCATAACCTCGTTTATTGCCTCTTCAATGACTTTGGGAGTTATTTGATGAGATTTAAAGGGAAGTTTGATTGTAGGTTATGGAGAGTGACAGGTACAATGCATAAAGGGCTCTGGAACTTATACTTGTTAATAATAAAAAACAAGCTTGTAACTTGATTTTCAGTAATGTGATCTTCAGAAGCAAATATTTATTTTCAAGGTGGAAATCATTTTTATCTGTTGAATGAGATAATTGAATATGCCATTTTGCTGAAAGGGAAAGATTGCTTTTAGGATAAAAAGTGACACATGTGTTTTTATTTCACCTCATTTCATTTTATATAATCACGGCAAGCAGCCAGTTGCTGAGAGATCCCCGCACGTGGGCATCCTAAATGGACGTTCATAAAGAGTGTTTTCTCTCCTTGTTTTCAATCAGTTGAAACGTAGTATTCACTAATGTAATGTGGTTAACGTCATTTGGGTACCTTAAAGACGAGGCATCCAGCCCAACAAACGGCAAGATCATCCCCAACGAACCTCTCTCTCCTCTCCTTCTGATATTTACCCCTCGACTTTTATTTACCTTTTATTTTTTGTTGTTGTTCTCCTTTTCCATTTGACTCTGCTTGCAATTCCCAAGTTCAAAGTGAACACTGATATGTAGTCAGGGAGATTGCACTAGAGAGGGAGGAAGTGGAGGGGAAGCGCTGTTAGGGTTTATAGTTATTGGAGTGGCATGGAATGAAAATTAGCGTTTCCCTCACCTGTGCTTTAAGCTGTGATCTGTAGCTGTTTGAAGAGAACAGAGTTGAATTTAGGCTTTTGGACAAATCCTCGTCATCCTCATACCCTCAGCCCCAGTTCACTGTACATGAGAAATTTCCAGGCATCTTCTCTTTTATTACTTACATCACTTCCACAAGGAAGGTGACTTTATTATCTCCCATTTTATGGACAGGGAAGCTGACTTTTCCTGTTTCCCGGCAACTGTGTCTAAGGTCCAAAGTGAGAACAAGAGTTGCTCTATACCATCCTACCCTTTCCTCAACCTGAACAAGTGAGTTCTTCAAGGGAATCATGAAAGGTATGGTTGCACCTAAGAGGCGTCCCTTGTTTTATTTCCTGTTCGGTTGCTGCTCAGGCAGTAAACTTTTGGTTTTGTGTCTCTACCTGAAGAAGGTCACGAAGGGTTTGGAAAAAACTCATGGACTGAGCCTGGGGTGGTCTTTTACGTCCAATGTGTGATGCTGCAAAGATGTGGCGGTTTCTCTTAAGTCTCTTAAGTAGTAAGGAAGCCCAGTTGGCTCTTTCTCGCTGCTGTGTCTTCCTGAGGGCTGCCAACTGGACAAAGAAGCTACGGGAAGTGGTAGGTAGACTGGGTGGCATGGGAAGACCCCACAGAACCCTACGAAACTCCCTATGAGCCACGGAAGGCGGCATTTAGATGCTGCCACCTGGAAGGCACTGACGGCCAGTAAAGGACCTCAGAGAGGCAGCAACAACCACTGAGGAGGGGATGGGACTGCCGGTTCAGTAATGAGTGGCTTCCCTTCTTCCTAATCCTTGTTCCAGTCCCGACGCCAGAGTGTGACGGTGATGAGAGAAGATGGGAGAGCCGTGCAAGGCGGTGCGCAAGCCCTTCTCCCACCCCAGGCGCCTCTAGCCACAAGTCTAGCACGCACTAGGAGAGGTGAATTTGGAATTGATGTGAGATTGAGGTTTCAGGTGGTACAGGACAAAGTCTTAGCAGCCAAGGCGACCAAGACCTTTTGAATCTGCACAAAACTGTTAAGCGATTTAGAAAGAGTTTCAACTACTCAGAGAAAAGGAGTGATTGTGGGGAAAAGACAGTTTCCTGTTTATACCCACCTTAAAGAGTTGACTCCACCATAAATTGTAAAATGCTGTATATATGTAAAGCTCAGTTACCTCTCAGCAATGGTGATATCATTTATTGGCTGTCACCTGTTGCTGTGACCCAATACACAAAATAACATATGCAAACTATATTTGAATTCTGAAGCATGATAATAAAATGGACAGCCTCGACCTTACCACCCAATATAAGAGGTAAAGCAGCACCTTTATCAGTAGAGCCTTTGTATGTCCCTCTTTGATCTCTTCTCCTCTGCTTAATTTATTTACCGTTCTGAATTTTTTGCTTATTATTCTCTTGATTTAGAAAAAAAATGTAGTTTTCCTATTTTAGGTTGCTGACGGCAAGGGACTCCAGTTGACATCTCTGTGTGTGGAAGGCAAGGCTCCCTTGCTGGAATGTAAGCTGCATTCCATCTACAACATAAGATGTTATCTGCCTGATTCACTCTCTCCAGTGTCTAGCTTGTTGCCTGGCAGAGTTGGTGCCCCCCAAATATTTGATGCATATCCAAATGTGGGATGCCAAGTATTATGATGAGGACTGTGGCACTGATTGCCTCTGTGCAGCATATGCTCTAGGCCAGGCTCTGTCTGTCTATCTTTTTCTCTTCGTTCTAATCCTCACAAATACCCTGTAAGGTAGTTTGTATGAATACCGTTTTACGTATGAAGAAATGAAATCGCAGGGAAGCGCAGTCATTTAATAAAGCTACACTCAGCTAGTTAATGGCTGGACCCGAATGGAAGCCAGCTCTTTCAGGTGGCGAAGCTTGCTCTCTTTCCATGATGCTAACTTGAACTGATCTCCTACTTCTCGGTGCCTCTCATAGGATCAGGTCTAGGGCTTGTTATATAATTGAGATGTAGAGACTTCCAAGTGGTCTGATGATTGACACAAGTGTGACATACGACTCCCCGGCACTACCTTCCTTGTGAATTCAAGGTTTTCTGTTGCTGTCTTCGCACTGACATAAATTCTATCTTTGATTGGTAACTACTAAAAAATGATTTAAAGGAAAAGTTGCCTCAGGAGGTCCAAACTGGTTATTTATCTGCAGCCTTTGTTGCATAAACATCGTATGTACAATGGGACTTGTGCTAAGAAATGATTTATCTCCACAAGTTATTGATTCTCTCATGAGTCAGGAACGGTGCAGCTGAGCAGAGCGATGCATGATTTATGGAGAGGTATCAATAAAGAATAGAAATAAGATGTCTCCATAGTTGGACCCATTTTATGTTTCCTCTTGCTGCATTAAACCCAGATGCATTTCACAATTAAATCAGTTACCTAATGTGGGTACCATGCCCCAGCCACCTGTTTAGAAAGGCAAGTTTAATTGTCAGCAAGAATAATTTATCATTGATAAGATCCTTTAAATTGTACTTGTTACCCAAGAAGTGTTCCTTACAAATGCTACAAGGTTTCATATCTCTTCTTTCACAATGAATTATGAGCTCAATTTCTTTTAAGCTTGAGCCTTTTTAATTTGAAATTCTTGCTGCAGGACTTTTATCATCTCCAGGATATTCTAATATCTTGCTTCACCTCCTTGAATCTTTGCTGATTTTATGTATATGTGTAATTAATATATTATTAATATATAATATTTAGCAATGTATCATATTAGTATATTAAAAATGTTATACATTATATATTATTAAATATATAATTTATATTTATGTATATATGTGTGTATTGTGGAAATTTAATTTTGCCACTGCTTTTATTTTAACTATTGGTTGGCTAAAAGCCTCTGTTGGGGTAAATTACTTAAGGAAAAAGCAGTGGCATCCCATGGAAACTAGATACATTTCTTTTAAGGAGGTATGTGACAATGGCTTTGGAGTTCCAGTGCCAACATTTATTTGCCACGTGACATTGGCAAATAAGCTTCACATCTTTAAGTCTCAGTTTGATGAACTAGAAAGTGAAATGATTGTTCTCTGTGGAAGGCTTCTGTGGTCATGTTCGCTAGAGCTAATACATGACTTGTTCAGTGTTTAGCCAATAGTGAGCCCTCAAAATGACAGCTGCCGCCGTCTATCCTCAGTTTGGACTGTGATCATAGGCTACACCCTGAGTGTGTCAACTTTCTTGAAAACATGTGCTTAGTTCACTATGAAAGTTCACCTTTGTGTTATGAGTCCGTTGCTGAAAAAGATAGTATGTAAGAGACCAATAATAATCCTACCGTACAAATTCTTTGGCCAAGAGCCAGCAAATAACTGAGCACGCCCCCCCCCCCCCCCCCCCACCAAAAATGTCAGTGAACTTGGAAGCAGATTTTCTGGTCCCATTTGAGCCTTGAGATGACTGTAGTCTCTCTGACAGCTTGACAACTGCTGTGTGAGAGATCCTGAGCCAGAAACATCCAGCAAAGCTGCTTGTAGAGTAATATGTGCTTGTTGTTTTAAGTTGCTGAGTTTGGGGGTAGCTTGTTACACAGCAATAGATACTTTATCAGCCATTGCAAACTGCACCCTGCTTTTGCCCTTGACACTCCCAGCCTCCCTCCTCTGCTTTTTTTCTTTTCTTACCATCTCTCTGTCTCCCTCTCTCTCTTCCTTTCTTTCTTGGTCTATAGCACTTGGCCTCTTCTGACATTTATTTATTCATTACTTATGTTTATTGTCTGTCTCCTTCTAAAGCATAAGTTTCACAAAGGTAGAGGTTTTGATTTGTGTTGTTAACTGTTATAGCTTCAGTGCCTAGTAAATAGGGACTCAATAAATGTCTACTGAAAGAGTAAATAAAAGAGACATGCAGGGCTTCCCTGGTGGCGCAGTGGTTGGGAGTCCGCCTGCCGATGCAGGGGACACGGGTTCGTGCCCCGGTCCGGGAAGATCCCACATGCCGTGGAGCGGCTGGGCCCATGAGCCATGGCCGCTGAGCCTTCACGTCCGGAGCCTGTGCTCCGCAACGGGAGAGGCCACAACAGTGAGAGGCCCGCGCACAGCAAAAAAAAACAAAATAGACATGCAGTTGTCTTGATTAATTATGGTTTAGAGGAAACTTTCATGTTGTGTTTTTTGGTTTGGTTTTGTTTAATTTTGGTCCCAGCTCAGATCTACCTTAGACTTGGAACATTTTAGACATTTTAGAAGCTTAGGTTCAGATAGCTGAGAGATAGGATTCCTGCTGTTTGAGGGATTTTTTTTTTTTAAATCATTAAAAATCTGAATCTTTTTCTAGGTGGTTATAGACTTTGGTAAATTTGCCTGCTGGGGAAACAAATGGCCTTCTGCTTAAATAACTTTCACCTGAATGTAATTTCATTTGTGCATAACTTCAGTATAAAGTTGGTTTAGGAGACTTTAGATAAGAAGCAATGCAGAAGAAATGGTAGCAATCACAGTGAGCTGTGTGTGGGGGGGGGGCACCCAAATGGCTTCCATCTTTCTCTTCTTTCCTTATTGGTTCCAGCTTTTCATCTTCTCTGCATTTCCAAAGAGATGCTGAGTTGCTAAGTTTGTCCTTCTTGGATACTTTCAGTGCTCACCAATTGTTCTGTCTGCCTTGCCACATGTGTAGTTTGCAATTCCTGGGATTAAACATGCAATTAAGACTTAAGTGAAATAAACTACAAGAAAACTTGCAACTAGGATGAAACTGCAACACTGGTGACAGGTTGAAAAGTCAACACCTCCCATCGGAATCGGAAATGGAGTTTTCCTCTTTCAATGTTGAGTCTGGAAAACCCTCTGTTACACATTACTAACCAGAATCAGGTGAAACCAGAATTCAGTGTCCTGACAGCAGCTCCTTTCAAGCTTATAATGGATTTACCCGGGGTAATTTTTGGAGTGATCTGTAGGCTTCCAGGGTCCACGTGACACTGTGCAAATGATATTATTTTAGTTTGTTTATCAACATGTCATAGCATCTCTCCTCACTTGGTGCCTTGCGAGGTAAATCTACCATTCACAGGTGAAATCTCTGTGATCCACTAGGCTGCCTTGAGTTGCAGCAACATTATTGGGAAAAAGTACATTCATTTGTCTACGTGGAAAGGATTTAGGGGTTGCCGCATTCATTTTTTACCGCAGCCTGAGTACTTAATCATATGGACATTGTTCAGCAAGAAAATGATCGCTTCCTCTCTACCCATTAGCAACATTCTTTCACTCCTAAGAAATATAAATATGGGATCATATTAATGAAAATGACATCCAACGCTGATATATTAGAGCTCAAAAAGTGTGATTAATTTCGCTCTTAATTAAGTCTTTTTGCCAGAATCATTGTAAATGTGTTCTCATATTTTAGAGTTATTTGAACTACCGGAAAAAGTTAGTAGATTGGCCTGAGATAGTTGGAAGTCAGACCTCATTAGTTTAATTAAATGCCTTTAACATAACAAAACAGAGTTTGCGTCTTCAATTTAAAAAAGTATCCTAATTGGGAGAATCATGGTCGTTACAATAGCAACTAGGAAGTATGGAAGTTCCTCTTTTTCAATCCGCAGCTTCCATCACTTCTCCAGTGCATTTTGCTGTCACTGTCATCGCTTGTTCATGCAACAAATATTTATTAAGCAGGTGCTGGGTTTAGGCACTGTTCTAGGTGATGGGGTTAGAGCAGTGAGTGAAATATTCAAGACCTCACCTCACATGACACTCACATCCTGGTGTGGGGGGCAGACTATAAATCAGATAAGCCAGATAACTATGGGTGGTGCTAAATGCTATGAAGGAAAAAAAAAAACAGGTGATGTGATACAGAGGGCCTGGGAGGTATGTGAACAAACATTCATTTTATTAAACCATCATTATTAAACCATCCTCTTTAGGCTAGCAGGTTGTATACACACTCTCTGAGGAGGTGACATTTAAACTGAGACCCCAGTGATGAACTGAATGAAGGGCTTGACAGGGGAAGGAATGACTGGGGAAGAGGAAGACTGGAGCCTGTTGACACGGGTGGGTGTTGAATGATGAGGGGGGCTGGATAGCAGGAATCTGGGCACTTGGACTATGGTGAAGAGTTTGGATTTTGGTCCAAAATCCAGCGGGGGGCCATCACAGGGCAGGGATATGATTTGGTTTAGATTATTTATATTGATGTTGGCGCTGTTGTTTGGGTGATGGATATAGAGGATCAAGAAGTGAAGTGGGAGGACCATTTAGGAAGCTAATGCATTATCACAATAGTAAATGATGGGGCCCCAAGCGTGGAAACAGCTGCCTGGAAGCTGAGCGTGATTATCCTACCGGATAAACCTCATTCTGGCCTGAGGCCTCTCTACTGTTTGACCCCCTGCCTTTTTCCCCAGCTTGATTTTCTGCTTCATCTCACCACTGCAGGGGATGAAGATCACTTGATACTCCGTGGTGACCTCATGCATTTGTATCTCTTACTTCTGCTCAGGGTATGGGTCCTGCCTGAAATATTCCACCTTCTCCATTATCTAGGTCCATCCTCCCTTCAGGATGGAGTTGGGCACTGCTGCCTCCGAGAAACCCCAGGGCCAGGCCAACCTCAAACCTGACATCTGAATCCAGATCAGTCTGATTTCAGACCCCCTTCAACAAAAGTCCTGAGATGCTTGTTAAAATCATACGGTTCTGGGCTTCCCTGGTGGCGCAGTGGTTGAGAGTCCGCCTGCTGATACAGGGGACACGGGTTCGTGCCCCGGTCCGGGAGGATCCCGCGTGCCGCGGAGCGGCTGGGCCCGTGAGCCATGGCCTCTGAGCATGCGCGTCCGGAGCCTGTGCTCCGCAATGGGAGAGGCCACAGCAGTGAGGCCCGCGTACCGGAAAAAAAAAAAAAAAAACAAGGAAAAAAAAATCATACAGTTCCGCAGCTCACTTCAATATGATGTGAAACTCAGGTGTTTGGATGGGGATTAGGTGTTCTAGGTGATTCAGAGACCCACTTAGGGCCTAGAACAAGTGAGCTTCTTGTCTGTTGTCTGGTAGCATTCGTTGTTTCTGTGATTCATGTGTTTGCACAGGAGAGGCGTGCGTTCTTTGGGTTTAGGATGATCTGGGTTTGTATCTCTGCTCTGCAGTTAGCAGCTGTGTGTTACCAGGCAGGTCGGTGTCTCTGAGAAGGAATAATCTCCGCCCCTAACCCCCCCTCCCCCCCCGCCCCGGTCCTGGATTGTTAAGATTAAATGATATGTGTATGTGAAGTAATTGACACTGTGCCTGGTCTGAGCATTTATCATGGTAACGACACCACTAGATAATTAGCATATGTTATGTAAGGGCCAGCAGTATTCTAGGCAACGCTTCAATTGCTTTATATGGAGGAACTCCTTTAGTTTTCACAATGAGTCCTTAGCTTCACAAGAGGTCAACTCTGTTGCTACTTATCTCCATTTTGCAGATGAGGAAACTGAGGCTCAGAGAAGTCAGATAACTAGCCTAATTGCAGACAGCCAATAAATGACTGAAAATAACTGTAAACTGTAAATAATAATAACAGCCCATGTTCTTAGCTTGTTATGCCACCCTGCCCTTCTACCGAGCAGCAGAGAAACCTGGGTGGGGACTTCATACACTGAAGCTTTTGTTTCCTTGCTACAGTTTTTCATTAAGGAGGGAGAGCTGTTATGCTATGTGCTCAGTATACCGTAATGCGACTTATAACTCTTCTGAATTCTCCTCCTCACACCCTTGAGGTCCTACCTTCCAAAGCTTTTATTTTCCAAAGTGACTTACACGGTCATCTTACATATGCAAAGAGGTCAACAATATTTGTTGAAGAAGAGGCTATGGAAGTACCTAAGCTATAGTACAGCTCGCGAGATGGGGAAGGCCCTCAGTGAATGTGCGCTGAGTGAGTGAATGAAGTTAGTCAGCTCTACCTCTGTTTGCTCTTGACCTTCCTTAGGGTCATTTTACCTTTAACCTTAGTACTATCATCTAAATAATCAATGAGCGGGACCTTGCATTGAACTGACCACCTTTCCCCCAACTCCCAACACACACACACACACACACACACACACACACACACACTGACATATTATCTGTCTCCCAATTTTTCATGTGCTAGAGCCAAGCATCCAAATGCCAGCATGTGTTTTGGAAAATAATGAGCTTATGTAGCTGTTGATTTTTATGACGACACCGAGATAGCTTTAAATCTCTCTCTCACACTGAATATATCTACCAAGAAGAATTAATTTGTGTTCTGAAATCCTGCCTAAAGTATATCACCTCTAGCAGATGGCAGCTGCTGTTTCTCTATAAAGAGAAATGGAATGCTACTGATGTACAGATGTATTTAATGGGAAATAATAGGGCTGAGATTTCCAACAGCTTGGGTGTCTCTTTGGGTTGTAAGTGACAGAATGTGATCACAAATGAGCTTGAGCACAGAGAGGAATGCTTTGTAAGGATTCTGAGGTATTTCTCCCACAGTCTCAGGACAAGGCTGTGGCTCTGCCTCAGGGGTACCTAGAATCAGAGACTTAACGCTGTAGATGTTATGCTCTCTGTTCTTCTGTCCGGCTTCTCTCTGCACATCTGGTTCATCGACTTTGGTTTTCTCTTGGTTGCTCCTTTACTGGTAACTCTGGCCATTTCCAGGTCTCGAGGAGCTTTTCTGGGCTTTAGAGCTTCTAGTCTAGAACGTGAGTCCGGCTTCTTTCTTAGTTACAGTTCTCAGTTTCCCCAGGAGGTCCTTCCTGGTGTAGTCTGGATCAGGAGCCCACCTCTGGACCAATGAACAGAGGATGGGTGACTATAGCACAGCTGCTCCTATTACAGTCATACAGATGGTGGTTTGAGGAAGAAATCACTTCAGAAAGAGGCAAAGGGGGAGCTTGCAGATGGAGGACAGAGCTGAAGAATAACGCTGGGTAGATTAAACAGTTAAGCGTTTATTAAAATCTATCAAGAAGATCTAATTGGTATTGCCACCCAAATAATTGCCTCTGATGGATAAGGGCTGTTGTTTTCTCTGTAAAGAGAGATGAAATGGTATTGTGCTCTAGGTGCGTTTCATGGGAAATTGTTAAGACTGGGATTTCAGATGGCTAGAATGTCAAAAATCATTCCTTAGCTTTCAGAGTGTCTTTGTTTCACGCAGTACAGAGCCATCTTGATAATAAATTTCCAGGACATAACACACACAAAAAGTTAGCAGATTGCTGATTATTTATCTAACACAGATATCTTATTTAATCTTTTCAACAGTCCACTGGAGTAAGTTTCTTTAGGATTCCCATCATACAGATGAGGAAACTGAGACTCAGAGATTAAATTGCTCAGAACAGGGAGCAGGGGAGCCTACTCCAAACAAACCCTAGATCCACTTAGCTTCAGACTTCTTGGTATTTAAATAGATGATAGATGGAGAGGACCTTTTTAGTGGTTGTGTGATATTCTGTAGTACTGAGTGCAAGTTAATAAATCCTTCAGGGATGGTACTTGGCGTTAGTTGTTAAAACTAAAAATGTCCCAAATTTGTATTTCTTAGAATATCCTATAAAATATCCCCCAAACAATGCAAAAATGTATGTATCCTGGAACATTTATTATATAGCTATATAATATTCATCATGTAACTTTGTGTCTATTGTAACAGCAACAAATAAGGAAGCCGAATATGACTCCATTTTGGTTCTTGATCACATCTTTTAATTACGTGTTATTATTTTCCCGAGGGCAATAGCATACCAGTAATCACTAACTTTAAGCCTACTTTTTAACTTTCTTTTTTTTATATAAATTTATTTATTTTTGACTGCATTGGGTCTTTGATGTTGGGTCTTCATGGCTGCGCACAAGCTTTCTCTAATTGCGGCAAGCGGGGGCCACTCTTCGTTGCGGTGCGTGGGCTTCTCATTGCAGTGGCTTCTCTTGTTGCAGAGCTCGGGCTCTAGGCGCGCAGGCTTCAGTAGTTGTGGCACGCGGGCTCAGTAGTTGTGGCTTGCGGGCTCTAGAGCGCAGGCTCAGTAGTTGTGGCGCACGGGCTTAGCTGCTCCACGGCATGTGGAATCTTCCCGGACCAGGGCTCGAACCCGTGTGCCCTGCATTGGCAGGTGGATTCTCAACCACTGTGCCACCAGGGAAGTCCCTTAACTTTCTTTTTAAACAAACATTCTGCTGTTGTAGTGACTACATCTTGTGTCCCTTTGCTAACTAAATGCTTTCACCAGGAAAGTAATATAGAACACTGAATCACCCGTACATCACCGTTTTTATACACTCTGTGGTTATTAATGGACTTGTGGACTGTAAGGGTTTAATGAACAGAACATAAATGCAGAGATAGAAAAAGATATTAGCTTTAGCTTTGCTCCCCAGAGTGATATACTTAATTATACTTAACTCCTGAGGTTATTAGGATAACTACCTGCAGAAGAACTTATAATCACTCTCTCATGAAACAAATGAATTTTCTTGAACAGATTGAATATTGTTTTATCATTTACTTCAGAGAAAAAAGTTGACTGGATTTACTGCGAAAATGGTAATTTCATGTCCTTTATTCAAGTATTAGCGCAGTTGTCACGTTTATTCAATAAACATTTATTGAGTGCTTACTTTGTACCAGGCAAGGGTGCTGGGGTTATAGCAGTTGAGAGAAAAGACAAAATCTCCTGAAATAAATTGAATTTTAGTGCTGTAGGAATTAAATGAAATTTCTACGTGGATGGCCCTAACTGAAACTTAGAGGAAAAAAAAAAAATGTTTGGCAACAACCTGGACGTGACTCAGTGACTTACATTTTTATTGAAATAAGTGTTTCTCTCAATTACAAGTAATTGAGAAGAATCAGGTGCAAAATGTTTAGAAACATTTCTGTCATAATAGCATCTGAAACTTCGGAGAGGAGAACCCTTAGTGGAGTTATACTGAAATTTACTTAAAATCCACTTTTTATCAGTTATTTTTTGCTGCATAGCCAACCACCCCAAAACTTAGTGGTTGAAAGCAGCAATTTCTTCCCCTCCCTATCCTGTGGGCTAGCAGTTAGGGCTGGGCTCGGCTGGAATGGTTCTTCTCTGTTCCACATGGCGTTGGTTTGGCTCAGTCGGGCACTTGCATTTAGTTTGCAGGTAAACTGGGAGCTGCCTGCACCCCGATGGCCTCGTTCACATTCTGGCAGCTGGTTGGGGCTCCCCATGCTGCTGTGTGTTGCCTCTCCAATGGTCATCTTGCACGTGTTCTTGTAGCAACCGTATTGCAAGGAAATGAGAGCAGAAGCTGTAAGGCTTCCTGGAGCCTTGGCTCTGGAATCAGGCCGTTACATGTCAACTGTCTTCTGTTGGTTAAAGCAAGTCACGAAGCCAGTCAAGTACAAGGAAGTGGGGAAATAGCTTCTGTGTCTTAATGAGAGGAATTACAAAGGAAGTGTGGCTGCTTTATCCCACTCCCAGGCATATATCCAGAGAAAACCATAATTCGAAAGGATGCATGCACCCTGATGTTCACTGCAGCGCTATGTACAATAGCTAGGAGGTGGAAGCAACCTAAATGTCCATCAACAGAGGAATGGATAAAGAAGATGTGGTACATATATACAATGGAATATTACTTAGTCATAAAAAGGAACAAAATAGTGCCATTTGCAGAGACTTGGATGGACCTAGAGACTGTCATACAGAGCGAAGTAAGTCAGAAAGAGAAAAACAAATATTGTACAATATTGCTTATATGTGAAATCTAGAAAAATGGTAGAGGTGAACTTATTTGCAAAGAAGAAATAGTGGGCTTCCCTGGTGGCGCAGTGGTTGAGAGTCCGCCTGCCGATGCAGGGGACACGGGTTCGTGCCCCGGTCCGGGAGGATCCCACATGCCGTGGAGCGGCTGGGCCCATGAGCCATGGCCACTGAGCCTGCGCATCCAGAGCCTGTGCTCCACAACGGCAGAGGCCACAACAGTGAGAGGCCCGTGTACCGCAAAAAAAAAGAAGAAGAAATAGAGTCACAGATGTAGAGAACAAACTTATAGATACCAAGGGGGGAAGGGGGGATGGGATGAATTGGGAGATTGGGATTGATGTATGTACACTACTATATATAAAGTAGATAACTAATGAGAACCTACTGTATAGCACAGGGAACTCTACTCAGTGCTCTGTGGCGACCTAAATGGGAAGGAAATCTAAAAAACAGGGGATATATGTATATGTATGACTGATTCACTTTGCTGTACAGCAAGAAACTAACACAACATTGTAAAGCAGCTATACGCCAATAAAAATAAAAGAAAAGATTAAAAGAAAGTGTGGCTGTTTTTACTCAACCACAGTCTGTTTTATTCTGTTAGTTAGTAATACATTGGTGGGGACAACATATAAAATAGAACCTAAATTTTATTATGATTTGATCATACTTTGGTTTGGTTAAATTTGTCTGAAAGCCAATAGAGTTCTCTCCCTTAGACATCACCATCATGGAACAGGGAATAAAGTCTCCATCCTCTTCATAGCCAGTTAAGCGCAACTTATCATTTCTAATAAACTGCACTCTCTCTCTTCCCAGATGAGTTCTGCTAGTCTCTTCTTGTCAGAAAGACACACGAGCAGCAGCTCACCAGGTGGCTAGGTTAATTTTTAATTGTCATGTTTATTTCAGTGAAAAACAGATTTGCCTGATGAGCTGAGAAAAATGAAGGTGATGTGAAAATGGTGGGTCGAGTTCTTATGGTGGACGATTCACTCTCTTGGAAGATACACAGTTGTCGTGTTGATGAGGGTTTGGGAAGCAGGTTTCCTTATATTCTGGCGGTGAGACTATAAATTGACAGCCCCATTATGGAGGGCACTTTGGAGATTTCTGTGATGTCTAACCATATATCATATTTTAACGGTCCTTACCTGTTTCCTCTTGTTGGGCATATTGAGGGATCATTTTCTAAAATGTGTTCCAAAGGACACTCATTCCAGGAGAAGAAAGTTAATGAATGATTCCAGCAATGGCCAATCTAGTCTGGGAAATACTTGATCCCCTGGTTGTTCTTTGAGATTTGAACAGTCTGTTTGCATTTTCAACGCTCTAGGGAGCTGAGCAGTAGAGAATCTAAATAACTGCACCGCAGAGTATATGGAGCTTCCCCAACTTAAGTATGGGGTATTCTCCTTCACACCTCCCAATACACACATCCATACTCATTGCACAGCTACTCACTTCCTACGTCCAGCCTCCCAAGCACCCATCTGGGAACCAGCTATAGAAGGAACATGTGCATCAAAAGAATGACTAGATTAGAAAATCTCTGTTAGCCTTGGATTCTGTTTCCTTAGCCTGAGCTAGAATTCGGAAATATTTTCCCCTTAGCTTCTACCTTTTAATGTACTGTTTTGTCATATGTTTTAGTGACTCATTCGTTATAGTTTGTAAATTCCAGGACAGCATAAACTGGCATTTGTGTTGGTGAATATTTCTTACTTTCAGTGTCAGTACTGAAGTTAATTCATTACAGTTGGACCATGCAAATATCATCTAAAATCGTGTGGGGAGCAGTAGTTAGCTGGCGCCATCGAGTTGTGTTGCATCTGTTTGTGGCGAAATAGTTAATGTGGGTTGTAAATGAAGAGCATTTGAGCTAGGTAATTTGTCACCTAGTTAGGCACTTTAAAATACTAATTACAAAATCTAACGACCGTGTCCAATGATGGCGTACTTAATGGGAAACATTACTAAGCAATGTCTGGGAAGGTTGAGAGCCTCCTGAATCTTTTTGTTCCAGTCTTGGGAGATCAGTGCTCTAAAAACACCTGACTTCTATGCACCATGTTTGTTTGTGTGCGCGCAAAGGAAGACCTTCATGGAAAGAAAGCTGTTCTCTGTGAGCTCCGGGAAAGGGGGGTGATGCTTCTAACAGGTCATATTGCCCATATCTTTGAAGTGGGCCAAGGAAACAAAGGCTTTCCAAGGGACGTTGTCGCAATGTGGCCCCTTAACTCTGAAGACCACTTGCCAAAACCACAACACAGGTGAATGTCCACTGGGGTGACACCAAAGTCTGACCTTCAGTGGTACGCTGGACCAAGTTCTTTGTACTCTAACAAGATGTAAAAAGTAAATATAACTGACCTAAGTTAAATTGGGAGTTTTGTTATGAGCAGAATGTGTCACCTAGAATAATTAATTAGAAATTTGCCACGAGTTAATATTTGGGCCAAAAATCCTTGTGAAATTGCCAATTATGCACAGTTTCTCTGTCATCACAATTACTGTTTTCTTATACCCCATCCCAGGGCCAAGGACATAGCCTGGGGCAGTTGGTCAGTTGGTCTCTGAATTAACAAAGCAACATCAACCAGTATTTACTTAGACCTTAGGTTGCTTTATACAGTTTCCCCAGGCACTGGAAGACATTATTAGAAATCACTGTTCCCATCAGAACCCTGAGCTCTGCCCTCTAAGTATTTGCCACTTAGTTTTCATTCTCTTATGTAGAGAGACAGAATATAGCAACATGATTACTCGTATAAGGAATATTGTGAAAGACTTTGAAATTTCATGGGTGTCCCAACTAGCTCATCCATAAAGGTTCTCCCTGCCTTTGTGTGTCTTTGTCTCATCCATTTCACAACTCTTACCAGCCAAGAAAGCTGATAGTAATGTAAAGCACTCCTGTCCATAGAAAAGCAAACTGTGTTTGGTAGAATGCAGTTGATTATTAGGCTGTGGATACAGAACAGTTTTGCTAGTTTTGTGACTAGCTTTTCTTATCTGATTATAAAAACGTGGCACTTTGATTCTTTTTGAATCTTTAAGTTATCTCCTTTTAAGTTGTCCTTGAATGCTAACATAAACTCTTGAGTCTAATTGCCTGGATTCAAAGCTAGTTGTCTGCTCTACCATTTACTTAGATAGACGTAGTTACCTAGCTCCAGTCTACCTAAGTATGAGCCTCTGTTCCCTTGTAGAATGAGGATGATTATAGCATTTAACTAGTAGGATTGTGTGGATTAAATGATGTACTATATATAAAGCGCTAGTACATAGTAAGCTCTGAACAAAATAGGTGCCATTATTCTTTTAATTATCAGTATTTGTGGAACAGCATCCCTGTGTTTGACATCAGGCAGGGAACAAAACATACATGGCCTCTGGACTCATGGGCTTAAAGTCTGCCGGCTACTCTGAGAAATTCTCCCCTTGCAAATCAGATTGAGATATCACTACAAGAAAAGGAAAGAAGCAGTTCATGCCCTTCTGTTTCATGTGTTTCTTTCTTGTGAAGAAATGCTTATAGCATGAGCATCATATTTAGATTTTTATTATCTTCCTTGTAAATTTATTTCCAAGCTAATACCCAATCATGAACTATTTGAATTAAGTTCTCACAGATTTTAATTTATTTATTTATTTTTGTTGTGTTGGGTCTTCGTTTCTGTGCCAGGGCTTTCTCTAGTTGTGGCAAGCGGGGGCCACCCTTCATCGCGGTGCGTGGGCCTCTCACTATCGCGGCCTCTCCTGTCGCAGAGCACAGGCTTCAGACACACAGGCTCAGCAGTTGTGGCTCACGGGCCCAGCCACTCCGCGGCATGTGGGATCTTTCCGGACCGGGGCTCGAACCTGTGTCCCCTGCATTAGCAGGCAGATTCTCAACCACTGCGCCACCAGGGAAGCCCTCACAGATTTTAATCTCATTCTACCCAATGTTTTTGACAATAGGATGGCTCTTCCTGAAAACCACACTTAACTACATTTCCTTAAGAAAACGTAATCTCTTAACATCACAGCCCAGGGGGCATTTGAAACCTTGCTCTTCTAAGTGTGGCCCAGGCTCAGGAACAGCAGCATCAGCACCGGCAGGGAGCATGTTAGAAATGCAGAAGCTCAGGTGCTGGCCCAGACTTACTGCATTTGGACGTGATCCCCAGGTGATTTGAATGTACATAAAAGTCTGGGAAGCGCGGCTCTAGAAATCTTTCCTGATGACCTCTCCCCACCTCACCTCCAGCTTTCTCTAGCTGGATTAGTTGCTTCGTGCAGTAGCCACGCTCAGCATTGTTGATGTACATATTTCATTTCCCCTATTGCAACTCCTGGAGAGGTGGGGCCGCCCTTCGTTAACTTACCCTTAGCAGCTGCACCATGGCAAAGAGCACATTGTGAGCTCTTAATAAATATTGATTGACCCACTGAATGGGTCTGAATTTCCCAACATCATTAGCTCTGTAGAACCCAGCACTGAGCTGGATATTTCCAACAGGGCAAATGGGTTCTCACAGAGCTCCTCAAAGACATAGAGAGGAAGTGTTGTAGCACAGAGGCCTCATGAATTATTATCTTTCTGACGATTCATAGAGGAAGAGGAAGAGGAAGAGGTGAAGCACAGGGTTAACTGTGTTTCAGAAGGCAGCATTGGGCAGGGGTGAACACAGGGGTTTTGATCCCTCCTGGATCTAGGCTTGAATCCTGGCTGTGTTTCCTACCAGCTTTGTAACACTGGACTGAATTTCCCTGGGCCTCAGTTTCCCTAACTGTCTAGTGGAGGTTGTAATAAGATTATGTCTTAGCTTGGATTCCCTTGAAAACAGGGCCTGAGACTAGGACAGGGGTGGAGGTAGTGTAAGTGGGGGTGGATCCTTTTTTAAAAATTATTAATTATTTTTGGCTGCATTGGGTCTTTGTTGCTGCACGCGGGCTTTCTCTAGTTGCGGCGAGCAGGGGCTGCTCTTCGATGTGGTGCGTAGGCTTCTTATTGTGGTGGCTTCTCTTGTTGTGGAGCACGGGCTCTAGGCCCGCGGGCTCAGTAGTTGTGGCTCGCGGGCTCTAGAGCACAGGCTCAGTAGTTGTGGTGTACGGGCTTAGTTGCTCCACAGCATGTGGGATCTTCCTGGACCAGGGCTCAAACGCATGCCCCCTGCATTGGCAGGCGGATTCTTAACCTCTGCGCCACCAGGCAAGTCCCTGGGGGTGGATCCTTGATATTGGGAATGAGGTGGTGGGAAGAGTAAGAAAAGTCATTACAGGGGTCTTTGATTAAATACCTCCTGAGAAGCATGGGGAATACCTCCCAGAATTGTCCAGTGGGAGGATGGGAGGCAGGATCCCCATTGGTTGAAGTATGTCGCCAGTAGCGTTAATTCTTCTGCAGTGGCTTGTGCTGAGTGTGCTCCCAGGGGGCAGAAGCAAAGACTCTGATGTCCCTGAGGCTGGACTCTGTTGGAACAAGGTGAACCTGAGCCTGCATAGATCTGGCCACTGCAGCTGCAGATGTAATCAGAAGCCAAAGGGATGTGACGTGAAGCACGAGCAATGTCCGTTACACGTTGCCATGAGGATCTGATCAGATCAAGCTTACAAAGCCAGATACATATAATAGGAAGTGCTCAAAGAATACCAGCGCTATACCTGCTTATTGCTGCTTTGGGCATCTTCAGTTCCACTCCCCTCTTTCTGAGAAGCGCAAACAATTTTGTTGACTCTTTCCCACCTTTGCGTTCTCTCTCTTTTCTCTTCCCCTCACTTCATATTCTCCAAAAGAAGAATATTTTTGCTGTGGTCTCGATAAGAATCAGGCATGTTCAGATTTGGTCGAAATTCAGAGAATAAATGGTTTTAGATCCTTTCTCGCCCTACCTCCAATCTACTGTTTTTACCTCAATGCCAAGAGAAAATGGAATAAATATGGATGTAGATACAATATAGGTATAGATATAGTATGTGTATATGGATGTATACATACACACAAATAAATCTTTTTTTTCCTTCCATAGTTACCTAGTAAAAGTGAAAATTATAAAATGATTGTTGTCAGGGGCAATATGTATTATCCCAGATTTTGTTCTGTGAATTGAAACTGCATTTGCTGTTATAAATGCATCACTATGATTGCCCTGATTTAGCCTGGCAGGTAAGAGCCCTTCTCAGAGCCAAATACCTCCTAGCCAAGACCCAAAGAACGTGCCAAGTCCTTTCATCTCTTATTGTCAGAACTCACTGGCCCTCCTTACACTGTCGTGCTTTCCTATAATATCTTAAATATATTAACTATAAATCCTAGTATTGTTTATCTCCCCAAAATTGAAGCCAGGAAGTCATGGAATAGTCATTCATCATGGGCTTTGGCTCGGTGACTTGAAACTGAAAACATAAGAGAAACAAAAACACTGATTGTGTAGAGGTGGCCAAATGCCCAGAGGTTAAGTGAAACTGAGGAAAGAAAAAAGAAGTCCTACCTCATTTGCTAGAACTTCTGCGGAGATAATTTGCTTTTCAAAAGAAGCTTCTTCTCCATCGAGACTTTGATTTTGGAAATATATTATGGATGCTTTTTTGTCAGTTAATCTGCTAAATATTCATTTAACAATCATAAAACAGTATTTAATGACAATAAGACCATTGCTTTCTCTAATAGAGTTACTGTAATTTATGAGTATTCTATAAATATGTCCTACTACTAGTAATTTGGTGTTTAGAAGTGGGGTTGTTAAACCAGTGGATGAGATATAAACCTGAAATTGCTGGCAAACATTATTTTTAGGCAGAAAAAGCCTTCTTGAGAATGAAGCCAATACAAGCAAAGCAGAGCCTTGAGATTGATAACACTGGATGACATGATTAAGCCTGTGGATACAACTATACCTGGTTATTTCTGGTTATTTCTTACATGAGCCAATATATTCCAGTTTTTTCTTAGGCCATTTTGAGCTGGATTTCTGTTACTTGCCATCAAGAGTCCTTATTAATACATTTTCGCAACACATAACCTGCTTTTGTCATTTTTAACGTTGAAGTTATCTAATTCAGTCTGAAAAGTGAAATTTCCAGGAAAAAAAAGGTGTTGCATATATGTGGCTAGAATGTATACTTATGTCATTAAAAAAAAATCCATCTGAAATCTTAAATAATACACTTACATCTTTCATTAATAATAAAAATAACATATGCTTTCAGGATTATGTAGTGCAAGTAGAATCAAGGTTATTACTTAATACAGCTGATGAATTTGTCAGTTTACTTAATATTTTAACTATTTCCCTCCCTACCTGTTTTCCTAAGATACTATCATATTACAGAAAAGATTTAAGGTATAAGGGTGAAGAAAAATAACAAAACCTGAAAGTCTGTGGTAAGACGAAGCCAGAAAAAAAATGCAGGAAGAGCCCTAGAACATACTGATCTATACTCTTATTCATTTATTATTATTGATCCATACCGTTGTACACATTTGTAGCTGAGGTACAAATTTGGCTCTGAGCTTCTAGCAGGTAATGAGAAAATTGAAACAAATTACTTACCTTAATTTAAAAATTATCCAGTGCTCAAAAGATATACCGTGTTCTTGGGGGAATTTTTACATCTCTTTTTCTAGTAGGAGAATACAGAAAATTTCATATAAATACCTGTGGTTCTCTCTTAAATACCTGTGGATATCATAAATCCAATTTAGTATAACAGTCTGCGGTGGAAGTGGGGGGCAAGAGAGGAAATAATAGAATGTGACGAGGTCACACAGCCCCCCCTTGTGCTGACTTGATTCAGGAGAAGGTCTTGAAAATACCCAGAAGTGCAGGGGGACCAACTGTGATTCAAACATATCTTTGCTGAATATCATTATTCTTAGCACATTTTAAATAAATATGTTTGTAATTGGCTGTAATCTGCACTTCCTTAGAGCCCTGAATATACTTAGGCTATATGGTTGACCTACCTTCAGAAGTTCTAGCAGACCCTGTAGTTGTAAAACACACTAAAAAGTTCTCATGGGAATTTTAACATCCTTGGAGGCTAGACCAACATCTGCTGCATGTCTAGGTGCTTCTGAAGTCATCTCTAAAAAGGTTAAAACTTGAAAATTGTCCTTCCTCAGCAGGGTAATTTACATTTTGCAGATGCTGTTTAGAGAGGCCATGAGCAAAGAGATACAAGGTCAGGTGACAGTGAAGCAGAGAGGCGGACTCTAGTTATCAAAATGTACTAAGCACAATTTATGCATGCCTTTTTTTCTTCTCTCAAAACTGAGAAAAGGAAGCTTGGGTGTGTGCAAACAAACTTCTGCATGACCCTCCTCCGTATGTGCTGTTTTCTGGTAGTTTGCACACCTTTGTTCTAGGTATGCCTTTCCTATACTCCACTAAGATCCCTTAGAGAGAGCAGGCGAGATTGGGGCTGTGTCATCCTGGGTGTGGACAGTGAGAAATGATTAAGTAGTGGTTTGTAGGCATAAAGCATCTTCTATAAAAGAGGATCACGTGGAATTGTTGCAGCTTTGTTCTGTAGTTCAGACCTTACAAATATCGGTTTAGAGATTGCTTTCTGAGGTTGTTAGTGTGCAAGGTTATAGGGCTAGCTGTGTGGCAATTGGTTTAATTAACTCAACAAATGGATGTTGAAATTGGGTGACAGGTTGAATGCTTGGAGCATATGATTCTACCATGGAGGGTGTTTATGCTGTTCAAGGACAATATTTGGAAAAGGCAAAATCTTATTTTATTTTTGGCTGCGTCGGGTCTTAGTTGCGACATGCAGGATCTTTCGTTGCAGTGCACGGGCTTCTCTCTAGTTGCTTAGTTGCCCTGCAGCCTGTGGGATCTAAGTTCCCTGACCAGTGATGGAACCCACGTCCCCTGCATTGGGAGGCAGATTCTTAACTACTGGACCACCAGGGAAGTCCCTTGAAGAGGCAAAATCTTTATTCTCATACAAATATTAAATGAAGATGTGTCAAAGATTTTATTTTACTTATTAATTAATTATGGAACAAATAAAGAAGTTACAGCTCATTCAAAGAAGAATCCAAAGAACAGACACCTGTATCCATAGGTTCTGCATACATGGATACGGAGGGCACAGTGTATACCCAGATGTCTATACTGTTTTCTATAGCAGCTGTACAAAAAGACATTCCCACCAACAGTGCACAAATGTTCCCTTTTCTCCACACCCTCACCAGCACTTATCTCTTGTCTTTTTGATAATAGCCATTCTAACAGGTGTGGGGTGATATCTCATTGTGGTTTTATAATTATATTATTACATAATTTGCATTTTCCTGATGATTAGTGATGTTGAGCATTTTTTCATGTACTTGTTACCGTTTGTATGTTTTCTTTGGAAAGATGTCTATTCAGGTTCTCTGCCCATTTTTTAATTGGATTTTTTCCCCCTTTTTTGCTATTTAGTTGTATGGGTTCCTTATATATTTTGGATATTAACTCCTTATCCTATAGATGGCTTGCAGATATTTTCCCCCACTCTGTAAGTTGCCTTTTCATTTTGTTGATTGCTTCTTTTGCCTTGCAGAAGCTTTTTAGTTTGATGTAGTCCCACTTGTTTATTTTTGCTTGGTTGCTTGTGCTTTTGGTGTTATGTTCCCAAAAAGTTGTTGCCAAGACCAATGGCAAGGAGTCTTTTCCTTATCTTTTTTGTAGGAGTTCTGAGGGTTTTTTTTTTTCCAGTTTTGAGGTTTTAAGTCTTATATTTAACTCTTTAATTCATTTTGAGCTAATTTTTGTGAGTGGTGTAAGGGGTCCAATTTCATTCTTCTCTATGTGATTATCCAGTTTTCTCATTCATTAGAGACATTATCCTTGCCCCATTGAATATTCTTTGCTCCCTTGTCAAATATTGAGTGTATATGCATGGTTTGGTTTCTGAGCTCTCTGTTCTGTTCCTTTGGCCTATCATAGCTTTGTAATATAGTTCAAAATCAGAAATTGTGATGCCTCTAGCTTTGTTCTTTGTCAGAATTGCTTTGGCTATTTGGGGTCTTTTGTGGTTCCATAGGAATTTTAGGATTGTTTTTCTGTTTCCATGAAAAATGCCGTTAGAATATTGATGGGAATTGTATTGAATCAATAGATGGTTTTGGGTATTAATTCTTCTGATCCATGAACATGGGGTATCTCTCCATTTATTTGTCTTCTTCAATTTCTTTCATCAAACTCTTATAGTTTTCAGTGTACAGATCTTTCACCTCCTAGATTAAATTTCTTCCTAAGTATTTCCTAAGTTAAATTTATTCCTAAGTAATTTATTCCTAAGTTTTCGATGCTACCACAAAAGGAGTTGTTTTCTTTATTTCTTTTTTAGATATTTTATTGTTAGTGAATAGAAGCGCAATTGATTCCTGCATGTTCATTTTGTATCTTGCAACTTTACTGAATTTGTTCTAATAGGGTTTTTGGTGGAGTTTTTAGGATTTTCTATATATAACATTATATCATCTGTACACAGACCCAATTTTTTCCTTCTTTTCCAATTTGGAAGTCTTTTATTTCTTTTTCTTGACTAATTGTGCCAGGCATTGTACTGGGGACAGGGACACAGCTTTGAACAAATGAATTTTTTTATCAGAATTCCTGCTGTTTTGAGTATTAGGATAAGTTGTTTTGGACAATAATACTTACCAAAAGGTTTTTTAGAAGGGTTAACACTTTGTTGAAAAACTCAAAGAGGATATGAGACAAGGAATTGCAATTTAATATTTAGGAATAATATTTTTAGACCAAGCCTAAACAAAGGATTTGAAAAGAAAGGATAGCAGGGAATTTTTTGTGTGTGTGTGGTACGCGGGCCTCTCACTGTTGTGGCCTCTCCCGTTGCAGAGCACAGGCTCCGGACGCGCAGGCTCAGCGACCCTGGCTCACGGGCCCAGCCGCTCCGCGGCATGTGGGATCTTCCCGGACTGGGGCGTGAACCCGTGTCCCCTGCATCGGCAGGTGGACTCTCAGACACTGCGCCACCAGGGAAGCCCGATTGCAGGGAATTTTAAAGCAGAAAGGGATTGGATTAGAGCTCTTGACTTTAGAAGCTGAAATCAAATATAATGTTTTAAAAATATCTCAGATAAAGGTAAACTTATCAATTTGAAATATCTAAATTATATTCTCTTTCCTATTTGTAAGTACTCAACTCCATAATGATAATTAAATCTGATAGGATGCAAATATTCATTTTAACTTACATCAAGTCGATTTTATAGACACAGATTTTATTAGATTTTCCTATAAGAAGTGATGACATAATTGAGTCTATTCTTTTGATTCTTTTTCTTAATATCTGTTTAGACTGATATAAGTAAAGAATTTTGTCAATAGGAACATATTAATCCAATTAATTTCTAGTTCTGTAGGACATTTTTTCCTCCAAGAGAAAATGCGTATATCCACTCAGTGTGGATCTACTGTGACAAATTAGCATTTATCCTTTGTTCACAGCTCGCAGTAGGAAAATGTGATCAGGTATTAACTACACTTGTTCTTCCAATAAAGTATAATTTTAATGTCTTGCAACTTGAAGACTTAAAAAAGAAATCGCACCAAAGCAGATCATTCCTTTCAAAATCCAATAATAGAACTTGCCATGAAGGTCAAAATTATCTAGGAAAGCGAGGGCTAATTCATGTGTGTAAACAAAAAGTGGGCTGTGGGTTAATACTTAGGCTTAGTGAAATACTGACTTTTGGCTCCTAGGTTTTTATAGATTATTAAATAAATCAGCCTAGAGAATGATTTATTTTATTCAAATCATGCTTTGGAATCATCACAGCAGCCAAGCCAAGCCTAACTTTTCAGTATCAATCAAGTATATAATTTTTGGTTTGACTATCTTGAAATGCTTGAAAAACAATATTCTTTTTTTTTTTTTTTTTTTTTTTTTTGCGGTACGCGGGCCTCTCACTGCTGTGGCCTCTCCCTTTGCGGAGCACAGGCTCCGGACGCGCAGGCTCAGCGGCCATGGCTCACGGGCCCAGCCGCTCCACGGCATGTGGGATCCTCCCGGACCGGGGCACGAACCCGTGTCCCCTGCATCAGCAGGCAGACTCTCAACCACTGCGCCACCAGGGAAGCCCGAAAAACAATATTCTTAAATGTTGATGAGATTGTAGCTACGTTGTAGTTAGCATCCAGAATTTGGCCCAGGTCACATAGGGAGTGAAGGCATGTGCCTCTCTTTACAGCATATTAGTTATCCATTGCTACCTAATAAATCACTCCAGAATGGCTGAGAACAACATCATTGCTTATCTCACCTGGTTTCTTGAGTCAGGAATTCAGGATCAGCTTAGCTGGTGGTTCTGGCTGCGAATCTCTTTTGAGGTTGCACTCACCATGTCAGCTGGGGTTGCATCACCTGAAGGCTTGACCAGGGCTGGAAGATCCACTTCCAAGAAGGTTCATTTGTGTGGTGCTCGTTGTTGGCGGGAGGACCCAGTTCCTCAACACAAGGACCTCTCCACAGGCTGCTTAAGTATTCTTGTGGTATTGCAGCTGGCTTCCCCCAGAGCCAGTGAGCCAAGAAAGCAAAATGGTAGTCACAGTGTTTTTTATAACCTTGCTTTGGAAGTCACACTCTGTCCTTTCTGCAGTATCGTAGTCAGTCCTATTCAGTGAGAGAGGAAATGCCATACTAGAGGGCGGGAATCACTGAGGACGATCTTGGAGGCTAGCTACCTCAAGTTTCTTGTGAAATGAATTGTAAAGCATATTACAATTTTAAGGATCCTTAAATTGGAAATAAATAAATAAATACAACCAAGAAGAAATATGGCATATAGGAATCTAAGAGCAAACTGGTTACTAGCAAATGAGCTTTTAACTGCCCTTGAAATGCACCAACCCTCGACCTAGTAGAAACCATTATTAGTTCTAAATAATCAATGTGCGGGCTCAGAAAAACAAGTATGTAATTCTGGCAGGGAGAATAAGACAGAAAACAATCACTCTAGTCTTCTCTGGAACGCATTGGCAATCGTGTACTTCTCTGCATTCTCAATTGGTGTGCATCCAAGAAGCTCTTCGATTTTTCTAGAGAGGTGGCAGATCATTGCTAGAGTTGTTATCGGACTGTCTCAAAATTTTCCTACATTTAATATTTGAAAATATATTTTCTGAATCATTGACTGTGAAATTTGTTGAATTATCTGTAGGTAATTTGTGCAATCTGTACATGGACCCAGTAGGTGTGGATATGATCAAAAGATGCAGTTATTCATGAACCATCCATCTTTCCATTTTCTGCTGTAATAAATCCTCCAGTTTACCTTAGATTAATTAAACCTAGAATCATAAGATTTTGTTTCAAATTAAAAGATCTTGGGCAATTTATTTAAACATCTCCAAGTCTCTGTTTTCTCATATATGATGTTCATTCACAAATATTTATTGATGCCTATGTGGCTCCTACTGTGCTGGGAAATGGGGATGCAGAGATTGACCAAGAAAGACAAGGTCCCCTCACTCAGGACCTTTACATTTAGTGGGGGACACATAAAATAAACACACAGACATGCTACATGGCGTGTGATGATAAATGCTCTGAGAAAAGATTAGCAGGGTCTCAGGATGTGCCATTTCAGGTCAGAAGTTAGGGAGCTCTGCCCTGTTGAGAGCAGATCTGAAGGAAGGATGGTATTGGGCTGTGTAGAAAACTGGAGGAAGAGTACTTAAGGCAAAGGGACAGGAGGTGTCAGGTCCTGAGGTAGGAGGATTCTTGATGTGTTTGGGGAATGGAGGGACTGCAGTGTGACTTGAACTGAGTGACCGATGGGAGGGGTGGTAGAAAAGGCAACCAGAGGCAAGATCATGGGACTTTTTGTGTTTTTTCACCATAAGGGTTTTGAATTTTAGTATAAATGATAGGAGAAGACACTGGAGGATTTTGAGCAGAGAAGTGACACCATCTGACTTAGGTTTTAAAGGATCAACGCGGATGCTGGACAAAAAACGCGTAATAGGGAATCAAGGAGGGATGAATTGAGCAGGTCAGTAGATGGAACAATACTGTTGCATTAGCCCGGGAGAAAGATGATGGTGACCATGTGTGGAGGTTGCCATTGGGGAGAAATGCTTGCAGTCCAGACACCTTTTGGAGAGGACGCTCCCTCATCTCCCAGATTTGTCAATACCATTGAACAAAATCAGCTATGTCAGAACTTACCTTGTGCTCTGTACCATTAAGAAAAGTGTCTGGGCTTCCCTGGTGGTGCAGTGGTTGGGAGTCCGTCTGCCGGTGCCGGGGACACGGGTTCGTGCCCCGGTCCGGGAAGATCCCACGTGCCACGGAGCGGCTGGGCCTGTGAGCCATGGCCGCTGAGCCTGCGCATCCGGAGCCTGTGCTCCGCAGCGGGAGAGGCCACGACAGTGAGAGGCCCGCGTACCGCAAAAAAAAAAAAAAATAGGAAGGAAGGCTTTAGGCAGTGGTTCTCTGGATTCATATTACATTCATCTGGGAAATATTTTATAATAACAATGCTTGGGCCTTACTTCTGATCTATTAATTATAGTCTTTGGTGCTCCTGGAGGTTAGACAGGAGTACTTTAATTTCTCTCAGTGGTTATAATTGGGCAGACAGTGCTGAGAAACCTTGCAAAAGAATGAGGTCATTTAAAGAAAAAGTCCCAAAGAGGGGCTTCACAAGGAGTTTGTATGCATGGTTTGTTTTAAGGAAATCTTTTTCAAGAACCTCCATGTTCGTTTGTTCTCTTTCCTACAACTGAGAAGGTGCCTTGATTAAAGCATCGTGCTCACCCTCCTTTCTTGTTTCTCTGTTAAAATGGCCTTCTTCCCAGTTTACCAAAGAAAGGTCTGTCTCAACCAGAATCTTACTCTTGTGTATTGCCCTGAAGACTAAATTTCCACAGTTCTTAAAAAACAAACAAATAAGAGGGATAAAGACAAAGTGGGGAAATTGGCTACAAGGGAAGCAGGCTTTAATCAAGTCAGGGCAAAGCACCCTCACCCTGTGTCCAGCCGTCCACCTCATTAAAGAGATGCACTTGGAATAAATTTCCTGCTAGCATTTGCCAGACATATATGTTGTTTGGCTTGGTCATGAGTTAATAATTGTAGTTACAAATCAATTGAGTGAAACATTTTAATGCCACAGGGCTTATGGTTATAGGAAATGTAAACAAAAATTTAACATTTTAGTTTGCCTTACATATCTTTGTTGCAGCGAAGTAGGTTGATACTTTTATATTTTTAAGCATAAATATATATATATATATATATTTTTTTTTTTTTGCGATATGTGGGCCTCTCACTGTTGTGGCCTCTCCCGCTGCGGAGCACAGGCTCCGGACACGCAGGCTCAGCGGCCATGGCTCACGGGCCCAGCCGCTCCGCGGCATGTGGGATCTTCCCGGACCGGGGCACGAACCCGTGTCCCCCGCATCGGCAGGCGGACTCTCAACCACTGCGCCACCAGGGAAGCTCCAAATATCTTATTTTAGAATAAAATTCTATGGTAGATGTGGAATAGCAAAACAATTTCAAGAGAAAAGGCAAGGCATTTAAAATTTCTGACTGCTGGAGGAACATACTTGTTCTTTTATTTTTGAAACGGATGCCTGTGGGTGTCAAGTTGGAATGATATTTATGTTCCTTCACATAAATATAAAGAGCGATCTTACTTTTTAAGAGTCGGTGCTTTCAATATTATAGAAATTGCATCCTTTTCAACTTAAGATGAAAAGATGTAGGTGTTAGCTTAATATGTCATGGTAGATAGAGATTTTCAAAAATGAAGAAGGTTAGGGAACAAAAAGCAATTGAAGACCATGATTTAGTACACCTGCCAACCAGGATTTGAATCAGAGTTCTTTCACCTCCTACATAAATGACCGTTGCCAAGTTGTTTATCCTCCTGAAACCTCAGTTTCTTAGTCTGTAAAAAGGGCATAATATTACCTACTTTCATTATATTGGTGTGGGGGGTGAAATATGCTGTAAACTGACATGTAATAAGTGCTGAAAATTGATGTCTTTCCCTATCTTACTAATAATTGTTGGAATGAGTGGAAGAAATGGTGCCAGTTATCATTGTAAAACCCATGAGAAACTCACACAAGCTTCCCAAGAGCAGTTCCAAATCTTGTCAACTCTACCCACCCCTAGCTACTGGCATGCTGGTGTATAACAAGTGTCCAATAAAACAAGTTGGATTGACACGGATTAGAAAATAACTCATCTTAAAGATTAATTCAACTGAAGATCCGTCTACCGTAGACCGTCCGTGGTCTCTTCTTCACACTCAACATCACTGATGTGGTTTGCAAATCTGAGTAAAAGATCAGATCAGAGTTTCTTGTAGGCCCAGAAGATATTGTCGTTCCTAAGAAGGAGGGTCCTGGAACCTCCAGGTTGTCTGCTTCTGGCTGAGAGTTGTGGATCTCTTTCTGTTGACTGAATTTTCTCTTGACTTAAGGGTCCCCTCTCACTTCTTGGCTTATCTTGTAATTTTAAAAACTGTGTTTGGGATACTGAACCTAGAAGAACAGTGGAGGCTGAAAGAGAATGCCCTTTCCTTCCTCAGTCAGCTAATGTGAACTGTTTCATCAGTTTGATTAAATCAGGGGTTGAGCAGATTTCGGGAAGGTTTCTGACTTTAATCATTTAACAACATCTTAGATGTGAAATATCTGGAATCAGAGTACCTTTGCTTTTTTTAAGAAAATGTGATAAAATACAAATAACATAAAATTTACCATCTTAACAATTTTTAAGCGTACAGTTTGGTAGTGTTAAGGATACTCTCATTGCTGTGCAACCAGTCTCCTGAACTCTCTTTATCTTGAAAAACTGAAACTCTACCCATTAAACAATAACTCCCCAGTTCCCCACCCCACCCCTGGCCCCTAATAATCATTCTACTTTCCGTCTCTAAGATTTTGACTCCTCTAGGTATCTCATATGTGTAAAATCATACAGTATTTGTCTTTTTTGTGACTAGCTTATTTCACTTAGTATAACATCCTCAAGGCTCATCCATGTTGTAGCATGTGTCAGAATTTCCTTCCTTTTTAAGGCTGAATAATAGTATCCCATTGTACATATTATACCCCATTGTGTTTATCCATTCATCTGTTGATGGATACTTGTGTTACTTTCACCTTTAGGCTACTGTGAATAATGTTTCTATGAATGTAGGTACACAAATATCTCTTCAAGTTTCTGCTTTCGATTCTTTTGGATATATATTTGGATATATATATACCTAGAAGGGAAATTGTTGGGTCATATGGTAATTCTATTTTTAATTTTTTGAGGAACCTCCATAATGCTTTCCACTGTGGCTGCACCACTTTACATTCCCACCAGCAGTGCACAGATGTTTCAGTTTCTCCACATCTTTGCTATCTGCTGTTTGTTTGGTAGTAACCATCCTAATCAGTGTGAGGTGGCTTCTTTGCTTTTGAGCCTGGCACTCAACTTCTTGGACAGCCCGAGTGCTGATATCTGTGATCTTATCAGAAGTTGAGTGCAGTTAAACTCAGTTCACCTCGGGGTTCAAACACTTTGAAGCTGAGTTTAAGCCCCTCCTGAGTAGAACACAACCAAGTACCACGTGAATTCTACACCTTGAATCCGGTAGACCTCGAAAATACTAGACATTCTGAAATGAAAGCATCCTTGCTCACCTAGGAGGAGCTTATCCCTCTGGATTTTTTACTTCTAGATTTCTTGGTGTCCACACCTCTTTGATGGCTTTAAGTAAAAGTATGATTTTTTTCTTTGTGTACACAGTGATTTCTTTTGGATTGGCATAAAAGTCATCCCTATTCTTCTCTGTCTTTGATTTGGTCTTGTGCGTTTGAATGTAACAAATCATTTTAAATTAACTTAGAGAAAAAAAGTGAATTTGTGATAGGTGGTAAAAAATTAATAAAGAAACATTTGAATTCAATAGAGTTGGGAGACCTGAGGGGGAGTTCTCATGTTCTGTGACGATAACAGAGCCCAGCAGGAAGAAGAAAGATTCCTCTCCTTTTTTGGCAAGGACTCAGCCAGTGAAAACTATGGGCTCTTTGTTTACAGCCCTCCCAACTTCCTTTCGCTCCCTATAGAAGCGTTCTCCTTCTTGTGCCCTCCAGGGACTTGCACATGACTTGCCATGGTTGCAGACCCCGAACTGCAAATTCTCTTCTGATCCTGAATATACCCATCTTTCCTGGAGAAATATCTGGCAGTCTGTTTGCTTCATGTCAACAGAGAACATTCACCTGCCTCAGACTTCAAGAGAAAAGGTAAAGCCATGTCTCCTGAGGAACAAAATCAGGAACCGGAAGACCATCGGGAAGCAGGAAGGATGCTTGTCTGTCGTTCTCCTTCTTCTTATTGTAGATGTGCGTTTTGGCTTCATTTCCCTCTTTTAGTTTTCTTTGCTTCTTTTTACACAAAGAGAGATGGCTGCCCTCGCCCTGAAGTGAAATCATTTCCAGCTCTTGCCTTGAAATTGACCAGCATTCCAAGGCCCCATCCCAGATTCTCAAGAGGGAGAATCTGGTAGGTACAACTTTGATGTGGGGTCTACTCCTGGACTAATTGGGTGTTGCCAGGAGATCAGGCTCTTTGATTATAAATGTGGCCACAGTGATTCACTCCTTTGGTTACATGGCTCTTCACAGAGACGGTGGGTATGACATGTGCCATCCAGATATTCCAAAAGGTGATTTAAAAATAGCCCTCTAACCCACTTAGCTCCAATCACACACCCCCTAGAAAGGGTCTTAGTGTAAAGTCTTTTTTGGACATTATTGCAGGAAGTAGTGATACATGCCTGTGAAATGTCTGACATCAATTAGCATACATATTAAATGTCGATCTTATTTTCAAAAACTAATTTGGAACTGCCCAGCCAGTGATCTCCTCCAATAGCAAAACACACTTCTTACTAATTTTATTATACAATCAGAAAGCGATTCTCACTTATTGCCTAATGGTTAGATAATTAGACTTGAGTAGCGGTAGTCTCCTCCTGTGTGTGCTTGTTGAAGTTTATATTTTTCACAGATTGATTTTTAATTAAGAAAAATGTTGAAGATCTACATTAAATTATTACTATGGGTATCTTATTAGGGCCTCAGGGGCAGAGAACAAAGTAGGCAGAGATGGTGGGATGAATGGGGAGTGAGTGAGAGATATTCCTTCAAAGTCTCAACTTAAGTTTTAAGTTTGGGAGGATCCATTTAATAATTTAGTAATAAGGAAGTTATTCTTTTTTAATGTCTAGATGTGGCTTTTATCCTTAGCTCATTCAATGGCATTCTACATAGGGATGAGATAGAGGGCCCCATCTTCTCAGTGATATGAACATGAATTACTCACCTGTTTTTCTTCTCTCAAAATACTTGGCAATATTGAGTCTATGGGGGCAGTAACTAGCTTAATGGCACCCTAATAAGCTTCTACACAAGAGAGAAGAGATTTATGCCCACGCATGTTAGCAGCAAAATAATATGTCCATTCGGTCAGATCCTTCTGGGATTGGGAAGTTTCCTCTTGGAATCTGGAATGCCCCATAAATCTACATAAAGCCCGAAGTACTGAGGTCACTACAGAATTATTGGGAAAACATAGTGTTTAGATATAATGAAACACAGACCACATGCAAGTCTATGAAATGCAGCCCCCATAGTTCAGCAGTTACAAGCCCAGAGTGCAATATCCTCGATGACAGTTTCCAAGATGAAGAGCTGTATAACTTAACAGTGTACTAAATATATCGAAGATTTAGAATTGATCTATGGCCCACCGACACCCTTTGACAACTCACTTATGTCAGCACTGCTGATGAATTATGTGTCTGTGGGTTCTTCATGAATATAAATCCCAATCTCTCTGGTATAGTTATATGTAGTTAGATCATTTATGTGATGATATTTCCCATGTGCTGAAGGGAAAAAGCAGACACTTTGCAGTGTTTAAAAAACATGAACAGTTTTCTGGCACCAAGAAAATTATCAAGGGCCCAGAGAAACACAACGTGCCTTCCAACTCCTGCTATCATACAATATGTCAACTTTTATTAACCCTAACAATGATTTTATTTCAGATTTTATTTGCCTTCCCTGCTTCTCACCTTCTGCATCATTTCTTCTTCTAGTGGTAGTCTTAAGATAGTTTGCTAACAGTCTTTATTTGGAGGACCCTAGCTTATCAGGGTAGATCATTTGGGCTCCAAATTAATTACATAGTTTCTCTTTTCTAGTTTTAAGAAAATGGTATTAAGGGCTTCCCTGGTGGCGAAGTGGTTGAGAGTCTGCCTGCCGATGCAGGGGACACGGGTTCGTGCCCCGGTCCGGGAAGATCCCACATGCCGCGGAGTGGCTGGGCCCGTGAGCCATGGCCGCTGAGCCTGCGCGTCCGGAGCCTGTGCTCCGCAACGGGAGAGGCCGCAGCAGTGAGAGGCCCACGTACCGAAAAAAAAACAACTAAAAATGTTATTATAATAACACTATAATTTAAAGACATTAAGTCTTTTCCCCATAATCAACTTCTTTAACAAAAGATGATTGCAGCTTAGGTGAGTTTGATGGGAAATCTCATGGTACTTCCCCAACCAGATTCATTCCTTAGAACAAGTTTTCCTTCATTAATAGAGTCAGGATTCGTGACTCCTTTTGAGAGTAGGTAAGGAAGCAGAGTTTAATATTTTCTCCCTCAAGCAATGTAATGATTAATGGAATGTTTAACTGCCTTCTCATATTATTAACCCATTTACCAAGGACACAGTACCGTCCTTTTAATACGATTTCCCACTAATTGACGCATGCTGCCCGACATCTGGAGACTTGGATTCAAATATGAGCCGAAGTTACAAATAAAAGAGGATTTAATTGTCTCTGTTTAGCCCATATCAGCAAATTCATCAAAGAGTTGACACTGCCTCTGGGGTGGAGGAGGCTGAGGTATCCCTAGTCGAGGCCAGAGGGGAGGTTTGTGAACTGCGCGGAGGAGAGAGAAAAAGAAAAAGTTGCTTGGCATAAGGAGACGAACGCAGAGATGTTCATTGCCGCCGTGTATCAGAGCTAAAAAAGCAAAGCGGCCTAATTTTCCACCAACGGGGTGACTGATACATAACCTGCGATTTATTCATGCAGTGGATTATGCCTCGGCAGATCTACATGAATTCTACATTTATAACAAGGATAAATTTCAACAACATAATGTTGAGCCATAAAAAAAGGTTTACCATTTATCTATGTTTTCAAAGAACAGGAAACTATATAATACGTTGCTTAAGGATATATTATAAGGAAATATATATGCGTGTGTGTATATATGTACATACATGTATATATTTGTGTGTGTGTACATATGTATATATATGTCTGTATATATGTGTATATATATATTAAAGTCTAAAAATATATGGAGTAATTATCTCAGGAAGGAGGCAGAGAAAAGGTGTAAGAAATAAGCTTAAGTCAAATCTATAATTTATTTTCTTTAAAAGAGAAAGATAAAAAGAGAGCTAAAGAAAATGTAAAACTCTATTAACTATGATTAAATCCTGGTGGTATGTGTAGTGTCGCAAAGTTATTTTCTGAATGCTTAACCTGTTTATAATTAAAACTTTAAAAATGAGCAGAAATTTGCAGGAGAATTCTGTGAATGTTGGAAGACTAACACCCGCTATCACTTCAGAACTTCTGAAAAGTAGACCGTTTACTCCCCAACTTAATAATAATTGCAGTCGTAACATGAAAGAATGTTCTGTAAACTACTGAATTTTACATCAGCCTTAAAAATAATTTCTGGCCCAGCAGGGATTAGAAATTAGGAGTAATCATAAAGAAAAGCAGCTAGTGGTTCTAAAATATCTCCTTGCTCCTATGTTTAGTTAGAAGGTCCTGTCTGGAGGGAGAAGTCCTTAAATTTCAGAGTTCTTTCAGACACCTCCCTTTTTCACCCCTGCTTCAGTATCCTGCTTGGCAAATGCATTTCTAAATCTTGATGTTCCTCAGAATGGTTAGTACTCCTAGTGTATTAGTTAGTGAGGGCTGCCATAATAAAGTACTGCAAACTGCGTGGCTTAAACAACAGAAATTAATTTTCTCATGCTTCTGGAGGCTGGAACTCTGAGATCAAGGTGGCTGCAGGGTTCGTTTCTTCTGAGGCCTCTCTCCTTTGTTTGCAGACAGCCATCTTCTCCCGGTGGCCCTCCCTCTGTGTGTGTCTGTGTCCTACTCTCCTCTTATAAGAATACCATCATATTGGATTAAAGCCCACTCTAATGACCTTATTTTTACTTAATCATCTCTCTAAAGACCCTATCTCCAAATACAGTCACATTCTGAGGTACTGGGGGTTACCACTTCAACATACGAATTTTAGGGGTACACAATTCAGCCCGTAACATCTAGATTTCTAGATTTTTTTCTCCTTTTCATTCTACTGTCCCATCTCACGCCTTTTCTTCCTTGCTTCCTATTTCTCTCTCTTTCCATCCAGTTTGTTTTGAGGCTCAGTTTGTTTCCCTAAAACTCTGCTTTGATTATGTAAGTGATCCAAGGCTTGGGTCTAAAGTTAGTTTTCACTTTCAATACTGTCTTCATCTCAGGTGAATTTTGGGGGTTGGTATTATGCCTTTTTTAATGCCATTTACTAAACTGTAAAATGGAATAATAATAGTTCCTACATAATAAGTTAGTAAATGCGCCACGAATGGTTTAAAAAATTCTTTTTAGATGAAGTGTTTAATTTTAATTTTTTAAAAAACTTACCTTATGATGAGACCTTTGTTTTCCTTTCATAGTGGTGATTCAAAATTTCCCTCATAAATAAGCTAGTAGTTATTGAAAATGACTCAAGACTTTCTGTGATGGTGAATTTTATGGGTCAACTTAACTGGGCCAGAAGGTGCCCAGATGTTTGGTCAAACATTATTCTGCTGTGTCTGTGAGGGTGTTTCAGGATGAGATGAACATTTGAATCGATAGACTGAGTAAAGCAGATGGCCCTCGGCGACGTGGATGGACCTCATCAATCTGTTAAAGGCCGGAATAAAACAAAAAAGCAAAAGAGAATTATCTCTCTCTGCCTGACTCTTTTTGAGCTGGGACATCAGTCTTCTCTCGCCTTTGGACTCAGACTCGAACTGGAGTGCACACCATCGGCTCCCCTGGTTCTAAGGCCTTAGGACTTGGACTAGAACTATAGCATCAGCTCCCCTGGTCCTCCAGCTTGCTGGGCTTCTCAGCCTCCATAATTGTGTGAGCCAATTCCATACAGTATATATATTATATATAGTATTCCTTGTAATAGATAAGATAGATAGATCTCCTATTGATTCTATTTCTCTAGGGAACCCAGACTAATACACCTTCCATCCTGCAATATTATCGTGAGAATAATTTCTAAAGTGCTTTTGTCTTTATCTCAAATGAATATGTTGATTGTTTAACAAATTAGGAAATGTAGAAAAGCAGAAGAGGAAGTAAAAATTACTTATATTTCCACCTTCACAAGCAATTAGAGTTAACATTTTAGAGTGTGCCCATCCAATTATTTTTTCTGTCTATCATCTATTTATCTGTCTTGTGTTGAATAGTGTTCCCCCCAAATTCATGTCCACTGGAACCTCAGAATGTGACCTTATTTGGACGTAGTCTTTGCAGAGGACTTCATTACTTAAGATGAGGTCATGCTTGATGAAGATCAGCTCCAAGTTCCATGAATGTGATGTCCTTATAAGAGTAGGAGAAGGCACACAGAGAGAATACTGTGTGAAGATGAAGCCAGAGATTGGACTGATGCATCTACAAACCAAGGAGCACCAAGGATTGCCAAGGCAACCACCACAAGCCAGGACAGAAGCAACTGATTCTCCCTCAGAGCCTCCAGAAAAAACCGGCCTTGCTGACACCTGACTTCATACTTCTGGCCTCCAGAACTGTGAGAGAATACATTTCTGTTGTTTTAAGCCAGTTGTTTTACCTAGTTTGTAGTAATTTATTGAATATTATGGCAGCCACAGGAAATTATCCATACATACAGATTTTAAAACTGAGAATGAGATTATATTCTATAGGGTATATTGTTTTGTAGCTTATTTATTTTAGTTAAGATATTTAAATCATATCTGTATGTTATTTAATATTCTTCTGTAATGTTATTTTTAATTTCATTTCTCTTATTTTATTTATCAGTCTCCTATTATGGTTTTGGATTATTAGGTTTTCCTCAGATTTTCATCATTAAATATACTGCAGTCATGTATCTTCTCATCGCTAAATACTTGAGATAAATATTCATAGAGTTTCCTTAGGATAAAGTGTTAGATGTTAGATTCTCATAAGAACTAAGTATGGAGGGACCTTGTCTGTCTTCCTTCCTGCCACATCCATCAAATAGTGCTAGACACATAGTAAGAAAATTGCCCATTTGTTTAGACCTGCTGGGTAAAATAAAATTGAAAGGGTTTGTTCATTTTTACAGCTTTGGGAACATATTGCCAAACTGTTATATCAGATAAGTTTTCAAGTGTCAAACTAAGGGAATAATGTTTTTCCTATGTGAACTCTTGCAGTCTAATTCTAGCGATCGTATTTGTTCTATCCCAAAGTCCTCTCATGCAATAATTACTTTATGAGTGTGGAAGTTGTTTGATATACAAGCCTCCTGATTTAGTTATTTTAGGCTATCCATGATGTCATCAATGTTTTTGATTTTGTATTTTCTCGTCAGGCACAAACCATACCTCAAACGGTTCAATTAGCTCAGATTTAGAAGGTAGGCATAGGAGATAGAGATCAACAACTTGGCACTTGTTTTGATTTGAGTCATACTTACGTTTTAAAATGATTATGTATCATGATTCAATGACTATTTCTGTGTGTTATCAGAAATATTAGTAAGAGAGGCAAGAAAATGTGTAGTAATAAGGATGAATTCATCACCAACCACTGAAAACTATTTTCAGTGATTTTCACTTTTTTCCCCAAATAGCAGATGGCTTAATTCCTTCAACCAGCTGCTGATAAAAGAAATATTTGAATGTTAAGGAGCATAAAAATTTTTCCCCTTGTAGCACATACAACAAGAAAGTCTTGGTGCATATATATATATATAGTATATATATATATATATATGACATATATATATACTATATATATATAGTATATCATATATACAATGAGTGTGTGTGTGTGTGTGTGTGTGTGTGTGTATATATATATATATATATATATATATATATATATATATATATATAGTAAATTATCAGGTAAAATAAAACCTAATCAGCAAAGCCCAAGTCTGGACAAAATTCTTTGTAATTTTTTAGTGGTTGATCTATGAATTGCAATGTATATGTATGCATATAACTTTCAACAGTCTACTTAGAATCAATTTTTACCACCTCACGTGAAATATAGAAACCATACACGTTTACGTTAAGTTGCCTTGTGCATAACATTTACATACACTGAAAACTCTTATCAGACAGCATTACCGTTTTTGCTCTCATCATTCAAATGTATTTTAGAGAGCCTGAGAGGAAAAGAACAGTCTGTTATATCGACCTAAATGTTTACCATTTCTGTTTCTTTTTCTACAAAAATACATTTTATTTTATTTTTTTATTTGGCTGTGCCGCGCAGCTTGGGGAATCTTAGTTCCCCAACCAGGGATCGAACCCAGGCCCCGGCAGTTAAAGCACCGAGTCCTTTCACTGGACCACCAGGGAGTTACATTTTAAATAGATGTTAGAAGATAGGGAGAAGTTAATAGAGGTACCCCCTCAAATGATCTGGAACAAATATTAAAAGCTTTTATCACTCAGGGTTTTTAGTTGCAAGCAACGGAAATTATCACTTATTTGTTTTAACAGAGAAGGGTTTATTAGGAGATACTGGGTAGCTTAGAGTTTCCCTAGAAGAGAGAAATAAACAAGCTTGGAGATTATGCAGCCAAAAACAATGCCCCAGACTAGTCCTTTGGAGACATAGCTCTCACAGCTGCTTGGGTAGGGATACCATAGTTCATACCGTCAGTGTCACCTCTGGTGGCCCTGGGATGCTGCTGCTAGAACAACCTGTTGGTGGCCCCTGGAGAATGGATGTAACTGCTACTCTTTAGCTTACTTGCCTTCCTTGTGTTACTAACACCTTCCTTATACGCCTGTTTTGATTCAAAGTCTGGGGTGGATGTGTCTAAGTCAGAGCTTAGAACATGTGTCCAAGGATGTCTTAGTTGCAACAGAATCTTGGAAAGAACATATTTGGCATTTTCAGTTTCTATAATGAAAAGAAAGCTCTGAATCATAAGGTAGGAATATTCCCCAAACAGAGAAATGAAAGCTTAAAAAAAAAAAAAAAAAAAAGACAAACTCCATTAGATTCAAGCTTTGAGTCACATATTTTTACCACTTACAGTGTATATGGTCTCGGTATGATGAGTTTCTTTTCTACAGGTTTTTCTAAGTGTCAGTGTTCTATGAGATGGTATGTTCCACAGTGAGTCTGTCATGGTTAACTGAGACAGTGAGTGTCAAACATTTATTACAGAATCTTGCACAGAATAGGTAATTACACGTTATTATTACATACAGTCTAGTGGTATCCTAATTGTTGTTATTGAATGAGAAGTCATATCAGCAGGAAATGAAGGGCTATTTTGCAGGGATAATTATTCATTTGGTTTTGAACCTGTTGAGCTTGAGGTATCAGAAAATATAGAGGTCAAAATACATTGCAAGATGATGGTGGCCGTGGGGCTCAGATAAACGGTACATTTGTGGTAGTAGATAAATATAGATAAATATAGGGGAGAAGAGATATAGGTAAATATAGGGGAGATATAGATAAATATAGGGGAGAAGCTTCTGCGGAATTAAACCATTCACAACATTTTCCTTTTGTCTGAAAGGACCAGATCAACAACTAAGGAGCCCCTTTACTTCCTTGATTAAGATTTAAATCTGATATAAAAGGGGAATGAAGATGATGCATATTTTATGCCTTGGCCTCTCTACTAGTTATTAATATTTTTTCATGCCCTGGGGATAAAGCAGAACCCATTATTCTAGAGGCATTTGCACAGAAGGAATAAAGCACCCAAAGCTATAATAGATTGGCTATGTACATTTAAAGGCTCTACTAAGTTTTCTTAGAGATTATCACAATTTATATATATATATCACATTTTGTATTATACCATCTATTAAAATATATATTATAGTCATTACATTATATATTTATCTTAATATAGTAATATAATTAATATAATAAATATAAATATCTTATATAAATAATTATCAATATAAATTAATAATATAAATTATTTATGGTATAAATAAAAAATATATGTTTGCCTTAGATTTATGGCAGGTTATATATGGGCTTTCCTTTGGAGAGTGAAATAAAATTTTCTTTTCAAACCTCTTATGTATAAAATGTGGTAATTTTAAAAGAAATATCAAGTAAACAATATTACAGATAGTTTAGAGATATAGCAAAAGTTATAATGGAGATTAATATGAAATTTAGTAATGTATGAATACAGCAAAAAGCTGTGACTGACATTTGGGAAAACTGAGCTATAAGGTAATGTCTAGGTCCTTTATTTTTAGTTCTTGGTTATTTCTCTAACTTCATTGTGGCAGAGGTACTCCCCACCTTCTTCCTTGGTCACAGAACCCCGTTTTTCCCTTCACCAATTAGCCAAGCCCATTAGGGGAAGCTGAGTGAAGCTTGATAGGTCTAAACCAGTTGTAATATGATGGTCTCACTCTTTTTGCTGAATGACTGGTTTTAGGCAGTAGCGTGTGACTCCATTCTACACAAAAGGCACAAGGGTTAGTCTACTTGGGTGGTTCTTGTCAATTTAGAGAAGTTTTCTTATTTTCCTTTAGATATATCTACGAAAGGAAGAAATGCCAGAAACTGTGGCAGCTATCTCGAGACCTGGAACTCTAAGGCCTGAGAACCAATATCCTGAGGATGGTAATACAGAAAGATGGTAAGAAACAGGCTCTAAAGATAGTTTTGGAACTCCCAATTAACCATTCCTGGAGCTGCCCTCCCTCCAGACTTCTTGTTCAGTGAAATAATAAATGCCCTACCGTGTATGCTCCTTGTTTAGAGTGTTCTCTTACTTGCAGCTGAAAGCATCCCCACTGATTCACTCATCTCCTGTTTCTTCTCGCTTCATGGTTTACCCTCCAGGAGATCATCTAGCTGTTATTCGTCTTGCTCTCCAGCATATTTCCAGCTTCCGAGCCTTTTCTCATGTGGCTTCCTCTGCCTGGAATGCCATCCTCCTTCCTCCTGTTGCACATGGCTAGGCTCTTTGAAAACAACTCAAGAGTCACCTTAAGAGTCTTTCGTGATCCAGGTTAGGGCAGCCCTACTCTGAGTACCCGGTACCCCCCATTGCCTTACCACACTGGCTGTGGTTTTCTGTTTACGTGCCTGTTCTTCTCACTGGCTCTGCTCCTTGAGGATAGGAATGATGTTCTATTTTAACCTGGTGGCCCAAGATTCCCATTACATCCATGGGCAGAGCAGACTGTTAGAAATATTTAGCCAAAATATTTCTTCCGTGAGCAGTAGTGAATAGTCACTAAGACCTTGATGTTTGGAGCCTGAGTTCCAATCCTGAGTCCATTGTGTATGTGATGTTGAACCCCAAGACTCAGTTCCCTTATTGGGAAAATGGATACAACAGTAGTATGTACCTCTTATGTATTTAAATGACATAATGATGCACATAAATTGCCTAGTTGATAATAAATTCTGTCACCATTCATAATTCATTAGCTTTCCCCCAGGTGTTTACGTATGTGCTCAGAGATATGATCAACGATTCCGTACTTTTTAATCTTCTACTTATCTCTGTATCTAGCTGTTGATGAAAGAATTAGAATCCCACAGCCCACTGACATTGTATTTTGGAACTTGAATCTCAATGTGCCTGTTATATTTGAGAAATATGCCTTGTCTAGTATCTAGGATACAAATGCTTATTAGTGTGTTTAAAGTAAAGAACAAATGTTTGTGATAGTGGATGCATAATTTAACCTTTTCACCATTTGATGTGAAGTCTAAATTAAGTTAAGAGCACAATGTCAACATGAGGTAAAATTTTTGACCTTTAATGATGCTTTGGTATCTTGACATTCTTTAGTCATCCTGAAACCTTGTGCTAATTTTAAGTGACTCTCTTTAATATATGTTCACGAATGTTTATTGAAGCAGAATTTGAAGGGGCAAAAAGGGGAAGGAAGGAAGGAGGGGAGGAAGGAAGGGAGGGAGGAAAGAAGGAAGGGAGGGAGGAAGGAAGGGAAGGGAGGGAATGCGTACTCATCCATTTTACCTGTGTTCATAAACCGCCGATTATTCTCAACCAACCACAAAGACATTGGTACTTTATACTTACTATTTGGTGCCTGAGCCGGGATAGTGGGTACCGGCCTAAGCCTACTAATTCGTGCTGAACTAAGCCAGCCTGGAACATTGTTCGGAGATGACGTAGTAGTAACAGCCCATATGCATTTGTAATAATTTTCTTTGTAGTTATACCCATCATAACTGGTGGTCTTGGAAATTGACTGGTGCCTCTAACGTTTGGAGGGAGGAAAGGGAGGGAAGGGAGGGGAAGAGAAAATCTGAATCTTCATCAATAAATGAAAAGATGTTTGAATAAACAGTAGGATATCTTTATATGGAATATTATGCAAGTATTTAAAAGAATGACATAGATCTCTATAGATTCACCTTAAGGTATGTCCCTGATATAGTAAATGGCGAGTGCAAATTGCAGAGTAGTATCTCTAAGGTGTGCAAAAATATTTGCTTTTGTTTGTATAAGCTAAAAAAAAAAAGATGCGTGGAAGGAAAGACACCAAACTGTGTAATAACATTGGTTACCTCAAGGAGGAAGGAGACGGACGCATTTAATGTTTTTACGTATGTCTGAGCTATTCGACTTGCTGCAGTGAGTGTTACCGAGATATAATTTACCATAAAACACAACCATCGAAGTGTACAATTAAAAAATGTTGAGTAAATTTTCCACACTGTGCAACTACTTCCACAATCTGGTTCCAAGACATGGCATCATCCCAACAAAAGGCCTCGGGCCCAGTTACGCTTAATCCGCATATTCCCACCCTCTGCCCCAGGCAGCCCCTAATCTGCTTTCTTTCTCTATAGATTTGCCTTTTCTGGATATTTCATATAAATGAAGTCACACAATGTATGGTCTTTTGTGTCTGGCTTCTATCATTTAGCATGTTTTTGATGTTCATCCACATTGATGGACCACATATCAGTACTTTATTCCTTTTTACGGCCAAAGAGTATTCCATTGTCTGGATCTAGTACCTTTTGTTTATCCAGTCCCTAGTTTAGTGGACATTTGGATAGGGTTGCCAGATTAAAGAATGCCCAATTTTATTTGTCCCAAGTAATGTAGGATATACTTATGCTAAAAAAATGTTTCATTGTTTATCTGAAATGTGAATGTAACCAAACATCTTGTGTTTTTACTTACTAAATGCAGCAACTTTACATTTGAAGTTTCCACTTTCTGGCTCATGTGAATGGTGCTGCTGTGAACATTCCCATGCAAGTGTTTGTGTGGATGTGCATGCATTTTTGTAATTGGGGGAAAAAAAAAAAACTTTAGAAGTTAAATCAAACCTCCCTTTCGGAATGGATGCCAGGAGCTCCAGCAATTTAAAAGTCAGTGAAGTAGCTTAAGCTCTTGTTGACGAATCTGTTGCAGAGAAAGGCACATAAAAATTGGGCTCTGCTTTAATTATATGTCCACGTGCCCTCCTGTGGCAACTGTATGCTACCTTGCTTTATTTTATTACTTGCTGGACTGCCTGTGGTTATTTAAGAGGACCATAAAACTTGGATACCAGACCTGCTTGACATCTAAATAATCTAAGTTCAGCTCATTAAAAGCTGAGAGCAATAGCTTGCTGAATACTTTCACACAGATTTCGTGTTTTTAAGTTTAGGAACATTTTGGATTTCAGGAGAGAATGAGATTTGCTATCTTGCTGTCAGAATCACTGAATAAAGCTAAAAATGACCAGCATATTCCCATCTCATGCTTTTGTCCTTCCTGTTTCCTGGGCCTGGAACACTATTGCCCTGATGGCTACATGACTCACCCTTTTATTTCATCCAGTTCTCTGTTCAAACATCCCTCATCAGAGAGGCCTTCCATAACCACCCATTCAGGCCTGCCCAGAACTTGGCCCCTGCCCTATCTTTCTTTCTAACTAGGTTTGATAGATTTAGCAAATAGAAATACGAGATACCTAGCTAACTTTGCATTTCAGATAAAGACAAAAAATCATTTTTTAGTCAAAGTATGTGCCATCATACTTGGGGCATGCTCTGACTAAAAATTGTTTGTTGTTTATCTGACATTCACATTTAACTGGTGCCCTGAATTTTATCTGGCAACCCTATTCACAGCCCTGAGTACGACCAGGCGTTATATTGATTATGATATATTTATCTGCTTATTTATTTTACTGTTGGCCTCATCCTAAGAGAGCGTGGCTGTATTAGTTTCAGAGGGTTGTCAAGACACATTACTGCAAACTCGGTGGTTGAAAACAGCAAAAATGTATCCTCTCACCGTTCTGGATGCCACAAGTCTGAAATTAGGATGTCCGCAGGGCCATGTTCTCTCCTTAGACTCTAGAGAATCTTCCCTGGCCCCGTCCAGCTTTCGATGTCTCTTGACAGGCACTCCATGGCTTGTGGCCACGTCGCTGCAGTCTTTGCCTTCCTCTTCACGTGGCCTTCTTCCCTGTATCCCTGCGTATCATTTTCTTTTCTGCCTCTTATGAGGACACCTGTCACTGGACGTGGCGCCCACCCTAATCCAGGATGATCTCATCTTGAGATCTGTAACCTAATTACATCTTCAAAGACCCTTTTCCCAAAGAGCGTCCCATTTACAGGTTTGGAGGGCATGTCTTTTCGGGAGGCCCCTGTTCAACCCACGACAGTGTCACATAGGAGTCTGACAAATTTACTTTGAATGAATGAGTGGGAGAATCAGTGGAGGTGGGCGTTTTGGGTTTCGGTTTTATTCCACAGACATCTCTCCAGGACCTATCGTGTACGGAGGTTAGGAGAGAGCTGGGTATACATTCCTGTTTTCAGGTTCCCCAGGGACATTCAGGTAGAGATGTTCAAAACTTAGAGATGGAGTTTGGAGTGGTAGAGTGGGTGCCCACCACCTCTGGATGACAGCCAACGCATCCGAGCCTCTGCACGGGGACACGGCAGAAAATTCCAGGAAGGGGGTCTGAGGATGGCATTCTGGTGAGCCTCAGCCACGTGAAAGAGAAACACTGGGGAGAGATAAATCCACGTGCTCACATCCCTCATTTCAGTGCCAAGGGCCCATCGCCTCTGTGTCCTCGGGCAGAGATCATCCCAACAGCCAAGAGTGTTAGCACAGGCGCTGACGGAGTTGGCTTGTCCGAAAGCTTTACCTCCTGGTTTGGAAAAATTATGTTGACACCTGTTCAGGCCTGAGAAACCCATAATCAAATTTCCCTGCTTCCTCTTACAAACCGGAGGCCAAGTGGAATTTGAAGGCGCCTAATTACCGTGAAAACGGTACGTCTGAAATGGCTGCTAAGTTTTGCCAACATGGCCATAGGACTAAAGGAGAAATATGGTGCAGAGTGTTATAAGAGACACTTGCTTAATTTTTGACGGAGATTCCGGAACTAATAAGAGCATCATCCCTTCCAAATAAGCCACCATGAAAGGAAACACTCCTATCTCCAGGGCTGTCTTCTTGGGAGTGTGACTTGGGCTACCACGCAGGGCCCCTGCTCAGAAGGGCCTGGTACATTACTCAGTGCTTAGTTTAATGCTCTCTTGTGACCACTGTCAAATTTTTCATACTTTTTTAAATAAAAGGAACCCTATATTTTCATTTTGCATCGGGACTCACCCCTCATGTAGTTCGTCCTGCTTATTTGAACAATGGTAGGTTTGTTCAAAATTATTTTGGTATTTCTCTTAGGGAATTGGTCTTAGAGGAGGGAGTGAGCTTTTCAGAAGAAGTGGAATTGTTAATGTGAAGAATGGTATAGAGCCAGTGGGTGGACTTCTAATTCTGGCATTGCTTCTAAGGAGCTGTCACTCTGCTGTTGGTCTGAGTTTCCTCATCTATGACATGTGACTAACAATTTGTACCTCATGGGGTTGTCGTGAAGATTGAAAAACTTGCATGTAAACGTGTAAAGCCCTGAGGTTTGTGGCTGACATAGAAGGGGAAGCAGTGCATGGGTGTTGCTCTCAGCCTCACAGTCTGTTGAGAGAGACCAGCTAAATAAAACCTGCAGTGACATGAGTCCCCAGCCTTTATTCAGCCAGTGTTCAGTGCTTACCTGCTGTGCCCCAGGTGAATGAGCAGATTAAACCCCTGACCTCCTAGAGCTTTCCTTACAGTGGTGGGGGAGGACAGCAAAACAAGTGTGCCGATAAGTAAATCACAGAATTTCAGGCAGTAATGAATAGGAGGGAGGAAAGTAAAATAGCTTTAAGGGATAGGGCAGGCCTGGGGCAGGGCTTGGGGGAGCACCTCTGGGTATGGGGTTAGGAGATGAGGGGGTTAGGGAAGACTTAAAAATTTATTTATTTATTTATTTGGCTGTGCCGGGTCTCAGTTGCGGCACGTGGAATCTTTAGCTGTGGCTTGTGGGATCTAGTTCCCCAACCAGGGATTGAACTCGGGCCCCCTGCATCGGGAGTGTGGAGCCCTAGTCACTGGACCACTAGGGAAGCCCCGGGAGGACCTTTTTAAGGAGATGACTTTGGAGCGGAGACCTCATGTGTGATGGAAAGACCCACTGGACCATGTGGAGGGACGATTCTTCTGAGCACAGGGAACCAGAGTGAAGGTGTTATAGTGGAAATCAGTTTGGAAAATGTGGGCGCCTCTCATTCATAACTGCAGGTCGAGTATCTGCAGCAAAGTATGCTCATGGGTAGGAGGGGTTGATTTAATAAATCGCCGCTTGTGTCCCTACAGTCAATGCAAGGGACCAGGCTGAGGGGAGACAGAAAAAACGAATCCGTAATTGCTGCATTCAGAGGCGCTGGCAATATAACTGAGGAAATAAACGCATCTAAGTAATCCTAGTGAGCAAAGAAAGGAGTGATCTGGGAAGCGTGAAATAAAGTATTTATTAATGTCAAGGTTTCAAATACAGATGTCGGTTTCATGGGGTGAAAAAGTCACTCATAAATCCTTTCCTCGGATGAGGTTGATGAGTAACTTCCTCAAGGGTGTGGGGTAAAGACATTGGATGGAGAAAAACCCTTTAAGAGCCCTGTCCTCTCAGCACCCTCATGCATAATTTAGGAGGGGGCTGAAGGAGACAAAAGATTAATGTATTCCAAAAATGTAAATGCAAATATGTACAACCCAGAAATCAGTGGAAGTAACTGTTCTTAAGATAGAGAAAAGATCAGCTCCAACACGCCACAGGACCCATTCTGTGTTCTGGGGAAAGAGTCTGTGCTTGCAGCAATAGTTCTGTAAATGATGGGTCTTATGGCTCGTGTTCATATCTACACTTGACTTCGTTTCCTACTAAAGGTTCCAGCAGGACCATTTTTTTTTTTAAGTTCCTATAGCCATCAGCAGTATTTTTTTTTTTTTTTTTTTTTTTGCGGTACGCGGGCCTCTCACTGTTGTGGCCTCTCCTGTTGCGGGGAGCACAGGCTCCGGACGCGCAGGCTCAGCGGCCATGGCTCACGGGCCCAGCCGTTCCGTGGCATGTGGGATCTTCCCGGACCGGGGCACTAACCTGTGTCCCCTGCATCGGCAGGCGGACTCCCAACCGCTGCGCCACCGTGGAAGCCCCCGTCAGCAGTTTTTAAAGAAATAGATCCACTACTCCAACCAGTTTTTATAAGATATTTCCCAAACCTTGTTAATTTTTTATTCCTCTCTCCTCTCTCTCTCTTTTTTCTTCTCTCTCTCTGTATATTTATGCATCTTTCTATCTATAATTTGTCAGTCATCATTTGTAATACAGTAGCTAGCATTGTTTTTGTAAAATTCAGAAAAGCATAAGGAAAGTTAGTTTTCAAACCAGGGTATTTGTATTACTGATTTTTATGATGTAACATAATACGATTTAAAAATACAAATCCAGGAATATATCTGTAAATTTATTCATTGCTTTATCTTGCATTTTTTATATTTGGTGATATTATGGCTTTAGATTTTTTTTGTTTGTTAAAAAAATGTAGATCATCCCAGTATTAAATTTTGTATTTTCTTCCTTTTGGTGAACAAGGCTAATAAACAAAATGAAAATGCCATTGCTTACTGAACTACAGATATAAATCTCAACTTCTGCGAGATTCTGGAATTGGAGATCTATTTCAGAGATTATTTGCTCCAATAAACTTTTTCTGGAGGTGCCGTATGTAAATTGCCCTTCACCACAGGGTCAAAACATTCACTGCTCCAAGAGATAAACAGGCTGGTTTAAAAAAAAAAAAGTATGTTCTCAGCTGCCAATAAGATTAACAAATGAGTTTACAATTATCTTCTCAGAAAAATAACAAGAATGACTTTGCATTCCCACACAGAATCTTGCCATTTGTAGAATCTAGAGTCATTTTCAAATTAATTTAATAAAACCATCATCCCTTAGCCACACATTTTATTGTATTTTAAAGTAGCAGTTACCAAGCACTATACTTATTTATATTTATACATATGTTTACTGCCAAAGAAATCTGGACATCTTGTCTAAAAACCTTTTTTTAAAAAAATAGATCTTTATTGGAGTATAATTGCTTTACAATGGTGTGTTAGTTTCTGCTTTATAACAAAGTGAATCAGTTATACGTATACATATGTTCCCATATCCCCTCCCTCTTGAGCCTCCCTCCCACCCTCCCTATCCCACCCCTCTAGGTGCTCACAAAGCACTGAGCTGATCTCCCTGTGCTATGCTGCTGCTTCCCACCAGCCAACTATTTCATATGTGTATATATGTCCATGCTACTCTCACAGGTGGAGTTAAATTGTTACCACTCAGAGCCCACAAAACGTATCAGCATAGTAAGATCTCTGTGCAGCAAAGCTTCCTTTGACAATTCCTGTATTGACTTTATTAGTGCATTGTATAGTACATGTTTCTGAATTCTATCTGTTATAATCTGTGATAACAGAATTTAGTTGTTAGATATAGTGAGATATTTAATAGCTCTATTCACCTGAATTCAGTGGAGGTAGACCATGTTTGTATATGAGAAAGCTCAGTGTTGTAAGGGCGCTAATTCCCCCGAATTAATCTATTAATTGACGTTTTACTTGGAATCTCACTGAACAGGATTTTTCAGTGAACCTAAAACATGTAGTATAAAATGTGTTTGGAAGAGTGAAAAAAACGATCTAAAACCATCGGAGAAAGAATAAAAAAGAAGGGAGCATTTCTCTTACCTGGTATCCATACTTATTACAAGGTGTAGTAATTAAATGGTGAAACCTAATAGCTTAATGGTTAAACTTTCCAAAGTAGTTCTTTCGTCTGAGTCATGTCTCAGGGGCTGTAAGGAATAGAATGAGATGTATGGGGATTAGAGAACGTGGATAGAGTGGGAAAGATTTAGAGGCAGTGGATAGTTGAGCTGTCTGTTAACCTTTTCCCTCATTCTTGGCATTAGTTCTCAGATGTATAAAAAGAACCAGGCTTGTCGATACCAAGGAGTGGTGTTGATACCAATTAGATTTGCTGTGACTTGGGAGGAGTAGGGGAAACTCCCTCTATTTCCTCCATTAGTTATGATTCTTGGTTTTGAATCAATAAAGATGTCCTTGGACAAATCCTTAGGCTGGTACTCCCTTTATCACTGTCTGTAGAAGATGAACCTTATTTGGCATCATAGATTTTTTTTTTCCCCCTAGAGGGAGCCCCGCCCCCAGGAGTACTCAGGGAGCTAAAACTCCAGCTGTACTCTTCTGTACCGACATCAGCAGCAACTCTACCAGGTCTAGTATTTGAATTGGGCTGACAATTCTGATGATGATGTGTTGAGCAGAAGGCAATCCAGCTTGTTCCCGCACAATTTTATTGGCTTTGCAAGTTTTAAAACTCATAAAAGATGTTTTGTCAGTAAAAGAAACCAACCTACAGGGAACAGATCATTATGTAATAAGGCATCACTTCCCGTGATCTAATCATCATAACCTGTTTTAACAGTTACAGATTATAATATCAATAAAGCCTTGGTCATTTATTATGTTTTTCACATCTTCTCCTTTCAGTAAAGATGTTAGAAAAGGTCAGAGCTGCTGTCAGATCCCAGTGATAAAGAGCAGGATGGTGCTTAGGAAAATGGCAGTCCTTGCAGCGTTAAGGGCTATAAACTTTTTAAATTGAATTGTAAAAGCTTATCACTAATAAAGAAACCCTTTTAGGTGATTTTAATGCTATTTGGTCGTTTGAAATATTTCACAGATGGAAACAGATGGTAAGGTCGCGAAATGGGTGAGTATTCGGCATCATAAAATGCAAACGCATTTTCTCCATGTTAGAGATCTAGTAGTGTAGTCATGCTAACACTCTAGGTCATTATCTAGTTTCTACAGAGATCAGGTACTTTAACTTGGCTCTTGAAAATAAGGATGGGGGTGAGAACAGCCAACAGAGCTCCTTTTGGTAAAATAAATATATATTTATATTTATTATAAATATATATTTCTTATTCTCTCCTTCAAATGACCTTGACCGGTTTCTTTCTTGTGATGGGTAGGGTACACTTCACCAGAGATAAGAGTGGACATTCATTATTAGCAAAAGGTAATTTTCGTAAGAGGATCAGTTCTAAGAAGACAAATGTTTAGATTGCAGATTCCTTGAGGGAAGATTCTTGGTCTTTCCTTTAGAGTCATTCATTTATTCATTCATTATCCAACAAGTAATTAGTGAATACCTACTATGTGCCAGGCATTTCTGTAGACACTTAGAATAGGGGAAAAAGTCTCTTTCTTTATGGAACTTAAATGGGAGTAGGATAAGCCAGGCAAAAACAATAAATAAAATAGATAAGTAAATCAGTATGTTATTTTAAGTAAAATCATATATTTGAAAGTGAAAAGTGCAATAGGAAGAAGAAAAGCAAAGCAGGCTAGATGCAATCAAGGATGAGTGCTGAGGTGAGGAGTGAGGTCCCCTAGGAATAATCCCTGTTATTTTAATATGTATCTTGTGGATCTTTATTTGACGATGCATACACACATATATGTTGGTATTTTAAACAACGATAGATTCTTGATGAATACACAGCATTATCACTTCCTTTCACTTGTCATGAAAGTTCTCCATGTCAACGACTGTTTTTCTAAAATGTAAAGAAATGAACATGGTAGTTAGGGTCTCCCGGAGAAGGCGGTATTTGATCAGTGACTTGAAGGGGATGAACAATAGACATACATACCTGGATGAAGAGAATTCCAGGGAGGAGGAAGATCCAGTGCAAGTACGTGGAGGTGGGCATGTGCCTGGCATGGCTGAGGGTCAGCAAGGAGGCCAGGATGGCTTTAGAGGTGTGAGCGAACAGGAGAGAAGGAGAGGGAAGCCGAGAGCTGATGGGCAGGTGGTCCTGGATCACTGAGGACACGAAAAGCCATTGCCAGGGCTTCGGATTTTACTTTGAGGGAAATAGGGTGCCTTGGAGGGTTTTAAATGGAGAAATGACATGACATCACTTATGGTTTAAAAGGAACTCTCTCAAAAACATACCTGCAACATCCTGTTCATCACGGCATTATTTACAATAGCTAAAATGTGGAAACAACCTAAGTGTCCGTGGATGGATGAATGGATAAAGAAGATGTGATATATAGAAAAGAAGGGAATCCTGACATTTGCAACAACATGGATGGACTTTGAGGGTATTATGCTAAGTGACATAAATCAGACAGAGAAAGACCAGTACCGTATGATCTCATTTATACGTGGAATATAGAAAACCGAACGCATAGAAACAGCAGATTGGTGGTTGCCAGAGGTGGGGGTTTGGGGGTGGGGAATGGATGCAGGTGGTCACAAGGTACAAACTTCCAGTCATAAGGTAAATAAGTTCTTCAGATGTATAATGTACAGCATGGTGACTGTAGTTAACAATATATTGTATATTTGTTAAGAGAGTAGCTCTTAAAATTTCTCATCGAAAGGAAAAAAGTGGTAACTGAGTGAGGTAATGGATGTTAACTAAACTTATGCTAATCATTTTTCAATATGTACATAAGCTGTATACCCAAAACGAATACACCGTTATATGCCAATTATATTTTAATAAAACTTGAAAAAAAAGGAATCCCCTGGAAGCTGTTTGAAAATATCAGTGCATTGTTAGTAGGTAAAGGATGAGGCAGAAAGACCGACTAGGAAGCTATTGCAGCAGTCCTGGAGAAATGAGGGTGTTTGGACCAGGTTGGGTGCTGGAGATGGTGAACGTAGAGCCAACAGGATTTCCTGCAAGTTATGTGTGGACTCTGATAGAGAGGAGACAGGGATAGCTCCAGGGTTTTGACCTGAGCAGTGGAAGGATGGAGCTACCGTTTCCTGAGATGAGGAAGTGGGTTCATTTCCATTTTGGACAAGATGAGTCTGAGATGTCTTTAGTCATCCAAGCAGAGGTGCCAAGTAGGCAGCTGGATATTTGGCAGAGTCTAAAATTTGAGAGAGAGTTCTGAACTCTCACAGGAATTTGGAAGTTATTGATATATATATAGTATTTAAATCTGAGTATCATATGATACATGGTATTTAAAGCTGTGAGACTGGATGAGATCACTAATGGCGTGAGTGTAGATAAAGAAGACGTCTCAGAATTGACTTGTGACTAGCTCAGTAAAACTTGAGTTGATGAACAAAACGAATGAGTCATGCTAGTGATCAGTATACTTCTCCACGAAATAACTCAGATAAAGAGCACTAAATATGTCATTTATGAAAGCAACAATATGGAGTTATTTATAACTTGAAGTGTGCCTTCTTCTGGGTCCAGGATGGAAGTGGGGACCAGATGGAGAAGGTCACAGTGAGAGGAGAGAGTAATCACAACTGTGCCATGTGTGTTCACTCAATCATTTAGTCATTCATTTCAACAGTTACATTTTAATTGCCTAGTATGTGCCAGGCATTAATTGCTTCTATTGGGTGTTTAGTGTGTTTTGTCACCCAGCATCAGTTTCTTCTTTCTGACCACTCCAATTTCCCTGCAGGCATTCCTTCTCCCAGGTGTGTGCAGTCCTGCTGGGGCAGTAAACCTGGAAGCCAGGTCCACATTGGTGCTGCCAGGAGACCAGGCACGTGACCTAAGCTTGGCCAGTTGGACTCTTCATACCAGGGTTTTGGCTTTTCAGCAAGGAAAGAAGAAATGGTTAATGCACATGGGCCAAGAGAATATAATTCAAGTCACAAATGCAAGCTACACGTATAATTGAAAATTTTCTAATAGTTACTAAAAATAAGTTAAAAGAAACAGGTTAAATGAATTTTAATTATATATTTTATTTGACCCATTATATCCCAAATATCATCATTTCAACATGTAATTATTATAAAAATTATTCACAAAGTGTTTTATTTTTCTGGCGCTAATTCTTTGAAATCTGGTATGTATGGTACACTTACAGCACAGCTCTTTTCAGACAAGCCACATTTCACTGCACAGTTGCCACGTGTGGCAGCATTACTGTGTTATATTGAAAAGTGCATGGCTGAGTTCATTCATTTCTGCAGCAGCTCCCGGATCAAACGGTACCTTCTACGAGCGTCATAACAGCAGGTTCTGCTTCCTGATCCTTCAGAGCTTCCTCAGTTGTTGCAAAGTCCTCTACGAGGAGTCCAGCCTCCCGAGAGGAGTGAGTCAGTGAGTCTTTTGCTTAGGTTGCTAGAGTGATCTCCCGTTAACTTGTGTTCAAAGGATCGTCACTGCTACATTCCTTTTCCAACAGAAAATATAAGAGGGATTGCGCTGGATCAAGACCTTTTCACAGTTCTAATCTCAAGGGTGGAGTCAAAAAGTAGACTAAACCTTCAAAAAGAATAGCATGGGTCTGCATGTGCTCAGATGAAAAAAAATCTCCAAAATGGAGCTTTGAGTGAAAAAACAGAGGTGTATAAAATGTGTATAGTATGGTCTTATTTGTATATTTTTTCAAAATCACATACGTATATATGTTTGTGGGCACATATATACAACTTCTAAATGGAAAGGAAAAAACCTGCTGAATAGTGACGACCTTTAGAGGACGTGGGTAGGCGATGGGCAACGGGAGTGTTACGGGCTGAATTGTGTCCCTTCCCCAAATTCACACGTTGAAGCCCTAATTCCCCTCCACCCTCTGCACCTCAGAATACAGCTATGTTTGGAGATGGGAGGGGGGTCTTTTTTTTTTTTTTTGCGGTATGTGGACCTCTCACTGCTGTGGCCTCTCCCGTTGAGGAGCACAGGGTCTGGACGCGCAGGCTCAGCGGCCATGGCTCACGGGCCCAGTCGCTCTGCGGCATGTGGGATCTTCCCGGACTGGGGCACGAACCCGTGTCCCCTGCATCGGCAGGCGGACTCTCAACCACTGTGCCACCAGGGAAGCCCGGGAAGCGGTGGGCGGGGGGGGGTGTCTTTGCAGGGTTAATTAAACTAAAATGAGGTCCAAGTGGACCCTAATCCAGCATGACTGGTGTCCTTGTAAGAAGAGGAAATTTGGACAAAGAAACATACAAAGAGGACAATATGAAGGCAAGAAGAGGACCGTCTGCAAGCCAAGGAGAGAGGCCTGAAACAGGTCCTTCTCTCACGGCCCTCAGAAGAAATCAACCTGAATCTCAGACTTACGGTTTCTCCAGCGCTGTGAGAAAATAAATACCTGGTGTTTAAGCCACGTAGTCTGTGATACTTTGTCGTGGCAACCCTAGCAAAATACAAGGAGTAATTGAATAGAGAGGCAGGCTTTTACCTGTCATTGTAAAGGTTTCTCTTCTAATTTTTTTTTATTATGTGTACTTCTATTTAAAGAGCAAAAAGTGAAAGTGTTAAAAATGAGGACTCAGAGTCCTCCCTTACCCTCATTTATCCCTCTTCTTTCTTTCAACACATTCCCTCCCTGGAATTTTGTCACATGTGAAGGGATCTGAAAGGGATAAGAGAGACCCTGATAGCTGCAGAGCTAGGAAGATAGAACGAACTCATGACCTAATTCCTCCTTGTTCGATCAGAATGTTGATTTCCTGACCTTCTTGTTTAATTGTGGGAAGGCTATGATGTTTATTAGAATGGCTATGGGATCATCTTTGTTTTTATCTCAGTCTCTGTTCTTTTGTCCAGTTCATTATTACGCTGTTAGGAAGTTCCTGATCTGGAACTACATACGTTATGGCTCTTTGGTTGCAAGCAACAGAAAGTGTATCTTATAGTTGTAAGCAGAAAAATAATTCATCCAAAGAAAATAAGGAATCTAACAGGTTCCAAGGGAAAGTTGTAGAATCAGGTTTTGAAAAGGACCAGGAGTTAAGAAAATTTATGGGGCTAGGGGAATCGTGGTGAGAATTGGTGAGCTGTTTCTTTAGGATACCACCAGTGAAGTTCGTCAGCCCATATTTGCTCTTCTGTTTTTTTTCCCGGAATAATTTCCCTCAAGCTTCCATGCTCAAAGGAAAAAGTATCTAATAAGCTTATGTTGGGTCATAGACCCATCCTTATTCAGGGAAGGCAGGATTTTGCTATTTCTCTCATACTCTCTGCGGCAGAGAAGAGGTGCTCACTGCAAAGCAGACTCAACATGCTTTTGCCAGAAGGGCATCCTAAGTAGCAAAAACAGCATGAGATTTCTCTTGGATGATAATTGATTTGTTTAGTCGACAATGTAAAAATTATTTGACCACTGGCACTGTTCTCTAGGAAGATCTTCCATATATTACAATCTCCCAAGAGGCAGATGTATAGTTCTCTTGTATGGCATCCAAGATGATACGTGATTAATAGGTGCCTAGAGTCATAATGCAAAATAAATTTCATTCCATTTTGCCTGGAAAGCTTTCTTTTCACTTGAATGAGTCCCTTCTCTAGGTTTTGCTTCTTACTATAAAATTGGTTTCCTTTTTCAATGCAGTGCTCGCTGTGTTGGTCAAGTCTTACTTTATTCCTCAGGCAGTTGAAAAACCTATCTAACACCCTCATCAGTGGGAAAAAAAAAAGTAGACTTATAGAGTCTTTTCCTTTCATCGATGTATTTACAGACCCAGTTAGTACAATATAGTTATAATACAAATTTTAGAAACAAATTTCTTAAAGTTTAGAATTAAGTTATTCAAAGGTACATGTAGTTATTCTATTAACTCTGATGGTATATTACATTGATGAGGGGTGGTTATGGAATCGCTATTTTATTTTTACCTAATGAAAATAGAAAATTCAAGTGTTGAAGGTTGGGTCTGTATTTTAATCATGTTCCTCAAAAGCGACTTGGGTTGAGATTTTATAATGCCATAGAAAGAATATGAGCTACCGGAATCCTGCTGACCTGTGTATCCTCGTAAAATCTGTTGTCATTCCAGGTGTGAAAGATGTATCCAATGAGAACTGCTGTATGCAGACCTCCTGGCTGAGAGTGTGTCAAGCACTCAGTAAAGGTAAGTTCCCTTCCATTCCTGCCTTCTTTTTGAATGACTGTGCCAGGCAGAGGAGACAGAGGCAAGATCGCTGTGAGCAAGGACTTAAACTGAGACTTGAATTCAAATCTGGAATCTGCCACACGCTAGCTATGTGGCTGCAGGCAAGTGACTCATTTTCTCAGAGCCTTGGTTTCTTCATCTAGAAAACAGGACAAAAAATAACGATTTCTTCCTGTGGTTGTTGGGCTCCATTGAGGTATTTGATGTGCCTATTCCCTGCGCGTAGAGAGTACGCAAACTGTAACTACTGTTATTGACAACTAACATATTTACATGACTCACTCATTTCTACTCATGACAGCAAATACTCTATAATACATTTAAAGCAGCTTAATGATGTGTTTGTTTAATCAGTCTAGAGGATTTGGTTCATATGAATACAACAGTTGTGATCTGAAACCACAGCAAATCATATAACCCACAGTTTCCTAAAATGTTTCTAGAGTATACCCCTGCCATAAGATGTAATAAAATGAGTCATCAGGAAAATGTTTTGTGTTCAAGCAGGATTGGGAAATATTTGATTAACAACATTCAAAGTACTGTCTTTATTGCAGGACTTTTCAGAGCCTTTAACATACAAGCATTCATTGTGACTTTCCAGAGGAAAATCATATAGGCAGAGTTTTCTAACTTTTTTGACCAATGGACACATTATCTTGGGGTCAGGGCTATTCAGACAAAGTGATGACATAGCTCATTTACCATCCACTTGTCAAGCGGTACAGGAAGTGATCGCAGCAAACAATCCAACTTGCCCAGAGCAGCCATGGTGAACTGTGAATTTAATCTGGTTGCTCTTGAAAACTGGACTTTTTTTTTTTCCCCCAAATTGAATTGCAGTCTGTGAGGGAGAAACAAATTGCCTCCCCACTGTTCACACTTATGCTCGGTCTGTAAATGTTAGGAAATAGCATAAAAAGAAATTTTAATTCCTGTAGCAATAAATATGCAAATACACATTTTCTCCAAATATGGCTAGGGCATCGTTTCCCCTCTTTCACCACCTCAGAGGCCCTAAGCAGGTTTGAATCTGTTGACAAAGCTTTTTCCAGCCAGCTAGCTGACTTCTTCTTTTGTGTGCTAGCAATCTGTTAACCATATTCCCAGGGAATTTGGATGGAGAGCAAGTGTGCTCTCTTCTCCCCCGTCTCCTCCCTCTCCCCTCCCCTCACCACCCCCCCACTCCTTCTTTCTTTGTCTCTCTGTCTCTGTCTCTCTCTAATTCTTTCTCTTCCCCCTCCCGTACTCCTTCCCTCCCTCCATCGTTCTGTCCCTGCTCCCTCTTTCTCTCCTTTTCCCTATTTCTTATTTCTTGGAAGTCTTGCCACTGGATGGACACACTGAAACTCATTTAATTACCGGCATGCCAAGCACAGAACTGAGTCAGTCTCATTCTATGCCATTGACGTTTGTAACCCACAGTTTAACCCTTTGTTCCCAGCCTACCACTGACCTCACAGGAGTTTTGCCTGAAGAAGATTGAAGTCCTATTTTTTTATGTATGAAGTGTTCTGGTTTTCTCCAGACTTCTGTGTCCAAGTGAATCTCAGGCAAAAAACGTTCTATACATCCACCAGCATTTAGAAGTGCAGTGATGTTTCTATCCAAAGCTGAAGTTGGAGATAGAATAGGAAAAAAAAACTCTTGGGGAGGAGAGTCAAACCGATTGCTCAAAGCTTGCACTTCAGGTCCAAGAGGACCGTGTTCTAAGGTTTGCATGATGTGACTTGGGCAAGATTTTCTTTAGTGTCTTGTACACTCATTATATTAAATGATAATACGCACATTTTCAGAATCCTATTGGTGATGGGTATTACGGTAAGATACACTCTTACGTTTGCACTTACGGGAATAATTTGAGCTTCACAAAATTGAGACAGAGTTGGGGTGCAATGTAGACAAGGTAGATGACGGAAACAAGCAAATCTGAATGATGGTGTTAAATCTTCTCCGTATTGCCTACCTGTGCACTTCCAGTGCCTAGGAGAACGGTTGACGCATAGTAAGTGCTCAGTAACTGTGTGTTTAAGGATCAAATAGATATGTTCAAAGAGGTTGCTTCGGCTCTGAACACTTGACCCGTGTGTTTATGTACGGAGTTGTGTGTCATGGCTACGTTACGCCATGACTCAGTAGTACAGCATGACAGTTAACAATGGCCTTGGAGTCAGAGAGCCTTGAGAGGTAAGCCCAGGGTCGGCTCTGTCTCATCTGTGCAAGTTACCGAGTTCTTCTAAGCCTGACTCTCCTCATCTCCACAGTGGAGACAGTGAGAGCTACAAAGGATCTCATGCAATGATTGATGAAGACAGTGTATGTGAAATACCTTTGCATAGTACCTGGCATGTAGTAAGCGTTCAATAAATATTAATATTATGACTCTAAGCTGTGTATCAAATGGGTTCAAATTGGATCAATCCCAGGTAGAGTAGTATGTAGCAGGATGCTCTGCAATGTAAATTTTGTATAAAAATTGTAAGTACAGGCATTGAATGCAAAATGAAAATGTGGCTCCGTATTACGTCGTCAGTAAATCACTGCCTGCCACCCTCACGCCCACCAGCATGGCGATAGTCCGTAGCGTATCTCATAGAATGCCTTATAAATAATTATTTCAAGGTGTTGCTTTGGGTCAATGGTTCTTAACCAGGGACAGTTGTGTCCTCTTCCCCTCCCCCGCCAGGAATACTCAACAATTATTTGGAGTCATTTCTGGGTGTCACAGCTGTGGGTTTGGGGGTGGCCGGGTGCGCTACTGGCTTTTAGGAGGTAAAGGTCAAGGATGCTGCTGAACATCCTGCAGTGCACAGGACGGCCCACAAGGAAGAATAGTCCCTAGAGCCGAAATGGAGAAAGCCCACTTTGGGCTTTCAGTTTTAGAAATTTGTGACTGGGCTTCCCTGGTGGCGCAGTGGTTGAGAGTCTGCCTGCCAATGCAGGGGACGCGGGTTCGTGCCCCGGTCCGGGAGGATCCCACATGCCGCGGAGCAGCTGGGCCCGTGAGCCATGGCCGCTGAGCCTGCACGTGTGGAGCCTGTGCTCCTCAACGGGAGAGGCCACAACAGTGAGAGGCCTGCGTACCGCAAAAAAAGAAAAAAAAACAAAAAAAAACGTGACTTGTTTCAGACTTGTTCAGAGTTAACCATTCTTGATGATAAGAGATTTATAAAATTATTTTCAGAGTCTGAAGAAGGGTTAAGTCAAGTGGCCAGTTTGGCAGTGAGAACTGGGTAACAGGATCATTTCGGGGAGCCCTACACCTGTTACTCTTCCCGGAACGTGTTTGCCAGGCTGTGGGCTCATGTCAGAGAATTGGCAGTCTGATGAAAATGCTTCGAGCGAATACCCTGCTTTGGAATGTTTTCAATGAGTCATTTTCAAAAATTCCAGTGCACTGATTGGTGCCAAAGATGCTAATTAGCCTTATTTTTATTTCACTAAAAATAAGAAGAGCTCATTGCAGTTATGCAGAATTTTTTCATTAGATGGTAAAACAACCCTGTGAGGTAGGCAGAGAAAATTAATTCTGGATAATAATAATAATAGTTATTGTTTATTAAGTATGGGCACTGTTTTACGTACTGAGCAAAATGAGGAACTTAGGGTCTGGAGCTGCAACACCTACTGGCTGTGTGAGTCTAGGCAGAGTGTATTTTTCTTTCTGCATTTCACGCTTTATTTAAAATGGGAACAGTCTAGTATCTGCTAAGGGAATTGTTGTGAGAATACAAAAGGATAAATCCTCGAAAACACTCAGCACAGTGACCAACAAACAAGCATCCAGTAAGTGAGAGCTAATTATAATTGGAATAATCCTTCCAAAAACTGTGTGGAAGGGGGAGATATTTAAAGATGAGAACATTTAGAAATGAGGAAACACTGTCAGGAAGAACTGAAGTAAATTCTCACAAGTAGTGGGTAGCCAAATTGGGTTGAATTCCAAAGCCCACTTGGTAACCTAGTCCTAGAAGAGTGTCTGACATATATTAGGACACAACACATGCCTGCTGCATCGAGAAAGCTCTTCCGTAATCTGCATTTTAAGACGATTTGGCCCTTTCATTGCATTTTCCCCTCTTTGCTGACATCACAAGAATGGGTTCTCAGGTCACCAGTGCGTGCATTCGGTTATTCAAATAACATAAACGGCACATATCACTTTGGGAGAATTGCCCAGGCAAAAACAGTAAAAAGTGTATCGATGTTTTCACCAAGAACTAATTCTCAGAGAAGACAGGTCGTCATGAGAAACCCATCTGCTCTGTTCACGTTGCCGGGATGTTATTATTGTAGCTTTCTTCAGGTATTCACTAGAAAAGGCCTTGAGAGGGAAACAGATCTATAGGCTGCCTAGCAAAATTAGGCAAAGAGCATAGTGTGTGCATGTGTGTCCCCCGTGGGTGTGTGTGTGTGAGTGTATCTGTGTCACAGACCGGAAGCAACCTTCACCGTGCAACTACACTGTCAGATACAATGGCACTTGGCAAGTTTGACATTGGAATTGCCTTCGAGTTGAACTCCTCCCGGTGGTATTTAATTGTGTGGCTCTGGAGTCAACACTGAGTCTAGTTTGAAATGGATGGTGTGATGGGTGGGGTGCTTTTTCCTGGCTTGACAGGACTGGGATGTAAAACAGTAGCTGATGAGCATGGCCTTCCCCGCAGCCGTGAGGACTTTCTGGTGGAACCTCCCTGGATGCTTAAGGGTCAGCGATCACAGCACCACTGGGCCGGGACAGCCCTGGACTCAGGACAATGCAGACCTTGGTTTCCTTCATCGCTACCCGTTTTTACCATTTGATTTTTCTGGCTTATCTTTTGGCCCAGTCATATGATGATGGGTGAATGCAGGGAAGCCAAACACCAGAAATGACTCCAGTTGTTAACCTCATCATGTCCACACCTTGACAGGAACTCTGCTGCATCATCTGATATGATTGCTTGATGCAGGGAACAGCGTGGGGCCCACCTCAACGAGCATTCTTGACATTTCCTAAGACCAAAGATATCTCCCCTGTTCATTCTGTTTTTAAATACTTTAGATCTCTCTGATACTGATTCCTTGGAGACTTCATATTCTATAAACATATATCTGTCTTTCCTTTGAAGGAGTAGTTCCTTTTCTTTTGTTCTTTTTTCTTTTGGCCACACCGCACGGCTTGCGGGATCTTAGTTTGCCGACCAGGGATCAAACCCATGCCCCCTGCAGTGGAGGTGTGGAGCCCCTAACCACTGGAGCACCAGGGAAGTCCTCTAGTAGTTCCTTTTCTAAGAATCTATTCTACAGACTTTTTTTTCCCCCAAATATAGTAGGGTAAACCATAAGGACATCCACTTCATTATTTGTAACTCATTTGTTCATTCCATACATATTTTTTGAGTATTTGCTACGTTCAAGACTTCTGGGATCAGCTATAAACATATATTTAAATTTGTTTTTTTTTCCTCATAGACCTTATGTTCCTGTGGGAAAGATGATAAGCAGAACACATAATTAAAATAGATAATATTAAATTATGAGAAGGGAATGGGAGATTTGCGGGAGGTGTAATTTCAAATGTGGTTGCAGGAAAGGCCTTCCTGAGCATTGAGATTTGAGTAAAGACCAGAAGGAGGTGAGGAAGGGGCTCAGGTGGACATCTCGAGGCAGAGTGATCGAGGCAGAGGAGACAGCAAGTGCAAAGTCCCTGAGGTAGGACAGTGCCTGGCATGTTCAAGGAACAGCGGAGAGGCCTGGGTGGCTGGAACAGAGGTGAGTGAGGTCAGAGAAGTGACAGGTGTGGCAGCGGGAACAGAGAGCACAGGGACTGGTTGGCCATTGGGATGACCTTGGCTTTTACTTGAGTGACATAGGAGAGAAGGGGATGGTTCTGAGTGGAGGAGTGACATGATCTGACTTGTGTTTTATTTTTATTTATGTATTTTAAAAAATTTTTATTGGAGTATAGTTGCTTTACAATATTGTGTTAGCTTCTACTGCACAGCAAAATGAATCAGCCATACATGTACATACATCCCCTCCCTTTTGGATTTCCCTCCCGTTTAGGACACCACACTGCATTAAGTAGAATTCCCTGCACTATACAGTATGTTCCCCTCAGTTGTCTATTTTATACATAGTATCAATAGTGTATATGTGTCAATCCCAATCTCTCACTTTCTCCCACCCCACCCTTTTCCTCCTTGGTATCCATACATTTGTTCACTACCTCTGTGTCTCTGTTTCTGCTTTGCATATAAGGTCATCTATACCATTTTTCTAGAGTCCACATATATGTGTTAATATACGGTATTTGTTGTTCTCTTTCTGGCTTGCTTCACTCTGTATGAGACTCTCTAGGTCCATCCACGTCTCTACAAATGATCCAGTTTTGTTCCTTTTTATGGCTGAGTAATATTCCATTGTATATAGGTACCACGTCTTTATCCATTCCTCTGCTGATGGGCATTTCGGTTGCTTCCATGTCCTGGCTATTGTAAATAGTGCAGCTGTGAACATTGGGGTGCATGTCCGACTTGTGTTTTAATCAGATCACTCTGGCTGCTGAGTGGGGACTAGACTGCTTGGAGGCAAGGGCCACAGCTGAGCGACCAGTGAGAGGCCATTGTAAACATCCAGCAGAGACAGAATGGCAGCTTAGACCAGGATAGAAGAAGTGGAGGTAGAGAGAAATGTCCAGAACTGGATATACCTGCAGGTAGAGACAACAGGATTTATAAAGTACCTATATGTCTATCAGGAGAGTAATTTTTAAAAAATTACAGCATACTCCTTCAATAAAATAATGAGATTAGAGCTATAAGAATATTTCTGTGTTTTATAGTTGCATGAAAACACCAAGATGAACAGCAATAGGATAGTATATTTCCTGGGTTGTAAAAGTGAATATATCTACACAAATATGCTATTTCCGCTTTTTAAAAAATCTGAATGCAGCAAAATTTTTTTTTTACATCTTTATTGGAGTATAATTGCTTTGCAATGGTGTGTTAGTTTCTGCTCTATAACAAAGTGAATCAGTTATACATATACATATGTTCCCATATCTCGTCCCTCTTGCGTCTCTCTCCCTCCCACCCTCCCTATCCCACCCCTCTAGGTGGTCACAAAGCACCGAGCTGATCTTCCTGTGCTACGCGGCTTGAATGCAGCAAATTTTAACAGTGGTTTCCTCTGAGTTGGGTAGTTGAAGCTGGGTTGTGAACTTTTACCTTTGTTAATTTTTGCAGGTTTTTTTTGTTTTTGTTTTTTTGTAAGCAGCATTCATTGCCTTTCATTGTTTTTTTAATCAAAGGAAAAGGGGAATATATTCACCCTCTAAAAGCTTATAAAGACATTTTTATAAAGACCTTAACAAACCCCGTGCCCCATAAAGCAGGCATATATTTTCAGAAGGGTCATTACCAAGGTTTGGTTCAACATTTGGTTTACTGTTGCCAATTGTAAAATGTTTGGGGGGAACGTAACCTTTTATCTCTGTATCTGATCCAAGATTTTCCTCTTCTCTGAGGCTACTGAGAACAAAATTGGGTGTTGATTTGTAATCAGAGTCTAGTCCCTCAAGGAGCAAGTCCTAACTTCAGCTGACGGCAGTCAGAATGGAGGTGGAAGACTGAAATACTTTCAGGAACTCGGCACTGCTCTTCAATTCAGAAATTGCTCTTCCAGTGTATATTGGAGACCATGTGAAATGAAACTGCAGTTTTTCGGGTGTATTTAAGTCTTCACACTTACACGTTCCATATTCCAAGGATTTGTGGAGGTCCCCATAACAGCACTACCAAAAGATTAATGAAATGTAACTAATAGACGGTGGTGTCGAAGCCTAAATAACCTCACCTAATCTGATCAAATCTGTAAAATCTTGCCCCCATGAAGAAGATAGGCCTTTGCTTATAGAGAGAGTTTTATAATTTTAGGGAACTCTGTAACATCCAACTGCAAATCTGTGCTCTATATTTGGCTTTTTCTGAATGTGAAATCGACAAAAATAGCTACAATCCCTACTATATATAGTTCTTAGTCAAAGATAATCCATACAATGGAAGCTCTCATATTTTTTCAGGAGTAGCAACAGTAACCATAGAATTATTTGCCAACTTTGAGTCCACTCTGATCGAATCATTTTTAAAAATATATGAAATCAGACGTTCTAGAGGCTGTCACAAAATGCCACCAGTCTAAATTTTCTTTTGCTTAAGGGCACTAGTGACAGGGCACAGTGCAACATATGGGTTTCTTTGAGTTTGAAGTCTGCTGTCAGCAAGGATAGGGCTGCCCGTGGATTTGCTGCATCAGACTGGAAACAACTGAATTACAAAGAACATCGTTCTCCGGTCGCACCTTCCATTGAAATGGTGACTGTTCACATGACTTAGTGCCAAGAAGACATTAATTGCATTGGTGTTCCCCAGTGTGAGTGGTACCAGGACACAAAAGAGTCTAGATCAGTGGTTCTCAATCTAGTACAGTTTTCCCCACCTGGGAACACATGGCATTTGGGGAGGGTGTATTACTGGAGTCTAATCGCTAGAGAGCATGGATGCTGCTGACCATCCTACAAGGCACAGGACAGACACCCCCACAACAAAGAGGGACATCCTTCCCCAAATGTCGGTAGTGCTGATGTTGAGCAACTTTGGCTTAGAGTGAACTTGGGCAGCTTCTTAATCTTTTCGATCCTTAATTTATCATATGTACCTGAGATGCCAATAATAATACCTATTCATATAGCTAACTCAAGATCAGATAAAATAACGTATGGTGTATCTGTCAGCTTGGGCTGCCGTAACAAAAATACCATAGACTGGGTGGCTTAAACAACATTTCTGGGGGCTGGAAGTCTAAGAGCAGAGTGCTGATGTGGTCTGATTTTGGTCAAGGCTTTCTTCTTGAGTTGTAGATGCCCAGCTTCCCTCTGTGTGTTCACATAGCCTTTCCTAGGTGTGTGTACATGGCTGGGGGGTAGGGGGTGGGGAGAGAGAAGACAAGTTCTCTCGTGTCTCTTCTTATGAGGGCACTAATCCCATCATGACCTCATCTAACTCTAATGACCTCCCAAAGTCCAAACGCCATCACACTGGGGATTAAGGCTTCTCTGTGTTCTGAATATGTGTCCTTACACGGGTTCAAGTCCTGGTCCAGGAGGATCCCACATGCCGCAGAGCAACTAAGCCGTGTGCCAGAACTACTGAGCCAGTGCTCCAGAGCCCGCGAGCCACAACTACTGAGCCCGTGAGCCACAACTACTGAAGCCTGTGCACCTAGAGCCCATGCTCCACAAGGGAAGGCGCCACAATGAGAAGCAAGCACACCACGACAAAGAGTAGCCCCCACTCGCCACAACTAGAGAACACCTGTGTGCAGCAACAAAGACCCAAAGCAGCCAAAAGCAAATAATGATAAATAAAATAAATATTTTTAAAAATCTAAAAAATAAAATAAAATCCGTATGTTGAAATCCTAACCCCCAAAGGTGATGGGCCTTTCAGAAGTGATTAGGTCCTGAGAGTGGAGCCCTCATGAATGCGATTAGTGCTCTTATAAAAGATATCCCACAGAGCTTCCCAGCCCCTTCCACCAGTTGAAGGTGCCAGCTATGAACCAGCAAGAGAGCCTCACCAGAGAATGGACCATGATGGTGCCTTAATCTTGCACTTCAGCCTCCAGAACTGTGAGCAGTGAATTTCTATTGTTTATATGCCACTCAGTCTGTGGCTTTTTGTTATAGCAGCTTGAAAGGAGTAAGACAGCCTTAAATATATGAATCTGGGGAGGAGGGCACAGACATTTTGTCCATAGCATATTGGAAATCTACACAGGTGATGATGATGGTTGTAGATCTCATAATTGTTGTTATTTAATAACCACGCAGAGGTATAATGAGAACACTTCACAGTAGGTAGAGAAGGATTGCAGGGGTCTGTTGTATATACCCTCTACAATCTGAACGTCATGAAGTTGTGTATGTCTATATGTTGGCCAAGAGGAAAAAGCAGTGTTTCAGTCTCTTAATTATAAGACAAATACCCATTCCTCAGAGAGCTCCTCTCTGGTATTGAATTAAAGGAGTTAGGGTTCTGAGACAGTAGTTTAAAACTTTTGTGGATGGAAACACGTTTTCTTGATTTATTTACCAAAACTTGAGACTGATGTTTTTTCTCTTTTCTAAATGCTAACTTATGGCCTAGCATTGGTTTTCCAAGTCACATATAGCTATTGTTTGGATATTTCTGGTCTCTGTAAAAATAGTAATACAACAGATAGATATTGGGTATCTGCTAAAGTCTTTATATTCCAAGCTGGGTCAGGAATACAAGGATGAACGATAGTCCCTGCTCACAAGGCAGGTTCACTTATGAAAATATTTCACGATAAGGTATTTCAAATGCCATGGCAGGAACCAGGAACAATCTGAGAGAATTTAAAAGAGAGCGACTTGCCAAAGGCAGGCGAGAACAGTGCATTGGGGAACCACACCTGGGGAGGGTAAATGGGCCCTAAGCTAGGGCATCCCCTCTCCTGAGTGAGGAGCCCTCACAACATGTGATCAACTGGATTTTAGAATCATTATGGACTGGTAAGTGTTATGTGCCCTTCATTCTCCAGTTTTTGAATGGAAACATCTACTGCAATTATTTTGTCCCTGCCTATAAAAAGTGTGGATGTTTTCCAAAGAGTTAAGGGATGCTTCTACCCCTTAGCAGGGGAATGGCGTGATCTCATTTGCATTTTTCAAAGATGCCTCTGATTTATCTGTGGGAAAATGCACTGTAGGTGGGCAAGAATAAAAGCACTGAGAATTAGAAGATTATCACTCTAAGCCATGTGAGAAATGATGGTGGTTTGAATTATAGGATAGCAGTAGAGATGGAGAGAAGCAGAAGGATTTTGAATACATATTTATAGATCTTTGAGGTGAGTGATAGAAAGGAATCAAGAATGACTCAGATGTAAAGCTTGAGCTGGTATGTGAATGGAATTTTCATTTAATAAAGTGATAAAGTCTGGGGAGAAAACCCCCTTGAGAGTACACGTCATGTGGGATGCAATGAAGGCTGGAAACATTCTGCGTTCGATACACCAAGTGTAAGATGGTAGTTGGATGTCAAGTAGGCAATTGGGATATATGGATGTGTTTGGAGTGCAGAGGAGTGACTTGGGCAAGAGATCAATATTTGAAAGTCGTATCCTATAGATAATATTTAGGGACATGCATTGGATGAGATGTTTCTGGCTAGAAAGCTGAAGAAGAGGGTTGATGATGAATTCTTGGGGCACTGCCATGTTTGGAGGTCAGGTAGAGGAGGAGAAGCCAGAGATGGAGCAAGAAAACAAAAGTGAAGAAAGGAGATTTAGGAAGGATGGAGTGGGCCCACTGGGTCAGTTACGCTGAAGTGTGGAGAAGGTCCAGTGGCTTTTGCAACATGGGAAACATCAGTGAACATGAAAAAACAGTCTCTGTGGAGTCTTAGATCTGGAACCCAGCTGCGCATCATTTGAAGAGAAAATGAAGGAAAGTTTACTTAGAAATGAATAGTCTTCTTTTGTCATTCTTTGGTGTTCTAGACTTTCTAATATCGGTCATGTTTGACACTTATGGATTTGAGACACTTATAATAAATAAATAAGAACAAACAAAAACAATATGATTTCATTTAAATTAATCAAAAAATTTTTCAGCTGATTTCATATATACAGGAACCACACTAGTAAATATCTTTAGTTTAATTCTTTAATTTTTTAAAACAAATATATAGAGAGCATTCCTTACACAGGTTGCATAGTAGGTGCTTGATGTTACAGAGGTGAAAATGACACATAGTTTCCCTGTCTTCATGGAACTTACGTTCTGTTGGGCAAGACAAAAAGAAAGAAGTAAATGATCAAATGACTTCGTAAGTTGGGTAAGCACCTTGGAGGAAACACACGTGGTGCATGGCTAGTGAATAATGTGTGGGTCTTGAATTTAGGTGAGTTGATTACGGAAAGACTCTCTGAGGAGCTGAGACTTGAGTGATGCAAAGTCCACCATGCTGGTCACTGGCGTAGAACAATGCAACAAAGGATAGCCCAGCAGTGCAGAGTCCGGCAAACACCCCAAGTGAGAGAGAGCTACCATGTTTGAGAAGTGTCATGACACACGGGGACAGGCATAGGACTGGGCTAGAGAAGTAGGCAGGGCCACATCAGGAGGGGACTTACTGACTCATCTGAATGTCTTTCCAAAGTTGCCTTAACAACTATTTCCTTTAAAAAGTGTTTGGCTGAGTAACATTGAAAGAAGTATTTCCTAGTACAGTATTTTTAGACAGCATTTAAGCAATTTTGTATGAAAAAATCTGAAACACATGCCTACTTTAGGCCCAAGATTCCATTTCTAGGAATTTAAGCTAAGGAAATAATTTTCCACATGCACAAATATATATATATATATATATATATATATATAAGAATGTTCACTTACATTTCTAAAAATCTGTAAATTCTGTGCTTAAAACTAGTAGATTTTATCTCATGTAATTTATACCTTAAAAGAGCTGATGTTTTTATAGAAAAGAATGCCTGATGTAGCAAAATATTAAATATAATCTAATGTTCATCAGTATGAATTGGTTAATACATTCTGGTCCATTCAGACACTCCCATTATACAGCCATAGCAATCACTGATACAGTTATTTATTGGCATGGAAGAAAATCCATGATATTTAGTAGTAAGTAAAGTCAACAAAAGGTAAATATAATTTTATTTTTATTTAACTTAGAAAGATAAATATATCCTGTAGATATACATGTAAAACAGATTATAAATAGTTATTTTTCCTGAGTGTTGAGATTATGGGTAATTTCTACTCATTTCTTTATACTTTCCTTTGTTATCTGATTTTTTTTTTTTAATGAGCACGAGGTGCTTTGTGCTTAGAAACACACTAAAGTTATTACTATGTTTAAACAAACAAACTTTAGCAGCAACAGAAAAAGACCTTTTCATGAGGTAAGTGCCGGAGTTGAAGGACATCTTTAGAGACCACTGAATAGAGCCCGCACCTCATTTCAGAAGAAACGAGTGTTAGAATTAACATCTAGTGTGATGACCACCTGTTTTGGAAAACAGGCCAGATGGCATTTTTCTTCCCTCTCTGATGTGCTTTAAGAAGGTATTATTGGACCTTGTAGAGGCTTCTCGGTAGCAACGATTACAAAACATCCTTGCAGCTAGGTCATTGCAGTTATCTTCTAGCAAAGATGCAAGATGTTTAAAAATTTTCTCTCTGTCTCACAGTTTGTCCTGGTGATACAGAACACATTTGTCCAGCGGAGTTCATGTTTCTATCCTCTCGTTTTTCTTGGGTAGAGGATGCTTTCAGTTTTGCAACCACGCCCTCCCGCATTTGAGTAGCTGACCATGCGGGGGACAGAACACGATTAACCTGCAGTCTTCACAGGTGGCTCTTGTGATTATACATGTCCACAGGCGATTTACATGGTCGGAGGCACAACTAGGATAGATTAGTAAAGAAAACACATTGCAAGGTGAGTAGCATTTCCAGAATTTCCTACGAGACCAGTGTACTGAACGTGCATCACACGTTCACACGTTTAATTGGCCGAACTCAAGTAATCGTTTTTGTTTTTATAGCAAAAGGGTCGGAAGACCTCGGTCTAATACCCATTCCCTTCCATTTTTATTGCAAATTAAAAAAAAACAAACCCAAGCCAATGCAAATTAGTAGTCCTTTTTGTTCAGTGTTTCATCTTCTCTGCACAGATGATTTTTATTGTGGATTTTCCGCGCTACCGATTTTCTGAATACGGGACTCTTAGAGGTGCTGAATGACTCAAATTAGACATGGTTTAACTGGCGACAATTCAACAAATATGTTGTGAACACCTCTTGAAGCGCATGCTTTCCAAATCCTGGAATTCGGTGTGGCACATAGGAAAGGATTAAGCATTAATTTTCAGTTCACCTTTTTAAAAAGTTTCATGAATTTTCTTAAATGTTTGGGTATCTCAATACAGTGGATTCACATCTTAGTTGGGGTGCCTGTTCTGAAGTCCGCACCTAAGGTGAGAATCACGTTTAGTAAAGCCCAGGATCCCACAGATCTACCTATGGAGTGGAGCATGGGCTTTCTCTCAGGGACCCCTGGTCTCACTGGTTCCACTTTAATTTCTCCCTTTTTCTAATCTAAAGAAGTATTTTCTACTCTAAGGGGTAAGGAAGCAGTGCTTTTATTCATCATTTATTTCCCCAAATCTGTAACTCACTGTTTAACTTGCATTTAAAACATAATAATAAATAATAATAAAGCCTATTCAATCATATTGTTCCCCACAAAGGATTAATAATAATTTTTAGTTGGAACGAAAAAGGTGTGTTACCACAACTATATGAAATTAAACTTACAACTAGTAAGATATTTGTTACTTCAGCCTTTATCAAACCATCTCAAAGTTCTATTTTTAATCCAGGTCATACAACAGACACATATAATATAGTATCACATGTATGTAATACATAATAAATGATTATACATGTATTAAACATGTGCTCAAAATGTCTTAACTGAGAGAAGTTCGTGGATTTCTTTTTTCATGTGAGTTGGGCTTGGCAACCAGTGATGTAGTAATTACATTTGGAGGAGAGTCAAGATATAAAATGAAAATTCTTGTAGGGTAGAGAAAACAGGGTTTAGTATTTCTAAAATATTTTCTAACCTCTCACACAATATCTGCCCTTGAAGGATTTACGAACTCCAGGCGATGCTCAGTCCCCCACTGGCTTGCCCGTTTCATAGCCTGAGCCAACAGAGGGCTGCCACATTGCCTGGCCCTGCCCTGCCCCTGCGTGCCCCTCCCATCATTGCTTTGCTCAGGCAGGTCACACCACCTGGACTGTCTCCCTCGTTACACACTGCCCTGCCGTATTTCTCAAGACCTTCCTTGATCCAGCCTCACCTACAAAGACCTCCTTGACCATTTCTTTTGGAAGTGAGATTCTGCCTCCTTTGAAATTCCAAAGCAGTGGCTCCTGGACTGGGGCAGGTCTGGATGTCTCATGGTGATCTGGTAGCTCTTTAAAAATATGGCTTCCTGGGTTTTCCCCCAGAGTCTGATTTAGTAGATTCAGGGAGGGGGGCGACTTTGGGCATTGCTTGGGAATCTGTATTTCTAGAAACTCTCCAGTTGATTCCAGTGGTCAGTCATGCTCAGGAATCAGCAGCATCCCAGAGTTCTTGCTCATTGGATATTTAGCACAGGCCCCTTGGTGGTGTTCATTATCTTTTTAGAAATTATCTCATCTTCCTAATTTGACTGTAAATCACTCAGAGTCAGGGGTTATTGTTCTTGCTGTTTTACCATAGTAGGTAATCAAGAAATCATTTATTCATTATAAAATAAGGATTGATAGAGGGATGGGTCTTAAAGTACTGAACTCTTTTTCGGATGACTCTATGACACATTGTGAAAGACTAATGAAATTAACGGAGTCCTAAGGAAAAAGTAGGTAACGGTAATAATCGAATCACTTGCATGACACTAGGTAGGTTTTCATTTTCACTCTTGAATTTTTATTTAAAAAAACCCATGATGTGGGCTTCCCTGGTGGCGCAGTGGTTGAGAGTCCGCCTGCCGATGCAGGGGACACGGGTTCGTGCCCCGGTGTGGGAGGATCCTACATGCCGCGGAGCGGCTGGGCCCGTGAGCCATGGCCACTGAGCCTGCGCGTCCGGAGCCTGTTGCTCCGCAACGGGAGAGGCCACAACAGTGAGAGGCCCGCGTACCGCAAAAAAAAAAAAAAAACCCATGATGTTCTGAAATTCCTCCATGTGTTTCTTCCAATCGAAGTAAATGATCTTTTAAAAACTTCAACTGTTTCTACAAATTTCTCTCAAGTTATCTCTAAGCAAATAACATTCAAAGGATTTTATTTTTAATGAGTGGAGCTGTGAATCGGAAAACAAATATGCAGAAACCTATTAACAGGCCAGTAAATTAGAATAAAAAGAAAGAAATTTTCTACTACCAAAAGAGAGCTCTAATTTACATGCAAATGTGTGGAGGACAAAACAGCGTAGGCTGGAATTTATTTTTCATGAATAGCAGATCTACACCAGAGACAAGAGGTACAAACTGATGGCCTCTCAAACCCACTTCTGGTTAGAACTGCAGTGAAATGGGCCAGTATCCTTAAGCACGAACTCTTTTAGTAATAATCTTGCCACATGAGAAAATTTATTAATTCATCTAATTAGCATTAGTATGTAAATTATTCATTAGCACAACTATCAGGTAAAGTTAGAATTTCTAGATTCAGGAGCTGTCCACGCTTCTGTCTTCTATAGTGTGAGAGAGGCCATATTTTTGAAGAATAGCAACAACTTGGCATAGGAAGGTAAGGGCATTGAATGTTATAAATCTGCTCTTAGCAAACAACTAAGATACATGTTTAGTTATTTTGGCATTCCTAGCAGGCTAGGCCTATTGATGACTTAGTTGTGATTTTAAAAAGTTTCCCTAGTGCAGTAGTAATAAACTGGTGGTTTTGATATTTGTTAATCAGGGATTTTTTGTCTCATAAATGGGACTCTACTTGCCCTCTCCTCCCCACAACCCCCCAAAAGCCAAGACCCAGTATTTGTTATGGCAACCAAATAATGTCACGTGGATGGAACCAAAAGATTTCTCATTTGCACTCTTCCTCAGTTTGGCGTCATTCCTTCCTCCTTATCCATCGATGACTTTACATTCCTCTGTCAGTTTAGTAAGAAGCATTTTGGTCAGGCAGTATTTATAAAAGCCTGCAACAGCTAAGGAATCAGAACCTGAGGAAGAGTTTTCACTGATTATCACTTGCTCCAAAGCAGGTTAACTGCTCATGGCAGGGAAAGTTGTAGCCCCAAACCATTTCCAACCTGATTATCTCAAACTAACAAATCAATTTGTTTTAGTTCTTGGAAAAACAAAATACTTATTTGGACAAAAGAAGCTTAAGAATTTATATATATATGTAAATTATGTATATAATGTATTATATATAATATACAATGTATATATAAACATCGAAAGGGCTGTTATGCTTTCTGCTTGTTTTATTTAGGTAATATATGTGCATATATATACATATGATGTATACATTCCATATGCATTATATGCATTAAGTTCTTTTTTTTTTTAACTGGAGTATAGTTGCTTTACATTATGGGCATTAAGTTCTTTGTCCAGTAATTTTAGTCCATGCAATTCTCCTACTCAAAACCCTTCATGGCATCTTATCTCTTTGAGAATCAAATCCAAAGTCCCCACTATGGCCTGTAAGGCCAGAAAAGAGATTTTTTTTCCTTTAACATCTTTTTGGGAGTATAATTGCTTTACAATGGTGTGTTAGTTTCTGCTTTATAACAAAGTGAATCAGTTATACATATATATATATATCCCCATATCTCCTCCCTCTTGCGTCTCCCTCCCTCCCACCCTCCCTATCCCATCCCTCCAGGCGGTAACAAACCACCGAGCTGATCTCCCTGTGCTATGCTGCTGCTTCCCACTAGCTATCTACCTTACATTTGGTAGTGTATATATGTCCATGCCTCTCTTTCGCTTTGTCACAGCTTACCCTTCCCCCTCCCCGTATCCTCAAGTCCATTCTCTAGTAGGTCTGTGTCTTTATTCCCGTCTTGCCCCTAGGTTCTTCATGACCATTTTTTTTTTTTTTTAGATTCCATGTATATGTGTTAGCATATGGTATTTGTTTCAGAAAAGAGATTTTCCTCCTCGTCTCTCAGATCCAGTGTTCTACTCCAGCCGTTATTTGCCTTACTTCAGCCACAGTGGCCTTTTTTTCCCCTTGAACTCAACAAGCTTGTTCTTGACGTAGAATTTGCACTATTTGGTTTCTCTGCCTGGATTGCTCTCCCTCCTGATCTTTCTGTGGCTGGCTCTTTTCTTTTTCTAAAATCCAGCTCTCAGGAATTCTCTGGCAGTCCAGTGGTTAGGACTCCATATTTCCATTGAAGGGGTCACAGGTTCAATCCGTGGTTGGGGAACTAAGATCCCACAAGCTGTGGCTTGGCCAAAGAAAAAAGGATAAATCCAGCTCTCACCTGAAATACTACCCCCTAGAGAGATCTTCACTGGTTTCTCTAAGGGAGCTACCCTGGCCCTCTCTAGCTTAGTGGTCCTCCTCACGCCTGAACACATGTCGCCATCATCTGAAGAGCCTTTCAGAGCCTTCCCTATGCCCAGAGTTTCAGATTCAGGTGGTGTGGGGTGAGGCCCAAGAAGGAGCGTGTCTAAGAAGTTCCTTGGTGCTTCTGCAGCTGATCTGGAGCTCTCTCTTGGAGAACCACTGCTCTACCATGTTATCTGATTTTAATTTCCTGCACGACATATCACTATCTGATATTTTTCTCTTTATTTAAGTATTTATCTGTTGTTTGTCATCCCCACCAAAATGTAGGCTCTGTGAGTTAATTACTATGTCCCCAGAACGTAGAATGATGCCTAACACGTAATGGGCACTCCCTAAATACCTCCCTAAAATACCTGACTCATTCATTCAGCAAACATTTGGCTACCCATTCTATGCCAGGTGCTGGTGAGGAACCAGGGGAACTAACATTAATAAGCATGGTCCTTTCTCTGAAGAACTCATAAACCGTTGAGGAATACCACCCCACAACAAACACACAATCTCTAATATAACGTGATAATTGCTGTAACAAACCCACTGTCATCTGACAACACAAACGATCCTAGTTTCAGGATGGTTTTCCGTCATTTGGGTGGAAATGAATGAGTTTATGGAAGCACGTCCTCGATTGGTAGATTCATAACCTATTAAAATTGTGTGCACCTCTGGACACAAACATGGCCTTGATAACTGGGAAATGCTAAAGAGTGACTTGATTGGCAGTCTCTCAACAGAGCTTCTTTAAAATGACTTCGGATAGAAAAATAGATGAAATTTTTTTCTTGTCTGCATTTAGGAAGCCTGGCAGAAATGAGTGTTTCAGTCTTAGCAATGGATTTTTCCAAATTAATTATAAAACAAAACGAAACTCCAGTTAAAAGAAAAAGAAATTTGGAGCCTTAACATGTGACCAAGTAAACAGAGATTTTTAGACACAATAAAGTGAGAACATCTAGTTGGTAAACTTTCATCAATTTCAAGGGGAATGCAAAAACTGAGTCAAACAATAGTGGTGAGAGTGGGCAACCTTGTCTTGTTCCTGATCTTAGTGGAAATGGTTTCAGTTTTTCACCATTGAGGACGATGTTGGCTGTGGGTTTGTCATATATGGCCTTTATTATGTTGAAGAAAGTTCCCTCTATGCCTGCTTTATGCAGGGTTTTTATCATAAATGGGTGTTGAATTTTGTCGAAAGCTTTCTCTGCATCTATTGAGATGATCATATGGTTTTTCTCCTTCAATTTGTTAATATGTGTATCACATTGATTGATTTGTGTATATTGAAGAATCCTTGCATTCCTGGAATAAACCCCACTTGATCATGGTGTATGATCCTTTTAATGTGCTGTTGGATTCTGTTTGCTAGTATTTTGTTGAGGATTTTTGCATCTATGTTCATCAGCGATATTGGCCTGTAGTTTTCTTTTTTCTTTTTTTTTTTTTTCCGTACGCGGGCCTCTCACTGTTGTGGCCTCTCCCATTGTGGAGCACAGGCTCTGGACGCGCAGGCTCAGCGGCCACGGCTCACGGGCCCAGCTACTCCGCGGCATGTGGGATCTTCCCGGACCGGGGCACGAACCCGTGTCCCCTGCATCGGCAGGCGGACTCTCAACCACTGCGCCACCAGGGAAGCCCCAGACCTGTAGTTTTCTTTCTTTGTGACATCTTTGTCTGGTTTTGGTATCAGGGTGATGGTGGCTTCGTAGAATGAGTTTGGGAGTGTTCCTCTCTCTGCTATATTTTGGAAGAGTTTGAGAAGGATAGGTGTTAGCTCTTCTCTAAATGTTTGATAGAATTCACCTGTGAAGCCATCTGGTCCTGGGCTTTTGTTTGTTGGAAGATTTTAAATCACAGTTTCAATTTCAGTGCTTGTGATTGGTCTGTTCATATTTTCTATTTTTTCCTGGTTCAGTCTCGGCAGGTTGTGCATGTCTAAGAATTTGTCCATTTCTTCCAGGTTGTCTATTTTATTGGCATATAGTTGCTTGTAGTAATATCTCATGATCCTTTGTATTTCTGCAGTGTCAGTTCGTACTTCTCCTTTTTCATTTCTAATTCTGTTGATTTGAGTCTTCTCCCTTTTCTTCTTGATGAGTCTGGCTAATGGTTTATCAATTTTGTTTATCTTCTCGAAGAACCATCTTTTAGTTTTATTGATCTTTGCTATCGTTTCCTTCATTTCTTTTTCATTTATTTCTGATCTGATCGTTATGATTTCTTTCCTTCCGCTAACTTTGCGGTTTCTTTGTTCTTCTTTCTCTAATAGCTTTAGGTGCAAGGTTAGGTTGTTTATTTGAGAAATGCAAATCAAAACTACATTGAGGTATCACCTCACACCGGTCAGAATGGCCATCATCAGAAAATCTGCAAACAATAAATGCTGGAGAGGGTGTGGAGGAAAGGGAACCCTCTTGAACTGTTGGTGAGAATGTAAATTGATACAGCCACTATGGAGAACGGTATGGAGGTTCCTTAAAAACTAAAAATAGAACTACCATACGACCCAGCAATCCCACTACTGGGCATATACCCTGAGGAAACCATAATTCAAAAAGAGTCATGTACCACAGTGTTCATTGCAGCTCTATTTACAATAGCCAGGACATGGAAGCAACCTAAGTGTCCATCAACAGATGAATGGATAAAGATGTGGCACATCTATACAATGGAATATTACTCAGCCATAAAAAGAAACGAAATTGAGATATTTGTAGTGAGGTGGATGGACCTAGAGTCTGTCATACAGAGTGAAGTAAGTCAGAAAGAGAAAAACGAATACCGTATGCTAACACATATATATGAAATCTAAGGGAAAAAAAAGGGTCATGAAGAACCTAGGGGTAAGATGGGAATAAAGACACAGACTTACTAGAGAATGGACTTGAGGATATGGGGAGGGGGAAGGGTAAGCTATGACAAAGTGAGAGAGTGGCATGGACATATATACAGTGCCAAACGTAAAATAGATCGCTAGTGGGAAGCAGCCGCATAGCACAGGGAGATAAGCTCGGTGCTTTGTGACCACCTAGAGGGGTGGGATAGGGAGGGTGGGAGGGAGGGAGACGCAAGAGGGAAGAGATATGGGAACATATGTATATGAACTGATTCACTTGTTATAAAGCAGAAACTAACACACCATTGTAAAGCAATTATACTCCAATAAAGATGTTAAAAAAACAAAACAAAACTGAGTCAAATCCATCGTGCTCTTTTTCTTAAAGATCAGTTGTGATTGAAACTTGACAACCTGTCTCCATTGCAAAGGACAGGTCTCCTCCTTACATTAGAGGTTACTGCCTTCTTTCATCCTGTGAACAAGCATTTTATTTCCTGCCTGGAAAAGGAAGACAGATCATGTTGTAAATAAGCTCCAGAAGACTGACTTTCCAGTTTCTGGTTCCCCAGTTAAGACTCTGTTTACTGTTAATTTTCATAAGAATAAACAAGTTGTAATGTTTTGAGTGCATCAGAGGTAAATAAAACCAAACCATATTACAAAATAAACTGGTGGAAAGATGCCTTTGTATTTCACAGCAGTTAGCTGCATGATTGGTTATTGTTTTGCCTTGAGTTTTACGTTCGGAAAATCAAATTTGAAAATCAGGCTGGGATTGATGCAAGACATTTTCTCCATTTATTACCAATTACTTTTTGAAGCCTGTACTTATGCATTACACTCTTTGAATTTCAATGTCATGAGCAAAATTCCTGGGAAGTTTCATTTCAAGTTGTAACCTGTGGAAGAAATTCATTAGTTGACAGTTTACCTTATGACTTTGGGCTGTTGTAAGGAGAAAGTGGCATTAAAAAATTATTTGTGGAGCAATTGCTTTTCAAGGCCTTTGGTGTTTATAAAGCGTAAAAGATGCATATGTTTATGAAAGATGGTTCGTTGGAGATCAATTTAGGTACTCATATATTCATAGCCTCTGTGTTTTGAAAATTCTAATTGCCAACACCAAATTAAAGTTATTAGTGTTTTAAAAAATGTTCCTACATTTTATTATTGCTGTGCTCTGCACATTGGATTATAAATATTTATATACCTAAGTGGAAATATGTCTCTTAGTGGCTCTGTAAGGTAGATACATAGAAAAGAAGAATGTTTCCAGCAAACACAAAACAAAACCACCACCAACAACCAAAAACCACTATCATGAATCAGTCCTTTGAAATGAGTTTTTGCTCTGTAGCATTTTCCTTTCACAGCTCCAGGAAACCCCCAGAAAGTAAAAGTGGACAAAGCAAATTATAAGATAGAAGTGAGATGAAAGTCTTCAACTACCGTAGCTTTGCTCAGTAATATATTGTGTACAGTGTCATGAAGATCTGATCTGAAAACCAACTTTCAGAAACATCAAAATGGCTGTTATGCTTTCCGTGTAATTCCTGGGGCTAATATTTCCACTCCTGTAATGATTATTGCTTATGAATGTTGCATGTTAACTATCTGACGTGACTCACTCCTTTAAGTACCTCAGACAACTGCCACATTTCCAGCTCACTTCAGGCCAGGTTCATCTTTTTGGTTAAAACTAGGTGATGTGTTTCTGAGGTTTGAGGGTGTGGGTTTCAGCCATTTAGAAGGCTGCTCTTTCAGTTCATTCGAGGAAAAGCTCATTGGTAGGCGTTGCCCTTCTCTGAGACTTGTAACAATAGCAACAACGACAACAATAATCATAACTGCGACCATTTATATAGTATTTACAATATGCCATTGGTTATGTGTGTCATCTCATTTGATCTTTGCCCCAACACGAGGTGGGTACTATGTTGATACCCCATTTTAGGAATGAGAAAATTTGTGCTCAGAGAAGGTGTAACATTTTCCATAGTTTCCATAGTTAACAGATGGAGTTGCCAGCATTTAAACACAGTTTTTATCCTCAGAGCTTGGTACACACTACACAGCCTGTGACCTTATATTGTATAATCAGACAGGGATTTCACTTTAATCCAGAAGATTTTGGTTGGGTGATTTTGAGTGATTTTCTAACAATTTACACAGTATGTCTCCAACTTTTATAAAGTTCAGGAACCATTTAAAGGAAAAACATTCTTGCAGACCCCCTGTGTTGGCTTAAATTGCTTCTATTATAATGTTATTTAATAAACAAGCCAAACTATGACAATCTTCTTCTTCTAATTTCTCATATACAACCATAAAACCACGACAGATTTACAAGTTAATTTCAAATGAAACTCTAAAACCAATGAAGCTGAAGTTGAAAACATCAACATAATAGATGTCATTAGGTTGCTGAATCCAGATTTCTGCTCACAAGGTAAAAATGTACTGGCTGCTAGAACCAAGGTTTTTTTGAGTTTAGCTTGGTTATAGCAGTTCCTGCCAGGCGATCTTCTCCTACCATTTTTTCTCTATTTGATCTGCTCATTTCTTGGGTGGACTGTGGCAGTTTATACCATCCTTTGGTATGAATGAATCATCTACCGTCAGGTTCACTTCTATTCTTCTCTTTGTAAAGGAGAGATTACATTACAGTAGCGTAATGACCTCAACTCGATCATACGCTCATCCTTTTCACACTGAAAAGGAGTGACAATCCTCAGATGCACAATAATGAGTCTAGATATTACTGCTACGTTCTCAATCCCTGCCCCCTTTCTGGAACATACAGGAAGATTACACGTTCCCATTTGCGTGAAGCCAGGTGTAGCCATGGGCATGCTTTGGCCAAGGAAAAGTGAGTGGACACAGCAGGAGGCCGCGCACAGCACTTTCCCAGCTTTAGTCGTTTTGATATTTCCATCCATCTGAAGCAGCCTCCATCACTCAGCCAACCCATGGTCCTGCAGTGAGAAATAGGCCCTGATTGTGTTCATCACCGAGATTTAGAAGTTGTTCATGATAACAACCTAACTTAATCTAACTCGATTAATGTGGAAATCATCCATGTAATCCAGGATGCCCTGATGTTCACTTGGAGGGGGTGTTATTAGTTAAATGAAAACGTGACATTTAAAAGGTCACTTGGGGTCATTCTCAGCATCCCAGCGTATTCTCAAGGTTTCCACAGAGTTCCTCAGTCTGCAGTTTGTAAACTATTACTCTCTATAGAGTATTGCTCCTTCTCTTGTAAGTTATATTTTCTGATGCCACCTGGATATAGCTGCCTTTTAATTTAAAATTCTCTGAGCAGTTATACGCAGACCCAGGAAATTTCTGGCTGGCTGTAAATTGACTGGGTCAAAGAAAATTCATGTTTCTGGCTGGCTACATCAGCCCACTTCATCTAGAAAATCCTTTTGTGCCTAGAACTTCAGGAGAACACAAAGAGACAGATAACGGCCAGGCACTGAGTTCTTATTCTACCCCATACTTGAGTTAAGTGTTTGTGGCCAGCTCTCAGGGCTGATGGATCCAGCACCTATTTCCAACCTACTCTTTGGTGGCTGGGAAAGCTAAGTACCCACATTCACAGCTTCCCCTCCAGCTAGCTGGACCCTGTGATGCAGGCTGGCCCATCAGACCTAGTCTGAAGTCATTTTGGATGGGTTCTGGAACAGCCGTTGTTTCATTAATGAAACTGATATCTTAGTCTGGCCATTTCCCACTTATTGCTGTGAATAGAGGGGTAATAGCTAGAACCACAGCAGCTGTATTTTGAGTCTGAGGGAAAAGCCAAGAGACTTTATCATGTGGAGCCACTGAAATAACACCAGCAACTGTCTAGTTCCAGACTTCTGGTTACCTAAGGACCATAAACTTCAATTTAGGCTTTCTGTACTCATAGCTGAAGGCAATCCCAACTGACATTTACATGCATTTCCTCACTGAAATCTCACATAATGCAGAGAGATGGATATAGTGAGATTATACCCATTCTAGAGGTCAGAAAAAGGAAATCTAGATGGGTAAGTTAGTTTTTCTGTATACCATCTTCCTAGAAGGTATCACATTCTATAGTTCATAGTTTAAACTGCATGAAGAGGGGACCTTGTTCATCCCGGTCTCATCAGAGTTCATCATAATTCATCCCCATTATACCTGGTGACATATCTGGGATATGCTCAAAAAATTGTTAGATGAATTAATAAAGGTCTTGCAAAGTTAAGGAAGAATCCCAATTCAGGGTGATTCTACATTCTTAACCCCATCTTGCCAACATGAATACCTGACACCCTATCAGAGACCTACTCCTAATTCCCTCTTTGCAGAAATGAGAGTTGTACAGATACACACCATGGGATTATCCCTTTGGGGGAAAAAGTACCTCTTAGGAAAAATCTACTCTACAAAAGCTTTCTCAACATTACAAAAGCCACCACCAAACACTAAGATTTTCTAATTAGCAGATTCCTCCTGGCATCATGTAAACACCCAAAGGAAGGAGAAGAGCCAGAGAAGTTTGGGAAATTTTCCTAGGGGAAGAGGTTGCGGTGGCGGAGGAGGAATCTCAGTCTGCTAATTGAAAGAATGAACTTGAGCTAAAGAACCATGTGGGACTGTTTTTGTAGCAATGCGCTCCAAGTAAGACAGCATTTCTCGGAGTTGCTATTCAGAAAAAACATCTTGGTCTAGAAAGTGTTGCTTGTGATGCAAGATGCCAAGTTTTCAGGCCTAAACTTGGAAGATTTTGAAGCATTTATAGTATGTCAGTCACACCGTTCCCCAGACACAGGGAAGATTGCTTACAGTGTTATGCAAATAGCCAAGAGGGAGAAAAATGAGGTAATTTCCAAGCATCATTTGTTAATGTTATTAAATGTCATGGAAAAGAAAATAATTGGAAAGATTCACCCTGACAGTCATATCTCCCCTCACTTCTTTTGGGTAGTTAAGAAAACATTTAGATTTAAGTAAATATGTCATATTAAAATCATTTCATTAGAATTCATTAAGTATCAATTATATAATATTATCAGTTAGCTATTGTTGTGTAACAACTCTCCTCCCCCAAACGCAGTGACTCAATGAGCATTTATTATTGATTATGAGTCTGTGGGTCAGAGGGGTGGTTCTTTTTTTTTTTTTTTAATAAATTTAATTAATTTATTTATTTTTGGCTGTGTTGGGTCTTCGTTGCTGCGTGCAGGCTTTCTCTAGTTGTGGCGAGCGGGGGCTACTCTTCGTTGCAGTGAGCCAGCTTCTCATTGCGGTGGCTTCTCTTGTTGTGGAGCACGGGCTCTAGGTGCACGGGCTTCAGTAGTTGTGGCACCCATGCTCAGTAGTTGTGGCTCACAGGCTCTAGAGCACAGGCTCAGTAGTTGTGGTGCACGGCTTAGTTGCTCCACGGCATGTGGGGTCTTCCCGGACTAGGGCTCAAACCCGTGTCCCCTGCATTGGCCAGTGGATTCTTAACCACTGTGCCACCAAGAAGTCCCCAGAGGGGTGGTTCTGATCCGTGTAGGATTTGGCTGATTTCAGCTGAACTTATTGCTGTGTCAACTACAGACCAAGTCAGTGGCTCTGCTGATTAGATGGACTCTGTCAGCTGTAGAGAGGTTTGTTGGTCCAGAATGGCATTGGCCAGAACAGTTGGGTTCTCTTTAATGTCATGTCTCATCTGCTGGTGGTCTGGTCCAGGCTTGTTCACGTCATGGAGGCAGGACTCCTAGAAAGAGCAGAGGTATGTGTAGGGCCTCTTGAGTTGGCTTTTAGCATTGTTCATGCTACAGCTCCTGGTCATTCTTTGCTCAGCCTTATAGAGTTTTGCTGTACGCTCGCACAGCTTATTATTCAGAAGAGACGATTGGGACCCCTGTGCAGATATCTGGAGTTCTTTTCCCCATAGCTGTTTCTTTTCTGGAACTCTACCCTGTGTCTTCTAGCAGCCTCAGCCTCCCTGAACTTCAGTCTCTATCTTCTCATCTCAGTGAGATCACCATGCTTTTTGCATCTTCCCTTCTTGAACTTCAGTCCAGCGTGTGCCTGTCAGCACAGAGCTGAGAATCGGCTGATTCTTCCTGCTCTATTGGCAGAGATGATGAAGATATGATTCTTTTCAGCAAATATCCTGGATCACATACACTCATTTCTGCATCATCGAGAAGCCATTCAAATATACAGCATTTAAAAAAATCAAAGTTCACGGTGGTGAAAACAAACATGGAACCTAATTTTATTGTCATTGTTGTTATCATTTTTATTATATTTCAGTAAGGAAATTGGTTTACCATAGATACTTCTTTCTCTGTGAGTTTTCTTGCATTTGGATTAGAACTGTTGTTAAGTTTGACGTTGCTTCAGGTGCATACCCGTCTTTGCCATTTATTCCTCGCCGTTGTGTCTGCTGTGGGGATTATGCCTCTGAGACATTCAACACTAGTGTGATGATGATAGCTCTTTGGCTGTAACACCTAAAAGGGCACCGCACACACCACAAAAAATAAAGACATGAGGAGGGTGAAAAAACAATGCTTGCTTTTCTTAATTGCATATTTGGGTTAAGTCTTTAAGATAAATCCTTATTAATAAAGTTCTTAATAGAAGTAAGCATAAATATTTAGAGAAACTGATTTTTTTTCTTAACTCACAGTGGATTTAAAAATAATGTTTATGACCCCAGGCTTAGTTCTTATGGGTATTTTTCAATTCATGGTCCAGTGGAACGGAAATAGAAATCATTTATCACATCAGTGCACTAAGAAAATGTTACATAACTAAATTGCCCAGAAATGGCCCCATGCTTGCCCATGGAACATCACACCCCTACATACACACACACATTACCTGTATACTAAAGCAGAAATCTAAGCCTCAACCTTCATCTGATCCCTCTCCTCCTTTGTGAAGAAGACGTCTTCGTCCCTGTGGACAGACAGGGGAAGTGACACGTGGTGGTGGTAGCAATTTCAGATTAATGGCCTACTCTAGTACGAAGACGAAAAGAAATGGTGGCCAGTTCCAAGTATTAATCATTTCTTGACAGACGGCCCTAATAGTTCCATTTTTATAGCTCTCTGGCAAATTCTGTTTTCAGACTGCAGTCATTCAGTTATAGATCATCCGTGTTTGTAACAGTTCTCCCAGTTTTCAGTACGAATCCAGAATCAAGGAGGCACTCGGGAGAGAGCGAGGTGGCTGGGGGATGCATTTTCAGTGAATCTGGAGCTTTCGCGTCAGCTTTGATTTTGAGTTAAAGGCAAGCACGATGATGTTAAAAACATAACCAAAGAGCATTGCCTTTGAAGTCAGAGGTAAAAAGCACATGCAAAGTAAGAGATAAGCTCCTTTTCTCACTGATAACGCCACCGCTCAATGCTGTGAAATTTATGGTTGGCTCTTGGTATCCGTGGGTTCCGCATGCGCGGATTCAACCGCCCGTGGAGCCTGTTTACCATCCTTGGTTGGCAGGTTCTGCATCCTTGGACCTGGAGGGCCACCTGTGCTAAGCCATTTTATATAAAGAACTTGAGCATCTGTGTATTTCGGTATCCGAGGAGGGCCCTGGAACCAATTCCCCTGGGGGATACGGAGGGACAATTGAAAATATAAATAAAATTTTTACCCTATAGCTCATTTGATCTATGGATGCGTTTCTTGATAGTACGTGTTTATTTTAATAATGGGTAGTAACGTTCTATGAAATAATGGGTTGAAAACACAAGGACTCATCATCCACGAGTGGAAACTGCAAGTACGGATTTGGAATTACAAATGGTAGTTCCAACCACAACAGTCTTTCAAAAAAATTTATTGAAGTATAGTTGATTTACAATGTTGTGTTAATTTCTACTGTACAGCAGAGTGATTCAGTTATACACACCTGTGCATTCTTTTTCATGTTCTTTTCCATTATGGTTTATCACAGGATATTGAATATAGTTCTCTGTGCTCTCCAGTAGGATGTTGTTGTTTATGCATTTTATATATAATACGCAACGATCTTAATTAAAAATAGAGTTATTATTTCTGTGCCAAGCCTCTTAACAAGTCTCTGTGCTTCAGTCCCCACTTTAAACTCCTGTACCTTTGTCCCCTGCTCTCAACACAGCAGGCAGAGCCATTTCTGCTCCAGTGTAAGTCAGGTCATGCTACTCTTCTGTTCACACCCCTTCTCGTCTCAGAGTAAAGGCCAGAGGTTTCTTAAGAGCCACAAGGCCCTATGAGAGCGGTTGGCAGACTGTACGAGAGCCGAATTGAGCCCATTCCTGTTTTTCTACAGCCAGTTAGCTAAAAATGTTGATTTTTTTGTTTTTTACATCTTCAAGTGGTTGAAAAAAATCTAAAAAGAATAGTATTTGGTGGGCATGTGAAAGTTGTATGAAATTCACATTTCAAAGTCCATAAAGACTTATTTAAGCACAGCCGTACCCATTCACTTACATGTTTCCTGTGGCTGCTTTGCTGCCACAATAGCAGAGTGGAGTAGCTGTAATACAGACTGAATAGCCCAGTATAGGCAGAAGTATTTCCTGTCTGGCTCTTTGCAGAAAAAAAAAAAGTGCAGACCCCTGCCCTATATCTGCCACGACACCACTCAGAGGTCACCCTACTCGCCTCCCCACAAACCACGCGGCTTCAGCCACACTCTCCTCGGGGCTGTTCTTTGATCCTTGTGTACCCTCTGCCCAGGACCTTTGCATTACTCCTCCATTGGCTTAAAATGTTATTTTTTTTTTTTCCAGCAAACGTCTTCATGGTTTTCCTCCTCATTTGCTTTAGGTCTTTATTCAGATGTCACCTTCTCCCTAAGCCCTTGTGAATCATCCTCTTTAAAAATGCTGGAGAGGGTATGGAGAAAAGGGAACCCTCCTGCACTGTTGGTGGGAATGTAAATGGATACAGCCACTATGGAGAACAGTATGGAGGTTCTTTTAAAAACTAAAAATAGAACTACCATACGACCCAGCAATCCCACTACTGGGCATATACCCTGAGGAAACCATAATTCAAAAAGAGACATGTACCACGATGTTCATTGCAGCACTATTTACAATAGCCAGGATGTGGAAGCAACCTAAGTGTCCATCATCGGATGAACAGATAAAGAAGATGTGGCACATATATACAACGGAATATTACTCAGCCATAAAGAGAAACGAAACTGAGTTATTTGTAATGAGGTGGATGGACCTAGAGTCTGTCATACAGAGTGAAGTAAGTCAGAAAGAGAAAAACAAATACTGTATGCTAATGCACATATATAGAATCTAAAAAAAAATGGTACTGATGAACCTACTGGCAGGGCAGGAATAAATACGCAGACATAGAGAATGGACTTGAGGACATGGGGGTGGGAGGGGGAAGCTGGGGTGAAGTGAGAGAAGCATTGTCATACGTACACTTCCAAATGTAAAATAGATAGCTAGTGGGAAGCAGCAGCATAGCACAGGGAGATCAGCTCGGTGCTTTGCAATGACCTAGAGGGGTGGGATAGGGAGGGTGGGAGGGAGGGGATGTGGGGATATAGGTATCCATATGGCTGATTCACTTTGTTATACAGCAGAAACTAACAACATTGTGAAGCAATTATACTCCAATAAAGATGTATTTAAAAAAAAAGACCCAGTGCAGCCAAATAAGTAACTAATTAAATAAATAAATTTTAAAAAATAAAAATGCAACCCTCCTTTTGTAGTTAATTTGTTTCCAAAACTTGTCTCAATGGACATTCTCAAATTTTCACTTCATTATTTTGTTTATTGTTTGTCTCCACAGTAGAGACTACAAGTTCTATGAGGTCAGAAGTTTTTAATGATTTCCTTTTTGCCTGGCCCATAGTAGATGCTCAATTAATAGTTGTTGTGTCAGTGCCTGAATATACACTAAACACACGTGCACATATTGTGATGGTGCCATCTATTTACTGTATATCGAGAGAGAATGTTGGTGGATAGTTTATAGAGGAGTTAAATGATGAAGATAGTCTTTCACATTAAATTTGTCTTCCCTGGGCTCCCCTGGTGGCGCAGTGGTTAAGAATCTGCCTGCCAATGCAGGGGACACGGATTTGAGACCTGGTCCGGGAAGATCCCACATGCCGCAGAGCAACTAAGCCCGTGTGCCACAACTACTGAGCCTGCGCTCTAGAGCCCACCAGCCACAACTACTGAGCCCTTGTGCCGCAACTGCTGAAGCCTGCACGCCTAGAGCCCATGCTCCACAACAAGAGAAGCCATCGCAATGAGAAGCCCGCGCACCGCAACGAAGAGTAGCCCCCGCTCGCCGCAACTAGAGAAAGCCCGTGTGCTGCAACAAAGACCCAACACAGAAAAAAATAAATAAATAAAATAAATTTATAAGATAAATAAATAAATTTGTCTTCCCAATGATTCTTACAGATCTGCCTTTTGGGTGGTTTCCCATCCCCCTTGTCAGATCAGCACTGCTTTCCATCTCCATTGGCAAGATCATTTCTGTCGTGCTCAAGCCTGGTGTAGGCAAGTTTACTGAGACAGCACCTGGAAGGTCTCTAGATTCTAGAATCTGCCCTGAACTAGGCTCTCCTTTCTCTGGCCTCATAATTCTGAGGGCAGTTTCTCCAATTCTGTTCACCCCTATAACTCTAATTGTAAATACCCACCTTGCTTGAATGCTTTGTTGGCCAGGCTCTCTGCACAGGAACAGACTTACTTACTCCAGAGGGAAGCAGTGGCGTGCAAGCACTTCCTTTGGGAGCTCTCCTGGGAAATTCTGCAAGACGGTGGTGACGTGAGACCGGGATGGCAGGAGAGGGTGTGACCTGTGCATTGAAGGGCCGTTACCATTGTGGGCCACTGGGGCCGGATTCTGCTGGGACCCCGTGGGAGACTATGCAGAACACAACCCAGGGCTGTGCCCCGAGAGGCCGGGGAGCAGAGGTGTTGTTTGAGGGTCGTTCCTGGGAAATCCCTCCCTAGTCCTGCTCTGTCTCATTTGCATGCTAAGCAACAGGCCAGGCCAGAGACCTCCATCCTGGTCTCCAGAGAGGAGCTGTAGGTGTGGACTGCAGTAGCCTTCCCTGGCCTGTGCGGTCGCTGGGGTGACGTGGGTGGGCCTTGGGTGGTACCTGCTCGGCTCCTTTCCATCATCACCTTCCTTATCTTCCCAGTGACTATGAGGTTGGTTGTATTTCCTCCACTTTACAGACAGACAAACCAAGACTGGGAATTGCTGTGGTGTACGCAAGAGTGGCAGAGTCGCGACTCAGATTTAAGGCTGTCTGATTCCTAAGCCCCTGCAGGTAACCACTTGGCTCAACCACCTCTCCTAAGGCCACACTGCCATTGGGCAGCTCTGTAACCACTACATCCCATGGCTAGCGCACACACACAGATGTATATTGTCTGCCCCTCAGCCTCTCCAAGAGCCATCCGAGATTTCCAGATCTCATCCTTAGAACAAATACCGTTTCCAGATCTCATCCATATAACAAATACTTCTCTTCTTCGATTTTTTTCCTCCAAATGTCTTCTTTTTCCCCTCCAAATATCTGCATGGCTCTTCTCTTCATTTGCTTCAGGTCTTTATTCAGATAATGCCTCACTAAGGACTTCAGAACCACCCCATTTAAAAGCATGGCCCTCCTGGATATAAATTGATGCAGCCACTGTGGAAAACAGTATGGGGGTTTCCCAAAAAACTAAAAATAGAACTACCATATGAACAAGCAATTCCACTCCTGGGTATATATCTGGAAAAAAAAAAACCAAAAACACTAATTTGAAAAGATATATGCACCCCAACATTCATAGCAGCATTATTTACAATTGTCAAGATGTGGAAGCAACTTAAGTGTTCATCAATAGATGAATGGGTAAAGAAGATGTGGTAATATATACAATGGAATACTACTCAGCCATAAAAAAGAATGAGATTTTGCCATTTGCAACAGCACGGATGGACTTGGAGAGCATTGTGCTCGGTGAAATAAGTCAGGTGGAGAAAGACAAATACTGTATGATATCACTTATATGTGGAATCTAAAAAATACAACAAACCAGTGAATATAACAAAAAAGAAGCAGACTCACAGGTATAGAGAACAAACTAGTGGTTACCAGCGAGGAGAGGGAAGCGGGGAGGGGCAAGATAGGGGGAGGGGATTAAGAGGTACAAACTGTTAGGTATAAAATAAGCAACAAGGATATATTGTACAACACAGGAATATAGCCAATATTTTATAATAACTACAAATGGAGTACAATCTTTAAAAATTGTGAATCACTATATTGTACACCTGTAACTTATATAAAATTGTACATCAACTATACTTCAATAAAAAGGATCAGCATTTTGATGTATGTACACAATCATTAAATTGAAAAGTTGTAATAATAAAAAATTTATTGTTAATAAAACAAAATGGTTAATTTTATATTAAAAAATGAAATAAAATAAAAGCATGACTCTCCTGTGTCCACCCGTTTTGCCTGGACTTTAGGCCAAAAGTAGCTCGGACTGAAAGCCTGACGTCAGCAGCACAGCCAGGCCCTTCCCCTTCCTGTTTCCCCTTGAAGCCCTTACATTGTTTCCTGTCGCTCTGAGAACAGCAATCACACCTCTTAACGCAGCCTCAAGGCCCCATATGTCCTGTTCCCCACACTCCTAAATCTCCACCTACACCTCTTGCTACAAATCCCATGACTTCCTAAGTGCTTTTCTTTTAGTTCTTCAGATGCTGCATGCTCCCCTGTACCTCTGGGTGTTTACACACCATCTTCCCTCTGTCAGAACACTCTTTTCCCTTCCTGACCCTTCAGCATCACTCAAACATCTCACCTCAAGCATCACTTCCTCAAGGAAATCTTTCCTGACACCCCTGTACCCTCCACGCCTGTTGCGGATCAGATTCCATTTTCACAGACTCTGTTCCTTTTCGACATGACATTTCTCTTACTTTGATGCCAAACTCTCATTAATGTGGTGACATGATTGTTATATCTGTTCTTCCTAAACTGAAAACTGTCATCATCTTTATTTCCACTTTTCGATCCTGGCAGATGCCCAGCCTGACCCATTTCTCAGTCACCAGTATCTTAACAGTATCAGCGCTGCCCTAACCATGAGCACATCTAAACACAAATTTTTCACCGGAGTTGAGATCACCCGGTGCTCATAGCCAACGCACGTTACGATTTGTAGAGAAGTTTCTGTTTTGTTTTTCAGTGAGCTATTTTCTCTCTCAGCAGAGCTGAGCTAATTTGTTTGATCCTGGCCTCGACTGCACCCATCAGTAATTATGTAAAGTATCTCACAGACCTGCATCTTTGGACTCTCTTTTTAATTCCTAGAGGGGGAAAGCACTTAATGAAACAGTCCAATGAAAGTCACTTATCCTTCAAAGCTGCATTTCAAAGGAACTTTGAATGAGTATCTACAAGATTGCCAAGACGAATAATGTATTTGGGGATATGCGGTAATTTAATTCAGCACCTTGGATCGTACACAAAGCATTTAATTTTTTTTTAAAGAATATTTATTTATTATTTTATTCTTGGCTGCATCGGGTCTTAGTTGCAGCCCTCGGGATCTTCATTGCGGCGCATGGGCTTTTCTCTAGTTGTGGCATGCGGGCTCAGTAGTTGCAGCGCGTGGGCCTAGCTGTCCCACGGCATGTGGGATCTTAGTTCCCCGACTAGGGATCGAACCCGCGTCCCCTACGTTGGAAGGCAGATTCTTAACCACTGGACCACCAGGGAAGTCCCAATGCATTTAATTTCTTACAGAACAAAATATACATTGAAAAATAAATTCAGCTTGTGAGATGTGACTATTTTTTTCAGCAAGGCTTTCTATGACTTTATTAAAATAATAGTTGTATTAGTCAAGACAAGCTATGTAATGCCAGAGTAACAAACACTCCCCATCCCAAATGTCAGTGACTTAACAAAAAGCAAGTTTATGTGTTATTCGTGTCACAGTCTAAGGCTGGTCAGGCAGCCCTCCTCCTCCTCCGGATCATGGGGTTCCAAGGTGGCTGAGGCAGAGAAAGAGGGAGATGGAGGGGTCACACTGGCTTGGAACCGCATTGGCTTGGAGGCTGTATACATCACTTCTACTTTCGCCCCAGCCCAACTCCAAGGACCATGTCTTAGGTTTTAATAGGACCATGCATACCGTTCTGGGGGCCAAGAATGGAAGCAGGGACTCTACTGCAGTCATTAAGGCAGATACGATGGCGTTAGAAGGCTTGACCAGCAACCAGCGCCCCAGACTTTTCCTGGGTTTGTTGACTGCCGTTACCAGGAACATCATTCTCACTTCTGCCTGAGATAATACTAATTGCCCTTCTCCTCTGGCCTCACTTCCTGCCTCTCCCCACCCCCACCCAATTCCCAGCGGGTGACTTGGGCTGTGTATTTATCCCTTACTGGGAGCCACCCTTGACCATTTCCAGAACAGGTCTTTTTTTGCATCTGCTTAGTGGACTGTAAGTACATATCCCACAGTTAAATGTAATGCCATCAATACTCTGTTTTGAATCTGCATTATACATGTGCATGATGGGATTCATTACATTGAACAGGTAAGCTGACTGTAATTTGCAGAATCTTATGTTTCCATACCATGTCTGAAGTCAAGCTATTATCATCTTTATTATAGCTCAAAGTGATCTGGCATTAAATCCGTCCTCCCACGTTTCTGATAATAAGCTTTCTTGGAGTCATATAGTATTTCAGTCTCCACCGTGAAGAATTTCTGCTGTGGCCTGCTGGGCACTGAGAATGAGAGGGCGACTTGTTTATCTGTGGATGTTCTGCTCCTGCTGCAGCAAGCAACGCCTTTTAGCTGCACAACCTGGAAAGGCCCAGCTTTTGTTTGGGTGGAAAGCCAAAATAGTTACAGCAAGTGATTAAATACAGCATGGAGATGCCAGTCGTGGCTCAATTCATTAAACAGTGGGCACCGAGGAAGACAGCTTTAGAATAATACAAAGAAAACATTAGTCTGAGAATCAGGAGACCCAGGATTCTAGCTCTTGCAGGGTGGCAAGTGACTCTGTGACTTGTTCTCTTCTGTGCCTCCATTTTCTCATCTATTTTATATGGAGATAAATCTGGCAAACTCTAAAGCCCCTTTTATCACTAAGATTCTGTTATTATATACAATTTACAAAACATATTGGAAAATTAACCAGTCCTCTGAATGCATCCAAAAGTAAATAGATAAAATTACTTTTGATGAGATATTATGGAGCCACTAAAAGAGGGGTTTTAAAAGAATAATTAATGACATGGATCATTGTGTAGGGAAAAATTCCAAAAACAATATAATCTCAACTTTTTTTTTTTTTTTAAAAAAAAGAAAATACACATGGGTAGGAAAAGAGGGACAAAAATTTTAACAATACTTATTTCTGGATGTTTAACTTATGGATGATTCTTATTTTATTCCCAGAATTTTTTCTGTACTTTTCAAAATTTCTAAAATCTGTCAAAATTTCTTTGATTCCTTCTCATTACGTCTCAGTTTTGAATCTTTGTCAAATGTCCAAAACTTGATCTCAACCGTGCAGACCCAAGCTTCTTCCCACCTTTTTATAGCAAATATTTGTAAAATCCTCTTCGTTATCGTGAAATTAAATTAGTAAATAATATAATCTAACTATACACAGAAGATAAATTCAATGCTGTAACTATAATGAGGGAGAAATAAAAGCAAAATAAATCTTGATAAAATAACATGCATTCTGAAGAATAAACGCTTGAACTTAGGTCACGATGAAATCCCTCAATGCTTGTAACATAGATGCAAGCCTCGTGGATTTGGCAGCTTCCAATACAGGTTAATTCAGGTGTGTGGACAGCAATTCAAATACCATGATTATCAGGGGGTAGATAGGATTTTACAAAAGAGGAAAAGTTAGTAAAGTTCCAACAAGACAGAGTACAGGCTTCTCTTGATTGACACAATAGTATTATATTTGGGGAAGTCACTGAATATTAGAATCCCACAAAACTACATTGTTTTCCTATAAATGAAGTTTAGGTTCTAATCTCAGTTCATTGTAAACAGGTCTTTCACTTTTGAATGGCATTTGAAAGTTAGGCAGAAGGTAAGACACTTCTTCCTTGGGCAGGACTGTCTTGTGCACTGCAAGACACTTGCCTCTGAAGCCGCCTCCTGTCTTCACTAAGTGTATAGAACCCCCATTACCAGGACAACTGAGAAACGCCCTTATGTATTTCCACAGTTTCCTTCGGGAAGCACCAACGCTTGCCAAGAAGCCCCGTTGTAGCCCAATTCCGCCTTTGCAGCTTCAGCTCCTAATCTTTGCCCGCTAATCCCCTAAATCAATTCATTGCTCCCTGAGTACAGCATGCCAGCTCTTGCCCCTGTACTTTTCTACATGCCGGTTCCTCTCTCTGGGGTGTCCCACCTCCTTAGCTTCCTACCAAAATATCTTCCCATTTCATCAAATCGGAAATGCCTTTGACATCTGTGGTGCACCATTATTTGTGCCACCAGGAGAGAAAAATGCTGCCAAGAAATCTATGGCATGCTATTGAATGTAAGATGCATCCCGATTTCTGAGGTAGAAAATGTGCACAGAAATGTGCATTTAGAACAGTGAATCTGGTCTTCACATGTCAAAGTCAGGCTGCCTTAAGGATGTTGTATACCTGAGTAACTACGATCCAGACACAGAGCTGGTGACTTTGCTCAAACACTACCTCCCCACTTAGAGCAGTGGTGCCCCTTTTCTAAACACTTATGTTGAGGTTAGTGATTAAGTTCTTGGAGAATTAAACAAGATAATTTATGTAAAGCACGAAGCTCAATATCTGGCACGATAGTAAGCCCTCAGTGATTGTTGTTATGTATTATTATTAATCGTGGGCACTTGTAACGTCACCTCCAACGTGAATTTGTCCCAGATTCTCTCAATCAGAAGTATCCCTTCCTTTTGGGAGTCTCACATCCCCATGCACCATACCCCCAACCTTACTAGCCATTAAGAAGTTCAACAGGGTCCCTAGACATCTTCAAGACACATTTGGAAAAGAATATTGACGTTTGTGTATATTCACATGTACACACACACACAACGAAGCCCTGAAAGGAGAAATAATTTACTCAATTTCTAGAAACAGTGGCTAACATTTACTCACTATTGACTCTGGGTCAGGCACTGTGCGAGCACTTCCCAGGTGTGATCTTCTTTAATCCTTGTGAAAATCCTTGGAAGTAGGCATAGTGTATTCCTAATTCACAGAGGAAGAAACTATGGATTAGCTCACACAGCTGATGTGACAGAGCTGGGCTATTATCCCAGGATCTCTGACTCCAGAGCCCCGAATCTGAACCTATAATGTATCTTTGGTTCAGTAAATCAGTGTCAGAACCAAGTCTATAACCAGCTGGCTTGTCTTTCAAGTTTGTGTGTCTTCTTCCCCATCACCCACGAAGAAGGTTTACTTTATGATCTTTCACATGCACGGATTTTAGGTACAATGATATTTGATCATTTTTCAGCAGCGTGTCTTAATGCTGCACAAAGCTGTGTTTGAAAGAAAAGAAGGTTTTCTATCTATAATTTTATTCGCAAATGGTGAGCCAGGTAGAGAAGAGAGAGGGCGAGGAGGTGGGATTTTATGAATGTGCCAAACCCCGCTCTGTATTGGGATGAATTTCTGAAAAGAAAAATGAAATAGCCCTCTGATAAAGCAGGCATGTGGCTTTATTACAGTAGACATGTGGCTCCTCCAGATAAACAACCGAGCTCTGATTTCTCTCTGAAGAGCCATACAATAGTGTAGTTTTACGTTCGATGGCTTGAAGTCAGGAAACCAAATGCGAGATTTTTGTTGGGGCTTTGTGGATTCAGCCCCTCTCTTCTTTTCTCTCCCCAGTGATGCCTGGTCCTGAAAAAAGAGCAAAGATGGTGAAAATTGTAACCAACAGCTTAGTAAATATGCAGGTCATTCTTCCTTCTTATTTCCTTTGAAAAGATGGCATTGCAAATTTGCCAACTCATTTTTTTTCCCCCAGGCAGTGAAAGCAGAACTGTCTGTCAGGAAATGTGCGGAGCTGCCAGAACCCTGCTGAGCAGCCCCCAACATCTGGAATTCAAACTGTTGTGAATGCAGGGAGTAAGAAAGCGATTCTCCTGCTGTTCCGGCAGATGAAGTATATGCTCATTAAGGCTTAGAGTGACGTCCAGGGATTCAGTTTGACAGGAGAATGCCTGTCATCTTGTGGAAGTCTTGCCTCATGTTACTGAAATCTCATAAACGAGCACTGTCTAAAATAGGGTTGATGTTTTCCTCTGTGTATGCTTTCTCAATTAAAGGGACTTTTATGTAAACACACAGCCATTCGATATACAATAAATGATTGGTTACCCAGACTGCAACCAAACAAAAAATTTGTAGTTAGTCCAACAACGAATCTTCACAATGACGAGCCTGCTGTGTTAAAGTATCTTTACATTTCTTTTCAATCATCAAAGAGAGATTAAATTCAGTTGAGTATATGTTTAGTATTTTGCACATATATTTGAATTATTTCATAAGTTTTAGCTATTTAAGTCCAGGATGCCAGCTGCTCCCTTCAGGCATACTGTGGGCCCTGGCCCTGCCCAGGTGCCGGCGGCTGCATCCTTAATTGATGATGGAGCTGTTTGCTCCAGGCCTCTGGTCTGGCCTTAGCATCCAAGCCACTACCAAAAAGTGGACCACACTGATGCTAAAATATGGAATGACACGTATCTGACATTAAATTAACTGATAGGATTTTGCAAAAAGAACATTCACTTAAGAGCTAGATAAACAGGATTCTGTTGATCTTATGGAAGACTGTATTGCATGAATTGCATTTCAGTTCATATGTCTTTCATGTGATATTAGGTATTTTCTTCAGTGTGTGTAAAGCTGAGCAAAACTATGCAGGCTGCTGGTGAACTTAGGCAACGTTAGTAACATAAAGTAACGATCCATATATTTTAAAGGGTTAACTGTGATTAACTTGGTGTAATATATAAAATATTATAAATAATGTATATAATAGGTATCCTATGTATCTATTATATATTATATATGTGTGTATTAGCAAGAGACTACATCATAATTAACAATAGTAGCCAACACCTAGGAAGTATATGTTACATGTGTGCATCTACATGAGTTATTTTTTAATAGACTATATTATAAAATATACAGGTCTTAAGTGTAAAATTCAATACATTCATATAACCCACAAACCTATCAATTTATCTAAAATCTGGACTATTTCTGTCACCCCCAGAAGTATCCCTGTGCCCCTTCCCAGTCAGTCACTGCCCTCCCACTTTTATCTGCCAAGAGCATTCACTATCTGACTTCCATCACCATAGATGAGTCTTGGCTGTTCTAGAATCATATCAATAGAATCATACAATAGGTACTCTTCATGTCTGGAAGACATGCAAGACTTGTACACAAAACAATGCGGAGAGAAATTAGAGAGCATCTAAATGGGGAACAGGTATGCCAGGTTCATGGATGGAAAGGTAAATATAGTTAAGATGAACATTCTCTAAGATTTATCTATAGATTAAATGCAATCCCAATCAAAATTCCAGCAGACTTTTTTTGAGGGGGTGGGGGGTAGAAATTGACCATCTGATTAGAAAGTTTATATGGAAATACAAAGAACCTGAGAAAGCCAAAACAACTGGCCCCTCATTTTCCACTCATCAGGTGGAGTCTCAGGCTGTGCTTCCCAGCTGGACGGTGCTGCTGGCTGGACTCCAGGTTTAGGCAGGGCAAGACGCAGGGTTCCACGGTTGCACAGGGCCCCAGGCCACGCTCTGTGATCAGGTGGGGTCACAGGCTAGGCTGCAGAGTTGGGTAGGGCCACAAGCTAGGCTTTACAGTTAGGTCAGCCGCTGGTTGTGATCTGCTGTTGGGCAAGTTTGCTGGCTGGGCTTCCTGGTCAAGAGGGGCTCCCGCTATATCCTACAGTTGGGTGGGGCTAGAGACGATTTTCCAAAGTAAGGTGGCATTGCTGTCCTGGCTCCCTTATCGGGTGGGGCTATAGGCTACGCTCCATGATTGGGCAGGGTCACCACCTGGGCACAACTGCAGGCTGTGGTCAGCAGTTGGGCAGGGCCATAGAGGGGGCCTCCCAGGAAGTGGCCTGCCACACTGGGGGAGCTGGATGTCCACCTTGGTCTCTCTTCTCCCACAGGAGGGAACTAGTTCCAGGGGGGGCCTCTAGGTGCAATGCTATGCCAGCCTGGGGGTGGGCAATGTAGTCAGAGTGTAGGTGTTCGTCTGAGCCTTGTACTGTGGTTCTTCCAGGTCTACCAGGGGTACTTTAGCCTCATCCCCAGGTTTTGGGATTTGCACAATGGCATCTTGTCTATGGATAGTTACCAGCTGGTCTTCTTATGAGGGAGACTGAAGTCAGGAGTGACCTATGTCACCGTCTTAATGATATCACCTCAATAGCATCATTTTAATATTCATAAATGTCACACTTTCCTATAGAGTTAGTGTTTTGATAACTTTATTAAGCAAAGCTATATGTATTATTTTATTTTACTTACCCAATAATCCTGTGAAATAAGAACATCAGAAATTTTCATTTCCAGTTCACAGATGGAAAAGTAACTTCTGCAAAATGACTCTGCAGATCAGATTGTATGAATTTATTTATGTATGACAACTTTTAAGAAAGAACATAGGTCACTACCAAAAGTTCATACATGTAGGCTTCTTATAATAAAGATCAATTTTAAGGATGTCCACATTTGTAATAGGACAAGAAAAAGAGTACAGTTTATAAATATTAGAATGTAGAAGATAAAATTATATTCAGATTCATTCTTTCTCTTCCTAAAAATCCAAGTGAAAAAAAAAAAAACTTAAAATAAGTTAGTTCCAAAAGATGGCCAGTAAAATAAATGTGCAAAAAAATCAGTAGCTTTTCCACGTGCTAAAAAAATCATCAGTTAGAAAATATGATGCAATATAAGGTCACATTCACAGTAATAAAAAATATATATATTTATACGTACACACAAACACACAAGCACACACACCTGGGAATACATTTTTTAAAATGCAGGACCAAATTTTTAAGAAAGCACAACTTTTCAGAGGGACATAGAATAAAACAGGAATAAAGGAGAGTCCTGGTTATTGGAGTAATGCAAATTCAACAGAGAGAACAGTTATCTGGAAAAGGTAACCCATCAACTCCTACTCATTAGAACCTGAGCTCCAATCTGCTTAGCTTATCAGTGGTAATTCACTTAGCCAAGTGCTGGGTAATGAGATTTCTCTCTGGCACGTTCGTTAATGGGCATGATGTAAGAAGAGATGGAAGTAGGGAGTGTGGGAAAGGGGTGCTACTTGTGGGATGTGTCAACCTTTATTTATCTCAGTCGCTCTTAAAGGGATAACTTTCTTAATGGATTAAGACTTTATGTGTTAAGCAGTCTTTTCCACGGAAACACAAGATGAGAAAAAAAGGAAAAACTGCAATTCCGGGCTGGAAGATAATTTTTAAGATATATTTTTACGCTCACAAATCGGAAATTATCAATATCACGGCCAGCAGCTGCATCTATCGTTGGGGCCACTGTTGCTGTTGAATGAATTACTGTGGCAGTTCATTACGTTTCTCTCCTAACTGCGCTGCTGGGCTGAAATTCAGCAGCAACAGTGTGGATGTAGCATCTACTCACGCGGCAGACCTCGGAAGGGAGGAGCAGGGAACGGCAGCCTTGCTGTCTATCTTGGCTCTGAACAGAAGCGAGTGATATTTTTAAACCCGAAGCGAGAAAATGGCAACTCCAGCTCTGCCTCAAACAATAGGCACCTACAGCTGTTATGATTTTTGAGTCTAAGAAGGACAAAACGCAGGGTCTTTGTTTTTTAATCATTTTTGACCTTTTATTTCACAAACTTCTGATTGTTGTAAACAATTTACGGAGGCTTACTGTCCTCCACAGATCAGAGACGGGCACGGGTCCGCACACTTTCTGCAAGAGCCAGTGGGTAAATATTTGATGCATTGCTGGCCAGATATGGTCTCTATCAAAATTCCTCCAGTCTGCTATGGCCTCACAAAACAGCCACAGACAATAAGTAAATGAATGAGCATGTATTCCAGGAAAACTTTATTTATGGTTTTGCTGAAATTTCAATTTCATATCATTTACATGTGTCACGTTCTTCTTTTGATATTTTCCCCCCCCCCAACCATTTAAAATGTAAAATAAACATGCTTACTTAACTCCTGAGCTGTATCAGGTAGAAACCCAGATTTGGCCCACGAGTCATAGTTTGCCAATCCCAGGACGGTGGCATTCATTGGTTAGCCTTTTGTCAAAAACTGTTATGGAGACTGAGTGTTGTATAGTTGTCAGGACCCCTTCACAGGGGTTAGAGCAGTACTATTTCCTTGCTGTTGCCCTTTTATAAGTCGTGTGACCTTGGGTCAGTTATTTACCCTACCTAACCTCAGTCTCCTCATCTGTAAAATGGGGATGTTGATAGTACTTAACTAACTTGTAGCATTGTTGTAAAGACTCAGTAAGCGTAATACATGTAAGGAACAGCACAGTGCCTGGCACGCAGGGAATGTTCGTTCATTGGAAGCCTGTGTGTTGAAATTGAGCTTGGGTGGGAAGAAGGCATCGTGGAGATCTTGTGGACCAAACCTGGACTATGGTGTCCGCCAGGTCAAATGGTTACTGGAATAAAGTAGTCAGCTATGTTCCGATGGTTTCGGTAGAGTGGAATATGCAGCCTGTATCCATTCCCCACATGCCTAGCATAGCCAGCTTTAGCTAGAGTGAAACCATTAGGGTGTCATTTCGGGGGTTCTGAGGAGCCCGGTGCTTTATGTCTCAGGGCAGAAAGAATTCAGTGAGAGGCAAAGTGATAGATAAGAAGTGATTTATTAGGATAGGATGCTTGTGAAGCTTACAAGCAGGCAGGCAAGCATTCCTCTGCCCGAGTAGTTAGTGGGTTACATTTTTATAATCAAAGGAAGAGAAGGGAGGGGGGGAAGACCTTCTTTGTCTTTCTTGAGTAGACATCACGCTTTCATCATCAGTTCCTCCTCCAGGTTGGGTTTTTTGTCCCTTCCCGGTCAGGTCAGCATTGTCACGGCACTTTGGAAAAATTATTTCAGGTCTCAGTACAATGAGGGTCTTTCACTTTGAAATGTCACCTTTCCATAAGTGATTGTTTTTTTGTGTGCACAGAGCATGTCCTGGGGGTCATTAACTTGACGTTGTAGGTCTTATTCTCCACTATTGATTTATTGTTTTTAGGGCATTGTGCAAAGAGCATGTCCTAGGGGTTAAAGAGTGTGTTTTTGGGGATCATTAACTTACTGAGCTCACGGGCAGGATGTAGGTCTCATGCAATCACTCTTTGATTGTTTTGGGGCACGTCTCGTGCTTCTGTCGCGTGATTTTGTTGCCAGTCACGTTAGTTTGATATTGTTGTTAAGCAAGCCAATCTGGCTTTGATGCTAAGCTGCTTGTTCTGTTTTATGAGTCAAGCAAGCCCACATTGTTTCAGGATTTTCCCATTACTTTCTTGAGTGATCATTAATCTTGCTGTGGTCTCCCAAAGCCCCCTTAAAGTTCCCTCTCTACCTACAACCCCCTAATGGGGTTTCTAAGCTGAAATAATAAGCCCCAAATAACATTTGATTATCCTGCTCAATCCCCATCAAAAGGACCACTGACTTTAGGGAGGGTTGGAAACAGGGGAGGCTTGTGTGTGAGTTCTGTGTACCTTGCTACGTTGATAAGCATCGGCTGGGCCTTATCAACTCATCAGAGGGGTTTTACGAAAGGGTATATTCATCCAGGGGGTGTACAGAGGAGTGAAGGTCACCGTGGCTGACTACAGACACTCAAGGTCTCTGTAAAATGTTGCAGCCATCTGGCCGCTTAATAGCCTCTCAGAGTTTTTGCACCACAGCTCTTGACTCACATCCTTGAAGCTGGGCTGGCCATTTGCTTGCTTAGAGCTGCAGAACCGGGGAGCGGAATCATTTGCCCACACTCCAACAGACATGTTTGCATGGCCATACAGGCAATCACCCAAAAGTAGGATAAAACTGGTGTTTGAGCCAAAGAGGGATGGACCGATGGAGGCCTTTAAGAAGCTCTCTCCAATGTGATTTGCCAAGGAATGCATCTCGTGGAGCAAGTAGGCATAGTAACTAAGCTTTAGAAACTCTGCTCTCAAGGTCAGCCTCCACCTGCAGAATTGCTGGGATTCCCCCTCCACGTTGCTCACTCAGGGTCCCAGGAGCTCGGTGGAATCTCCCGCCCTCCTCATGAATGGCGGCCTTGGCTGTCCTGCTTTGGAAGTAGTTCTCAGCTGCCAAAATGTGTTTTATTATTATTAAAGTTCAGGGCAATTTGTGTCATACAGGATGGTTTTAGCCCTGTTTGTTTTTTTCCCATAAAGTTGCGTGTTCTGCCGTGGGTGTGCCACAGTTTCTCCACAGTGGGCACGGGGCTGCTGTCTGTGAGTGGTGGGTACCTCCTGCCACAGTGGACCTGCCTCACAACTGCACCTCAGCTCAGTCTTCGTAAACACTAGGGAACGACCTCCTGGACTTGCCTTCCATGTGATCACCGTGGACACGCCCACAGATAACCGAGAGGCCCTAGGATTCTCCTGAGAACTCCCTACCCCGCTCTCTGAACTCACTCCCACAGGAGACGGGAAGAATGGTCCCCCGTACTCTAGGTTCTGTGTCAAAAGAGCTGCTGTAAATGCTACCGAAATTATTTTGTGATTTCTTCTCCTAGTTTGGCACAGGTAGGTCATTCAGCAAGTTGAATGTTTGGCAGATTGATTTTCAGTGTTATGGACCTGAAGTTGCCCCCTTTCCCCATGTCTGGCGTGTCCCATTTCCTCTGTCATCTGGTTGCTGCGCCTCCTGTTAAAACTCTTCTCTGGGACTTCCCTGGTAGTGCAGTGGTTAAGAATCCGCCTGCCAATCCAGGAGACACGGGTTCGAGCCCTGGTCCAGGAAGATCCCACATGCTGCAGAGCAACTAAGGCCATGTGCCACAACTACTGAGCCTGCACTCTAGAGCCCGCGAGCCACATCTACTGAGCCCGCGTGCCACAACTGCTGAAGCCCACGCAGCTAGAGCCCGTGCTCCGCAATAAGAGAAGCCACCGCAGTGAGAAGCCCGCGCACCGCAACGAAGAGTAGCCCCTGCTCACTGCTTGCCTCAACTAGAGAAAGCCCGCGCAGCAGCAAAGACCCAACACAGCCAAAAATAAAAACCCTCTTCTCTCCATGAAGGTATCATGCAAGGTCTTTTCTCTTTCACTCCAGGAGAAGCAGGAAAGGGTCCCGTTTCTAACTGTCACACCCTTGTGATAGCATCCAGAAAATTCCTTTCAGTGAATGGTCTGTGCTTGCAACTATTGTGAAATGGCCATAGCCCTCTCGAAACACACACAGCCTGAGGTGGACATAAGGTTGGTTTATCTGGTTTGCCCAGTTCTTCTGAGACCTGGCTTTTTCCACTCTCAGAATTTTGTATTACGTGTGTGTGATGACTTTGACCAACATTTTCTATTAGAGAAGTATTCCCAAACCAAAGGCGTTCTCTACTTATTTCTTTTTGCAAATCGACTTCTTTTTCTCCAGCCATCACTGTGGGGTGTTTCAACAGGCATGTGGAACTGTAAATACAGATATAAGTCAGAAGGCAGATTAACTGTAGGTGAGAGTGAACCTGTGTACATGCTGTGTAGAAGGCAGAAGGCGGACCTAAGGAAAAGGCAAGCATTTCAATCAGGCCTGGAAATATTTCGCAGAAATTGAAATTTGCAGCTATTGGAATTTCACTCAACCAATAAGGGAGGGGCAGCACATCATCTAGCTCAAAGATCTTCAAACTGTTCCAGTACAGGGACAGCTAATAAGTATTTTAGAGGCCACATAGTCTCTGTTCCAACTACTCTACTCTACCATTGTAGCAGGAAAGCAGCCACAGGCAACACACAACTAGGTGGCTGCAGCTGTGTTCCAGTAAAACTTTATTTACAACAGCGGGTGCTAGGCCAGATTTGGCCCACGGACTGTACTCGGCTGACGTCTGATCTATTTTATATATTTCATATAAAGCAGAAGATATTTGTTTTATCCCACAACCTGAAAAATGTATACCTTCCATATCTACCTACTCAAATTTGATCAGTAGCCTGTCATCTTTGTGTCTTTAAATACCATCTTTTAAAGTAACTCAGCTCAATTCTGAAATTGCCAAGTTTGCCTTGATTTTCCTTGGCATGCAGTCCTTCCATATTTCCAAGAACTGCCAACACTCCTATAAAGAATTCTTTAAATAAGACATCAATAATGAAATAATAAATTCTCACTTTGAAAAATTCAGCAGTGGTATTAAGGACTCTTAGCTGGGGTATCAAACGTTGGAAAGATGAAAACTTTAATTGCAGCAATGATAATGGTACTATTTATTTAGCACTCATTATGGGATTGGCTCTACTAAACCTTTGTACCTTGAAAGAGATGGATGTTATTTATCCTCATTATAAATTTGAGTGAATAGAATATCTAAGATCTTAAGTGATGTGTGTGGTGCCCATATATGTCTGAACATGAAGTCTAAGAGATCATGATAGTTGGGCTTTGGGTGTCCCTGAACAAGCAAATCAACAATTCCTCATCTCTCTTTCTAAATGAGTAAGTAAAAGGTTGATCTCATTGAACTTAATATCCCTTCAAATATCCTTGTTTGAAATAATATTTAGTCACTCAAAAACTAAGCATTTGCTGAGCATTGATAAATTCTGGTGACACAGATGTTTTTCCATAAAGTTTTCTTTGTAGAAATAAGAAACTTATTTCTTATAGAACACAGGATATACTTAAGGACAAAGATAATCTCATTAAAACGCACTATGGTTCATGGGGCTTGAATATAACCCGTAACTCTTGTATGTAGTAACGTAGCTAATAAAAATCTGCGGAATTTTGGGTCGGGGATTTCATTTAAAAGGAAAAAGCTATGGAAGAACTGAAATATTTAATTTGAACGTGAGTGTTGAAAACAAAGTTCCAGCTAATGCCAAAAATAAGCTCGACTAGGATAGTGAGCAGGAAGCAACTAAAAAAATATATATTTGTGCTAGGGCCAATCTGTTCAGGAGTTTTATGGTTGCATGCAACAGCAACCAAAAATGGCAAATGTAAACCACAGAGAATTTATTAGAACAGTGTGGAGCCATAGAGTTGGAAGACTCACAGTATTAAAAGGAAACTGGTACACAAGGCTTGGGAATGACCCGGAACCAAGGCTACAGGAACGTTAGTATATCTGGAATGACCTGGTTGAAGATGCCAGCAACATTTTCGTCTCTTTTTTTTATCAGTTGTTAAAATTAAAATCCTGGGAGGGAGTGCCTGATGGTGCAGGTTTATTCACAAGTAATTCCCTTTCTCATGCCAAGAAAATAAAGTATTTTTTTCCCACACTAGCTTCCCTGGGAAGAGGCAACCCTTAGGATTATCCTACTACCAAGACCGCATAGAAATGGGGAGAGAGGATCCCCGCCCCCGCAACAAAAGACATAGAATGGACAGGCAAAAAATAAAGTGACCCCTACTAAGAGTATTACCTAAAAAACATCAATTTATAAATGGGTTCATGCCCAATTCTTGAATTTATTCAGATAAATAATGAGAACCAGCTTATTCTATTTGGACAAAACTGATCTTAGATAATTAGCTTTTATGTGTCCAAATTATTCTTAAAATGCAAATTGGATTTCTGATTTCTCTATCCCAAACAGTAGTGAGATATAATTCTGTACTATTAAACATCTGCTAAATTAAAATGAGGTGGGTGGCAGAAGCAAGGAATATGGAGTAGTTGAATGTCGCCATTGTGGGGATGTGAAATTGATTTTCATTATATGAAAACCCCAGCCAGAGGTGTCTATCTACATCTCTGTTCCAGGAAAACTAGCAATTGGGTGGATGTGATGTGGAATGAAGCACTTTTATTTTACCCACTTGGTTTGCCTCTCTAATGTTCAATGAGTTTAATGCCATGCAAGTGAGGTACTATATGATGATTAATTAAGAACTGCCTTTACTGCTTCTACTCTTAGGTAGAAGTCTTCCATTCATTCAATATTTGATGAGTTCCTACCGCATGTCAAGGGCTAGACTAACCCTGGGGAGTTACAGGAATGAAAAAAAATCATGGTTTCAACACTGGAGAAGAGTCTAGTTAGGGAAACAAATATGCCAAGTGTTATGATGGAAGCGCGAAGTAGGTATGTCTTGGCTGCTGTGGAAGCATAGAATAGGCTCATAGCCCAGTTTGGGATTTAAACGCAAAGTTCCTGGAAGACAAAAATATAGCATAGGGGTTTTCAAAATATGATCCACTTATCCGCATCATAAGCCTCACTGGGGACTTTTGTACATGCAAAGTCTGTGTCCTCCTCCGGACCTACTGAGTCAGAAACTCTGGGGAAGGGACCCAGCAATCTTTGTTCTAATAAGCCCTCCGGGTGAGTAATTCTGATGCGTCTCAAGTTTGAGTCCTTGATACATCAAACTGGCTAAGAGTTCAGGCTTTCCTGTTAGACCAGTGGATCTCAGTTCTGGCTGCACGTTGGAATCACCTGGGGAAATTTTAAATTCCTTGATGCTCAGACCCAATCAACTCTCAAGGGTTGGGGTATGTGCCTCTCTCTCTATGTATGTACATAAATACATATTTTTTAAATATCCAAGTGGATTTCAATGCTAGACCAAAGTTTGCTAACTTCAACCTTCAATTATTGAATATCTTCTAAGTGAAAAAGAAGTCGGTTGAGCAGATGTGAACAAGGAAGAGAAAGAAAGAAGAGAATATTGCAGGCCAGACAATGAACGAGTGGCTAGAAATACAAGGAAAGAATAAAAGGAAAAAATAAAGGAAAGGAAAGGGAAAGAGGGGGGAAGAGAAACAAAGACTTAGTGAACTGTATGCCAGATACTCTATCTCATTACTTCATTCGGTTCTCATGATGCCCCTTCCAAGACTTTGATATTAGACCCATTTTAAAGATGAGAAAATGGAGATTCAGAAATGATAAGTAGTCTCTCCTGGCTCTGAGACTATCAGTAACAGAGTCAACAGTTGAACCCAAGTCATCTACCTTCTAGTTCCCAGGCCCTTCTTTGCTCACTGAAAGGTGGTGGACAGGCATTTGGGCTCCAGCCAGACTTCCTGCTATCAAATCCTAGCCCTTCCCCTTGGAACTGTGTAACCATCAGCACATGACTTAGCCTTTCTCTGCCTCAGTTTCCTTCTCTGTAAACTGGGGACCCTAATGGCACATAGGTTGTTGTAAGGTTAGATGATTTGACAGAAATAAAGCTTTTAGAACAGCATATGTGCCGATGGAGTTGCTAGGCCAATAAGCATAAATTAAAATATCACAGGGGGCTTCCCTGGTGGCGCAGTGGTTGAGAGTCCGCCTGCCGATGCAGGGGACGCGGGTTCGTGACCCGGTCCTGGAGGATCCCACGTGCCGCGGAGTGGCTGGGCCCGTGAGCCATGGCCGCTGAACCTGCGCATCCGGAGCCTGTGCTCTGCAACGGGAGAGGCCACAACGGTGAGAGGCCCGCGTACCGCAAAAAAAAAAAAAAAAATCACAGGACTGTTACAACAGGCCCCTATTATCATAAAAATCATTCAATAAAGAAGAGATATAAATATAAGCAAATAAGTTGACTACAATGTGACTACTTTAACAAAAGTACAAAAGACTTCAGATGAAGTAACAATTGTATATACTGACATTAAAACTTTTCTTGTCCTGGAAATCCCATTTTTGTGACTCTTTCCTTCAGAAGAAGAGGAGAGGAGGAGAAAGGAGAAAAGAGGAGAAAAATCACTGGAAAAATGTTAACGTGAAATGTCCACCAATTATGGGTTGGTTGAATAAAGTGTGGCATATCCATAAATAGAATACTATACAGTTGTTTACAAAGTTAGATTTCTCCATGTATGCTTAAAAGCATATATATGATATTACTAAACAAAAAAAACACAAGTTGCAGTGTATGTTACGTAGTATGATTCCATCTGGAAAACAAAAAAAGCCCACATAGGTTTGTGTAAATTTACACAAGCATAAAAAAACGGTGGGGGCCTTTCACATGTGAGGACATGGTGAGAAATCTGCCCCCCAAAAGAAGGTCCTCAGCCAACCCTGATCTCAGACTTACAGCTTCCAGAGCTGGAAAAAATAAATTTCTATTGTTGATAAGCCAAAAGAAAGAAATGGGAAGATGCCATACCAATTTTGTTTACATTATTGCTTCAGGGTTTAGAATTAGGTGAGTAGATGGAGGTTGCTAGCTTTTCATTCATTCGTTTTTGTTTATTAAATCAATGAGGAAGAAACAGTGTTTGAGATAGTACCGAAATGTTGATATGTTTAACTCTGTCTCTCCCATCTGATTAAGAGGTTCTGGAGGGCAGGAGTCCCCATACATTCATCTTCCAGATAGAGGCACAGGGATAGTGAGAAATCCTGTGTATTGAGTTGAACTGCACTGTTGAGAGAAAGAGGTTACATGTGGCGTGAAGGGAGAGGGGTTGCTTGGTAATTACCATCATGACCAATAGGTTTAGTTTCATTTTCTACTTCCGGGTCTTTGAGACCCAATGGTGAGAGAGAAAAATCAATATAGCCTTGATAATTTAGATTTTGTGTGTGAGTACCCTGGGGCAAACAAATCCAACTTTTTGTGGTGGGAGGTCTTCATTTGCAAAACATGATGATTTGGGTCTGGTTGGCCAACCAATCCCGTCCTTTTTCTACCTAGGGAAATTATGGAGATAAATGAAGTTACAACGTGAATGTTCTTGGATTCCTTAGAAATAAGTACATACAAATTACACAGGTTGCAAATAATGTGCCATGATTGAATAAATCAAGAGTTGTTATTCAACTGAAATCAGAGATCGGGAACTTCTAAATAAGAATTTCCTTGCATCTTCCCATGCAAGGAAGATGCCTTCCCATGCATTTCCAAATGCTATGAAAACATTTTGCAGTACATATGCTTTGGCAAAAGTGTGCTTGCGGTCTCAATCATGGTCACCTGATGATGTGATCAGTAATCAACTAGAGTGAAGATGATGTGAGTAACTTATTACAGGACAATGAAGCATGCTTAGAAATTTATTGCCTTATGTCCTAGAAAATGTGAAATATAGGCAAGCTCATTTTGTAATACCTTGAAATCATTTCAGAGGTAATAGATTAGTCAGCTTCGCTTAGCAAGCAAGCAGTGTTGATCATTTGTCACTTGTAGGTGGACTTTTTCTTCCCTTTTCCTCATTGTCCCAAGTATGTGGGTGATTTAAGGAGAGACAAGCTTCTGGATTCATTTTCACCCTCACAGACTCTGTATCTTATCTGCAACCGGGATCCAGAAGACTGTGCAAAGCAATCAGATTTCATTTGCCACAGATGGTGCTTTGGCCATGCTGGCAAAAAGTTATCTGTGTGCTAAATCAATATTCCAATCTGGCCTTCTGGCAAGGTTGACTTGAACCTACAGCAGAAATTCAGGGGAAAAAAAGCAAAATAAATAAATAAATAGAATTGAACATGGACTGGAAAACTACTACTTCTAAACTTACATTTTTCTTTTCAATGTCTACCAAGAATACAACCAGAAGGAAAATAGACAGTGTCCTGTTAGCGCTCTCTTACAAGACTAGATCCTTTTTAAAAGGCTAATTTCTTTTTTTTTTTGCGGTACGCGGGCCTCTCACTGCTGTGGCCTCTCCCGTTGCGGAGCACAGGCTCCGGACGCGGGCTCAGCGGCCATGGCTCACGGGCCCAGCCGCTCCACGGCATGTGGGATCTTCCCGGACTGGGGCACGAACCCGTGTCCCCCTCATCGGCAGACAGACTCTCAACCACTGCGCCACCAGGGAAGCCCCTAAAAGGCTAATTTCTTAATAAATCTTCCTGAAAAATCCCTTGGCGCTGGATGAACAGCATGGAAATCCTTGCTTAGAGCACTTAATGTGAGAACTGCCTGGCCTATTCCTGGATTCCAAAAGTTGGGCCAGTGATGATCAGACAACCATGTTTTATATTTGTCAGTATGCTGGCAGTTTCAAAAGACAAAAGTATGACTCAGACTCTTTTCAGTACTAATTTATTGGCTGGTGTAACAGAAAAGTTCAGAGTCATCTTCAGGCATGGCTGAATTCAGGTGCTCAGACTTTGTCATTAGGCATTTATCTGTGTCTCTTCTCTTTGCTTTATTCTGTTTCAGCTTTGGTCAGGCTCTTGAGTCATCATAGCAAAATGGCTTCCAGCAGTTCTAGATATACATCCTATTAGAATAGCAACCCCACTGTAAAAATAATTTCTTTTTTCGTGATGATTTCATCAAAATCTTAAAGTTGTGTCTTATTGGTCTGGCTGTGTACATTCCTGAACCAAACGTGGTATCCAGGTAAAAGAAATGCTCTGATTGGACATGCCTTAGTCATGTGATTACTGCTGGTACAAAGTGGGTAGGTTCAATCCTACGTAAACTTTATGGACTAAGTTAAGGAGGATTTCCTTCCAAAGGCCAAAAGATGGGCTGTTACTAAAGAACAGAGAATGTGTGATGAGCTGTAAAAATAAATCTAACAAGCAACAGAACTGTTCATCTATTGGGAATGGAGGTGGGAAGGCCATTGACATCAAAAATCATCTACATCCCCAACATTTCCTTTATTGGGGTCTCTAATCTAGGAGAATAGTCAAACTATGCCCACTGTATCAAGCCTTGGGAAAGTACATTATTAAGCCACCTTACTATCCCTTACCAGCTTCTGTTCAATGCCTTCCTTCGAAAGAGGTTCATACAATCCAACTCATTATGTACCTTACATTGAAAATTATTGCAAGCTCCTTGCGTTTTATTCTTGATGACAGCACTGAAATTTACCAGTGACCTCAATATTCTAAAGGAAAAAAGAAGTTCCAGGATTCACATCAGGCATTTTGAAACTGGATAGGATTGTTTAAAGAGAGCTTGAATATGAGTGCTTACATTTTTAAACACCAAACTGAAAAGAGGAGAAATGCTGGTGTTAAATTTTAATGTCCAGGAAATGGGCTCTGTCAGGAGGTCTAAGGCTGTACAGCTTGTAAAGTAATGTGAGTGCATTCAGACTTTAAATTCTTCCTACTGCCACAGGCCCCATTTTCCTTGAGTCACGTTGAAACTAAAGAGGGAGATAGTGTTAAGTTCCAGGAGGAAAGCTGTAGCTAGAAGTTACGCCTTCCCCAGCCCCATATGGATTCTGTACTATACTTGTGAACCTCAGAAACCAAAGGGTTTATTCTAAAGCCCAAAGATTTGTGCCCGTGCCACAAAGCTGGAATTTTAATTGTCTCTCTTGGAAGATGAATACAAAAGTAGGAGAGGTTTGAGAAAGGTGAAAAGACCAATTGAGTATCAAAGAAGAAGGTGACACTAAAGTTTAATACCATGGCTCATCTTCTAATTAGATAAGGATCCAGCTATATGCCTGTTGTCAATGAGAACATTTCAAAGAGAGATGCTTCTCCTTGAAAACAGGGTAAAATTTAAGATACCTAATAGTCCCTATTATCTACGTTCTACAGTTCCTTTGGTGGTCTTAAAGGGGGACCTATATAAAAATGACCCCCCCCCCCCAGTGCTCTCATAGCACTTTGTTCATATCCCTATCATAGAAATTCATTCGCTCACTCACTTACTTGTTTAAGAAATATTTACTGAGTATCAGCTATAGTCCAGGTAATGTGGATTCATCAAGGAACAAGACAGACAAAGCCAGTGCTCTTCTAGAGCTGACAGTTGAGACTCAAATAAAAAGCAAATAAACTAAGCATATACACAAAATAATTATGAAACAACTGATCCAATTTCTACAGTGTTATTTTAAAAACGGAGAAGGGGATTCTGTTCTAGATTTAAAGTGACATAATCAAATGCAAATTGTGGAGCTTGATTTGATTCACGTTTTAGCATATCAATTGAAAACGATGACTGAAACAATGGGGAAATTTGAATATGGCCTGGATATTTGTGATGTTAAGGAAATGCTTTTGTGTGTGTCTCTGTATGTGTACTGCAGTTATGAAGCAAAATGTCTAGTTTGTGGAGATTTATACAGAAGTTTATATAGGGTAAAATGTCAAGATAGTTGCAACTTTCCTTAAAAGTATTCAACAAGAAAAATGTAAATTAAAAAATGGAAAAATATTAAATCTTGTTGATGAGCATAAGGGACTCCATTATGATAGTCTCATTACTTTTCAGTTTGCTTGGACATTTTCATGATGAACATACAAGTCCTGTTTATTATGCCATGTAAGACAGAATCAGGGGGTTGAGATAAAGTAATAGTGTTGGCCATCTTGAGTCTGAAGTGCTCAGGAAAAGATGTGATGAAGAGGTGACTAGGAGGTGACTTCTAATGTGAGATCTGAAGGAAGAGAATGAGTTGGCCACATTAAGAGCAGGAAAGTATTTCTGACAAAGAGAACAGCATGTTCAAAGACCGTGATGACATGATCTCATATAGTATCCATCATAAGGAATTCAGTAAAGAACTATTAGAACTAGTAACTAAGTTAAGCAAGGTTGCAGGGGACAGAACCATTACACAAAAAATTAACTGTATTTTAATACATGAGCAATAAAAACTCCAAAGAGGAAATTAAGAAAACAGTTTCATTTGTAATAGCATCAAAAAGAATAAAATAATTAGAAATTATTTTGACAAAAGAAGTGCAAAACTCACACTCTAAAAACTGCAAAGCATTATTGAAAGTAATTAAAGGAGACCTAAATAGATGGAAAGACAGCTCTTGCTCATGGATTGGAAGATAGCATCTTGTTAAGAAGGCAATACTCCTCAAGTTGATCTATAAATTCAATGGTATTTTGCAATAAAAATCTCACCTAGCTTCTTGGCAGAAATTGAAAAGCTAATTCTGAAATTCGTAAGGAAATTCAAAGTTGGAGGACTCACACTTCCTGATTTCAAAACTTAACTACAATCAAGTAAGTAATCAAGATAGTAGTTAAGATAAAGAGGTGCTGGTATAGGATAGTCGTATAGATCAATGGCATAGAATTGAGAGTCCAGAAATACACCCTCCCATTTATAGTCAATTAACTTTCAGAGTGCCAATACACCTAAATGAGAAAGCATAATCTTTTCAATAAATGGTGGCTGGGACAGTGATATATCCACATGTGAAGAATAAAGTTGCATCCCTACCTCTCACCATACACAAAAATCAACTCAAAATGGATCACAGGCTAAATGTAAGAGTAAAATTATAAAACTTAGAAAAAAATAGGAATAAATCTCCATGACCTTGGGTTAGGCGAAAACCTTCTTAAATATGACAAAAATACAAGCATTGAAAGAATAATGGATACATTGGACTTCATCATAATTAATAACTTCCAAACTTGAAAGGATATCATCAAAGAAGTGAAATGACAACCCGCACAGTGGAAGAAGTGGGAGAAAATCATATATCTGATAAGGAACTTACATCTGGAGTATATAACAAACTCCTACAACTTAATAATTTAAAACAAAAAAAGAGTAAATGGCAAAGATCTAGTGTGGACATTTCTCCAAAGATACACAAATAATTGATAAGCATATGAAAAGATGCTCAACATCATGAGCCATCAGAGAAAAATACAAATAAAAACCACAATGAGATTCCACCTCTCACCTACTGGAATGGCAAGAATCAAAAAGATAGACGGTGAGTATTAGCAAATGTATGGAGAAATTGGAACTCTAATACACTGCTGGTGGGAATGTAAAATGCCGCAGCCACTCTAGGAAAGTCTGGAAATTACTCAAAGTTTTAACCATAAAGATAACCTATAGCCCAGCAATTCTGTATAAGAGAAATGAAAACAAATGTCCATACAAAAACAGGTACTCATATGAAAACCTGTACACAAATGTTCATAGCATTGTTAATCATAGCAGCCCAAAGATGGAAACAAGTCAAATGTCCATCAACTGATGAACAGATAAATCAATTGTGGTGCATCCATACAATGGAATATTATTCAGCTATAAAAAGGAATGAAATACAGATAAAATGTGGAAACGCGCTACACTGTGGATTAACCTTAAAAAGTCATACTAAGCGAAAGAAGCCAAAAAAGACCACATAGCATATGATCTCATTTATATGAAATGCCCCAAGTAGACAGATCTACAGAGGCAAAAATTAGACTAGTGGTTTCTGAGCGGCTGGGGAGATTGAGGGAAAATGGAGGGTGACAACCAATGAGCAAGAGGTTTCTTTTTGCAGTGATGACAATGTTCAAGAGTAAAATCCATTTAATTCTGTACTTTGAGTGGCTGGATTTTATGGCATGTGAGTTATATCTCAATAAAGCCGTGACATTAACAAGATCTGCAGCAGTTATGGCAAAATGTTAACGTTTCTTAAATTTGGGTTTGTGGTATGTTACACTGGTTCTTGATTATACTTTTCTGAATGTTTGTACTATTTCCAATAAAATCATAAAAGAAACTTGGTAGAGATAAGACTGAGTAGGGCTTTATTAGCCATAGTAGAAGTATTGGGCTTTATTCAAAACAGGAAAAGAAAGTACAGACTGTTTGATCAAAGAATGATAGAACTTGAGTTGCTTGGCAGTGTTAAAATAGATTGTCGCAGGGGCTGGGTTCGGGGGAGGGAGAATAGAAGTCAGGAGGCTGGTGAAGGGGCTGCTGTTGCCCAGGTGAGAGGTTTGCTGGCTTGAACCAGGATGGTGGCGATAGTGATGGAGAGGGCTGGAGAGTTGTGCTAGTGTTATGGAACAGATGAGTCACTGTTCATTTTAGAGTCAAGTACACATCTTGGAAGAATAATGGACTGAGGCTGAAAAGGTGGCTGAACGCTATGAAAAGGCACATGGCTCAACCAAGTTAAGTGGTAGAGTCAGTTTTGTATACAGGTTGTATTCGTCTCCTATGGCTGCCCTAACAAATTACTATAAATTTAGTAGCTTTAAACAACACAAACTTACCATCTTACAGTTCTGGAGGTCCGAAGTCCAAAATGAGTCTCACTAGGCTAGAAATCAAGGTATTGGCAAGGCTGTGTTCCTTCTGCAAGGTCTAGGGGAGAAGCCCTTTGCTTGCCTTTCCCCTTCTACAGGCCACCTGCATTCCTGGGCTCATGGCCTCCTCCGTCTTCAAAGACACCCACTGCCAGTCGAGTCTTCCTCACATTGCATCTCTCTGACACTGACTCTCCTGCCTCCTTCTTTCACTTGTAAATATCCTTGTGATTCCATTGGGGCACTTGGATAATCCAGGATTATCTCTCCATCTCAAGGTCAGCTGATAAGCAACCTTAATTACACTTGCAACCTTAATTCTTTCTTGCCTAGAGCATATAACATAGTCATTATTCTCAGAGGTTCTGCCGTATGCAAGATGTTATCCTAGGTACAGTAGGAAATGGGAACATGAAAGACAGGCTCTGTCTTCAGGGACATAGACGGAGTGACAAGGAATTCACGTCATGGGGAATCAGGAACCAAACTAATATAAGCATCATGCGATAAGTTTGAAAAAGAAATATATACGGGGTAGTCAAGGCGGGCTCTCTGTAGGAGGCTGGTCTTGGTGTGGATGTTTGATAATGGAGTTGGGGTTTCAGTACGTAATAGATAGGATACTGTATCAAGTTTAGGGGAAAGAGAATGTCAAAGAAGTGGATCGACTTATATATTGCACTTTTCTTAACTGCAACTCTGGTTTTGAATACAAACATAGCAAAACACCTGGAATACAGTAGGTGCCCAAACAGAGTTTGTGGAATAAAGGACTGCATGGCAAAAGATTGTATCCTTGGACCACTAAGGATACAATGATACACTAAGGATATCCACTAAGGATATCCACTAAGGATACAAAAGATTGTATCCTTGGACCACTTGGACCACTATAGCTTTTTGCCATTAGAGCTCTGTACTTTATTCAGCAAAGCACTTTCCTAAACAAATGATTAAATCCAGGCACATTCAAAAGCTGAATAAATAGGAGAAGCTGTATTATATGATTGAATGCCAATGGTAGAAAAAATTGAATAATGAAGTTTGTATTTTCAAGATGGATTACATGGATATCTGACCGAAATATGGTTATCTCATCTAAATAAAGGTCCTAATTTCATAAAAATCTTTGCATATTGATTTTATTTACTCATTAAATTCTAAATCATTTTTGATATAAAACAGTGTAAGTAATTAAAAATATTTCATGCAACAAAGTTTTATTGGGCAACTATGTGCTGAATACACTGTTAAGATCTGGAGATTTAAAAAAAAGATAAGACATAAACCCTCTCCTCATATTTTTCATCATTTTAACACACTTTTACTTTATGTAGTGGTTAACAACTCTGTCACTGACTGGCTTAGCCATCTTGGGCAAGTTAGTTAACATCTTTGTGCATGTTTCTGTGTGTGTGTGTGTGTGTGTGTGTGTGTGTGTATTGGTTTACTGTGGAAAATTTCAAACATATACAAAAGAACAGAGAATTGTATAATGAAACCCCCATGCATCTATCAACCAGATTCAGCAATTTTCAACTCATGGGCACATGTGCTTTTTGTCTAAATGTCCTTCCTTTGCTCCTTACCCCTTAACTATTGGATTATTTTGAAACCCGTCCTGGATATCATATTCTTTTCATCTATAAGAACTTCCTTAGGTACTTCTAATTTTAACATAACCATAACACCATCATTACATGCAAAAAATAATAATTCCTTAGTTTTATGTACTATCCAATCAATGTTAAAAAGTTCCTGCTTATATCATATACATTTTCTTTTTAGATGATTTTCTTTTTTCAAATCAGGATTCAAAGTCCACACATTGCCTTTGATTGCTGTGTCTTTCAATGTGCAAGTTCACCTCCCACTCCCTCCTTTCTCTTGCCATTTATTGGTTGGAGAAACTAGATTGTTCTGTAACATTGCCATTGTGGATTTTGTTGATTGCTTCCTGTGGTATCATTTAAGAGATCACTCTGTCCTTTGATATTTTTGTAAGTGGAGTGGAGTTCCCTCCTCCTCACCCCAAGAATATAGGTGGGAGGTGGTGCTTCCTTCCACAGCCCATCAGGAAGCATAGGATGTCTACTGCTGTTTGTGTGATGTCATGATTGACTCATCCATTACAGAGTTCCTTATAAGCTTTTCACCTAATGATGTTAGCAATCCCTGATGCATTATTTCAATAGGCTTTGAAAGTGGCAAATTGTCTCATCCTAGCAGTCCTTCTACGTGTATTACCTGGAACTCTTCTGGGCTGAGAACTTTCCCTGATCTATCATATGGTCACTCTGAGGTGCAGTTCAAGCAGGGCTGGCAGGAAAAATGCTTGATTGTTTTCCTTTATGTTTACCAGAGTTTCACAAAGGTAACCAACAAGGGTTTCTTTTTCTGTATGATTGTTTTTAGTATTATTTTTTAGTATTATTATGAGTATATTTTTAACACATTTTGTTTTTCATCCACTGTCTTTCTTTTTCTTTTTTTGAGGCTCAATTCTTTTTTTTTTTTTTTTTTTGCGGTACACGGGCCTCTCACTGTTGTGGCCTCTCCCGTTACGGAGCACAGGCTCCAGACGCGAAGGCCCAGCGGCCATGGCTCACGGGCCCAACCGCTCCGTGGCATGTGGGATCTTCCCGGACCGGGGCACGAACCCGTGTCCCCTGCATTGGCAGGTGGACTCTCAACCACTGCGCCACCAGGGAAGCCCGAGGCTCAATTCTTTTTATCTTTGGCCAAAGGGAGCTCCTTCAAATCACTCCTGAGTCCTTTTGATATAATTTCAAGAGTCTTTTATAGCTTTCTTAGTTTCTGGCACAAGGTGTTCCTAACTCCTTCTGTGCTTTGCCCCAGACCTGGACTCTGCCGTTTCTCCAACGAACCCTGGTTCTTGGCATCTAAAGAGCACAGTCTAGGTGCTGGGGTTGCTTAATCATACCAGGCTGGTCTTTGTCTCTTGGCCTTTCAGTGGACAGAGACAGGATATATGCTTCTTAACAAAAGGTAAACTGTGAGCTTTTACTGCTATTACCCATTTAAATTTGTGGTTACAAGATTTTAACTTAATTTCTTTGATTTTATATTTGAATTTCTTTACTTTTATGCTGCAAAATCCTGGTTTTTAATGATAGTAACATAATTACCTCTTTGCTTTAACTTTAATCATGTTTATAAAAGTGTGTGTATTGGAATAATAATATCGCTATTACTGTTTACATGATTAATCATGTGTCTGTGTGTCTGTGAGAAAATTAATACCACGATTATTAAAACAGTTTTGCCCTCATAATGTATCCCACTAAGGATATACCATCAAATTACTGTGTTTTAAAATCACTTAAAATAATTTCTGTCTGTTTGCTTAAGCCACCAATCAACACTCACTAGTTTGCTTTGTTTTATTTTGCTTTCATTTTAGGGGTTGCTTTTCTTTTTTAAAAGAATTTGTTTTATTTTTGTTTTATAACCATGTAAAAGTTAAATCAATAAATCAAGAAATATCCAGAGAGGGGTGGGATAGGGAGGGTGGGAGGGAGGGAGACGCAAGAGGGAAGAGATATGGGAACATACGTATATGTATAACTGATTCACTTTGTTATAAAGCAGAAACTAATACACAATTGTAAAGCAATTATACTCCAATAAAGATGTTTAAAAAAAAAAAAAAGACACAGACCTACTAGAGAATGGACTTGAGGATATAGGGAGGGGGAAGGGTAAAAAAAAAGAAATATCCAGAGAATTTTAGCTTTTATCTGTGCCCCTCCACCTATTTTCTCCTTTGCTTTATGGATAATCTTTTATTTTTAACATTTCTGGTTTATCCTTCCATTGTTTATTTATAATATAAGCGAATGTATATATACATTAGTATAATGCTCATTTCTTAGATAAAATGTAGATATTATATGTACTGTTCTATACCTTGCTTTTTTTTACTTAACGATATATTCTGGAAACTTCCACAGCACCATATTAATATTAAGATATTCCTTATTTTTTTCAACTGTCGCATTGTAGTCCATTGTGCAGACGTTCTATTGCTTGTTAAATCAGTTCTCTGCGGGTGGGCATTTGTGATGTTTCCAGTCTTCTGCTATTTCAAGTAGGGCTGCAAGTAATAGTCTTGTACATATGGGGGTTTCATTTGTTGTTGCTTTTGTTGGCTTTATTTGGTTTTAGTTTTTGTTGATATATCTTTAGGATCCATCTCTTGAAGAGGAAGTACTAATAGATCAAAAAGTAGATGCGTATGTAATTGTGCTCTGCGTTATTATTTTGTTTTCCTACCAGCAATGTATAAACATGCTTCTTTCCCCACAGCTACACAAACAGGCTATTTTTGTCAACGTGATAGGTTAATGAAAGTGATGACCTCACAGCAAAATGTCACATTGTGAAAGCTGACTCAGCAAACCATAGATCTTATCTAACACCGACCTCCACTAATAATTCACAATAAAATAAAGTGAGTAGAAGCAAAGACACAGCATGCTTCTCTGGAGGGACCCCAAACTATCAGATGCAGCTTCCAAAAGACTATTCTTCTCACCTCCATTGGAACCCCTGTCAGTGTCAAGAGTGAGATGAATAGCGACAGTGTGTGTGACACAAGTGAGCCCAGAGGAAGTCGTCTCTAGTTTGGGGCTTCTGGGTTTTTAGACTCAGTTATGCAGAGAGAGTCTGTGCGACAACTTCCACTTTCCAGCCTTCCTTGCTCCACACATTAATACATTCCAGGAGTTTGTTTATGACAGGCAATCTTGATTGACCAGCTGTATCCTGGTAAAGGTGTTAAAATGTTTAAAAAGAAGTTCATTTGTGGTAAATCCAAGAAGAGGGGGAGGGAACCCCAGGTCTGCTGTTTTCCTTCGCATTATCTTGGTGATATTATCCTGAGTCAAGGCTGAGCACCTTGTCTTCTGTTTAAGGTCTATTTGCATTTTCTTCTGTGAACCATCTGTTCATATTCATTGCTTATTTTTCTAGTAGTCTAGTTGAACTTTTTTTTTTTTAGAAGCTCTTTAGGTCTTAGGGGTATCAATCCTTTGGTATAAGTTGAAAATGTTTTCTCCCTGTTTTGTAATTTATATTTTTACTTTGCTTGGGGTGCAAAAGTTTGTTTTTAAGTCGTCAAATTAACCAGTCTTTTTCTTTATGGCACCTGGATTTTGAATTATAATAGGGAAAGCTTTCTGCAAACTCAAGTTACAGAGAGATTCATCAACTTTTTAAAAAAATATTTGTGTTGTTTCTTTCTTTTCTTTCTTTCTTTCTTTTTTTTTTTACATCTTTGACCATAATCATCATTATGTAGTGTGAGGATTATATTCAATTTTCTCTTTTTCCTTATAACAATCTAGTTATTTGAACTCCACTTATTAGAATGTCCATCTTTACCCAACTGAGTTGCAATTTTGAATTTATTGCAAACTAAATTTGCCTATACAGTTGGGTCTGTTTCTAGATGATTCTTCTGATTCATTGTTTTTTATGTCCATTCATGCACTGATATCACACCATTTTAATTTTAGAGGCTTTATATAGGTTATTACCTGGTTGGGCTAGCTATTCTCCACACCACTGTTATTCTTCTTTTTTAGGGTTTTCCTGACTTTTTTGGGGGGCTTTTTTGTTCTGCCAAGGAATCTTTATAATAAACTTGTCTTGCTCAGAAAAGTGCTTTTGTATTTTTACTGGGATAATGTTGAATTCATAAGTTAAGTTTGCAGAGAATTGACGTTTTTATTGTCATATCTTCCTGTGATGCTGTCTTTCCCTTTGTGCGTATTAATTTTTGTTTGCCTCAAGACTATTTTATAGTTTTCTTCATAGTCCTTGAACATTTTTTGTTACATTTATTCCTTGGTATTTTATTCATATGTTCATTTTTATTTCCCTTCTCTTCCATTATACTTTCTACAGTTTATGGTCTTATAACTATGTAAAGGCTATTGGTTTTAGTGTGTTGATTTTACACCTGCTACTTTATTAGGTTATCTTATTATCTGCAGTATTTTCCTGCAGATTTGTTTAGCTTTGTTTTTACAGATAAATATGTCATGTCAAAATAGGCATATCTTTACCCTTCCCTAATTTTTTGTCCCTCTAATTACTTTTTTTGGTTGTGCTGTGGTTGCTTAAATTGTAAGATGAAACAGAAATTGTATTCATCTCATAATTTTGTTCTATGTATTAAATGGTATAAAATATGTAAAATGATTAGAGCAGTGTCTGAATTTAATAAAACCACAATCAATATAATTGCTGTTGCACAATTAGTGTGTGCATATATATATATATATATATATATATCCATGTGTTTGATGAAACATTTCAGGGTTAAGCGATTTTTTCTAATAGCAAGCATTTGCACGTAGGCAATTTGGAATTATGTGAGTTACATTCACTGTCTGAAGAGATCAGCATTTGTAAAATTTTGATCATGTGTCACCATCATAATTTTTGCCATAATCTGTGTATCATACCACTTCTAGTTTTATTTCTTTACTATTTTTCTTTAAATGAAAAAAATTTCTCTTTTGTCCTTTAAATGTATATGTAAAGATATATATATATAAATAAATGCATATTCTACACATAATGTATCTTTATATCTCTCTATGTTACACATATTAAAATAAAGGCATTAGGTTTTTAAAAAGCTTAACCCCTGAATGCATTTCATATCCCACATTGTCGGAAACATTAATGAGTTTCTGCTTTAGACAGGAGCCCTCTTTTCACCATCTCGGGGAGCTGACAAGCTTATTTTTAAAGACTTTGAGTAGGTTTTATAATCGCTCTCAATTACAGCAAGAATATATACTCTAACAAGGTGGGATCTGTGGTCTGCTTCACTGATCCATACATGTTCCAGAATTCATTCATTCATTTATTCAGCTGTTCCGTCTCTTTCTTCATGTCCTGCTCTGGGGGTGAGATGGGACTTGTCATCGTGTATTTTACAGCTATGCTTTATATTAGGGGCCCAGCCGCTCTGCGGCATGTGGGAATAATTTCAAGAAAAAATAATTTCATAGAAAAAATGGCAGAATTGGGAACTTTGTGTCCCTTCTAGAAAACTCATTAAAAAATAGTCGCGTTTTTTGCCGCTACCTGTGTTTTTAAGAGCTTGTTCTCCAGGTGTTTGATTTTGAGACTAGGCCACATCCTTGTTCACATTTTCCCCTCATTTCTGGAAGCTTCCCTATAGATTATTTTTGAGTCATGAGGTTTCAGACGTTTGCAATGAGTAATGCTGATGCTATCACAATATAATTAGAAATATAGAAATGTGGGGTAAAATCCAGCTAGGGTATATTTGGCTTTCGTTAGATCTGCAACTTACATAACCAGCAATAACTCAGTCCCAGATGCTAAATGTTGCCTATAATTAGAAAGGCCCACTTTTATAATTGATGGTTAAAATGATTGTAACTGGTACTTAATGGGTTTCCTTTAGGTATTCTTATAATCAAGAACGTGTAGGCAGCCTGTTTATGCCTTTCAAAGATTCCCCCAAGTTGTTTTCTTTAAGAAAATAAGGTCACTTTATAAAGCATGATTCTCTTTTGTTCTACTTTGTTAAATGACATAGTTTGTAAGTGTTCAAAGTGCCATCTGCATTCTATAATTAGAGCGGTATATTTTTCTTCCAAACACTTGTCAAATTAAGGATCCCAAGGTCTCAAGCATAACTTTTCACAGCATGTGCATAATACTGGAAGCTTCTGTATATACCAGTTTAAGATGAGGAGAGGCCATTAGTAGGAAAAACAAGATTAGAAGAGAAAAAAAAAGAGCTAGACTTGGGGTAAAAACATGTGAGTTCAAGTCACATGGCTCAACCATTTACTAGCTTGGGGAGAGCTCTGAATTTCTCTGGCCTTCTGTGTTTCTCCTCTGAAAAATGGGAATAATCAGGAAGGTAAGAAAGCTGTCTTAAAGGGAGGAGGGTTCAGTTGGACAAATACTTTCCTGAGTCTCTATCACATGTCAGGTCCTTCCTAAGTGTATGTGAGACAAAAAGTAGGAGGAAGGCCTGCCTTTAGGGAGTTTGTAGTCTGTTCTGCGTGACAGGAAAACAGAGATAATTACGGTGTAATCTAGAGAGAGAGTGTCAAAATAAACGTGGGTGAGGGACCAAAAGATAAGCTGGTAATCGATTCTTCATTCGTTCATTCACCAAATATTGCTTGACTGCTTCTGATGTGCCAGGGATGGAAGATACTGGAGATTCACCACTGAACAAAGACAAGGCACGCCGTTTCATTTCGGGAGACGGGAATGAGGGCTACGACGAATAGGAACAAAGTAGGGATAGAGAATGGAGAATGAGATCGGGGTAGGAGATCCAACCCTCTTTCAGATGAGCTGGCTGGAGAGGACTCTGTAATAAGGCGATGCTGGAGCCACGACCTGTGGGAGGTGGAGGATGGACTGTGTGGCAGCCCAGAGGTGGGCGGGGGGGAGGGTGTCCCAGGACAGTAGCAAAGAATGAGAATATGGCACAGATCCTTTAGGACCTTTCCAGATTTTACTCTGTGTGTAATGGGGACCATGATGTGGTTTTAGGCAAAGTGCAACATGATCTGATTTATGTATTTTTAAAAGACCCCTTTGACTGCTGTGTGAGTGCGGGGATAAGAGGGGGAGAAGGGGAGAAAGGTGGACAGACAGCAGATACTCTGACTCCCAAAGGAGAGGGTGGTGTTTTTGTTTTTTTTTTACATCTTTATTGGAGTATAATTGCTTTACAATGGTGTGTTAGTTTCTGCTTTATAACAAAGTGAATCCGTTATACATATACATATGTCCCCATATCTCCTCCCTCTTGCGTCTCCCTCCCTCCCACCCTCCCTATCCCACCCCTCTAGGTGGTCACAAAGCACCGAGCTGATCACATCAGGGTGCAATGCAGTGGCTGGGGAGAGGCAACAGGGAGCTAGGAGACGGCTGAGGCATCCCTCACCCTGTGGGAACAGGGATGTGGAAGAGAGAGTAACTCCCCTGCACTGGTCTCCGGAAGCAAAGTGCTCTCCGAGGAGAGCGAGAGATCAGTGACACCAAGGAATAGAGAGCGTGGAAGATGCGTGGTTTGAGGAACTAGGGGAATCAGGTAACCGTGTAACTGGTTTCCCCCAAAGCACAAGGGTTTGGAAGGGAGGAAAGTACAATGAAATAGAAAAACACAGAACAGTGTGTGGGTGGATGAAAAGCAATTTCCAGGAGGATACCTGGCCAGAGGGGCTTCCATTTTTTAGTAGCAATAATATATAGCTTGGATGCCACGGCTAATAGATAGAAATTGGGAGTCATGTCTTCATATGACTCTAAGGAAGGAAATTGGCAAAGGCAACCTCTTGGTAAATGCTAATTAAAAAGTACTTATTTAAAAATTTTCTTACCATGCATAAATCCTGCAATGTGACAGTCTCACTTCTAGAAATATACTGCCTCAAAGAGTTAAGGATATGTGTGGATATTAACTGCAAATATATAGTTTAGCATTATTAATAATATTTAATTCTTGGAGTCAAAGTATCCAGAATATGCTGTTAGATATAGTATGTACTCACAATAGAATATTATATATTCACTTGCAAGGATGTTGCACAAGGATATTTAATAATATGGGAAATACTCATGGTACATTATTAAGTGATCAAAGCAAGTTAAAAACAATAGTTCTGTAGTATACCATTTCATAATAGGGTCTTCATTATCCAAGATTTCTTTATCTGAACCTTGTGGTTCAGGAGAAAAAAAAACTTATTGTGGTATAAAAGTATTGATTAATAAACTGCTTCAAAAAGTAGTCCTTGTGTAAATATCCCTCCCTGCTCAACACCAGTGTCCATCATAGGAGTGTCCTAGTCGGTACAAAGTTGATTTTTGGATGTTATAAATATCTGGAAATGACTGTGAGTCTGTTTCTGTTTCCTAAATAGATTTATCTGTGTCATATTTTAGATTCCACATAAAAGTGATATCATATGGTATTTGTGGAGGGGGGTGGGGAGGGATGGGCTGGGAGTTTGGGGTTAGCCGAAGCAAAATATTATATACAGGATGGATAAACAACAAGGACCTACTATACAGCACAGGGAACTATATTCAATATCCTGTGATAAACCATGATGGAAAAGAATATGAAAAAGAATATATATGTATAACTGAATCACTTTGCTGTACAGTAGAAATGAACACAACATTGTAAATCAACTTTACTTCAATAAAAATAAATACCTGAAAATGATCAGAAAAGGGATCAAATCTATTGGTTATTATAAAATAACCGATAAAAGAAGATTCTACTACTCACCAATGTCAGTCCCAGAGCAAGATTCTCCATACGTTGTGTCTTTCGTGATGTGTGTGGTTTTTGATGGACAGACTAGTAAGGGTTCCTCCCCAACATGGCTCACCTACAGGCTCTGCGTTGTTCCAGTATTGGGGACTTGCAAAGGAGTAGGGCCAGGTCTCTAGGTGAGGGCAGAACAAGGTGGATAGAAGGCCAGCGGTAGCCACCTTGCATTGTGATGAGGATTCAGATTTTCTGGGTCCTGCTGGACCTCCCAAACTCATCCTTCCAGAGAAGTGGTGTAATGTGAGAATTAAGAGTCAAACTCTGGAGTCACACTTCAAATTCTTACCAATCTGATGCCCTTGGGCTGTTAGCTGTTGTTTTCAGTCATCCATAAAATGGGGTTAAAAATATTTAGCTGTTTTATAGGAGGGATGTGAATTTTCAACAAGATGGGAAAGTGTCAGGTGCTTAGAACAGGACTGGGCACATAGTAGGCTCCAATTGTATATCAGCTGCCATCTCCACCCACCCCTGACCACCCCCCCACCCTCAGCAGCAACATCCTATCCACAGTGTTAAGTGATAATGCCGGCTTTCCAAAAGGACTCTTCTAAATGGTTTTTTTTCATTGATGTGTTTTTTAAAAATTACATTTAAGCTTATCAGGTGTATCATAATCTCTGATAATCTAGTAGCATCTACTGTATCATAATACCTTTACTATTCAACATTTAGCATTCAATGCCCATCATCACTAAATAGTAAAAATGATAATATTTTAATTTTACCTGCCACATTATTCTATTTTTCATCGTTTTAGGAAAAAAAATCCTGATTTTAGGTGTTTAATTTTTTAGAGAATTTGAGAGTAGACCCATCAGGATATATGGATTGAAGGTCATAAATTAGTCCGTATCAAAAATTTTATCTTCCATCTCTCAACCTTGTATGCCTGTCCTCCCAAATTAAGAGAAATTGATGCTTATATTACTTTATTAAGGCAGAAAAGGGATCATAATCACCCAATAACACTTTAACCTTTCTTTTTTACTAAGATAAACCATAATTTTGATGATGAAAACAACATGCCTGTGTAAAAGTCTATATTTCTGTCATCCCCTGAAGATAGGGCTTGCTATTTGACAAGTTCAGGCCGGTGAGATGTGAATGAAAGTTACTTGGTGGTGAAACGGAGCAGGACCCTGTGGTCCTCCCCGCACCCTCACCCCATGTCCTCAGCCCGTTTTTGTCTGTGGAAAAACTTTAGCCAAAGAATAAGTCTAATCAGAGAAATGAGAAAATCCAGAAACAAAGGAAAATAGTCCAAGGAGACCAAATAATAATAGTTTAGTCATTAAGCAGAGTCAAGGACCTTTAGTTCCTCCTTAGGGGATACAGATCATATTCTGAGCCATGTCCTGTGAGCTGTCTTATAGATGCTGAAACCCACACCAGATGGAAGCAGTTAACTACACGATGACCAGCCTGTAGCCATGACATAAGCTGCCACAGTTCTGAGAATTGGCCTCAAAGAAATGGGAACAAACTGACCCTGGAACTGAAGACTAAAGGTACTTGAAACAATCAAGGTGACGCTGAACAGACCACCTCATGACCAATTTCAAGACGACTGTCAGAGCTGACTGTATCGTTTCTGCATGTAGCCCCCTTCCTCTGTCCATAAAAGCTCTTGCCCACTGGTTGTAGGAGGTGGGGAGTCAGCCTTTGGACAGGTGTCTGCCCTCCCCACCAGTTGCCGGCATCCAAAGGAAAGCAAACTTTCCTTTCCACCAACCTTGCCTCTTTAATGGCTTTTGAGGGGTGAGCAGCCAGACCCCACTTTTGCTTACAGTGGGACTTCCCAGGAAGCACCTAAAGAGCTCAACTCATAAGTACTTTTTTGCCCTTCCTCCTTTTTCCTGGCTGGAATGTAGACTTAGTGGCTGGAAGAGCAGCAGCCATATTGCTATCATGAGGCAAACGTAAGAATGAAGCCACACACTAGGAACAGCAAAACCAAAAATAGAGGGAAACTAAGACCTTAGAGTCATCATAAAATCCCTAGACTGTGATAGGTTATACTAACATATTTCCTTTTTATAACAGAAGTCTTTTCCTTATTCTTATAACCAACAAATAAATACATTTGTGTTCAACACATACTACCTGCCAAGCACTGTGATAAACATCATGAGAAATGCAGATTTTCAGATTGCTTGTAAACTGGTAAGATGTTTACAATCCAGTGTGTAGTTTCATTATTTTACTGTGTCAGCAGCCAAAGCCTGAATGTTGCCGAGAAGTTGTAAAGGACCTATAGCCAGATTTCCCCTAGGATGTTATGGCTATGTATTACTTGCACTTAATATTTGATAAGAATCCAGCCTAAAAGACGCTTCTGCAGGACATCATAGTTCTTAAAAGTCCTTCCTCCACCCCCAAAATACTATTTTCAAATGATAAGGAAAATACACTTTAGATGATTATCCCCCAGCTAGTCATTTCCTGTGGAATACATTACTATAGATAGGAAATGTGATTTTGAAGCATAAATGTCTTAGAAAAGCTCATATTCTCAAAAAAAGTCATTTATCCAAAAGTCAACAATGTAAAATGTGTTTTTCTACGTGTTTTGTGGGCATTTCTCAGCCTACCATGATGCCCTTCAATCCCTATGATGTTTTAGCTTCCACAAGGAGCCTGAGTCCTGGTGGGCATAGTTGTCAAGGGAATGTTTGGAATTAAAAACAGCCCATCTCCAGGAAGTTCTCTGCAAAATTCACAAAGGTTACCTTTAAGAAAGAATCCCCTCCATACTGTATTTGCAAAAAAAGTTAAGATATAATATTGTTTACAAACTGCTGAATTTCCACAAATAAACATGGGTTTGAGAAAGGCTTGAGGCTTGTTATTTTTTTGGTGCACAGTCCTGCCTTGAGATATTAAATAACTATAGAGTTTTGCTTCTTTAATATCCTGATGATAAAGCATAACACTTATTCATTCACTCAACAAAATAGCTAGATTCCATGCACTCTTCTTGTTGCAAAAGTTATAGCAATTAACAAGATAGAACACACATCCTAATGAAGAGAGAAAAAACCATTAAATTCCTAAGTAAATAAAGAATGGTAATTGCAGGATGTTCTATGAAAACAAAAAAATAAAGGAAGAGAGTAATTGGTAGAGACAAATCTTGATAGAATGATAAGAGAGAGTCTTTCCGAAGGAGTGCATTTTATTTATTTATTTTTGGCTGTGTTGGGTCTTCGTTTCTGTGCGAGGGCTTTTCTCTAGTTGCGGCGAGCGGGGACCACTCTTCATTGCGGTGCGCGGGACTCTCATTGTCGCAGCCTCTCTTGTTGGGAGCACAGGCTCCAGACGTGCAGGCTCAGTAGTTGTGGCTCACGGGCCCAGTTGCTCCGCGGCATGCGGGATCTTCCCAGACCAGGGCTCGAACCTGTGTCCCCTGCATTGGCAGGCAGATTCTCAACCACTGCGCCACCGGGGAAGCCCAGGAGTGCATTTTATGATCGAATGATGGGCACTAGTGAGCTATGTAAAGATACACTGAGAAAGCGTTGCTTGGAGCATTAATAACAGGTAAAAATGCCCAGACATTGGAATGAACTTGACTTGTTCAAGGAGCACAGTGAAAAATGGAGAAATTGATGAATTGGGCTAGAAAGGTACACAGAGATGGAAAGATGTAGGGTCTTATCAGCCACAAGTAGGATTTGGTGTGTGAGTCTATTCTACTGAAGAGGCTGGGGGCAGGAATTTCTAAAATGATTTCTGATTTTGAAAATGCTATTCTGGCTGCTATGTAGAAGATGAATTGAAACGGGGCAAGAGTATAAGCAGGGAAACTGGTTAAGGGACAGTTGCTGTTACATAGGAAAGAGATTGTGGTGGTTTGGTCTCGGGGGGAAGCCGTGAAGATTGTTTGCTTACAGTGTGTTAGACATTGCATTCATGCTTCAAGAATATTATAACTAACAACATTTTGAAAAGGTACTATTACTATTCTTACTTTTTAGGTGAGAAAATTGGAGCTCAGAGAGGTTAAAAAAATTGCACATGTTAATATAATTGGTAAATGGCAGACTCTACAATGAGTTGGTCAAATTTCAAACACTATGCTCTTGAGTGCTGTAATATCAGGACTTCAAGGAAGTAGTTGCTGTAGATTTTCATGGGAGGGATGATGGGAGTGAAGGCCATAGTCTGAGGATGTGGGAGAATCTGACTGTCACCAAGAGGAACATTTTGCTCCACAGCTCTGTTAACAACTGTGAAGGGTCTGAGGTTTTATCCTGCTTCATACATGCATACAGTTTCATACATGCTGACAGGAGACATGAGGTTCTTGGGTCAGAGACAAAGGACTTTATTATGCACAGCAAATAGCATGAGCTTCATGTTTGGCTTGGTTCCCATTGCCCTCCATGTCCCACAGGAGGTGAGGAAAGGGAGAGTTGCCAGTGCAGAGGGGGCCCAAGTGGGTTTGCATTACAACTGAGGAGCCCTGAGCTTGGGGAATCCACTGCTGTTACAGTAAACTGTAAGCAAGCCTGCTCATTGTCTGGAGGAGATGTTACCTCGTCCTTTAAAGTTGCTTGCTGTAAACAGAGCCCTGAAAAGTGACCTGGATAAACAGTAGTCAGGGCCTTGCCTTCTTGGCACACCCAGCAAGAATATGCAGGAAGGCTTCAGGGCCCGTGACAGCTGCCTGTCCATCCGTCCACCGCCCCAGCCAGGCCTACCCTCCACTTACCCCAATGCAAACAGCAGCCACCTTTGTAAGAGCCACTTCCTCAGGACTGATGCAAGAATCTGTCCCGGCTTAACCCTCATACTGTTTTAGAAAAGTCAGGGAAATGCATAAGAGATCAGAGTATTGGTGTAAGAGTTTTGAATGCTTTTGGCTGCAAGTAAGTGAATATGCACTTTTCAGGATCTTTAAGGAGGTTTTCGTTTTCTCACATAAAGTTCTGGCAAAAGGTGATTTGCTAGTGATGATTCAGTGGCTCAGCAATATCAGGGCCCCAGATCAGTAACCCTGCAATTCTGTAAACTTTCCACTTAGTTATAAAATAGACCTGACTCATCTGAGCATGAGGTCTTTACCCAATTATTTCCAAAGCAAGGAGGAGGCGTGCAGGGTATTTCTTTTCCAATGCCATACTCTTGGCAGGGGTGAAAACTCACTGTTTCAGGGGCCCCCAGAAGATTTCTGCTTAGCTCTCATTGGCCATACCCAGCTTACATGACCATCTGGGTCACATGACCACCCCTACATTGGGGTCTGCTCCTTTCTTTCCCGACGGACCTCTGCCAGACATTTGAATGAAATTGAGGTTCTGTGACAGAGGAAAAAAGGAGTTTTTAGTCTTTGGGTTGGCACAGTTGTACCCCAGTTAGTTTCTGGCATTTAGACAGGGGCTCCTAGCAGGAAGGATGAACTGGAAATCCCATAATCACTAAAGTAAGTCGTGGCTTTGTAGGTGGTTTCCCAGGGGTAAAAATGAGGAGGGATTCTGTCGTTTACGCCAGCCTGGTTTGGCGATAGGTACAGAGCCTGCCAATTAATTTGGCAAAGAAACTCTCCTTCAGTGAACTTTAAATAAAGAGCACAAAAGGGGACAAATGGGAATTATTTTGTAATCTGACTCAAGCCTTGCGTGATCCTGAGTCACTAAATAGAGCGAGGAGAAGGTCTTCTTGGCATGTGCTATCAATGGCCACAAGCAGAAGGGAGTGGAGAGAAAGCTGTTTGTACTCCTGGAACCTGTCACAAAAATCCCAAACAAGCCAAATGAATGCTGCATTTCTCAGTGGGTAACACGGCCCAGGATTCAGCACAGTCTGTTTGCTCGCAGGTTTAGTCAGTGTTATTTTCCTCTACTTTAATAATATTTACCATATTGACAGTAATTTGCAGGTTTTTAAGTTCTGCATATGTTCCCACGGAAATAATCCTCTTTTTTTGCTTCCCTGAGACCTTGTTCAGGAAACACCTGAGCCAAGCAAAAATAATAAATAAATAAAAATGTTAAAATTGTGCATTAATCAGAAAACGTCTTTGGGAATTTCTCCAGGCCTTTGCACATAATGTACTGCACCCACCGAAATGGCAGTGGCAACATTAGGAGATTTATTGCTATGATTTGGAGTCATAATCATGAGATATTTTTCATTGAGAATTATTTTACACTATTAGGTCTGTAATGTAATTTTAAAGGCTTAAAAAATAACTTCTTGGTGTTTTTTTTTTTTTTTTTACTAGAAGACAGCACATTTATCACACAAAGAGTTTATTATTGTTATTTATTAGAGGTCCTAAGTGTACTGCAACTGTGTTTTTATATGGACAGCTCTGTGTGTGTGTGTGTGTGTGTGCTTGTGTGTGTGTGTGTGTTTGTTGGTATATAGGAAATCTTAAAGTGACATCAGGGAGAAATCGTATAAACAACTGATTCAAATATTGGCCCAAATAATAATACATTTTCAACCAGATAATTATCATTGTAGATCTGGGGAGCCTGGTGGTTCTGAAGTCAGACTCTGGGGTTCCAATTCTCACCCTGGCATTTGACCTTGGGAAAGTTATTTAATTTCTCTGAGCCTCAGTTTCTTCATCTATCAGTTGAGTTAACAATAGCAAATAAGAGTATTAAATTATGGCAATAATAATAGTAATGATAATGATGGTGATGATACTAGCTAATAGGTATTGAGTGAGAGGGACTATTCTAAGCACCTCTCATGTATTCACCCATTTGCTATTATTAACGTTAATAATTATAGAGGCTTGTGAGGATAAGATGCAATGTTATGTGCCTAACACACTATGTCATATGTTGTAAATATTTTAAAACGTGCATTAGCCAAAATAATATTGTGAATGAATGAACTGGTCAAGTAAGTCAAAATGGAACAGACCAATTAGGTATCTAGACGCAGACAAAGAGCTCCAGCCTGTGTTAGTTACTTAATTTTAGAGGCAATGCCAAGGTGTTCTGGGCAAAGGATTTTCAAAGTATATCCTACCCTGCCAGAATTCACAAAACACACATAACAGCAAAGGATCCCTTGTCTAGATTCTTTTGAACCAGAGCCTGAAAGATTTCCACATGTTTGCATGTAGATCTGATTGTTTCTGGCTTGAACCTCAAAAGTTTAAATATCTGCACAGCAGACTTTTTCAAGAACGTTTTGGGGGGACAGTTATACCACCTGCTGTGATTCCAGATCGGCTTATCGTCACCCAGTTAGTGTTTTCCTCTTTCTGGGTCTGGCACACAGCAGCACTGAGCAACTTCCAAGGACACCCAGCACTCACTACAGGAAGGGTTCCGATGGGCTTTCCAGCCCCCTGCTTTCAGCAGATTTGTTAAGTCCTCCCCTGTTGACTTTGTAATAATGAACACAGAAACCTGGCTATCACCATTCATTCGTTCGTTCATTCATTCGTTCATTCGTTCATTCCATTCTCCAAAGAGCACACAGAGACACCTATCAGAGACTGAATCCAATCACAAACATTCTGAAATGTTTAAAAATCCTCAGCAGTTTCTCATGCATCTGAAAGAAAAGCTTGTCCTCTTACCTTAGCCCATGAGACCCGGCCTGATCCGCACCTTGCCTGGCTCTGTCTCATTTTGTGTCACCGTCCCTGTCTCTCGGCTTCAGCCCTCCTGTCTTACTGCCTTTCATTGAAGGAGCTAAACTGAGACAGCTTCAAGGACTTTACTCTGCCCAGCATGCTCTTCTCTACCTTTTCCATGACTGGCTCAGTTCAAATACTTCCATCCCACCGAGGCTTTTCTTATCAACTCGACTTAAAGTAATTCTTCCTTCTCCAGTGCCTGGAACAAGGCCAAACACGTAGTAGGTGCTAGTACTTAATTAATTTAAATCACATGAAGGATGCTTCTATGATGTGCAGATTGCTCTCTTTTAAAGAAAATATTTAGGTGTATACGTAAACTGAAGGAGAACTCGTGGGATTTTAGGTTTTCTTGGAAGGAAGCATGACTAACATTTAGAATGGTGCATTCCAGTTGAAATGGCTGCAGGAGCTGGGCAGGTAAACAGTGTGAAGTCAACCTAATTTTAAAGAAAAGAGAAAGGGTGAGAGCTGTGCCCCAACTCGAGAGTTATGCCTCACCTAAGATCATTCAAATTCAATAAAAAAAGTAAAAACAAATAAAAACGGTAGCCTTGGCCACTGCTTCAGCTGGCCAGCTTCTGATCCTGATGCCGCGCGTGCTCTGCTAAATGCTTTCCTGCACACGCTACGTATATTCTTTCATTGACTGTCACTATACCCTGTGAAGGAGGTCCTGTGATTGACATCATTTATACAGTCGGCCCTCAGTATCTGCGGGTTCTGCAGCTGCAGATCCAACCAATGGGACTGAAAATATTCAGAAGAAAAAAAAAAAAAACGGAAAGCTCCAAAGAGCAAAACTTGAATTTGCCGTGAACCGAAAACTATTTGTGTAACGTTTACACTGTATTAGGTATTACAAGGAATCCAGAGATGATGTAAAGTATACCTAGTATATACAAATGCTATGCCATTTATATACAGGACTTGAGCATCCCTTGATTTTGGTATCCACGGGGGTCCTGGAACCAATCCCCTGAAGATTCTGAAGGACTACTAGAAATGCGGTGCTTGGGGTTTACAGAGCAGGGCAGACTTTTTCTGTAAAACGCCTGATAGTAAATATTTTAAGGCTTGGTGAGCTGTACAGTCTCTGTTGTAACTACTCAGCTCTGTTGTTGGAGCTCACTGGCAGCCACAGCCGTTAAATATACACATGGGTGTGGCAGCGTTCCAATAAGAACTTGTTTAGGAAAGCAAGCAGCGGGCTGGATTTAGCTGGCTGTAGTTTGCCAACCTCTCTTACAGAGGGTAGGTAATTTGCTTGTATTTAAATAGCTAAGTGGCAGCTAGATTTTGAACTCAGTTGTCCTGATTCCCGAATGCTCAATTTTGAATACTACGTTTACTGCCTCTGCTTCCTGTTGGTCTATCCAATAGGTCAGGGCCACCACAGTTTAGAATAACTATAATGCACATTTATTGACTGCTTACTGTACACCAGGCACTGCCTAAGGGATCTGTGTGTATATTCAGTGATTTAATCCTTATGATGTTGATGGAAGAAGCCACGTTCAAGATCTGAAATAAAAAGCTTAATTTCTTGCTTGCTAAGAAGGCAGACCTATCCAAACTGTTCTGGTTGAGTCTTTCTTTGAATAAGCAGCGAAAAAGTGGACCTCTTTGCGGTTTGGGGAAGTGTGGACCTCAAGGATTGGTGGGCTTTCAGAGGCAGAGCTGAGGATGCCTTACCGCTGGTTCTCCAGGTCTGGTTAGTTGCCTGAGGCTGCTGAGGGTGCCCTGTGGAAGGGTGGCGCTGGGTGAGTTGTCGTGGATGGATTGGGACGGACTAGGTATAGACTAAGGTCAAAGTACCGTCAGCATTTGTGTCCCTTGAGTTTGCATAGTAAGAACATTTTACACTCACAACAATGCTATGAGGAGATACTCTTTTCATCCCAAACTTGAACTTGATGTTTGAGGAGATGGAGGCAGATTACGTGCCTTGCCCAGCATCTTAAGGCTGGTAAATGGTAGAGCCAGGATTTTAAAACTGAAAGTTTGGACCCATACTGGTACTCTTAACAATGACCCCCTTCGGGGGCTTCCCTGGTGGTGCAGTGGTTAAGAATCCACCTGCCAATGCAGAGGACACGGGTTCGAGCCCTGGGCCAGGAAGATCCCATGTGCCGCAGAGCAACTAAGCCCGTGTGCCACAACTACTGAGCCTGTGAACCACAACTACTGAAGCCCACGAGCCACAACTGCTGAGCCCACGTGCCACAACTACTGAAGCCCGCACGCCTAGAGCCCGTGCTCCGCAACAAGAGAAGCCTCCTCAGTGAGAAGCCCACGTACCGCAATGAAGAGTAGCTCCCGCTCGCTGCAACTAGAGAAAGCCCACGCGCAGCAACGAAGACCCAACGCAGCCAAAAAAAAAATGACACCCTTCTGCCTCTCATGTCACGTGTTTGCTTTCAGTGAGACTCACAAGTTGATCACTTACAGGCACTTAAATTAATTCCTGGTTTGAATCTATATACATTTTATTCATTTTGTCTCATCCTTTATTCTCATCCCTTTTTCCTCTTTTAGGTAACAAATGGCTGCTTAAAAAAACGAGCAACCACAAGACCAAATTCCTTGTGTGCAATGCAGTGCCATTTAAGGTAATTGCTTCTAACATTTTAGCTTCTAACCCAAGAGTCAGGCTTGCTTTGGCTGGAAGGTTAATAGGCAGAAATCTTGACTTCACAGTACATCAGGACAGATAAATGACTACATGAATGATAATGCAGAATTATAGGCTAGTTTAACCCCACTGGGTTTGTTCTTGACTCTTAGACCAACCTTGCAAAAGGTTAAATGGAAAATTAAGGGAAAGACAAGTTTATCTCTCTGCAAATTCATGTTTCACCTTCTACAGCTTGCAGGACTCAATAGTCATGGACAACATTTATGGCACAACCGGGAGAATTACAACTACAGAGTTACAGTTGTTTGCTATTTGACCATAGACTGACTCAGGGGACAGAAGACTTGGACTTAGTCCTATTTTCATCTAAATTAGATGCAAAATCCTGGGAAATGGGTTGAGTCTCTCCACGTGTATTTGTTTCCTAGGGCTGCTGTGGCACAGTACCACAAACCGCGTGGCTTAACATAACAGAAGTACATTGTCTCATAGTTCTGGAGACCGGAAGTCTGAAATCGAGCTACTGAAGACACTAGGGGTGAATCTCCCTTTGCTTCTTTTAGCTCCTAGTGTTTGCCAGTGATCTTCACCGTTGCTGGGCTTATAGATGCATCCCTCTCATCTCTGCCTCTGTTGCCACTTAGCTTTGCCCCTTGTGTCTCTGTCTCTGAGTGTCTTCTCCTTTTCTTACAAAGCCACCGGTCCTATTGGGTTAAGAGCCCACCCTATGTTATTTGGACTCATCTTCACTAATTATGTCTCAGGGACCTGATTTCCAAATAAGGTCATGTTCTGAGGTACTGGGGGTTAGAACTTCGACATTATCTTTTGAGAGGACACAGCTCAACCCATAACACCAGGTTTCCATGTTCTCATCTGTTTTATGATGTTAAGATTACCTTCTCCAAAGGAGTGCTAAAGGGAGGGTAAAGAAATCCAAGTCCTTTGAGGAAAAAGTACTTTGTAATTATTAAACATATCACTGCCAGGTTTATCTGAAAGATGAGGACATATTCATGGGACTGACTGTATGAAATCTAGAATTTTTTTATTACACACTCAACCAAGTTCCTTTTTACAGGAGCTAATGAGCTCCCCATGGTGTATTTTTACCAGAATAATACATAACTCCAAAATAAGTGAGATATACACAAAAGGATGATAATTTCTGACCTAGATATGATCTGCAGCAAGTTTCAGAAATTGCTTTCTTTATTTATAAACTGGACATTTCTTAAGAGAAAACCAGTTTCTCCCCAGAGATACAAAGAAGTGTTTCTTCTGTTTGTTCTGGAAGAAAAAGAAGTTTTCACCAACACAGACCATCCATATTTGGCTTTTTTCACTGAACTTGTAGAAAAGAATGTCAATTCAGACAATAGAGGATGCCGGAAGTACTTTTGGGCTTCTCAAGAAGTGAAGTTCACATGAAATGGGAACAAAAGCTCCCATAATCCTTTTTGGGTTGCGTTGTTCATTCACTCATTTATTCAACAAATGTAGAGCCCACTAGATTCAGGCAGAGACACTGGAGGTGCAAAGATGTATCAGATGTGGTCCCTGAACTCAGAGAACCCACAGGTGAGTGGAGAAAATGTAAAGAAATAGCCCAAATATGATAAGTTTCACTGAAGAGGGATTTCTGAAATGCTGTGGATACAACTGATACCATTGAAGGAAGTCAGGGAAGGTTTTTCTGGAGGCAGAAACAACAAAAGCAGGGAATGTGATTGTGCAAAGGGTGTGGGGTATAGAGTCCATATTCTCTGTGTGGCTGGAGTGTAGGATGTGAGGTGTGTGTGGAGGGTGGGATGAGGGAGGTGAGGTCTTAGAGGCAGGCTGGGGCCATAGTGTACGTATTTGCTTTATGTGTCAACCGAAGAATTTAAACTCTACCATCATAGAGTATTAATTTTTTCATTTCCTTAATACTATTTTTTCTTTATTTAAATTCATCTCAGCATGTTATATAAAACTTAAAGTGTAAAAAAGTATAAATGTGAAAATTAAAATCACCCTTAATCCCAACATCCAGAGATAAAGCCTTTTGTGTTTTACGTGTATCTTTCAGTCTTTTAAAAATAATTAAATAAATTCATTATAACGTATTTATTTTAACTTTATTATAATGTTAAGATAGATACGATTTTTGTCTCTCTGTCTTTCTCTTTTTTCACTTAACATTATATTGTAGACTTTGTCCTGAAAGAATTTTTTTCTAGTTAGTATTATGATATACCTACATTTTTTTTTTTTTTTTTTTTTTTTTTTTTTGCGGTACGCAGGCCTCTCACTGTTGTGGCCTCTCCCGTTGCAGAGCACGGGCTCCGGACGCACAGGCTTAGCGGCCATGGCTCACGGGCCCAGCCGCTCTGCGGCATGTGGGATCTTCCCGGACCGGGGCACGAACCCGTGTCCCCTGCATCGGCAGGTGGACTCTCAACCACTGCGCCACCAGGGAAGCCCTGGTTCATTTTTTATGAAGGGGACTTTTTATACATTTATAAAAAATTATTAAAATTTTCATTTTTTATAAAGGGGAAGTGACAAATGAAACAAAATCTTGAAAAAGAAAATACAGATGCAGAAAAATGGCAGGTTTTAAGCAGCGCATTTATTTTCTAAAAATAATCATTCCTCTTTATTTAAACTGACAGTCTGAGCATGCTAAATATGTGATACTTTAAGCCTAAGACTTCCATAAACTGCATCATTACAAGACACATAAGCTTTGGTGACAACATTGCAACAGAGTCTCAAATAATCCGTCTGGAGAACAACTCTTAGTTCAAAATAACATCATAGTACACGTGATTTTTTAAATGTATCCTTGGAATTTAAGATAATAATACCATTAGAAGGGATCAAAATAGGCTCAGTGGGCATGAAATAAAAAAACTGCACAGGAATGTGGACTTACACAATGTCTCTTGGGCTGTGTCTAACTCTAAAATAGTTTAATGCTTTAATGTGAAAAATCAGTAGTTTGTTGCATTTCAGCAATATTCAGTAACATCCACAAATCCCACTAAACCAGAGAGTTCACAAATACTTAAGATAATCAGAATGATTTTTTAAAAATTGTGCTTTGACTTAAGTTGGAGGTTGTCAACTATATGTTTTAATGCACCATGTCAAAACAAACTAATAACATTCATCTATGATGACACTTTATATCTTTAAGTCTAAAGAAACATAGCTTAAGATCTAGAGGGAAAAATCAAGTAATCTATACAGAGACAAAAATCAGGCTAAATTCGACTTTCTTTTCTGGGAGAGAGGGAATTAGATAGACCTGACCATTATTGAAAGACAATTTTTGGGAAGAGATAAAATCATGACTTACATACAGATATCAACATGAACATGTGTATTTAAGATTTTATTTTACTCATATGGGGGGCCCAGGCTGGTGTTATAACTTGTTCAAAGAGAAAGACAACACACAGCACAAACAGCACAAATTTATCTGGAGTAAAGGAATGTTGAGATGAATTGCAAGCAAAGACAAAAACCAGGGTGGGAGTGAAGACAGTTTGAACCTCTACCAGATAAGACATACTTTGCATATCTATCAGTTATCCACAATTTACAGAGTTGTAACATAGCTCAAAGTCAAGGAACAGAACTAGATTCTGATAACTCAGAGGGTGTGCTATAGACATGAGTTGTCTTCCACTGAAGCACTTTCTTTTTTTTTAATGTCGTAATGCCAATCTACCTCTCATTGCCCTGTTGTCTTCTGTTTCCCATTATGCCAGTCTTCTACAATATTAAAACCCAGAATTAAATAAAATGATGTCTACAGGTTTAGGAGTAAAAAAAGGTTTTAAGAAAGCAAAAATCTAAGCCAAACCATCGCTATTACTGTTAAAGGGCAATGATGGACACTTTCCCACTGCAATCTGAGTTCCATTAAGCCGGGAACTTCAGCTGTTTGGCCCACTAGTAGTGATAAATCCTGGTTTTTGAGGTCTGGAGCTTTTATAATGATTACAGCCTTCTTGAAAAAGAAAAATGTATATAAAATTATGAAAAAAGAATTAGGCACAGGGCTGATACTTAATTAGAATGAGAAAATAAATCATGAAATAAATAATAAATCATTAAAAATCATAAATCACAAATGATTTTAAAGCCTATTTAAAAAAATCCCACACGTGTTACAAAGTCGAGAAAAATAGTATTTTTTTTTTTTAAAAATTAATATATTTATTTATTTATTTTTGGCTGTGTTGGGTCTTCATTGCTGTGCGCTGGCTTTTTCTAGTTGTGGCGAGCGGGGGCTACTCTTCGTTGCGGTGCGTGGGCTTCTCATTGCAGTGGCTTGTTGTGGAGCACAGGCTCTAGGCGCACAGGCTTCAGTAGTTGTGGCATATAGGCTCAGTAGTTGTGGCTTGCGGGCTCTGGAGCGCAGGCTCAGTAGTTGTGGCGCACGGGCTTAGTTGCTCCGCGGCATGTGGGATCTTCCCAGACCAGGGATCGAACCCATGTCCCCTGCATTGGCAGGCGGATTCTTAACCACTGTGCCACCAGGGAAGCCCTATTTTTTTTTTTTTTAATTAACTGAGTCACACCTCTATAGTACTCTTTTCCCTGCATTTTTTGTGCGCATATCTTTTGATATCACTGATACCATTCTTTCTTTCATGTGACAGTGATTTCACAATATTATTTCCTAGAGGGAGAATTGAAGGATAATTCAATCGTTCTTCCGCTATGGTTGATTGTTTCTGTTTTGTGAGCAGTTTTGTGTGCTCTTTTGTCTGGATTCATAAGATGTCACCAGGACTAGTTGTGTCAAAGGAGCTGAGATGTGATTTAATATGCTGCTACTCAATTTGTCCAATGTGAAATCAAGAATTCTGAAGTTCTCATAATTCCCATCCAAAGAGGAATGAAAATGTATGGTGCATTTATTGTTATGTATGCTATATTATCAAGTAGCTTCTCAATGATAGAGACCTTTGCTGTCAGAATTTTCCATAGACTGTCATCTGACTCTGGATATTACAGGCCTTGCTTCTCCTCCATGACCCACATACTTGTGAGGTCAGGGGCATGGTTCCACTGTGATCCTTCTGTCCTTGTATCTTTGTGTCATGACGCCAGGACAGTCAACCCTGTAGGCACTGAGAATTTTCCAGGAAGCAGTTCACCAGACCAGTTAGCAAAAACTTAATTGAACACATCAATGACTGTGAATCACATACATATATCCCACTAAAACCAAGATCAGTGTATCCTAAATTCATCTTTCCCTTAGCTAGATACAAAAAATGTTCACCACCACTCTAATACCACTGATAAAAGGGAAGTGTAACAGGCAGGGATTTGGTGGGAAAGGAAGCAGCAGTCTATAACTTAGTTATGCTTAGACATCTTACTCTTACAAAATTTACAGAAACTCAAAAATATGTGTCTGTGTGAACATATTACCCTTCCTCATTTCTCAGTGTATCACCAGTATTTTGCCCATCACATAGATTATAATAAGCATTTAATAGATCTATGTTTAATGATTAAATAAATGCTTGATGAGCAACATGAAAGGAAGGATATATTTATGTAAGAATTCTTTGGTGCCCCCAAGGGATGCTTGTACATATAGAAAAATACTACTCAGAAGTATTTTATTTTTTAAAAAAATAACTATTCAATTTATTAAAGTTACAGCTGTGAAAAGAAAACTAAGTCTTTCTTAGGCTTTAAGCATAGCTCACAAATCTATTATTTTAAAGTCCAGCAGATATTATTAGCAATCACTTTTAAGGGATCTTTGGCAAATATTTGGTTCCCTTTCCAAGCTTGAAGATCTCAAATATTTTAAGCAGCTTTTAGAAATTCAATATATTTGCTTCCTCTAAGTACCCCCAAGAGACTGAATTAATAAAAACAACCTTGTAGAATATTTATCGAGTCTTTTTCATTTATTAATGTTTAAACTTACGAAAATTTAAAGTTTTTATTAAAATTTTTCAAAGGCATATTTATAGTATGTACAAATTTAGTATTTACAGAAAAAATGTTAATACTATGATTTTGTTACTCTCAAATTTTTTATACTTAATTATAAAGTTTAAGTATTGTGTTCAAATTTAAGGAATATAGTTATACTTTTAATTAACTGGATTTATTCATGACCAGAGACTGCCTGGATTTTTAGTGACTACCCTGCTGGGACTCATTGAGATCTATTTTATAGTCTCCTTGTTATGTGTCCATAACTCCAAGGTGTGATCAATTTGCCTATTTCCTCAAATTCAAGTTATACATATTTTCTAATTCACCTGTCTGTTTACAGATTCCGTAACTTTTACCCAAATCACTGATTTGATTTGACTTTGGCTTCTTTTTCCCCCATCTTGAAGTACATTACGTTGATCCTTGCTAACTTGGACTTACAAATTTGGTGGCATTTTAGAGACGTATAAATATAATTTCTACCCCAGGATAAAGACTTGTCAGTTCAGTGAGCTCATTTTTAAAATATATATTCTCAAACTCATATAACTGAGGAGACATTAAGAATGATATCCAGTAGAATTTTGTATACCTCACGTGGCCTTTGTCTGATTTGCATTTAAACTCATGAGGTCATTCTGATGGCAGGAAAATGTAGGCCCTCTTCCTAAAAATAAAATCAAAGACACCCTCCTGCTATTCAAAAGAATGGATCAAAGAATTTCAGAGAAGGAAAATGACAGTTTTTTAAAGAATTTCAGAGAAGGAAGATGACAGTTTTTTAAAAACTGTCAGTAATCAAGAGAGATGCAATTTAATAATAGGGTTTAAATGTGGTAGTAATATTAAATTTCAAAAATAATTTTTGAATGAGAAGGTGCAGAAAAAAATGAATACTAGATCTATGGATTGAAAATCTTACATTATATAGATACTATATAGTAGATGCTAGAAGAGGTAGAATGGAGCTGATATAAAACGAAATGTGCTAAAATTTCCATCATGTATGTTTATGTATTTATAAAATCGAATACAAATGTCAAAAATAATTATTGAAAGAGCATGTATAATGTAGAATCGTCAGCTTTGTCATTATAATTCCGTATTATATCATATGAACAAAAGCTAGGAAAAGGGGTCAGGTCTAGGTGAAATAAAAACTGTGCATTTTCATCTTCTACAAAAAGTTAGACTTCAAAAATTTTTGACATAGACATGAAAAATACATGCATAAAATTATAAAGTTAACTGCTGAGGGAATAAAAATAAGATGGTGTTGACAGCTGACTCCCCAAAGAAATCATCAAAATAACCTACAGATCAAGCAAAGCCAAGTTTGTTGTTTACTGCAGTGCTGGAGGGCAGAGTCTTAGTAGCATGTCTAAAGGGAAAAGCCCAAAGTGGGAGATCTGTGAGGTTTTTGTGATCTGATTTCAGGTAGATCTTTCGATGCAGGGACTTGACTGGGAGTTGGCAAAGTTTGTGGTATAATAGTTGAGGATTGATGGATGCAGAGAGGTGAGATTTTTGAAGTGAGTCTTCAATGAAGAAACAATAATTTGATGAATCCACTTGGGCAAGCCGTTGTTTAATAGGAAGAAAGGACTTTTGTTCCTTATACTGAAGAGAACAGGGTGAATAGTCTATTGTTCAGATAAGTGGATTTTCAGCAAGTTCCTGAAAGAAGCAATAAAGTTATTGCAACTTCATTTTTCTGGGCAAGAATTTCCTGGCATAATAGAGCCATGTTAATGTAGATAGTAAGTTGTGTTGATGTAGATGGTATCACTTGCCAACAACATTTTTTTAAACTTCAGCCTTACTAAAAATTAAAAAGAAAGCATAGCTTATATAAACCAAAGGAGGAAAGATGAATAATAAAATGAGCATAAAATCAGAAAACAGAAATTAAGGAGAAGACCAAACACACCAATAAATGTTAAAAATGAAAGTGGATTAAACTATCTCGGGAAAAGATGCATTCCATTATATACTAATTGAAGACTAACATACTTTAAAATGATACCTAAAGATTAGAAATCAAGGATGGGCAGTGATGTCTCAGACCATCACAAAAACATTAAGAGAGAATACATTAGTGTATGAATTTAGAATTCAGAGTAAAAATTATTAATGTTGTAAAAGAAATTAGTTTTATTTTGCTGTTGCCCAACTCTGAAAAACGACGGTCATGTATCTTTATGTATAAAATAAAAGAGCATGAAAATACAGAAATCAAAAACTGCTGAGGTGAGAGAATGTAAGAGGAAGAAGAATTAAGGATGCGTGAGTGTGTGGTTTGGGGTTAGGACTCTAAGAGATGCCAGTTATTGAGGCAGTGAGCTGAGGTATGCGGCGGGTGTTGTCCAGTATCCAGAAACTGACCCATGTAGGGGAATTAGATCCATGACAGATGAGACGTTGTAGGCTGATGTGGAAAGGGGGCTACTACAGTGGTTTCCACATAGAAAGGAAGAAATTAGATGCCAGTCTTCCATGGCACCACTCTCTCCCAATAAAATCATCGTTCACAATGAATTCAAGACTTAAATGTGACAAGCAAAACTTTAAAACTCGTGGAAGAAAATATGGATTATGTATGACATTAAGATACTGAAGGAAATAACAGCAGGATCCTTTTTGATCCACCTCCTAGAGTAATGGAAATAAAATAAAAAATAAACAGATGAGACCTAATGAAACTTAAAAGCTTTCGCACAGCAAAGGAAACCATACACAAGACAAAAAGACAGTCCTCAGAATGGGAGAAAATATTTGCAAACGAAGCAACTGACAAAGGATTAATCTCCAAAATATACAAGCAGCTCATGCAGCTCAATATCAAAAGAACAAACAACCCAATCCAAAAATGGGTGAAGACCTAAATAGACATTTCTCCACAGTAGACATACAGATTGCCAACAAACACATGAAAAGATGATCAATATCACTAATCATTAGAGAAATGTAAATCAAAACCACGATGAGGAGGGATTTCCCTGGTGGCTCAGTGGTTAGGAATCCGCCTGCCAGTGCAGGGGACGCGGGTTTGAGCCCTGGTCCGGGAAGATCCCACACGCTGCAGAGCAACTAAACCCATGTGCCACAACTACTGAGCCTGTGCTCTAGAGCACATGAGCCACAATTTCTGAGCCCGCTTGCCACAACTACTGAAGCCTGCCCGCCTAGAGCCTGTGCTCTGCAACAAGAGAAGCCACCGCAATGAGAAGCCGATGCACTGCAACGAAGCGTAGCCCCTGTTCACTGCAACTAGAGAAAGCCCGCGCGCAGCAAAGAAGACCAAACGCAGCCAAAATAAATAAATAAATAAATTAAAAAAAAAAACCACAATGAGGTATCACCTCATACTGGGCAGAATGGCCATCTTCAAAAAATCTAGAAACAATAAATGCTGGAGAGAGTGTGGAGAAAAGGGAACCCTCTTGCATTGCTGGTGGGAATGTAAATTGATACAGCCACTATGGAGAACAGTATGGAGGTTCCTTAAAAAACTAAAAATAGAACTACCATACGACCCCGCAATCCCACTACTGGGCATATACCCTGAGAAAACCATAATTCAAAGAGTCATGTACCACAGTGTTCATTGCAGCACTGTTTACAATAGCCAGGATATGGAAGCAACCTAAATGTCCATTGACAGATGAATGGATAAAGAAGATGTGGCACATATATACAATGCAATATTACTCAGCCACAAAAAGGAATGAAATTGAGTTATTTGTAATGAGGTGGACGGACCTAGAGTCTGTCATACAGAGTGAAGTAAGTCAGAAAGAGAAAAACAAATACTGGTTGCTAATGCATGTATATGGAATCTAAAAAAACTGTACTGATGAATCTAGTGGCAGGGCAGGAATAAAGATGCGGACGTAGAGAATGGACTTGAGGTCACAGGGAGGGAAGGGGAAGCAGGGACGAAGTGAGAGTAGCATTGACATAATACACTACCAAATGTAAAATGGATGGCTAGTGGGAAGCTGCTGCATAGCACAGGGAGATCAACTTGATGCTTTGTGATGACCTAGAGGGATGGGATAGGAAGGGTGGGAGTGAGGCTTAAGAGGGAGAGGTTATGGGGGTATATGTATACATATAGCTGATTCACTTTGTCGTACAGCAGAAAATAACACAACATTGTAAAGCAATTATACTCCAATAAAGCTATAAAAAAAAAAGATACTGAAGGATTTCCTAAGACACAAAAATGACTAACCATGAAAAAAAAATGACCCATAATTTGACTCCAATGAAAATTAAAACTTCTGTTTATTAAAAAGCACCACAAAGAAAAAGAAAAGACAACCCCAAGCCAGAAGACTTTTGTAACACAACTGACAAAAGATTGTTATCTGGAACACATTAACAAAAAACTCCTACAACAAAAATATGGGCAAAAGACATGAACAAACGTTGCACAGAATATAAAACATGGGCAGGAAGTAAACATATGACAATGCTCAACACCGTCAGAACGAGAAAAATGAACATTAAGATATCATGTTGATATCCAGGGAGAAAAGCATTCAAGCCAGAGGAAGTGCAAAGGCCCTGAGGCAGGATCCTGCTTGGCTTGTCAAGAAATAGCAAGAAGGCCAGTGTGTTGCTTCTAGTGAGCCAGAGAGAGGAAGGAGGAAGATGATGACAAAGACAGGTAAGGGTCCAGATCATTAATTTTCGTGTCATATCATTCAATCCTTGACTTAAGAGGCTAGCAAGATAATAAGAAAAATAAAAAGAAACTTAAACATATAGGGGACAGCACTGATCGGGGTGGTCAAAGTAATCTTGAGAGAGAGGGACAAAACGACAGCAAAATATAAGATGTTTTAGATTATTCAATATTGAATTTAAATAATTCAGACCACATTTATTAAGGCATCTGCCAGACCCTCTATTAGGAACTGAGGATCAAAGATAAAGAAGGAGAAACCCTGCCATAGAAGGAGCCACATGCCTTAATAAATAAGTAATAAATAGAAACAAGTAATAAGTATAATATGTGATGTTCATAATAAAAACAATGTGTATTTGTAGATTATGCTCAAGACCCAGTTCTTGGTGCCTTAAACCCATTTTTTCCCCTAATCCTACATGGTTGATATTGTTTGTTGCCAATTTACGTCTGAGAAAACTGAGTACAGGAGAGATTAAGTAATTTGTTTAGAGCCGGGTTTCCCAACCTCCATGCTATTGGCCTTTGGGGCTGGAAGATTCTTTGCTGAGAGGCTGCCCTGTGCACCGTAGGGTTTTCTGTAGCATCCCTGGTCTCTCTCTACTAAAAGCAAGAGCTCCCTACCCCGCAACCATTGCGAGAACCAAGACATCTCCAGACAGATATCTCCTGGGTGACAGAATTGCCCCCGTGGAGAACCACTGGTTCAGAGACAGAGTGAGGGGTGGGACGGGAATTCAGATCTTTTCGACGCCAGAGCCCATAGTTGTTGGTTGTTTTTACTTGTTTGTCCAGATTTCTTACTTCAGTGTGCAATGCCTTTCTGAACAGGTCTCTCTTGAGCACTGTCCATTCATGTTTAACTGCATTTGTTTAAAGCAATGCCGTAAGAAGGGATCTTTACCTACAAATGGCTCACCCTGGAGGAAGATACACATGAGATGGTGCTGCAGACATTATTTTAGTTTTCTATTATTTGTTGAACATCTCAGGACACATGTAATGTCAAATAATAGCCTGCATTTCATTAATTCACTCATTCATTCAGCAATGCTGGGCATTGTACCAGGCACAGGGGCTCACAGTGCACAAGTCAGAAAGGTCTCAACTCGTGCTCGGTCTAATGGGGGATGGAGAACAGACAGGAGACATGTTAGCACATCATGAAACAAGATAGTTTCAATTTGTGCTAAGTGTTTTGAAAAAAAGTTTATGAGGGCAAGTGACTTGGCTGGAAGAAGGAAGCTAATTTGGACTCAGATATCAAGGAAGGCTTCCCAGAGGAAGTGACACAAGCTGAGAATTTAGTGACAGGAAGGAGTCAGCCATGCGAAAATCTGAGGGAAGGGTGTGTGGAAGAGAGGAGCAAGCAAACGCTAAGATGCTGAGCAGGGAGTGAGTTTGGTGTATTTCAGGAACAGGAAGAGGTCTTGGTGGATGGTGAGGGTGAGCAGAAGCAGGAGGTAGATGGATCCGGGAGGCAGACGAGGAGGACCTGGGGACGTGTCTGACCTTGTCAGCCAATGGATTTTATTCTATATGCGAATGCAGCATGATTTTGTTGAAGCCACTTCAAAAGGGAGACCGAATGTTATCTGTCTTCGAGCTAAAATACCAATGCAGCGTCCTACACGTTCTTGCTTCCATCGTTCACAGGTACAAGTTTGCTGGTATTGAAATGGACTGATGTGAGACTAAACATTTGAAACTTACAAGGGAAATCAAAAAAATATTTAAAATATATTAGTTTAGCTTTTATTCTCGCTGCAGAGCTTCTGCAAAACAGACAGTTTTTTATTGCACTGGTTCCTTAGAAGGTCTACTATTTGATTTCATTAAAAAGAGCCCACAAGCATCTGTATTCTTTAAGAATTCTGATATTGAGTGTCAATAGCTGTCAGTGATTTTAGGGTTTTTTTAGAAAGATATTACTGTGATGATCGTATTTTAATATTTTAGGCATAACAATTTAATGTCTGTTGCTTGTAATGGGATAAAATAGAAATAATTTAAATGTCTGTCAGTGGAAAAAGGAGAAATAAAATGTGTTATCATATGATGAAATATCATTCAGTAGTTTAATGACTAGATCTAAGTGTATCAAACTGTACCAGTCTCCACAGAATGAGAAGGGAAAAGTAGGCTGTAGTAAAATAGGTATAGAAAAATCCATTTTCCCCCAGATTTATTGAGATATAATTGACACCTAACATTGTGTAAGTTTAAGGTACACAAATGTTGTTTTGGTACATTTATATATGGCAAAATGATGAACACTGTAGCATGGTGGCATGAGATAGCAGGGGCACTAGAAAACTTCTGGGGGCGTGGGTATATCCATTATCTTGATTGTGGTGATGATTCCACAGGTGTACACATTGGTCAGAACTTATGAAATTTTACACCTTATATATGTGCAGTTTGTTGAATGTCAATTATGCCTCAGTAAAGCTATGAAAAATTATTATGCTTGGTCATTGGCATGAAAAGTTAAGTTGGTAGTAATTTTTCTTCCTTACTAGGGCATAAAGTGGTAGCATACCTTAAAATTAGTAGCATCTTAAATGCCTTTGATCTGAGATTCTGGTGGTTGAGCTTTATGCTATTTTCAGCTAAAAAGATGCTAACTGATATGATTTAGAAATATTGGAGGGGGATAATGTTGGGAAGACTGTGAATTTGGTTTTAGCCATGTTAAGATTGGGGCGGTATGATGACTAGTTGTCCCCGGCAGCTTCCTAACTGGTCACTCCATCCTCTCAGGTTGTCTCTGGTCCAGTCCCCAAGCAAGCAGCCCTTCTGCCTTTGCCATAGACTCCCACCCTTAGCAGGGCTCATGGCTGCCTTGAGTAAAACCTACATTTCCCCACCTTGCCTTCTCTTTGTGAGGCCAAGGTCACGTGGCTAAACTCTGGCCAATGAGATAGAAGTAGAATTGATGTGAGCAGCTAATCACAGTCATCAGTGTAAGAAAGGAGTTACTAAAATTGCACATGGATCTGTCTGCCTGCCATATTTTATTGTAAATGCATCTGGGGTTTCGCTGCCTTATATAATTCATCGACACAGAAACCCTGTTTTCAAAATAAAAACATTCCACACAATTTAGTCGTGTCTTATGAGTGATGTTAAAATGCCACTTTTTTGGATGCCAATGCTATCGAGGGCTAATTCCTGTTCTCCAGCAGGCTCCTTCTGTGTCCCTGGACAAGTCATTTATTCTTTCTGCTTCAGGTCCTTCAGACGCGAATCGTGGATAACATTACAGGGCTTGGGGGTGCTGTGAGGATTAATTAGCATTGGCAGAACACTTTAAACATAAGATTCTGCCCTCTTTGCACATTTTATCCAGGGACTTCAACACACTGTACCAATAAGGCTAGTCCCATTTACCTCTGTTTTCCAGATCAGGTTATAAGGCAGGAGACATTAAAGGCTTGCCCGAAGTCGCTCAGTGAACTGGGGGAGCGCCGTGAGGAGACCTTCGGAATATTGACTTCTAATCTTGCAACAACCAATGAATACACGCTTCAGTTTGAAAAAGGGCTCTGTAAAAGCCAGATGCCTTTGTCATCTAGTTACTTCTCTCTGGTCTCTTTCTCATGTGTTGGCCTAGATTTTCCTGTGTTGGCTTTGCATTGACCTGCAGAGAGGAGGCCTCTCCTCATCAGAAAAGAGACTCGGATATCTGGGAGAAGCCCAAGGATCACAAGACTCCAAAATTTGAATCCCAGTCAAGTTCACTAGAGGTTTATGTTTGCTTTGGTGTCCTTGGTTATAAAACTTAAGATGTGAGGTCCCCCTGTGCAGAAAGAAAGAGTCATTCTCTCTCTCTCTTTTTTAATCGCATTTGGAATTTATATTTTAAAAAACATACAGGAAAGAATTAACACCTTCGGAACTTCACTTCTGCCCACAAATAACCACTGCTAATATTTTAGTGTAGATATATTCTACCCAGGGTGTGCGTGTGTGTGTATAATTTTTTTTTAAAAAACAGGACCATACTGCATAGATCATTTATAATCAGTGTATGAGAAGCCCTTTTATCCCCTCTGGCCTCATCACTCACTACTCTCTTCTCATTCTCCAAGTTCCAGTCACCTTGACCTTCCTTCTGCTCTAAATTTACCACATGCTTGCCTGTCTGGGACATTTGCTCATGGCCTTCTTCCCCCCTCACCTGGGTAATATCACCTTCTCCTTCCTATCTCAGCTCCCTAATTTCTCCATCCCCCATCTTCCAAAGGGGTCAGGTCCTCTCTCCTTGTCCTAACATCATGTAACTTTCTTCGGTGCATAATTTTACACTTATTGGAATATTTTATTAATGTCTTGCACTCCCACTGGACCATCAACTCCACAAGGGCAGAGCCTGGTCTCTTTCTATCTGCTCCACCAATTCCTCAGTGCCTAGCGAGGCTGACTCATATAACATTTGTTGAACGAACAAATAAGAAGGGGCCTCTTTCACATGCATTTTAATGATTGTGATATGGATTTGTCACGGAACGATAAAATTACTAGGAAGCCTCACAAGCCCAGGGGAAGGGTGGGGGGCATATTCAGAGAACATTCCAAAGCAAGGTGCTGGGCTGTCTGTGCAGAAATTCCAAAAAAATGTAGTTCGAAACCATTTTGTTTGCGTCAGTCCATCACACACCTCCGGCCTAAATAGGACATTGTGGATAAAGAGATTAACGAAGGAAGGGTCCCTGGCAGAGAGCTCTTCTTCTCTCCCTGGGGCAGGGAAGGGAGAGCTTCTCCTTACCTTACAGCAAGGGAGCGGTTTTCAAGAGATTCACTTAGAAGCCTGGGATGTGAGTCCCTGTGAGTGTGGAGGACACAGGGGCTGGTGCCTCATGAACCCACAAAAGCTCAGTGAGAGAAAGTGCAGCCTATATATGCCTGCAGCCCAGAGGGCATCCACCTGCAGACAAACCTTGGCGTAAGTGGAACTTGTGTTCTAGCCTCTCCTTTCCCCTGGGCTCCAGTCCTGGGGGTCTCAGGAGCCTGTAGTTATTACGTGGAAGAAGAGGCAGAGCAGAAAATCAGTGAAGACTCTGTTAAGCCCCACCACACTCCCAGGCCTGAACTGGGCTCGGGGATAAACCCTACATTGAAAGCGGGGGGGGAGTGTTCTGTGTTTGTTAGGCTGCAATGGACTCTTTAGTACCCCGTAGTAGTCAGAAGGGCCAAGGACCTTCTGGAGATTTCATTTAGGCTTGGAGAAAGCACTTCTCAATAAGCAAAGTTTAATGGGGAACGATTACATCTCAGTGATCCTAGCTTCTTCGGAAATTTGGCTACATGTATATACATACTCTTCCATGTGAAAAAATATGTGTGTGTGTGTGTGTGTGTGTGTGTGTGTTTATGATATAAAATCATAAACAACACTGCAGTGAATATTCTTGTACCTAAATATTTGTGCCTTTGGATACATTTCCAGAACTGGAATTGTTGAGGACCTAGGGTAAGCAATTATCAAAGTTAAAAATTTTTAGGATAGCATCACTCATGCTCCAAAACAGTTATATCAATCGATATAAATTTACATTCTCATCAGAAGCTTTATTTCTCTTTTCCTAAAGATTTTTTGGCAAAGGTCCTTAGAACTAGGTATTTATATGGTCTCATGATTTCCAGTCCAGTCCCTTCTTATCCATTTTTTACTCAACAGGCAGAATAATATTTAAAAAATATAAATCAGCTGTTCCTTCATGTTTTCTCCTTTCGAGTAGGATGTAGTTGGGCTGTCCTGTCCTTTCGCTGGGACTGTTTTCCCCATCAGTCCCTCCTCCTCTGGGTTGAGACACACTCTCCTTCCCTTTTAGCTCCTTGAACTTGCCAAGCTCTTTCCTTCATCCTGGCTTTTTCGAGGGCTCTTCCCTCTGGCTGGAATGCCCTGCCCCTGACGTTTCACACAGCTTCTTCTTCTCTTTCCTGTCTGGGCTTCAGTGCCACATCCTCAGAGAAGACTTTCCCGACTCTCTGGCTTCGAGGAGGCCACTGGTTAGCCCCTACGTGTTACTCCACTCACTTCCCTATCACCATCTGCAGCTGTTTACATTGTTTATTTACCTGTTTACTTGTTATCTCTCCTGGGTTATAAGCTTCCTGAGGACATGGACTTTGTTCATCTATGTGGTGAGTGTGTGTGTGTGTGTGTGTGTGTGTGTGTGTGTGTGTGTGTGTGTGTGTTAAAGCTTAATGTGGACACTGTCCACTCATAGCAGGTGCTCAATCAGTATCTCTCCAGTGCAGGAACGAGGCAGGGAAGCAGTGAATAACTGAAGCAGACCTGCTCCCAGGCTTTCTCCCACCTGATTTCGGTGCGTCATTCTCCCAAGTCATCCTTCTTTAGCTGGTTAAGGGCTGGGGAAGGGAGCCGGTGGCAGAGCACACAACCTCTCTCCTCAGCCCCAGCCCGATCCTTCTCATTAGCGCTGTGTCACCTTGCCAGAGGAAAGGCTGCTTATGTTTCTGTGACACTCCCACTGAGAGCAGCAGGCGACGGGGCCAAAGCTCAAGTTATTTTTGGTAAAGATTTTGGACAAGGGCCATTTCAGCCTCTGCCCTGGTACTTTGTGGTAGTTGGTGAAAGTACAACATCCTTTGATGAAGCTTGGGCACCTGCTCTGCAAAAGTCCAGTTGCCTCTGCATTTTCTGTTCTGAAGAACTAAAGAATAATAATATTAATAATAGTAATAGGCTAAATGGAATGCCGAGAGCAAGGCATGAATTGTTCATGTTTCAAGCTAGAGTGGATTTCTGCTCTGAATGTATTGGACTAAGCAGCCTCTGGGCTAATTCCTGCCTTTGTGATGCTATGGTTATAAAGTTCTATTTCAGTGCATGACATAGTTTTGTTTCATAACAAGAGGATGTCCAAGTAGGAGAAGAATACTGTTATATGTATATGTATTCTATTTTGAACTGACAGTCCTTTCATTTTAATTAATATGCTTTTAATAAGGATAGCATTATGGACTGAATGTGTCCCCCCAAAATTTATACGTTGAGACCCTACCCCCCAATGTGATGGTATTTGGAGGTGGGCCCTTTGGGAGTTGATTAGATTTAGATGAGGTCATGAGGGTGGGGCCCTCATGAATAGGATTAGTGCTCTTATAAGAAGAGAAATAGAGACCAGAGCCCTCTCTTTCTGTCTGGCATGTGAGCTCATAGCAAGAAGGCAGCTGTCTGCAAGCCAGGAAGAAGAATCTGCACACAGTTGATCTTGGACTTCCCAGCTTCTAAAACTGTGAGAAATAAACCTCTGTTGTTTAAGCCACCCAGTCTGTGTATTTTGTTATAGCAGCCTGAGCTGACTAAGAAAGGCGGTAGTATCAGGCTCAGGACTGGAGGAAGCAAGAAGCTCCTTGAAGGGATGATCTAAGGAAGCATTCACCCTCAGGGTCTTGCAAATGGAGGCTCAGTACTCACGCAGCCTTGAGAGTGGGTGTCCCCTTAAATTTTGCACTGTAAGTGCCCCACTTGCCTCACCCTTGTCCCAGCCCTGGGGAACATGCTCTTCATTACCCAATTCAGATGGGCTCAAGTAAACAAGACAAAACAAAAAAAGTAGATCGTGTCATTGAGAAGTGGAAGAGGTAGTTCTGGCTTCAGGAATGGTTGTATCTCTAGCTCTGTCTCTCATCCCACTTTCTCCTTCCTTGGCTTTATTCTCAACTAGGCTCACATTTTGCAAACAATATGGCCATGCAGATGTGTATCTCAGTGTGTCCATCTGTTCACCTCAGGGAAGATTTTGATTGGATCTTCTAGGTCACGTGCCCGTTTCTGCGCCAGTCTTCATGTCCAAGAGTGGTGTGTGCTGATTGGCCAGACTTGATCAGGTGTCCAGCCCTGTGGTGAATGAGATAGTCGCTGTCTCGACCCACTCCCCCAGAATCACTCATAGTTGAGAGAGTAGTGATTCCCAATGACAGAGATCAGACCCGTTTGGAGCTGAGGTCACTTTCACCTTTGTCTATGCTTTATGGGAAAATGCCACAAAAAGTTTTGGAATTTTCTCAAGTAATCTGGGCCTTATAGGTGTGTCTACATACAATTTAGTTGAGATGCTTGTTCAGATTGTACTATGGTACCTTCAACAGGACTCCTTTGATTGCAAATGACAGAATACCTCAGTCTGAGCTGGTTTAAGAAAAAAGGGGAATTTTTTACCTTGTGCCGTTAAACAGTCCAAGAGTGGCTCCACTGAGGCAGAAAATACAAGCTGACCCATGCAATACCAATTCAATTTTGTTCTTCCAGAAATAGAGCCATGTTGGAATGGAGACTATATTCCCCATTCTCCCTTGGAGACAGCTGTGGCCATGTGGCAATATATTGGTCAGTGGGATGCCAGAGAAAGAGAGCTTTGAAATATCTGGATGAATTTTTTTATTTGGAGGCTGTTTTCCCTCCACGCTCTCTTCTCCCTTCCCGGGAAGTGGCGGTTAACTGGACCCAAGGATGGACACCATGTCCACAGCTGACCCACCAGCTTGAGTCCCTGGATGACCTTTGGAGACTGAGCTTCCTATCTGCCCATCTGGATTGTTCCATGAGAGATCAATAAACTTTTACCCAATCTAAGTCATTGCATTTTGGGGTCTAATTGTTACACCAGCTTCTCGAGTATTTATAATGTAATAGGTTCCTGGGGTACTGGATAGGGGGGGTCCAAACAGTACCATCAGGATTGGGTTTGCTTCTCCTTATCTCTTGGCTTTGCTTCTTCTGTGTAGCCTCCACTCCCGAAGCTCCTGGGCTCTGTGCATCCAGACTCTATTTCAGCCAAACACAGTATGAACCTTTGGCCCAGTATTCAGCAAAAGGAATGTAATTAACTCTTAATGCGCCAATTTAGGTCATGTGTCCATGTCTAAACCAATCAATATCTTTGAAGGAAGGCATGTACAAGGCTGCACACCTGTACTGGGAGCAGGGGATAATTATACCCCCAATGACAATGGTGACCACTATTGGAAGAAAGGAATTGCGTGCTAAGGAAGCAAACAAAAATGGATACTGTAAATATGAAGTTCTAAGTGTTAAAAATTGAGTTAAAAACAGGGATTGAAATAATGATTTTTCTATGTCAGACTTACCTCTAGTGAAACCAAATTGTGTGTGGCTGTGTGTCTGTCTGACACGCATAGTTGTGGGAGTTGTACACTGCACAACTCTATAAGCACTACTTACATTGTGTATCTCTGTGAATTACTCCTTTTCCCCTACAACAGTTGTGTATGCATATTTTGGACAAGTGTAAAGCGGCTGTCTGTCCTCTGAATAGTAGAGCACAGTTTGTGTATTTTGCATGTATATCAGTTTGACTTCACCCAAAACAAACCAACAAAACCATACACTGGATTCAATCTTGCAATTAAAAAAGAAAAGCATTTGTTTCTTCACATCTAGTTTGATATTTTCTAGAGTGATTCTAGTTTACTCACTTCTACCTAAATTATTTATGGATATTGATTGAACTCAACATTAATTATCAAAGGATGTATTTCTCAGTCTCAGTATTTATGTATTTATTTATTTATTTTTTGGCCACGCCACGTGGCATGTGGGATCTCAGTTCCCCGACCAGGGATCGAACCTGAGCCCCCTACATTGGAAGCACGGAGTTTTAACCACTGGACTGCCAGGGAAGTCCCTCAGTCTCAGTTTTTGTCAGTAATTATTTCTGTTACCTTGAGCCATTCACTCAAGCTCCTTATGCATAAATTCTTTAATTCTTGGTTTCTATGATTCTGTGGGTTTGGTCTACAAATGATGTGTTGGATAAATGCCTTCTGAGAACATGTCTGTTTCATGGCAACCATGGATGGTATTTTTTTTTAAGTTTTAAACCTTCAAAAAGAACTCTCCAAATGATATTTTTAATCACTTCATCTTCTTTTGGTGAGAGATTTAAACTTAAAACATCATTTTCATTGAATGACAACATGATGACAGAGCTAATGGTTTACTATGTAACAAAAAGAGTTCTCCCTGCCAGAAGATTTGCTTTTTGATTGTCCCAATTTAGTCTCAGTTCCCCTATGACACATTCTTGGGTGATTCTCTTCTTTAACTGACACCCATCAAACCAAGATGACTAAAAGCTAGTGTTCCCAGTGAGAAAGGAAAGATTCATATAATCTTAGAGTTGAAAAGCCTTTGAATGTCATCAGGCTAAAGAATCCACTAAATGAATGAATCCTCTCCTCAATAGCTCTGACCAGAGGTCACCCAGCCTTGGTTTGGTCACCTCCAGTGAACAAGAATTGTCAAATTTCTGATGCCATCTTTGCCTTTGTGGACAGTGTAAGTGATTAGACAGATCTTCCTTGGAAACCACCTAGTAACCTCCCTCCCCCATGACAACACTATAGGACAGTGTTTACCATCCAGTGTTTACCAGAGCTGGTGTCACACACACCTCCTTTCCCGTGGGACCTGGGGCAAATCTCTTAATTCCTCTGAGCTTCAGTTTCTATAAAATGTGGATGATGGTACCTATCTCATTATTCCTTGAACAGGATTAGCACAATGCCTAATGCCTGGTGCCAATAAATGATAGCCGTTATCAACTCAGACATGTTTCAGGAAGGTAGTGCAGCCAGGGGCAGGTGAATGTGAAATCCGGTCTCCCTTTTATCGTATTCTATAGGCAGCATCCAGCAATGGCTATGAACATGAGCTCTATTGCCAGGCTAGGGAGGCATAAATATGGTCCTGGTATTCACATAAGGGGGGTGGGTAGCTCATAAAGTACAGGGGAGTTTAAATGAGCCCAAGCTAAGGGCTTAGAGGGTGCCTGACACTAAGGATTTATTTGGCACCTGCTCTGGGCCAGGCTTCGTCGGTACACGTACTAATGAGGCCAAGGGTCAGCCCCTGGGAAACTCACAATCCGGCGGGAAAGACAAGCTCAAACAAGGAAAATGATATCAACGCAAGGGCTGGGACCAGGATGCCAAGGAAACCCGAGGAAGCATGCAGCTTAAGCCAGGGCAATATCCCTCCCCTCATATGCCAAGGTCAAGGCAAACCATGGCAACACCGCTCCCCAGACACAGGCACAACAGAGGCAAAAGCCAGCCCTTCTCAGGGCAAAGATGGGGCTGAAGGGAGAGGCGGGGTCGGCGGCGTCTGGGAAAAAAGTGAAATTTCCTCTCCATCTAAAATAAGCCCAGAGCCGGAAGAGACCGAGCGTTATCTCGGCGGGTGTGGGCGAGGTGCGGGGCAGGCAGGGGCAAGCTCTGGGTCCCGGAGGAGGGTCGGGGTCGGGACGAGAATGGGGGCGGGCGAGGCGGGCGGGAGAGGAGGGGAGGAGGAGGGTGAGCGCGTCCACGTGTGTCTGCCTGCGGGTGGCCACCGCCGGGCGCCGGCCCCGCGCGGCTCCTCCCCTCGCCCTCGCCCTCCCCACTCCCCCCTCCTCCTTCTCCTCCTGGGCCCTGGGAAGAGGCTGGGCTGGATCCCTGAGCAGCCGCCGCTCCTCCTCCGGGCAGGCTCGCTGATGAGTCAGCTGACGCCGGCGCTCCAGCCTCGCCTCACGGCGCCGCGCTCTCTGCGCTCCCCCAAAGTGGCTGCAAACCGGCCGCCCACTTAAAGGTTTTGGGGGACAGAGAAAGTGATGTGCGCCTTCTGAAGCCACGCCGGACCGCAGCCGTAAACGCTTCACCTTGTCAACTTTCTCCTTCCACACCCCAAAGCCTTCTCTTGACCCTGGCCTCAGCCCTCCCCAAAGCCACTTAGGGTGCGTGCGCCTGGGTGAGGAGGGGGGTTGTCACTGGCTGTCCGGGATGGCTTCCAATTTTAATGACATAGTGAAGCAAGGGTACGTGAGGATCCGGAGCAGACGCCTAGGGGTAAGTATCGATCCTTTTTTTTTCCCCCCGCCCCCTGTTCACCGGGTCAATTGTCTTTATCTGTAGCCAGCATCCCTAGAGGGTGGAAGGAGATTCCCGGCAGCGCGCCGGAGAATTGCGCTGTGGTTTCTCAGCCTAAACCCACATCTCCTGGGGCTGCTACTGTAAGGCCGGGTCTAGGTATGTAATGGATCTATCTTTATCTCTCGGATGACTTGGCCTTCTGATGGTGGCCCTGTGGTCGGCTTCAGTAGCCACTGGAGCCCGTCTACTGGAAATAAATATTTCTCGGTAGCCATGGGAGTCAGAGCTGAGAAACCCGGGCGGGGTTGCTGAGCCCGCCGGATGCCCCCGGTGCCCCTCTTCCCACTCGCCGCCAACTTAACTTTTCCGGGGGATGGATGGACTGATTGAGGAAGGGCAGACGGTCTGAGTGTGAACAAGGTCAGGGACCCTCTGACCCCAGGGAGAAGTCTTTTCAGACTCCGGGTCCTGGACAGTGACCCACCCCTGGCCCAGGTGCTGGCAAAGGCGGTGTGGGTAGGTTCCATGGTCCTGAGCCTGGGTAGTGGATTCATTGCTGGAATACACACCGGATGCCCGCTGGAGGACTATTTAGGGCGGAACATAATACCTGGCACAGAGCAAGTGCTCCCTCGCTAAATATGTACTAAAAGGAAGAATGAATGAACCAGAGGCTGCTTGTCAGGGATCGGATGTTGGCCCAGGGATAGCTTCTCTCTTAAAACCCCCTCTCTTTTGCCCTTTTCCCCTTTGCTCTTCACTGATGGACGTCAGAGAACTCATTCTGCTTCTCTTTGGGTTTGAGGGATGGCAAAGGAATTCTTGAGGGAGGTGGGGATACTGGAATGATTTTTTTAAATTTCAAACTACCTCATTTCTCTTTGCCTTGTGTCAGTGCTGTTGCTGTTTTTGTTTATTGTGTGCTTTGGGGCGAGGGAGTTTGGGGAGAAAAGTTTACTTTCCTAATGTCTGAAAAAATGTCAGTAATGATGAAGAATGGCCACAGTGGGAATAGAGTTAATAGTAATAAATTGAACATCTTTCTCCACAAATATATGTCATTGGCACCTTTCTCTTATTTGGTCTTTGGACTTTTTTATGTACCAGATAATTTTACTGAAAATTGAAAGGCAATTTCACAGTGTTAAACAGTTAGGGAGGAAAACCTGCTGATGGGAAACATCTATAATTATTAAAAACTCTTACCTGATTTGTTTTGGTCCTTTTCTTTCTTCCTTCCTTGCTTCCTTCCATCTTCCCTTCCTCCCTCCCTCCCTCCCTCCCTTTCTTTCTCTCTCTCTTTTTTTTTTTTTCTTTCCCTGCCGGCTACCATGTTTTAGCAACTAGGCCCCATGTTATAGTGAATATATAAATATATAATTAGGGAGAAATGGGACAGAACTAACCAACCCCTATCAACCCTTAGTTTCCTTGGTTTTCTTTTTTGCTATGCAGATATTCTCATCAAGGGGACCAAGTATTGTTAGGGTACTTAACATAGTGACTTTCATGCAAAGGGCAAGAAATAAGAGGAACTTTATATTTTTTATACCTCATGGGCCAGCCGACTGTTACAGTGTTAAAAGGAGCATTAGAAAACACCATTCTAATTTTAGATTTACTCCATCATGTCAACTGAGGAAATTGATAAGAGACATCCATTCTGTGCTAGAGAGCATTCCGATAGAAAGAGGACATGAATTATTAATGTACAAAATGTGAATTATTCATAAGGATCAGCGTTTACGCCAAATTGTGACACATGGTGATTTATTTGAAAGACTAGTTACCATAACTTTCTAGTTTATAGTAATTGAGACTTTTTTCTGTAATATTACTGACACTATATAGTCCCGTGTGTGCCAGTGTTTACGGACAGATATTTGAAGCAGAAGGAAAGGAAATATAGTTTACTTTGCATCCCTTTATATTTTACAGTATCTTGGATGCCGACCAGAAGTGTACTTTCTCAGGATTTATTCATTGTGTCTGTGTTAACACTCAAATAGATTTTAGAATATTTATTGAATGATGGTTATTGCTCATGGAGAGAAAACGTCAAAAATATAATCAACAAAATCTGGTTTTATTTGTTCAGTTTGATTTTATCACCAGTTAATTTTCAAAAAGTGTCCTAATGATATAATTTATTTATATAAACTGAAGAGGCTGATTACATAATTGTCAGAAAGCACTGCAAACTAAAGTTTTATAATGGAGGCATCAAGAGGAATGCTTCAGGAAAACGGCACAGGGACCCTCCGTCCAAAGTAAGAAATGTTAGTGGTATTAATCTAGGCTGCAGATAGCCTAGAACAGCAAGCAGCATGTGGAAGTCTCAAAGAGTTGGAGGGCTTTGCGTTAGGTACACAGTAGGCACTCAGTTAGTGCACGTTGAACATGGATTGAACTACAGAGTGAAGGCCTGACTTTGCAACTCGTAAGCCCCTTGAGGAGCTGATATGACATGGTGGTTTTATTAATGGAATTCAGACAAGTGTCTGTGGATTAGAACCATGTTTGGGAGGGTTTATAATTAAACAAGAAAACAACATTTCATCGTAAGCAGCTGGTGTGCCAGCTGGAATGACCCCTCAGATTTGATAAGAGAAGAAAAGAGAACAAATCTTCCTTCTATTACTCGTTAGCTCTATGACCCTTGACCTCTCTTGGCCTCAGTTTTCTTATCTGTACAATGAACACTATTTAGTGATGCTGTGAGCATTGGATAAGATAATATTTGTGAAAATGCAGTGAAAGCATACAACATTGATTCTGATTTCATTATTTCTTTGGTGTAATCAGAGATGAGTTAGGATTGATGGAAGGATATAGGAATGATTGATTTTTTTAATCTTTCTATCTAGATGTGTCCAAAGGCATAAATGTTTATGTAGCTCTCGAACATTTTCATTGGATGCAGTTTTTTACAAATTATATACATGTAAGTGATTTTTCAGTGGGGCATGAAATAGTCTAAGACGATCCGCATTCAGATGGGTTGCAAATAAGTGGTCACCTTTAGTTGAGATACTAAGCAGCTTAAGTGATTAAACAATCAAATATTTGTAGACTTGTTTTTTTCTATAAACATCAAAAAGCTTAAAGAAATTCAACTGATTTAACTCGAAAGTCTCAGTATCTTTATTCTCTGGCTTCATCATCCGTTGGTTCATGGAGGTGTCAAGCTGGGCTCTGGGTGCAATACTTTTCCAGGATAATGTTGATGTTGCTGTTTTGAGGGCTGGGGAGGGGTGTGTCTACAATTATCTGGCAAATCCACAAAAGGCACTAAAAAATGTATTCTTAGAGGAATGGTGAACTAGGCAATTTGCACATCATTAACCTATCACGTGGCTTAGATGGCATCATATAACTGCCCTCACTTGGTTTCTTCCTTTGCAACGGAGAGGATTTCCCAGTCAGTAATTGCTATGGCTTGTCCACCCTGCAAGTCTCGGAGTTTAAACTCACACCTGTTCACTTTATCTCCATGCAGTCCCCCTCGATTACCCGACTTTCAATAGCATCTCTGTGCTCTTTTGTACCAAGGACCTTTTCTCCCGTCTAGCCTGCATCCTCATCTGGACGTCTCCTGGTCTCAATATGTCCAGCCACCCCTGATTTTTTCATCCAAACCTGCTTCTCCCCGGAGGCTGCATCTCAGCCACTAGAGGTCCCAGTATTTCAGTTGCCCTGGTAAAAGACAGTCAAGCAAGCAAGCAAGCAAGCAGCAAACAATAAAAACTCAGCCCCCCTTCCCACTCCCTCCTTGTCACAACCCCACAACCAGTTTATCGGGAGGTCTTGTAAGCTCTGTTTTGGAAACATGTCTAGAATCCGACTACCTCTCACGTCATCTGCCACTGCCGCTCTGGCCCAAGCCCCCAGATATTGCAGAATAATAACCTCCTAATTTATCTCCCTCACTGCTCAGACCACCAAGAGTTATAGCCCTACAGCGGGCTCCGGGGCCCTGTGCTGACTCAGAATCTTTTATTTATTGATTTATCTTTGGCTGTGTTGGGTCTTCGTTGCTGCGCGCGGGCTCTCTCTAGTTGCGGCGAGTGGGGGCCATGCCTTTCTGCGGTGCGCGGGCCTCTTATTGCGGTAGCTTCTCTTGTTGCGGAGCACGGGCTCTAGGCACGCGGGCTTCAGTAGTTGTGGCACGTGGGCTCAGTAGTTGTGGCACGCGGGCTCAGTAGTTGTGGTGCAGGGGCTTAGTTGCTCCGCGGCATGTGGGATCTTCCCGGACCAGGGACCGAACCCGTGTCCCCTGCATTGGCAGGTGGCTTCTTAACCACTGTGCCACCAGGGGAGTCCCCTGACTCAGAATCTTTTCTCTTGCTGTTCCCTCTGCTTGGAATGCTGTTTCCCCACGTTACCTCTTCCTGGCTGGCTCCTCACCTTCTTCAGCCTTTCTGCAAATGCCACCTTCTCACTGAGGGCTTCCAGCCACCCTCTTTTATCTCTTCCCTCCTTCTCCCCCTATATCCCATTGTGTTTTTTGTCTCTAGACTTATCACCCCCTCACTTACCAGTCTGTATGTTTTACTTGTTGATTGCCTGTATCTCCCACATGGTATGTGAAACTCCATGAGGGCTGAACCCCAGTGCCTGGAACAGTTTCCAGCATGGAGAAGCACTCGATGAAGATTTATTGAATGAATGAATCCATCACTACCTATTGGTTTAAGAGCATACGCTCTGACATGAGACTGTTAAAATCCCAATTCAGCGACTGGTTATGTGCCTTTTGGTGAGTTATTTAGCATTTATAAGCCTCAGTCTTCTGTAATAATAGGGAGACTCATAATATCCACCTAATAGAGCATTCTCATAAAAGGCTTAACACAATGCTCGACACGGTGGAAACCCAATTAATGTTTATTACTGCTCTCTCTCTTCCTGGTGCTGTTCGAGGATGATGATGCTTACATGGTTGTTATTTTCATCTCTTTCACTGCAATAGCTCTCATCCTCAAAGACCTTGCTCTTTAGTTAGGAAAACAAAACTTAATATCCGTGAAATAATTAATGTACAAGCACCAATGTTAGGTTATGGAAGGGATATTTGCCTTTGTAGGACTTTTCATGATCCTTAGATAAATGGCAAAGGTATCAGGACCAGAGAAACCCATCTCCATGTACTTGGGTTTGAGCGAGCTCATCGTACTAGTGCGTAACTGTTAATTTGGGGATCTTTTTTTTGGGTGGCAGAGTAGATTCGAAAAACTGGCTAATTAATGGCCAAATTTTAGGCAGAAATATTTTCTCACTCCTTTGTTTCTCTGTTGCACTTGACCCAGTATGCCAAAGAGGCTTCATATTTCATTTAGGGTTTTAGATTTATAGATGATCAGGGATCTGTGCATTTTTAATGATATCGTGGCAAAGTTACATTCATAACATCAAAATCATAGGAATTGGGGCTTCCCTGGTGGCGCAGTGGTTGAGAGTCCACCTGCCGATGCAGGGGACACGGGTTCGTGCCCCGGTCCGGGAAGATCCCACATGCCGCGGAGCGGCTGGGCCCGTGAGCCATGGCCGCTGAGCCTGCGCGTCTGGAGCCCGTGCTCCGCAACGGGAGAGGCCACAAAAGTGAGAGGCCCGCGTACTGCAAAAAAAAAAAAAAAAAAAAAAAAAAAAAATCATAGGAATTGAATAAATTCATCATATAACATCAGTACATGAGTGTATGTACACACACATGCACACAAACACATACAACCATTCAGTAAGATTCGTGAAGCATCCTTTTCCTTCCTCAAGGAACAGAGAGTCTGGGGCTAACTTCCAGTAGTGAAATTTACGGTCAGTTAGACTGAATACACTTGCTAAGTATTGCCTAAGAGTACTCAGTATTTTAGCTCCATTTGAATCAGCTTCCCTGGTTTCCATGTCGGAAGTGCTTTCCAGCTGGTATTTAGTCATCTTTATTCAATGGTCTTTGTGGATGGTATGATTAATTATGCATAAAGTCAGCCTTTAATCATCCCCAAAACTGATTTAAGCAAAGAATGGCCAATTTAGTGATTTTGTGTGTAGGCATAAACCAGATTACTTGTGTGATGATTTTCCCCACATCTGCCAATGTATTTTTTTTATGATATTCATTAGATGGCTAGAAATATTTATTTTTTAAGCAGCTTTGTAATTTTTGTGGATCATTATCTTTGATATTTTAAGAATTTAGTTTTCATTTGGGATATATTTGATTTCATTTATTTTATCATGCATCAAATGTTTATTGAGTGAATATTCATTTTAAGACGCTCAGGGAAAACCACCTTAAATAAGACAGATACAGTCAACCTCCTCAAGGAATTGACAGTCTATTTGTGGAATAGTATTGTTAACATGAGATTAATATATTCACTCTAGTTAAGGATGAATTAGTTTGAGTAACGGGTCAAATATTGAAGTGAAAAGACATCTGCAGGTATCTCCAGTTTCATTTTCATGAAACGAGGAAGGGGAAATTTGATCCCGGTTGGGTGGAAATAAAATTTGGGGGGTTTCCAAGCCAGGAAGAGATTAGGATACCTCCCTGCTGCAAACCCCTGTTTCTGTGAAATTCAAAATGAAATGGGGAGTTTAGAAATGCCACAGATACATGTGAATGTTGAAGCTAAAATAGCATCTTTCTAGAATGCAGATGTCTACGTTTTGGATGAGTATCAGGAAGCTGATTTTTTTGGAGCAGTTGGGGGGCTATGTTTATTTTTTTAGTGTTCTGAGCCTCTGTTGATGCCCTGGGTCTCAGAGAACATAAACGTTAGCCGTGTGTACTGTGTTATGGATAAGGTGCAAATGATTGTTCTCAGGTGACTTCATAGCTTTTATGAGATTCTTAGAGAGATCAGGACTTTTGTGTCCCAAACTCTGTCACCTCCCACCCTCCACAATTTCCAAAAAGGTTAAGAACCACTGTCTCATTTTTTTAAATTAAATTTTTAGATTTTAGGTAATAGTAGGTTCACATGAGGTGTAGGAAATAACACAGAGAGATTTCACCTGCCCTTTACCCAGTTTCTCCCAATGGTAACATCCCTGGTATCACAGGGATGTTGTGATCCCTGGTATCACAGCCAGGATACTGATATTGGTACCATCAAGATACAAAGCATTCCCTCATGACAGGGTCCTTCGTGTTGTTCTTTTGTAGTTGCCCCTTCTGCTCCCCCTTCCCATAACCCTAAAGCCCTGACAACCACAAATCTGTTTTCCATTTTTATAGTTTTATCATTTCAAAAATATTATATAAACAGAACCATACAGTGTGTAATGTTTGGGGATTTTTTTTTTTAACTCAGCATAATTCTCTGGAATGGTCGTGGTTGTCTTCAGTATTGTGGGTATCAAAGTTTCATTCCTTTTTGTTGCTAAGTTGTATTCTGTGATATGGATGTGCCATAGTTTGCCTAGCCATTCATCCACTGAAGGACATTTGGGGGTGGTTTCCAGTTTTAGGCTGTTATGTATAGGCTGATATAAACATTTGGGTCTGGGTTTCTGTGCAAACGTAAGTTTTCATACCTCTAGGAAAATGCCCAGGAGTCCAATTGCTGTGTTGTATTGGTAGGTGCATGTTTAGTTTTTCAGGAAACCGCCAGACTGTTTTTCACAGTGGTTGGACCATTTTACATTCACACCAGCAACACATGAGTGATCCAGTTTCTCCACATCCTCGCCAGCATTTGGTGTTGCCACCCAGTTTTTGGTGCGTCAGTTTTGGTTTAGACGTTCTGATGTGTGTATATTGACATCTCCTTGTGATGATGAGATGATGATTGACATCTCCTTGTGATGCTGAACATTTTTTCGTGTTCTGATTTGCGATCTGTACATACATTTTGGTAAAATGCCTAGTCATGTCTTTTGCCTATTTTCTTTTTTCTTTTTTTTTTTTGCGTTACGTGGGCCTCTCACTGTTGGGGCCTCTCCCGTTGCGGAGCACAGGCTCCGGACGCGCAGGCCTAGCGGCCATGATTCGCGGGCCCAGCTGCTCCGCGGCATGTGGGATCCTCCTGGACTGGGGCACGAACTCGCGTCCCCTGCATCGGCAGGCAGACTCCCAACCACTGCGCCACCAGGGAAGCCCAGCCCATTTTCTAATTGGGTTGTTTGCTTTTAACTGTTGAGTTTTGAGAGTTTTTTGTATGTTCTAGATATCAATCCTTTTCAGACATGTGGTTTGCAAATGTTTTCTCTCAGTATGTAGCTTATTATTTTAATCCTTTTTTAACAAGGTCTATCACAGGGCAGAAATTTTTAAGTTTGATGGAGTCCAATTTATCAGGGTTTTTTTTCCCTTTTGGTACTAATGCTTTGTCCAGCCCAAGATCCCAACTATTTTTTCCTACTTTTTTTCTTTCCTCCTATAAATATTTTATAGTTTTACCTTTTACATTTATGTCCATGATCCATTTTGAGTCAGTTTTTATATACAGTGTGCATTTTACATGTAGGTTCATTTTCTGCCTATGGAGGTCCAGCTGCTCCAGAACCATTTGTTGAAAAGCCTGTCTTTTCTCCATTGAGCATATTTATGTGTATCTATTCCTAGGTCCTCTACTCTCTTCCATTGTTTTGTGGGCCTCCATTGTACAGTGATATGTCTATATATGTCTACATGTGTAGCTGTCCAGTGTCTTGAAATAGGGTAAACTGGTTCCTCCCACTTTATTTTTCTTTTTCAAAATTGTTTTAGGTATTTTAGGTCCTTTGGTTTCAATATGAATTTTCAAATAGTCTTGACTATAACTACTACAAGTCTAGCTGGGACCCTCCCATCCTCCTTCCCTTCCTTCCTTCCTTCCTTCTTCCTCCGTTGAATTGGTGCATTTTTAGAATAGTCTTGACAATAACTACTACAAATCTTGCTGGGACACTTTCTCTCTCTTTTTCTTTCTTTCTTTCCTTCCTTCCTTCTTCCCTCCCTCCCTTCCTTCTTTCATTCATAATTGAATTGGTGCGTTATTTTTTTCCTTGGTGGACAGAGCGTACATTTGGGACTCACACTTTAGTTTGGATCTCAACTTGGCCACTTACTGACTTTGCTTACTCTTTCCGAAATTTAGCTTCCTCATGTACAAAAATGAGGGTAATAATATGCTTCTCATAAAAGATATCAAACTCTTGATCCTGTGCTGACTCACAGTAGAAACTTCGTGAAGGTCTGTAATGTTGATTTTTATTTTTTATTGTTAAGAGATTGAGGTGATATTTGTTGTTTGTTGTCTGTAAGAACCATAAACTGGTAGAAATTAATTCACTCGTATCTCAGCAGAAGAGGCGCGGCTTTGGTAATGGGCAACAGGTAGCATTGTACTTTCCTCTTGCCGTTAACTTTAGCGATTCATTTTTATAACATCGGGTTTATTTAGGAGCCCCTGATGAAACACTGTATTAGAAAATATGTAGTTGAATATGTTCGACAAAAATGGCAGACCTTTGATTAAAGATTGACCATCATATTTTTGCTTATTAGCTCTAGACGTCTTCCCCAAATGTGAGAATCAGGTCTTGAGAGACCATTTTAGGGCAGTAAACAACATTGAATCATAAAATGAGAAAAAGTGCTACTTCTTGTTTAACTCAGCTTAAGGAGCTGTCGGCTAGGAGGCCTTTTAATAGGAAACCATACTTAGGTGCAGAGTCTTCAAAAGTATCATATTTTATTGTATTCGTTAACATTATATTGTATTACATTTTACATTTACCTTCAAGTGATACCGCTTTTCCATGTAAGATAAGAATATATAGTTTCCTCTTTAAATAAATTTATTTAATTTAAAAAGCGAAGTCTTAAAATAGATAATTAACACATAGTGCAAGTGTTACAAGGAAGCAGCGAAAACTGTTGGGGTAGGTGGTGGAACTCAGATGTAGCACAAATCCAACTGGTGGGCTGTGCGTGACTGAAGTTTGGGAAACACAGAAGGATTGTACTTATCTTTCTAAGTGGGTTTCGTGAAAAATTCTTTACTTGTACCTGCCGTATGGCTTGATTCCATACAAATATATTGAAAATTGGGTTCTAAGAAAAGATATCCCACGTACTCAATACCATCCTCTAAGGAACTTCCGTCTGATATGACTATGGGTGTGTGTGTCCCTTCCCACCCCCAACTCCCCCAAACCCACAGACTTGTCTCAATTTGCCTAAGTTTTTATTTTGTCTTCCCTTAATTCATTTATACAATGAATACTTTAGTGGTTAATAGAAAGAGAAATTAGCCTGTCTTATGAATGGACTACTAACTCCAATTAAATTAAAACACGAGCTTGAGTTCAAAGCTTTTACTTACTACAAGTTACACTATTCAGGAAAGTGCTGTAGTCTTAAAATGCATTTTATTATCTTAATACCACACATTACCTTAATAAAAGAAAATTATTTCTAAAAAAACTTTGAGAAATCATACCTCTTTGAATCCCCTAGTGAAAGAGTTCATTGACTTTTCATATGAACAGTTTCTTCAGATTTCCAGCTTTCCATTTACCAATAGCAGGTATTTTAGCTCATTTGCCAAAGAACCACTTTTTGAGCCTGGGTTGTATTTCACCAACAGTGACCCAAAATCTAGATGTTATGAAACTAGTCTGGTCTTCAACATCCGTTAATTCAGATGGAAAATGTCGTGTGAAGTGTGGTTTGAAAGGAACATTCCCGGGGACTTGGCCCCAGGAGGGGTCTTAATCCATTTGAATCCATCGTCTCCGTTGATGGATGATTTTTCTCTGATTTTCTTCCGGCTGGCCCTCTCTTGGTATCCAGATTTTAGCCTTATATTTCCTGCCTGAGACCTATATGGATCATCACATCCAAAGTTTTCCCCTCGCATCCCTCTAGAACATTGTTCTTATTTTTGTGCCAGATACATTTTTTTCTTAATTTATTTCTTTGTAGGGTATGTCTTCTCCCACTAGGCTGTAAGTTCTGCGAGACCAAAGACCTTGGCTATCTTATTCGCTGCTGTATCCCCAGCTCTTAGCCTATGGTAAATGCTCAATATTTGCTGATTGAATGAATAAATGATTCTACTGCAGGTCAGAATAATGGAATGAGACATTCAAGAAGACAAGGAAAAAACTGTGCCTATGTCCCACCTGATTTTGTGGTGTTTTCTATTTTTGAGTGGTAGGATGTTCTAAGATGTCTCATAATTGCTACTGGTATGTAATCTGCAAATTCAGTACCAGGGAATTCAGCAATTAACGCGCGAGGTTTGAGTTGGCCCCCTTAAAATTAAATTTTATTTGATGTTTTTTGGAATAGGTAATATGTATACTTGGTACAAAATTCAAAGGTACAAAATTTCTACATTGAACAGTAAGATTCTTTTCATCCTTGTCCCTAGGAATCGTCTAGTTTCCTTCCACAGAAGCAACCACTGTGAATAGTTTATTCCAGAAGAGCCTATGTATAAAAACTTTTTTGTGTGTGTGCGTGAATGTATGTGTGTACGTGATATATATAATTACATACTCATCTGAGCTGTGCTTTTCTTATTTAGCAACATATCATTGTTTTCAGTAATCAGATAGAATTCCACTGTACGGGTATATTTGCTGTATTTGCTTGCTTATTTATCCATTCTTCCGTCTTTCCTTTCTTCCTTTTACTTACTATTAAATATGTGCAGGAAGTAGGAGTTTTTATGTCCATTTTAGAGATCAAAAGACTGAGTTAACTGTGATGTTAAATTTTTGTGCAAGTCACACGTGGCAGTGCCTAAGTTTGAGTTCAGGCTGCTTCTCTCTTGTGGAGCATCTGAGTAATTCCTTTTTCCCTGTTACAGACAGTGCTGCAACCACCCCCCCCCCCCCCCCGCCCCATCTCATCCCATGAAAAGCATATTGGTGAATAGATTCCTAGAAGTGGACTTATTGTCCAAAGCATATTCACATGTAAAATTTTATCAAAGTTGCCTTGGAGGATGTTCCCAGAAATCTGTGAACCCACCCGTTTCCTCCCATTTTGCAAAAGTGTGATTTGAGAGCTGTTTCAAGATTCTGCTAATCCAGTAGGTGAAAAGTGTATCTGTTTTGTACATAGATTTTCTCAAGCATGATGCTGAGTTCTTGGCAATTTTATAATTAGAATCTTTCCAGTTTTGCAGTCTTTTTTCTTTTAGGAATGACATTTACACAATTTAAAAAGTGGTCGTTAAGTAAGGATTTAGAAACACATAAACGATGATTTATTTTCTTAGAACAGCACCTTCCTGGGAAATGCTGTGTCAAATCTTTGACCTACAAGATATGATAAATCATATGTTAACTGTGGCTGTGTTTGTTATTTTTATTCTGAAGTTAAAATGATAAAACTGAAAATTTGCTCAACATATATTGGGTAAAAAAATATGTTTATTGAATCAAACAAATGCATAGGAACTAATGTTGCCCAATCAATATATTTATTAACTCACTCAATCTTGTAAGATGCTTCAAGTGGGTCCAGCTGGGAGGAGGGATGATAGACTAGCATCTCTGCCCATAGTAAATGCTCAATAAACATTTAAGTAAAGGAATAAAACCCTGAAATAACATTTTGCATATTCAGTTATGAAACAGACAGTAGCCCTAGCATCTCACGAGTACGTATATCCACAAATCCCAAGAGTTTTTTTTTTTTTTTTTTTAAATATTTATTTATTTATTTATGGCTGTGTTGGGTCTTCGTTTCTGTGTGAGGGCTTTCTCCAGTTGTGGCAAGCGGGGGCCACTCTTCATCGCGGTGCGCGGGCCTCTCACTATTGCGGCCTCTCTTGTTGCGGAGCACAGGCTCCAGACGCGCAGGCTCAGTAGCTGTGGCTCACGGGCCCAGTTGCTCTGCGGCATGTGGGATCTTCCCAGACCGGGCTCGAACCCGTGTCCCCTGCATTGGCAGGCAGATTCTCAACCACTGCGCCACCAGGGAAGCCCATCCCAAGAGTTTTGAGGAATTCTATTGGGTGATGTTTGTTGGTAGCCCTTTTGCAGTATCCAAACTGCAGTCCTCGGCACAGGACAAACATGTGGAGATGAGAAACCTGGCTGGAATAAGAATGGCCTGATATTTTCCCCCTGTCCTGCCGCTGGCCCTCTGCTGCGACCAAAGCATGTCACTGAACTTCTCACGCCTCAGCTTCCACTGTGGCAAGATGGAGATACAAATGTCTGAGCTCCCTCTCTTCCCACCTGTCTGCCTCTGAGCCAGAAGCATGATTGTGGATGTGAAGAGCATGCCCAAGCACACACAATATCCCATTTAGTCCCAAATTGGTCTCTGCAGTGCCCTGCTCTAGGCCACCTGAGTGGAAAATAGCAGAGAAGACTTTGGATGCCACTGTGCTGCTATGACTTGTGTCAGGCCACAAAACAAGAACAGGTGACTTGAAAAACAATTGTTTTCTATGATTTACTTTGGATTTCAAAAGGCAGTGTTGAATTTCTGACAAGAAAGGAAGGAAGGAAGGAAGAAGGAGGAAGGAAGGAAGGAAAGAAGGAAGGAAAGAAGGAGAAACAGGCCCACACTACCTACAATGAAAGATGGCTTTTGCATATATGAAGTCTTTTTAATTTACTAGTGTTTTGTATTACGTGTACATGGTAAAGGAAACAAGGCAAAAAAAGATAGCATGAAGAGGGAAGTTCCCTCCTACGCCAGACTTGTCTCCATTTCCAGGCAATTCTAGTCAGATTCTTGTATATTTGTATGGCGATATGTATATGCCTCTATATATGTATAGGCATATATAAAAATGCACGTGTTTTTGTGTGTGTATAATTTGCTTTGCACATGATATTATTAAGTACTGTTATATACTCTGTCCCTGTTCTTTTTTTTTGGTGGTACGCGGGCCTCTCACTGTTGTGGCCTCTCCCGTTGCGGAGCCAGGCTCCGGACGCGCAGGCTCAGGGGCCATGGTTCACGGGCCCAGCCGCTTCGCGGCATGTGGGATATTCCTGGACCGGGGCACGAACCCGTGTCCCCTGCATCGGCAGGCGGACTCTCAACCACTGTGCCACCAGGGAAGCCCTGACCGGCATCCTTGACGACCTCCTAGGTGTTGCTTCCAGAGCCCTCCCCACGAAACATTCTGAACGCAAATTTCCTTCTTAGAATCTGCTTTCTGCTAAACCCAACTTGCAGCAACTTGATTTGTAATTGCAAACCTGCAGCCTTAGCTCAGCCTTCCAAAGAGGGAGCCAAGACCTTTTGCAAGAATGTGTTTTGCTTGATTTGCTGGCCCATGGTTTCTCCCTGTATTTTACCCGGTGTTCTCAAGACCAAAATGGTGGGCTTCCCTGGTGGCGCAGTGGTTGAGAATCTGCCTGCCAATGCAGGGGACGCGGGTTGGAGCCCTGGCTCTGGGAGGATCCCCCATGCCGCGGAGCAACTAGGCCGGTGAGCCACAACTACTAAGCCTGCGCTTTTGGAGCCTGTGCTCCACAAGAGAGGCCGCGATAGTGAGAGGCTTGCGTACCGCGATGGAGAGTGGCCCCCGCTTGCCGCAACTGGAGAAAGCCCTCACGGAGAAATGACCCAGCATAGCCAACAAATAAATAAATATTAAAAAAAACCCCAAAACGGTCCTTTAATTTACTTTTCACAAAATGAAAGTTCGATGGCTCATTTCATTTCTTTTTTTAAAAAAAATTAACTAATTTTTGGCTGCATTGGGTCTTTGTTGCTGCGCGCGGGCTTTCTCTAGGTGCGGTGAGCGGGGGCTACTCTTTGTTGCGGTGCACAGGCTTCTCATTGCGGTGGCTTTTCTGGTCATGGAGCACGGGCTCTAGGCACGTGGGCTTCAGTAGTTGCAGCACTCGGGCTCAGTAGTTGTGGCTTGAGCTCAGGCTCAGTAGTTGTGGTGCACGGGCTTAGTTGTTCCGCGGCATGTGGGATCTTCCCAGACCAGGGCTTGAACCCGTGTGCCTGCGTTGGCAGGCGGATTCTTAACCACTGCGCCACCAGGGAAGTCCCATTTCATTTCTTATGTTGTTAAAATGCACTGGTCTCTTCAGCAGACTCATCCAATGAATGAATTAGGAAAATACCTCCACTGGTTCATTACATTGAATTTGGACTTGGTAAATTATTAATATCAACCATGGTTTTCTCTGGGAGGAAGAAGCTCCAGATAAGCAGTAGGTAAGATTTATATGCAAATCACTTTAGCTTTTTTTGCTTGAAAGGCCTGATGGCAGTTCTTTTTCCTGAGTACTTGTTTACACCATCATAAAAGGAGAATTCTGATTATAGCTTCTTGTAGCCAGAGGGAAGGAATATGCTTTTGTCTGCGGATTTGAGTCTACTTTAATCCTGAAAGGGGCGTAGCCCACTCATGGAGAGGAGACAATCTGATTTTTCTTTAAAACTGTCAATTTCATTGGGCAACTGTGAATTTCTGGAGAACATTTGTAACATAAATGGAGTTCCAGAAGACATGCTGATGGGCAGATGTTTCAAGACTGATTAAAGATTTAGAAAGAAGTAAGTCCCCAGGCTGCTGGACTACCTTTTAATGAGATTGACAGGTTTTACACATGGGATTAAAAAAGTTCTTTATCATACAGAAATAAATTTCTTAAGTTAAATCCATTTGAGAGAGATGGATACAGGATAAAGTGTGTGTGAAGCAGATTGGACATTTTACTGGTGTTTAACTTTGAAGCTTATTTTTCAGAGATAGATGAAGTTGGATCTTTCAAAGACGAAAAAGTCATTTTGTTAGACTAATTTCTCTAATATTAAAGAAGGGGTCAGCTCCCCATCAGTTAAGGTCATGCATTCTAGAGAATTTGTAATCGTGATTTTTAGATGGGTATTTAGGCATATGGAGTTAGAAATGAGCAGATTTTCATTTTATCTTGTAAAGGTTCAGATGGAGAAAGGCATTGGCATGTTAGTTGTAGAAACGACCAACAAGGAGAATATAAGGGTTATTAAAAGAATATTTCTCACTATTCTGTGATCTAGGCATGCAAGTGAAGATTATATTAAATTTAAGGGGTAACATATAAAAAGAATAATATCAATTCAAGTTTTGAAACCAGAGGGGAGAGAAAAGGCCAGAATGGTAAGACATTCATGGTGCGAAGAGATTTGATATGAACTCGTTTGATCCCTGTATTTTGCGGATGGGGAAACTGAAGCCAGGAGCAATTTCATGACTTCTCCGAGGCTCTGGCCCCTCAGAAATCATATTTTTAAGCTACAGTGTGGAATCTACAATGTGGAATTATCCTGATATATTGTGAAGTGTGCAAAAAAGCAAGTGGCAGAAACAAAGAGGGATTTTGGCACAGATGTGTGCACATGAGTGTTTCTACATGTGGGTAGATGAAGGACGGAATAGTTCTGGTCATAACTCTTGGAAAGTAACTGTGCTTTCCTCTAAGAAGTAGAACACTCGAGGTAAAGTGAGGTGGGTGGTCATTTGCTTCTTAAATTTTATGCTTTTTAATTTATTTATCTATCCATTTGTTTGTTTATACACATTCATACCTTTTGTAGTACAATAAAAATAGTATCACGACCCTAATTGGGCAGAGATGGAGGATAGCAGTTGGAAGATAAGACTTTTTTATTAGTGAACTCATTTTACTTAAAATATATTGAAATTCATTCTCCGCACGACAAGGGCATATCCTCACGTATTGTCTTGTCCTGAAAGACATGGTCCAGTAACATCACTGACCTTTTCTCTCCTGTATCTCTTGGAACTCGGAAGAGCGACAGATTATGTTCATTCCTATGTAAAGTCATCACATATGACTTTCACTGTATATTTTCTTTTGCAGGAGAGAAAGCTCGGCCTCGTGGCTTTCTGCACCTTAACGTAATCATTATGGCTTTGCCCGAAACACTGTGAGACATCCTCACAATTCTAATGAAATATATTTTCCTTTAGTGATCACTATTGACGTTTTCATTAGGAGCATTGAGAGCTCAGGCTTTCAGCAGCATCTCACGGTCATAAATTGGAGGATTAAGTGGTCTTTTTACATATCATAAAGTTTATCTAGGGAACAACAGCTGTAGTTTGTCAAGAGAGAAAGATGGTATTTGGATTCTATACTTAAATACGTAAGCATGGCAGCTTCGTCAGTGAGAGACTGTGGTCGGACTGGACAAAGGGGAGAAGAAAGTTGGGTCAGATTTTCAGAACAAATCACACTGATTTGGAATTTCAGTATATCTTGATAATTTGTTTACTTCCAATTTTCTGTGCCATTTTACAAGTGTTGATGTTCACTCTTATGTAGCAAAATTACATCCAATATTTCAGACCCAAGGTCTTGGTGAACCGTTTAATTTGTATAACCCAAGTCCTTTGTTTAGGACAATAATAGAATGCAGGGAAGGAGAGAGGAAATCTTGTTGCTTTGAGCTGGGTTTATAAAGGTTTGTTTCCAAAAGCTATTGAATAGTATTTTTGTAGGTTTTGGCCCTACAGCCAAATAAAGATTTTTCTGTGGAAGCATAATGCCATCTAATTACCATGTCAGTGTGGTTGGTGGTAATTTGGACATAGAAATATTGATAGAAATTAGTGTGAGTTCTATGAATCAATATACTGAATTTGCACCTCACAGTAGTAGGACACTTAATAATAGCTAGTGCCATTAAGATTTAATAATAGTAGGACACTTAATAATAGTTGGTGCCACTAGGCAAAACATTATATACGTGTACAGGGGAATTAGTTACTACTCGTGACGCCATTTTATAGATGAACAGAATAAGGGTCAGAACACTGACGTAGCTTGTTCAAGGTCATATGGCAGACCAAGATGAACCTGGAATTGAGCTCGGCATTTCCTTAACTCTTGGAATAACATTTAATCATTGGTATCTCTCATTTCCTATGAATTCATGGCATGATGGGTGTAAAGAAAAGACCTGGACCATACAAATGTCTCTCTTGAGTAGAAGTGTTGTGTCCCCGCCCCCAAAGAACAATTTAAAGCACATTTTAATTGTGTTCGAATTCAGTGGGTCATGTCTTTACTTTTCAAATTTAGTGGTTTTTCTTCCTGAAGGATGTGAGGTAGTTTGTTGTACAGTATACTCCATTGGTTAATAAACTGCTAGATATTATTTATTAAAAAATTACATAAACCTAATACCTCACTACAAAGCTGTTATTTTAGTATATCTCATTCCACTTTCCCCCCATGCTTCTAAAATTTCACATGGTTGCTATTATTATATATTTACAGTGTCATGTCCTGTGTATGTTTTAAAATGTATTGCGTTATACATATTTTCTCAAATAATTACATAATCTTTCAAACCATAATTTTAAAGTCTGTGATACTCTGTTGAGTAGGTACATGGTTACTTGATAGTTAAAACAGTTAAACTGTTTCAAATTCAAATAATGCCCAGGCCTATAACTTTGACCATGTAAAGGACTGTTCCCTAATAATCAATGTGATTATGAAGCTAGAGTGTTTGAATATTTTTATGACCCTTGATATGCATCGTGAATTAACGTGCCCAAGATCCACAGCAATTTACATTGCTGTCAGCAATGTGTGAAGGGACAAAGTCCAGTTTTTAAGATGAGAAATCTAGCAGCCTGCCACAGATGATGCTGACATTCTGTTTGTTTTGCAGTCTTCCCTTTCCTGGTCACAGAACTTGGCTTGGGATCCCGAACTGAGTAATAAAATAAAGTCATACCTACAGTCTTCAGTGTAAGTTTCCACCCTTAGCATGAAGATATATACAGTATTTTGACTAATGACTTCCATCATTTAGACACTCTGGAAATTCTTTAGCTCAGTTAGGAATTTCATTATAACCAGAGAAAAATTGAGTACGCTATTTGCAATGGTGAGCTATGCTGTCTCAAGCCCATTAAGAAACTACTGCCAAATGGGTTCAATGACCATTTTGATTTTATTTGTTCCAAAACTGGAAAGAGGACCCATGATATCTGTTTCTGAATTTTGAGCAAATTTTAATTCCTCAGCTGATACTCTGAATGCAATTTACTTGTTATACCTGCTGACAGCGGAGGGCATTGGATTTGGTCTTGTGGCTTATGCCCTTTATTAATTATACTCCATCGATAAAGCGATTTACATCTCCTGTGAAGCTGGGAAAGTTAATAAAGAAAGAGTGTGTTCTTTCTAGTGAGTTCTGTCGTGAGTGAATGTGCGCCTCTGGTAATTCGTGGTATATGCGTGGCTCTATCAGAAACCACACCAGCAGTTGAGACCTATTACATCAGTGACCTAATCATTCTTCTAGTTTAAAGTATTTAATGAACATACATTCATTTGCGGCTCCATGCATTCCACACATGCATTCACTTATTGAACACCTTTTTATTTAGTGCCGACTATGTGTAAGGCTCAGTTCTCAGTACTAACAGATAAATGGTGGATCAAAGGAAACCGGAAAATATATTAATGATAAATGTACTCATTTGACTCATAATTAATATTACTATAATAATTTTATATATATTAAAAATATAGTAATATTTTTAATGTTAAATTATATGCTATTTAAAAACTTTATAGGTATTCACAAGGCTCAAAATTCCAGAATTAAAACTAAAAAAAGTACACGTCAAAAATTCTCTCGTCCCTTTCCCCAAATTTATCCAAATAGGCAATTAATGTTATAGTTTCTTACGGTTTTTATTTTTTCAGCTGTATTTCAGGCATATATCAACATATACATATATGCATATGTAGATAAGCTTATATATATGTTATTTTGTATACTTCTTTTTCTCCACATATATGGTATACATACTATATATATTATTCTGCACCTACCTTGTGTTACTTAATAAATTTGGAAATCTCTCTTCATCATTACTTAAAGATCAGTCTCATTTCTTTTTTCTTTCTGGTGCATAGTATTCCATCTTTCTGGTGCATAGTTAAATATTCTATTAATTTGGAATTCTTAAGTTTATTATCTCCTTTTTTATTATTATAAATAGTACTGCAAATAAAATTTTTGTACATAAGTTTTATTCCTTTAGATCTTTTTTCTTGATAAGTGAAATTGCGCATTAAAAGTGGGACAATTTGGGGCTTCCCTGGTGGCGCCGTGGTTGAGAGTCTGCCTGCCGATGCAGGGGACACGGGTTCGTGCCCCGGTCTGGGAAGATCCCACGTGCCACGGAGTGGCTAGGCCCGTGAGCCATGGCTGCTGAGCCTGCGCGTCCAGAGCCTGTGCTCCGCAACGGGAGAGGCCACAACAGTGAGAGGCCCGCGTACCAGAAAAAAAAAAAAAAAAAAAAAAAAGTGGGACAATTTTTCTGACTATTGAAAAATGTTTTTCAAATTATAACCTGGAAGTATTGATCCACAGTATGTATGGAATACTATATTTTGTGTAAAAAAGGAGGGGGATAAGGCTGTATAGTTACATTTGTGTGTATATGCTAGCATTTGCATAAGAAACTAATGAATGTAGTTGCAAATAGGTGACAGGGACTGGTTCAGGGGATATAAAACAGATAGGGAGGCTAATCAATATATACAACTGAAATCATTTTGAATTTTGAACCATGTGAATATATCACTTTTAAAAACAGTTAAAAATAATAAAATTTCAATTTTAACTATAAAGTTAAAAAGTGAAGTGTAATCCTCTGTTATATTGCCATTTTCAATCTATGAATATGAATGGCTTTTTTTTTAATACTGGGGTATCCAAAAACGGTACCATTAAGTGAAATTTTTCACAAAGTACACGTGGTCATGGAACTTGTTCATTGATAGGATCTAATTCAGAGGTTTGCTGCTTTTATCCCTCACTCTTTTTTAAAAAATATTTTATTAGATTATAGTTGATTTACAATATTGTGTTACCTTCTGCTGTACAGCAAAGTGCATCAGTTATATATACACATATATCCACTCTTTTTAGATTCTTTTGCCATATAGGTCATTACAGAGCACTGAGTAGAGTTCCCTGTGCTATACAGTAGGTCCTTATTAGTTATCTATTTTATATATAGTAGTGTGTATATGTCAATCCCAATCTCCCAATTTATCCCTTCCCCTCTCCCTCCTGGCCTAACTCTTAAAAAGAAGGGGAAAATAATAGGTGTTTCCAAGTCATCAGTCATTCACACACCCCTTCCACAATCTTTGTCATAGCTATGGACCACTTTTACTGTTATTCACTTACTAGTTTTCCTTTAAAAAGAGTTATTTTCTTTATGTGGAAATTTTATAGAACTGCCATTCATGAAGAAAACCAATATTTTCCATAAGAGAAGCTGTATTAGCGGGGGCTTTATCAGAGAAGCAGAGCCACTAGGAGATACTTCATCAGGAATTTATTTTCAGGATTAGTTCTTACAGAATTGTGGGAGCTGGTTTACTGAGTAGGTGTACCCGATGCTGGAGCCTGACATCAGCAGCGAAGACGGACGTGATGTGGGGGAAACAGAGACAAACTGGAAGCCATGTGGCTGGGATGGAAGCCTCTGATCGGCAAAGTCTCCAGTCCACCATCTTTAGCAATGAGGGCGCCCTGCAGGGTGGAAATGGGAAGATGGCACCCATCATCACGGAGCTAGACAGACACTTGGCCCAGGTTTCTGAGGGGCTTAAGGAGGATCTGGCAGGAGCTGAAGAAGCTGCAGTGCAGCTGTTTCCTCACGCCCACCAGGTGAACCCTCAGATCTCAGACAATGTACATGAGCAGTGCCCTGCGCTGAGCTCCAAAGTGTAGAAATAATAAGGTGTGGCTTCACTTCCTCCTTCCAGGTCTTGTGGTCCACACTAACTGACGTGTGGAGGAAAGGCAATTCTTTAAAAAGTTATTTCTCGCTTAACTGGGTTGGCATAATATGAATCCACCACAAAAGTAACTACAATGAAAGTAAGTGGGGAAGGGGAGGGTGGGACAAATTGGGAGGTTAGGTTTGACATAAATACACTACCACGTGTAAAATAGATAGCTAGTGGGAACCTGCTGTATAGCACAGGGAGCTCAGTTCGGTGCTCTGTGACGACCTAGAGAGGTGGGATGCGGGCTGGTGGGAGGGAGGTCCAAGAGGGAGGGGATATAATTATACATATAGCTGATTCACTTCATTGTACAGCAGAAACTAACACAACATTGTGAAGCAATTATACTCCAATAAAAAAAAAGTAAATGCAATAAAAACCAAACAATATTATTGAATTCTAACTAGACACATCACTCCGTGAAGGCACCGATCCTGAGGGTTTCTCTTTGTTGAAAAGGAAGATGAACAAGTTTTAGAGACCTTTTAGAATCATTACTACCAACTGACTGGAATGTTCTCCATGACTCATTCAGAAGGACTGAAAAGACAACATGAGTATCTTTCTCACTGTGAGGTTCCATGTTGTTTAGTTCCTTTCCCAATATAATTTCTCCCAGTCCTCTCATGATTTAAGGAATACATGGTGGTGAATGGAGATGGGGTCATGCTTTGCATGCTCTTCTCTCCATTTCTACTTCTTAAGTGAAGGTAATGGCAACGGGGAGGACAATATGGTAGACAGGGGGGAAAAGAGCCAGGCCAGATGTGATTTTATCATCTTAGACCCCGCTCATTGAAGCCCTGTCACACATCAAGGGCCAGGATTATCTGCATCAAAGCCTCGTTGGCTTTTGAGGGGATGGGTGAGAAGCAAGCACAGTCTGGCTCTGATCTCAGAGGGTTTGGTGGTCTTCCTGGTACTCGTTGGGGAATGTGGGGTGGCTGAAGAAACCTCCCGACTTTGAGTCTCTGAGGCACCTCCTTTGTAAGTGTGGATGGAAGCAGCCAGGGGCTGGCTTCTCACTGAGACGCTTCCACTTCTTATTTGTCCCATTGGTGTCTCTCAGGTCTCTCTTGGTTTCCCAGCATCCTTGAATACCCCTCGCCTGACTGCACAGGTTCTAATCGGTTCTGCAGTTGACCAGCTAAGTGATCTTGGGCAAGCCACTTAAAGGTCCTGATAAATTAGGGAGATTACACTTTCCAAATCATTGGGCAGTTGTGAGATTTAAATCAGGGGTTGGTAAACAGCGAATCCACGGGGCAAATATGCCCTTTCCTCTTCCGTAGTTTTGCAAATACACTTTTATTGGAGCACTGCCATGCCTGTTTGTTTATGTATTGTCTGTGGCTGCTTTCACCGAACACAGCAGAGTTGAGTAATTGTGACAGAGAGAGACCTTATGGCCCACAGAGCCTAAGATATTTACTGAGGGAGAGCACCGACCCCTCGATTAAATAAGTTCGTACATATAAGTTCAATTCAAATGCTTATTGGCTACTATGTTTAGGTGTTGGGCGTACAAGAGGGAAGATATGCAGACAAAGACCTCTACCCTCACGGAGCTTACAGTCTAGAGAAGGTGTCAGACTAAGCATAAAAAAAAGGTGAACTATATGTCAAGTGGTGATCAGTGCTGTGGAGAAAACATCAGGAAAGGGAGAGAAAGAGTGTGTGTGTGTGTGTGTGTGTGTGTGTGTGTGTGTGTGTGTATGTGTATATGGCGTAAGTTGCAATTTTAACTGGGGTGATCAGGAAAAAAAGAGTATCGTTTATGCAATGACTGGAAGGAGGTGGGGAATGGAGCTGTATGGACACGTGAGGAGGAATGTTCCAGGTAGAAGGAGCAGCAGGGCAAAAGGACAAAAGCTCTGAGGTAGGAGTGTGTTGGGAGTGTTCAGAGACAAGCAGGGAGGCCAGTGTACCTGAAGCAGAGTGGGCAGCAGGAGCGGGATAGAAGATAAGGTCAGTGAGGTTGGACTTCTTTGGCCGACACAAGGGTGTTGCATTTTGTCCTGAGCATGAGAGAGGGAAGACACTAGATAGTGGCAAGCTGGAGAATGGTGTGCATTGGGTTACATTTTATTTTATTTTTATTTATTTTTTAATTTTTTGGCCACACCACTCAGCATGTGGGATCCTAGTTCCCCGACTAGGGACCGAACCTGCATCCCCTGCCTTGGAAGCACAGAGTCTTTCTTAACCGCTGGACCACTGGGGAAGTCCCTGGGTTACATTTTTTTTTTTTTTGCGGTATGCGGGCCTCTCACTGTTGTGGCCTCTCCCGTTGCGGAACACAGGCTCCGGATGCGCAGGCTCAGTGGCCGTGGCTCACGGGCCCAGCCGCTCCGCGGCATGTGGGATCCTCCTGGACCGGGGCACGAACCCGTGTCCCCTGCATCGGCAGGCGGACTCTCAACCACTGTGCCACCAGGGAAGCCCTTGGGTTACATTTTAAAAGCATCACTCTGGCTGTCTGCAGAGGGTGCCAGCAGGAGCCAGGAGTTCATATGGCAGCTGTTGCAGTGCTCTGGGCGCTTGGACCAAGTTTATAGCTGTGGAGGTGGTGAGAAGCAGTCAGCTTCTGGACCTATTGTAAAAATAACAATAGGAGGATTTCCTAACAGACTAGAAATGCACGGGGGGAAAAAGTCAGGGATGACTTCAATCCTTTGATTTGGTCAACTGGGAGAATGAGATTATCATGAACTGAAATGTGGGAAAATAGGCGATAGGGCAAGTTTTGAAGCAAAGATTAAGAATTCAGAATTGGACATGTTAATTTTGAGATGTCTATTAAAGACCCAGGTGGGACTGTAAATGCTTAGAATAACGCCTGCCACATAGTAATAACTGATAAATGTTAACTGTTATGTTTAATATATGTAAATTTAATATAAAATTATATATGTATATAAATACCTACTATGTGTCAGCATTAGAGAAACAACAGTGATTGTGTTCCCATCCCTGTCCTCATGGTGCTGGGTGGGGCGACAGATGAATCCTCGGAGATAATATGTGAGATCACTGGTCTGGGGCATTGCAGCTTTGGGGGAATCACACAGACTCTGCCTGGGCCCAAATCATGATTTCTGTGAAATTAGTCACTTGCAGTTTACTTAATCTCTCCATATATCAACTTTATTTTTTATAATGCATCTAAGTGCTCAGTAAACAGTATCTTAGGACAACAGGTGCTGTAAAATTATTCATTCATTTCACAAATACTTGTTGAGTATTCACCATGTGCCAGGAGCTTGCGTGGCATTGATGGTATAATGTGAATAAGACAGATGAAGACCCCACCTTTAAGGAGATCCTATGGAGGCTGAGGTGGGAACAGATGGCAAATCAATGAAAATGGTAGGTCAAGCTAAAAATTACACGGAAAATTAAAAATATGTATGTTCTAGAGCTACACTGTCCAATAGAAATATAAAGCAAGCCATATATGTGAGCCACACGTGCAATTTTAAATTTTCTAGAAAGCGTGTTGAAAAAGTGCAATGAAACAGGTGCAGTTAACTTTAATAATTTGTTTAATCCAATATATCGAAAATGTTATTTTAACATATAATAAGTATAAAAAAATTAGTAAGACACTTTACATTCTTTTTTCTACTAAGTCTTCAAAATCTGGCATTTGATTTATTAGAGCATATTTCCATTTGGTCTAGTCACATTTCAAGTGCTTGAAAGCTACTTGAGGCCAATGGCTGCTGTGTTGGACAGCACAGGTCTTTAGAGTGACTGGGTGTCTGCTTTAGATTGAGTGGTCAGGGAAAGCTGAGACCTGTGACAAGAAGCATCGGCTGCCATGCAGAGATTTGGGGGAAGCCCTTCAATATAGAAGACAGAACCAGGCAAAGAGCCTAGGTCGAGAATGGGCTTCCTGTGGTAACTGAGAACAGATCAATGAAGTCAGTGGGGCCAGAGCCCAGAGGACAAAGAGGATAGACATATGAGGTTGGAGAGCTACATGGGGCCAGATCTTGTAGGAATTCAGAGTCCATAGTGAGGAGTGTGGATGAATTCTAAGTGTGTTGAGAATCATTGAAAAGGTTTAAGTAAGAAGTGATATGATCAAGCTATCGCTGGCTACCATGGTGAGAGATGAAAGTGGAATATTAAGAGGCAAGAGTGGAAGTAGAATAGAATGCTCCTGTTGGAGAATGGAAGTCATTGGACATGTATCTAGTCCAGCTTTGGAAGGTCCAGGATGACTTGGAGGAAGTATGTCATAAAGAGGACTTGTCCAGGCAAAGTTGGGGATCATGAAGACACAGAGGGTGTCTTACAATGGGATTGTAAGACACACAGAGTGTTTTATACCCATAGTCTTTGAACTTTTTTGATTACATATTTCATTCAATTAAAAAAAGCAAATCCTAATTTTTTTTTTTTTTTTTTTGCGGTACGTGGGCCTCTCCCTGCTGTGGTCTCTCCCGTTGCGGAGCGCAGGCTCAGTGGCCATGGTTCATGGGCCCAGCCGCTCCGCGGCATGTGGGATCTTCCCGGACCGGGGCATGAACCCGTGTCCCCTGCATCAGCAGGCGGACTCTCAACGACTGCGCCACCAGGGAAGCCCCCTAATATTTTAATATTTATTCCTTCTACATGTGTTCTATTTTCAATCCATATACTATGGTATTATATTTTAGAAAAACTTTTCTTATTTATTCCAGACATACATAAGTAAATACAAGTTTTAAAATGTTTTCCTTCACTTCACTGCACTCTGTTTTGGAAATGACTGTTCTAGACAAAGGGAATTGCACAGGCAAAGGCCTGAAGATACAACAAAGCATGACCCAGGTGGGGAATGGCAGTAGCTCAGCACATCTGGAGGGAAGGGTGTAAGTAGGGAGGTGGGTGCGATGATGGTGAGGAAGTGTTCAGAGCTGTTTCTGGAGAGCTGTGCAAGGGCTAGGTCATGAAGAGCTTATATGCTGTGGGAATGATTTTGATAGATGATCTAAATACCTATATGACCGGAGGCCGTTGGTGGGTTTTAAGCTCGAGAGGGTGTCTAGCATTTTGGTGAGCACTTTACCTTCACTTTCTCATTTCATTTGTCTTTAATAGGTGCAACGCAAGAACAAGTGGAAGGGTTTAAAGCAAGGTGATGACAAGAACATTGCTTATTAATTAGAATATTCTCCTTTCTCTCCCCTCCACTTTCTCTAATTAAATTCTGTAAGTTGAACTCATGCTGGTAAAGACCACAGCCTTGATCACAGAGAGGATTTTCATTCCAGGGTAGACTGCACGCCAGCTCACCCTGACCCCTACCTCCATGGCTCCAGGAGAAAAACACTGCCTCGGGGCTAATCCAGTAAAAACTGTCCAGTTCTACTGAGATGTAGAAACGTCCATCGGAAGCTTTTGGACAAGAGTATGGACGTTTTAAAAAATACTGATTTACATTTCCTTTTATTTACATTCTTTGCTCACACAGAATTTCCTGGAAATCATTTTACTCTAAGAAGCAGAACTATTCCTTTTCCTTTGCTGGCAGGTTCTCTTTTTTGCCTTCCTTGATGAGGCAGGCTGGTGTGAAAGGGGCTGTTTCTCTATCCACAAATGCTCAGTAATTAACAGTCACACATTATGCCTAATCCTAAAATATATGTACGTGAAATAACATAACATTTTTAAAAACCCTATTTTAAACTTTGTACTTGTACAATTTTCAGCTTCTATTGATTAGAATTAAAGGGAGAATAAGCCCTTTCATGTTAAGTTTTTGGTCATGGTGAAGAGAGGTGTTTTATTGCTAATCTATTTAAACCACAGCCAGAGATGTATACTCACAAAATCACTTTATCATAATGACTAATTGGAAAAATGGACAATGCTGTTGGAACATTGAGAGAAATAGCATTCGGGCTTTCGAAGTGGGTACAGCATAGGATCCCATGGCCTGGTTCAAGAGAGAACACTTCTCCTTCCTGATCTGCAGGAATCCAGTTAGCCCATTCCCCTTCTGCTTTGCTCTAGTTCCTTTACATTGCCCCAGGTTGTGCTGGATTGAAAGGCTGCCTGGCTTTGTGCGATCCCTGGGCCAGAATTACTCTCCCTGCTTGGCCATTGGGAGCACACTGCTTCTCCCCACTACCCCCCAAATTCATCCAGTTGATTTCACTTCTGGGATTCTGGAGTTGAAAGAGCAGCCCATTGCAATGGGAATGAGCCAGAGGGCAAGGATGGCTTGATCACCATTGTCTGGCCATGGTGTTCAATGTGACAGCACAGAATAACAGCATTTATGTCTGAGGATGGTCAGAGCCACCGGACTCCAACAACAACAGCAATGGTAATAGCTACCATTTGATGGAGATTTTCTTTTTCTTTTTTTAAATTGAAGTATAGTTGATTTACAATATTGTATTATCAATAGTTTTGGGTGTACAGCAAAATGATTCAGTTATATACATATATATTTTTCAGATTATTTTCCATTATAGGTTATTACCAGATATTGAATATAGTTCCCTGTGCTATATAGTAAACCCTTGTTGCTTATCTGTTTTATATATAGTAGTTTGTATCTGTTCCACCCATACTTCTAATTTATCCCTCCCCCTTCCTTTCCCCTTTAGTATTATTCTTTCATATTGAAATCTGCATTTTGCTTTACTATTTCAAAAATGCATACTTTTTTAAAAATAGAAATGCTATGAAGGGTAAACTCTTTCAGTGATATAGACTTGATTTTGGCCTCAGTCCTTGTGTAGTTACTGTACCATGGTTCTGGAGAAGACGATCATAAGAGGATCTACAGCTGGAGGTGGAAGAACAGGACATAAAGTGATAAAGGAGAGAGGAGCAAGAGCGAGCTTTTGTGCAGTGCTGAGCATGTTTCAGAAATTTTGCATTGACTATTTGTTCCTTATAACAAGCCTGTGATGTAGGTTTGTTTCCTAGATGCTGCTGGACATCTAATCGATACTCTCTTCTCGCTCTTATTTACCAACAGATCCCAGGTTGTTTGGGGTCATGGTATACCCAGCTAAAGTAACCAGCTTCTTGGCTGGGGCTCAGTCACTGGATGGGGCTAATGGTAAAACGCTTTAATAAGGGGCAGAGTCAGCTGGCAACTTGTCTCTTACCCTTTTCTCAGGGTGTAACATGGAGATGTTACTGGAGGTTGAGCATCCACTTGGGACTATGAGCTGATATACTTGGTTTTCTGTTACATTCAGCTGAATGCAATTCCCAGTAAGTAGAATAATAGTAATAGGAGTTTATTGAGCTTCAACAGAGTGTGTGCTGTCTGCCAGGCAGTGTGCCAAATGGTTTATATTCATGATTTCGTTTACCTTACTTTATGATCCTTACTACAGCCATATAGTTAATGATACTTACAGCGATACCCCTATTTTACAAATGAGGAAACTGAAGCTTAGAGATTATAAGTTACTTGTCCTTGAGTGATTAAGTGTGAATGTAGGTCTGTTCCACAGCAAAGCTTCTGCTCTTAAGAAGATAGGTTGACTTTTTATAATGAGCTTGTGTTACGTTGGCAGGTAAAAGTGAATGAAAAATAAGCTAAAAAAACATGTAAGCAAAAACTCTGCCTCCTAGGGCATGTTCATAGCTATATGCGATTTCAGGAGAAACAAGGGTATCATATATTCCATTTGACAAAGTAAAGAGCGGAGAAGTTAGTTAAATTCTTTTGTCCCAAATCTTAAAACTGGTCAGAATTTGCCTGAAGTCAAGAATGGCTTCTAGAATTTGGGAAATCTAATCCCAGTTCTTAACTACCACTTAACTAGCTGTGGGCTAATAAACTAGCAGTGGGAATTAACTGCTCCTTTTCATTGTTCATCATGACCTCTCTATCACTGATGACCTTGTGAGTCTGTCCTTTTCACCTCCATATCCGTGGTAAGCACTTTACTCCTGGTGAGAGGGATGGCTCAGTGTAGAGGAAACACATGCTTTGGTTTCAGAAACATATGTTCAAATCCCATCTCTACCACTTCACTTTGTAATCAAGTTACCTAACCTCAGAAACTCAGTTCTATAAAGCGGGAATAACCGTGAGACCTAGCCAATAGGGCTGTTGTGAGAATTATGGGAATTAATGGGTAATTGACAGATAGTAGATGATCAGTAAGTATCAATTCTAGATGACTGACACCTGGTAAGTACTCAAAAATGAGCTGTGATTGTCAAAGACATTATTCTAAAAAGTCAAAAACTCAGAAGCCCGTGGGGCAAATTGCCACATAAATAAGTGAAGAAGGCTGGGTAGGGATTTGGTAAAATTGCATCTACCCTCTCTCAGGAGGCAGTCACTCCTCATATCCAGCCCAGGGATCTGGCTTTGTCAGTTTTTTCAATTTTTAAAGCAAAATCTGAAGTCCAATTCTGTGTGAAACTTGATTATAAAATATTAGTTTGTTTATATATGTTTAAATGTTCTGTGAGCAAAAAAAAAAAAAATCTCCATATGCCTTTGCAGGCTGCCATTTTGCCACCACTGATCATTCATTCATTTCACTGATCCATTCAACAAGCTGTGGAGAGGTTTACGGTAATTCAGAAGTGAGTCACAAAAACGGCCGGAGAATCTTCAAAGGAAGATAAAAGACATTGAGATTATTAATGATGGAGAAGAGTGGGCTGTGGGTTGGCTAATTAAGTTTTTAAATACATGAAGGGATTTTAAACAGTTGATGTCGACTAATTATCCTCTGTCTTTTAGAGAGCAGTACAAAAAGAAAATGGATTCATTTCAAGGAGAATCATTATGAATAAATGTGAAAAAAAATTCTGGATACTGGGAGTTATTAAGTTTTCGACAGAACAGGAGAAAAGTCTGTGGACCCTTATTTTGTAAAAGACTTTAAAGAAATAGGACAGGTTATCGGAGGGATTTGTTTGTATAGTTTGGATGATGTTGGAATGACCTCTCCCCCCCATTTGGAATGCTGAGGCTTCGATGACTTATTCTGAAGGGATTCAATAGCTGCAAACAACCTTTTGCACTCAGTGCAAGGTGCAATTCAAGAGAAGTCCTTAGGGATTTTGGATTCTGATTCCTTGAGAGTCTTCTGCCCCTCGTATGCCATAACTGCTCCAGTTACTGGACACGTGCTTTGAATAGAGGCCTCCTTTTGGAGATACAGAAATGAAGTTTCCCCTGGGGAAGTCACATCTCTCAGCTTGACGAATGCCAACTTGATGCTTTCCTCCTCTTTCATTATTCTGAATAATTCTGCAAAGCCCTCCTCCATTCCATGCTGTACCGAGCATGAGAATTTGCCTTTTCCACTTGTCAAAAGATGTCAAGAGTTTCTAGGAGTCCATGGTCGTACTTCAGTTTTCAGACAGAAGAGGAATTCCAACAGTTCCAGAAATGGCAGTAGATCTCTTCTTGTACTAACTTTGGTTCAGGTGTGCTTTAAAAATTCGAAGCTTAACAGTCTTAAATATTCTCTTTCCTTTTGCTGAAGAACTGAAAGTTATTTTAAAATATATGGAGGGTTGCCTAGTAACTACAGCTTCACTGGCTGTGTAAGACAGGTTTTTAAATTTTTTTCTCTCTCTCTTTTTGCTACAGAAGGGCTGTCAGGGAAGAGTAATGGGAGATGGGGTTCATCGAGAAATGAATGAAAAATAAAGTGACTTTTGGGAGTTTGGGGTCACATAAAACTGATGTTAGAGGGCACATGTAACACTAGGTTTGTGTCTGAGGCAATGAACAAGTTCAAGGAAATCATCTACTTTATCTTTGCTTATGCTGAATAGTTTGAGTGAAGTGCATCATAGGGAATTATGAAAATATCCTCTTTCTTCTTCTTTCTCTCTGTCTCTCCCTTCTTCTCTTCTCTTCTTTCTCCTTCTCATTCTTCTTTTTTTTCAGTGTAATTGTCTTCTTGGGCTGCCGTAAAGAATACTGCAGACTGGGCAACTTAAACAGCAGAAATTTATATTCTCACGGTTTTGGAGGCTAAGTTCAAGATCAGAGTGCCAGCAGGGTTGCTGTCTGGTGTGAGGACTCTCTTTCTTGCTTGTAGATGGCTGCCTTCTGCTGTGTCCTCACATGGTCTTTCTTCTGTGTTGGCAGGGAGAGAAGGATGTTTGGTGTTTCTTCCTCTTCTTATAAGGACACCCATCCAATCGGATCAGGGCCCCACCCATATGATCTCATTTAACACAAATCACCTCCTTAAAGGCTCTGTCTCCAAATACAGTCACATTGGGAGTTGGGGCTTCAACATGTGAATTTGGGGAGGACACAGTTCATTCCACAGAAAATAGTGTAGGTAATCTTAGTGTTCTGTGGACCTGACTTCAGGCTTTGAGATACAAGTTAGAAGTAATTGATTTCATAACTGAATTTATTTCTCTTCCTAATTCTGCTTCTTTTAGCCTAGTGGGAAACAATTAACCACTGATTAAGGTGAAAAGCCACTGATCAAGATGTTTTTACTGAGTTAGTCCAGGTTTGGAACTAACTTAATGAGCTGAATGTTGAACTTTGCAGAGTTCTGTGGGGATTATGGGAGTTTTGTGAACTTACAGTAGTACTTGGTGCATCTTTCTATACCCAAGGATCATTTGTGTTTGTTTGTTTGTTTCCTTTCCTTCCATTTTTCTTTCTTCCTTTCTTCCTCTTTTTTTTTTTTTTTTTTTTTTACTACTCTTTGACACAGAAAGAAGAAAACTGAGGGAAAATGCAATTTAAGTTAATAGAACTATTAGTACTGTGTGATACAGGAAACCTAGACTTGATTCATTTAAAAAATATTTATTAGTTACCATCTCTGAGCCAGACACATGTATTCAGTGTATTATGATGAACAAGACAAGCAAGGTACCTGCCCCTAGAACATTCCTTCCCAGTTCATGAAATCTCAGTCTTCTAAAAGTATAAGGGTGCTAGACTTTGAAACAAGTGTTTTTTCTTTTTTCTTTAGTTAAAAATTACAGGTTTATTTTTTTATTTTGAAAAAGACATAAAAGTCAAAAAAGCAAAAATAAAACCCAAAACAACCAGGTATATCAATAATTGTGACATATTTGATGTAAAAAAAAAAATATATATGCACACACACATATATATATATACATATATATACTCATATATATATGTGTATGAAATTACATGAAGAAAAAGCTTAGTAAGATGTTTGAAACCAAGGCTGGGCTTGAACAGATTTCTAATGGAATACAACTAAAAGTTTTGCTTAAAGTGTCTAGGCAATATTCGGCAATGTTCAAGAAGTTATGACCACTCTTCTATATCCCATTTGCAAAGGTCAGCAAAATGGGCTTCAAGACATGTTTTTTTAGCAGGGTAGTTTGGGTAATGATCCTGTTTCCTTATGAACAACTACTTAACTCATCCACTGTGTTGATGTCTTCCTGTCTTTAAGAGTGTGATGAGTACAAGGATGAGTGAACTATGGTGATACAGAGAATACGACAGTATAAAAATATTGAAGCATCCATTTAAAGCAGAAGAGGGGACTTCCCTGATGGTCCAGTGGTAAAGAATCCACCTTCCAGTGCAGGGGCGCGGGTTTGATCCCTGGTCGGGGAACTAAGATCCCACGTGCCACATGGCAGCCAGCGCACCACAACTACTGAGCCCTCGTGCCTCAACTAGAGAGCCCGTGTGCCGCAAACTACAGAGCCCGTGTGCTCTGGAGCCTGCGTGCCACAACCAGAGAGAGAAAACACGCAATAGAGAGAAGCCTGTGGGCCGCAACAAAGAGCCCAGGTGCCGCAACAAAGATCCCGCATGCCACAACTAAGACCCGACGCAGCCTAAATAAATAAATAAATAAATAAATAAATAAAATAAAAAATTAAAAAAAGAAAAGCGAAAGAGAATCCCAAGTCCGAAAATAAGCCAAGGGTAGTTGTCCTACTGATACAAGTGAAAACATCCTGAGACTTAGTAAGTGTTAGTATACCACTCCTTTTTATATGCATAATAATCTCAGGTAAATTATGAGCAATTTGTAACGTAAAACCTCTAGAAGTTTTACCATAACGTGCCTTTTTCTTTTCTTTGCTCTACTTTTCTTCTTTGCCTGTTTCTAAGGCTGCCAGTGAACACCCTCTGGAATTGCTTAGGAAACAAGTGTTTTTTAGGGAAGGTAAAATGCACTAATAGTTTAACAGAGGTCTGGGCTGGCTCACGATGGTTTTAGGTATGATGTTGGCGCTGTATGTTTTAGGGAAAGCCAGCTGCCATCTAACCTTTTGGAGAGACCATGACCTTGTTCTTTCTACTTCTTTCTACTAACTGTTCTTTAGAGTTCTTGTTAGGAGCACAGCCTTGGAAGGGATGCACAAGTTTTCTGTGTTCCTTTGAAGCCCCATGCCATGATCACAACTTCCTTCTCTTTTCTGTGTATGGCTGACTCAGTTTCTCAATTTCTACCCAGTTGATTCCTCCTCGCTCTGATTTGGGAACATATGCTGCGGTAATAGTTTATTATTAACTTTAATTGTGTGAATAATGCATAGAACATTCTCGTTGTAGGAAGTTAAAATATTACAAATAAGTGTCAAGGCTAGTGTCCCTTGGCAATATCATCCTGCCTTTAACTCCTTACCAAGGGGTAACCATTGTTATCAGTTATTACATATGGTTTCTAGGTATTTGCATAAATATGTGTATCCCTAGAAATATAGTTCTTTGGGACATGTGTTCTTTTATTTAAATGATATCCTATACAGAGTGTACTGCAAGATGTTTTATTTACTTACCTAGAGAGGAACACATGTGTATAAGCAGAGATATAGTGGGATGACTATTGCATCATGGCTTGTAGTGGTATAAATTAAAAACAGCATATAAGTCCATTAATAGAGGAGTGGCCAAATAACTATTAATTATGTGTACCATGGGATTCTATACAGTTTTAAAAAGAACGAAGGAGATACAGAATGAAATACACACGTACATATACTGACCTGGAAAGATCTTCTTTGTACTCTTGGCATCATATCCATGTTTCCATTAAATCATTTATGGCACAACACTGAAAATGTTGACACGTGTTCCTTCTATATTAGACTGCGAGCGTCTGGAGGGTAGGACTTGAAGTTTTCATTTTTGTCTTCCTAACCAACCTTGGCTCAGAGTGGGCTTTCAATAAAGGCTGTTGAACAAGTGAAAAAAAAAATTAAATGAATGACTAAATGAATGTGTGATACCAGACAAATAAATGAGGAGCTAATACATAAATACGTTTTTAAGAACTGAAAAGAATGATTTCAGGTTACTATAATTCTCATATATCATAAGTTATATGTGGATTCAATTTTGAGAAGTGGAAATTAATTCCAGATACATTTGTCTGAAATTGTACCTTTAAAAATATTTAATGATACATGTGTTACTTTCCTATTGCTGTTGTAACAAATTATCACAAGTTAGTGGTTTAAAAGAACACAAATTAATTTTCTTACAATTCTGGATGTCTGAAGTCTGAATTGAGCGTTACGGGGCTAAAATCAAGGTGTCAGCAGTACTGGAGGCCATAGGAAAATCGTTTTCTTGCTTTTGCAGCTTCTAGAGGCTGCCTGCACTTTTTGACTCATGGCCCCTTCCTCGTCTTCAAAGCCCATCACTCCAACCTGTTTCTATTGTCACATCTCCTTTTCCTGATTTTGCCTTCTTGCCTGTCTCTTATAAGGACACGTATGATTATACTGTACCCGCCTGGATACTCCAGGGTAATTTCCCCATATCAAAATCCTTAGCTTAATCACATCTGCAAAGTATCTTTTGCCGTCTAAGACAACATCTTCACAGGTCCTGGGCATTAGGATGTGGACATCTTTAGGGGGACATTTTGTTTTCTATTTATTTATTTATTGGCTGCGCTGTGTGGTATATGGGATCTAAGTTCCCCGACCAGGGATGGAACTCGCGCCCCCTCCACTGGAAGTGCAGAGTCTTAACCGCTGGACCGCCAGGGAAGTCCTAGGGGGACATTTAGATATACCCTAGTATATCTTGTTGCTATTAACTACTAGTTCTTATTTTGAGATCTTATAATGGAGGACATCCTACCAATGTCACTTCAGATGCAAACTTATAGAGTTTTGAGCTTGTGTTCTCTTTTGCTTAATCCGTTTCAGAACGTAAATTTATTTACCAAGCAGAGAAATCATGTCTTAATGTTGCCCATGAAAAGAGGCATGGCTCAACCGAAGAAAGCATGCCAAGATGGGTTCCGTACCTCCTGAGGAGATGCTAGGTGCCCAGAAATGTATGCTAGTAATACAGAGAAGTCAGATTGCTGGCCATCAGCCAGTTTTGTCAGGTGATGGCATAAGTGTCTAGAGTATGCTTTTATACAGTTCCGTGATGCTGAATTAATTGGGTGATGCATTAGCTGACCACGATCCCTGACACCATCCATCTCTTTCTAGCTCTAGTTACTTCTGACTCTTAAAGTGGACGGGGGAAGCGAAAAGAAAGGTGTGTATAATAGTGAAATGTTAACTTGCAGTGCATTGTGCGCCCTTAGGCTAAAGATAGACAGCATCTCAGAATCCAGCTCCCATATTCTGATTTCCCGGTATGTAATTCCTTAAGTGGGCAGAAGTGTGTCTTGTTATATAACCCTGTTATAGTGGGAAAAGGAGCTATATTTAATTATGCATGCGGAGAAACCATTGTCAGCTACAGATACATATTTAAATACTGTAAGGAAAAAAACCTGGGAATTTAAATATGATGTGGGAGTTGATTTTATTCAAATTAGCGTTTTAATTCAGTCTAAAAAGAACTGAGCAGTGTTGTTTAAATGATAGCCTTTCTGGAGACAGCATGTGTACATGTATCTATAGCCCTGCTTTATTTAAATAAAGAGGCTTTTGCAACAGATGGAAAGACATAAGTGAGAGAAGAAAATCATTTAAATTTAACCCTTTGGAAATACTCTAGCTTTGGGGACACTTGATTGTCTTCTTTGGGTCTGGTAGAGTATGCTGTCGTGTCTGAGCTGTATTTCCCCCTTTTAACATACTTGGCTAAGAGCTTTATCCTACAAAAACTCAGGTCCCTCCAGGTGATAGAGATGGGACTCCAGCTCAGATGGTTTGGCTCCAGATGTGTGCTCTACACTCAACCCAGGTTCTAGCCTAACAATAAATAATGAAAAAATTAACATAGATATTTACTCATTCATTCATTCATTCATTCAGTTACTAAATAGGTACATATTACTAACTCTGATCATTTTCTGCTCATAGAACCCATCTGACACCAAATGTTCATGGGGTTTTCCCACACCAACTAATTTTCCCAACTCTCCAGACACCAACCAGGTGTCCTATAATTCAATTTAATTCTGGCACTGACTCCCCAGAATTAGTGCATACCCCACGGGTTAAGGGCTCACCCACAAGACTGCTCCCCACTTCAGATACAAGTTGTAAGTATTGGGTTGCCAAGGTTATCCACACTTCTGTCTGACTTGGCTATAAACTGGGGGACCCCATGACCCCCTATTCTTTTTTTGATAATTTGCCAAAACAGCTCACAGAACTGAGGGAAACGCTACTTACTACCATTGGTTTATTATAAAGGATATAAATAAGCCAGATGAAGAGGTACACAGGCTGAGGCCCAGAAGGATCCTGAGTGCAGGAGCTCCTACCTCCATGGAGCTGGGTGTGCCATCCTCCTGGCACATGGATGCATTCACAAACCCGGAAGCTTTCTGAACCCCATTGTTTAGAGTTTTTGTGGAGATTCCATCACATAGGCATGATGGATTCACCCCTTGGTCGCTGGTGATTAACTCAATCTCCAGCCCCTCTCCCCTCCCTTGAGGTTGGGGGAAGGGCTGCAAGTTCCAACCCGATAATTATTTGGTTGGTCAAACAGCTCCTCTTCCTGAAGTTCTCTAGGGCCCCACCAGGAGCTGCCTCCCTAGCATAAACTCAGGTAAAATTGAAAAGGCTTATTATGAATGACAGAGGAAGCTCCTCTCACCTCTGTCACTCAGGAAATTTTAAGGGTTTTAGGAGCTCTGTACAGGAAGCAGGGACAGAGACCAAATACCTATTTGTTACTATAGCACAATATTAAAGATTGACATTTTTTGCTAGACTGGGCAATATGGAAGTTAGATTTAGTTTCTGCCCTCAAAGAATTTACAGGGTAAGGGGGAACCCACTTCTAATCCAGCAATTAACTTTTTAACGTCTTTGCTTTTATTCAGAAACACTGACTTTAAAACCAGTTTTTCTCAGAAGCAATTCCGTTTTTACAAACTGTCACGTGGGCTCAAAATTCCTCATATCATCAAGTTTCTTGAGAGCCATGAATTTGCTTTTAAATACAACATGTACAAGGATTCATGTTTTTTGTTCTATAATTTTCAATTTCTTTCTTTTTTATAGTAATCTTTTATTTATTTATTTTTGACTGTGTTGGGTCTTCGTTTCTGTGCGAGGGCTTTCTCTAGTTGCGGCAAGCAGGGGCCACTCTTCATCACGGTGCGCGGGCCTCTTCACTATCGCGGCCTCTCTTGCTGCGGAGCACAGGCTCTAGACGCGCAGGCTCAGTAGTTGTGGCTCACGGGCCCAGTTGCTCCTCGGCATGTGGGATCTTCCCAGACCAGGGCTCGAACCCATGTCCCCTGTATTGGCAGGCAGATTCTCAACCACTGTGCCACCAGGGAAGCCCCAGTTTCTTTAATTTATTTGAGAATTTGAAAAATATATGGTGCTTTGTACAAAATCCCTAAAGAATTAGCAGGGCTTATTTGATTCCATATAAGTTCTCACGTGATATGCAGAGTTAAACCGCTGAGTTCAATAGATGTGAATTCTCATCCCTTCTGTGTCTTATGTCAAGTTTTTATTAGCATTTGGTTAACTCAGTTGAGCTAACTTGGCCTCAGTTTCTTCACCTGAATAATGGGCATAGGTGTGGATTCTTACAAGGATCAAATGCTACTGTATAGGAGTTCCATGAAACAAATAATGCCATCACAGGCTTAAATTCTGAAATAAATTGGAAGCATTATGATTTAGGCAACATGGGACACTAAAATAGACTGACCTGTATGTTGAAGTCACACAGCTTGAATATGAATTATATAGTCTTTGAAGTACATGCCTACCGTAAATGCTGGCTTTGACTTTCATAAGCTGTGTGGCTTTGGGTAACTTATTTAACCTCTCTGAGCTTTAGTTTCCTTGTCAGTAAAATAGGAATAATAATAGGCTTCCTTTTATAGGATTGATGATAATGAAGGTGCTGGTGGGGATGATAAAGTGCCGATGATGGTGATGATGGTGATGATGTTGATGAAAATGCCTGACATTTATTAAGCCCTTACTTTTTTGCCAGGTACCATGCTGAATACTCCATATGCATCACCTCATAGTATTCTCACTAACCCTCTGGGCTAGCTACTGTTATAATCTCATTATTTTAAATGAGAAGGTTGAGATTTAATGGAGTTAACATGTCCAGGTTCGTCTAGGTAGGAATTAGCTCATCTAGGGCTCCAGTGTAGATGTGATTGACTTTTAATGTGTACTGTTTTTCATTTAATGTTTTTATTGTGCTCTAGTGATTTGAACTGGTTTTTTTTTTTTTGTATCAAGAGGTCAGATGTTATGAAGATGAAAAGAGATATGATATATGTTAAATGTTTAGCATCCATCCCATAGTAAATGCTACATAAATATGAGGTATTAATATTACATCTATTCTTTTTACTTATGAATTATAATCTTTATTCATTCCATTTCTATTATCGCCTTTAACATTTAAAACCATCTTGAAGTGATTAAATTATTCATTCTCTATAGAGATCCAAAGGTTATCAGTGCCCATGCAGTTGAAGATGAGAGAATGACAGGGTTTCCATAATATCTATAGAAAGTCAGAAACAAATTCTTTATTTCGGTCAACGTTACAAGTTTGAATATGATGCACTCATTTTTTCAAATGACTAGCTTGGATCTTAAGCAAATGTCACTAAGTGTATAACACCACCACCTCGTGATTCGGTTAAGATAAATGGGTTATTTAAACATGATGGTTTACTACTTCATTTCAGAGTGAGTGATGCACTCAGTAACTGTATTTGTGAATTTGTCTCTATGCTATGAAGTAACCAATTTATCCGATTTTTATCTTTGAATTATTACTTGTTTTGGCTTCAAGGAAAGGTGGTGCAGTAGACATTGCAGATCATCTGTAGCAAATCTTACTTGTAGGCTTTTAGTAACAGTCCATTTAAAATTCTCAAGAGAGAATCCTGTCGTCTTAGCATTTTGCTCTTTGAAAATCGAGTGTGTTTTAAGTAGTGCACACACCTGCCTGTGAAAGCTCTTTGACCTACAGCCTTTGCTCAACACGTGGACTCTTATCCCAATGCTCATGTTATTGGGCTTCTCCTCTTTCAGTTGACGGGACCAAAGACATCTGAATAGAACTCCTAATCCAGCTCCATCCTTCCAGTTGCTGGGGCTGTCAACCTTCAGTTGTCCTGGGCTCTTCTCTTTCTCTCACATTTTATTTGGTAATCCCTTAGCAAATTCTGTTAGCTCTCTGTTCAAAGTGCATCTAGGATTTAGTTCTTAGTACCCCTACTGTTATCGCCCTGGGCCAAAACTCCTTGTATTATCACCTGGACTATTACAGCAGCTTCCTAACTGCTGCCTTGCTTCTGCCCTTGCCCATCTTCAGTGGAGATTATTTTTGAGGCTGTAAATCAGATCATGCCACCCCTCTGCTCAAAATTCCACAAGTCTCAAATCTTAGAATAGGGGTTTCTTAGGAGTATCTTTGGAGGATTCATTATGTAGGCATGATTGATTAATTCATTGGCCATTGGTGATTGAACTCAATCTGCAGCCCCTCTCCCCTCCCCAGAGGTGGGGGGATTGGGGCGTGGAGCTGAGAGTTGCAACCCTCCAATCACACGCCCGCTTCCTCTGGCCCATCAGGAGTCACCTCATTAGCATAAATTTAGGTGTGGTTGAAAGGAGTTATGAATAATAAAAGATGTTTCTAAATTCCTGTCTTTCCCGTCACTCAGGAAATTCCAAGGGTTTTAGGGGCTCTGTTTTTTTCTCTATATAATACCTAAATATTTTCTGAAGAATGAATGATTGCTCAAAGGAGAAAGGCTTGTATTTCCCATTGACTAGAGGGAGAAGGCCCACACATGTTATTGCTAGCTAGTGCAGGGCAGAAATCGGAAACCCATTAGGCACTCTAAAAGGAGACACCGACCACGACCACGGCCTCTTTGAGTGCGCATAACTTCAAAACTCCAATAAAAATGTTACAAGGATTAATTAAATAACTGTCTTTAAGGTCAGCATCAGGGACCAAATTTATTCTGTCTGCAGAATTGAAGCACTGAGATGCAGTCCTGCTAATCTGCTGCATACCCGGCTTGAAAACTGGCGCTGGGCTAAAGGCTGTGAAACAGGGTTAGCCATGGCCCAGCCCCGTTACCTCTCACGCGCGCCCCCTGCACCTTCCGGTCTAACCCAACTTGAGCGCCGTCCAGTCTTGCGGTGGCGGAGGGCTGAGGGAGGAAAGCAGTGTGCTGGGAGACGGGAGGAAGGATCGTGGAAGTGAAGTCTAGGATTGAAGAAGGGAGTGGCATTGATGCTACAGCAGGAAGAAATGAAGGGACTGGTCTGCTGCAGGTAAAGACGCAACTTGGAGTTTTCGTCCCTTTGTCCCTTTGTTCTCATCTGTCATTCTGGTCCACTTGCTAACGTAGACAGTTAGGTGTGGGTAAGCGTCTTTGTTAGGATGCAGTGAAAATTAACCGGAAATTAATTTTCAAAGGGCAAACCAAAAATTTGCCCTTTGAAACCCCTACAGCTCCCAGAAACTCCAGTCTCTGCTTTTCTGTTCACATAATCTCCTCGAATGATCTGATTTTAGGAATATCTATTATGGTGACTAACACTGACATGGACCATTGTCTGCCATCCAGACCTTCCCTCCTCCTGCAACTATGCTATGGGGGCAATGAAGGTGTTGGTTGTATTTTCTTTGTAATTCAGCACAGGGGAAACTAAGACTCAGGGGAGTTAGGAGATTTATTTATATTTGCCCACGATCACACAGTAGGAGGAGAGCGGGTTTCCAAATCAATGTTCTGTGACTTTTTTTTTTTTTTTTTTTGTGGTACGCGGGCCTCTCACTGTTGTGGCCTCTCACGTTGCGGAGCACAGGCTCTGGACGCGCAGGCTCAGCGGCCGTGGCTCACGGGCCCAGCCGCTCTGCGGCATGTGGGATCTTCCCGGACCAGGGCACAAACCCGTGTCCCCTGCATCGGCAGGCGGACTCTCAACCACTGCACCACCAGGGAAGCCGTTCTGTGACTCTTAAAGCAAATTTACAACACACCTCATAGCTTGGCATTTTGATATTTCCCCTCTGCTGTCTTATTTTTATCTTAATAACTAATTTTCACTAAGATAATTAGCATTCTCTTGAGCTTGCAGCTGAAATTTATCTGTATCAGATTAAAAATCAGGCCTTCAAAAGAGAATGAGAAAGACTGGGTTGTTGTCGATCTATAGCTTTTAATTTTTGGGTGCTTGGTTGCAATTAGTTTTCAACCAGAGAACAGCCCTTTGGAGAAGAACATTAGTCAAGGATGTTCCTCGGTGGGTAATGGTCACTGTCTGGAGGAAGTTCTTGCTCTGCTCACATGTTAAATATTCCGAGTGGCACAGCTCTGAACATCCAGGTTATTTATAGTGGGTCTGCTTATGACTGTCCCTGCCCTGAAAGGAAGCGTTTTCCCCGAGGGTGATGGGAGACTGGCTAAAGAATGCCCGAGCTCAGGCAGGAGAGGGTGGAATCCTGCTCTGCTCCCCTGGTTGGTTAGAAGCCTTTATATTAGTCATCCTGTTCACTACGGGATACAGAGAGATATTTACAGGGACCAGTGGAATTTCACCAAACAAGCCGGAATGAATTCTCTTTTGGACATGAGCATTACAATTCTTATTTCATTTTCAAATGTGAGTTTTTCAAATGTTTTAATGCAAGGAATAAGTACTTGTAGGAAAAACATTCCTTGAGATGCCCCAAAGAGCAGGAAACACATTATGTTTTTGTTAGTTGTGTCATTTCTTCGGGGCTTATAATAATTGTGGGTTACCTTTGGCTACAGGTGAGAGGGATTATGGAAAAATCTGGATGCCGATCTGGTTTCAGGATGTCAAAGTCTGTTCATTAACCTTTGGGGAATTTCTTCATGCATAAAGTGGAGATGATAATAACAGTCCCCTTGTTGGGAGAGGTAAATGGGCTGTGTTAATAGAGAAACCCAGAGTTGAAGCTCCTGTTAAATACTGACCCCGGACTTCCCTGATGGTCCAGTGGTCAAGCTCCACGCTTGCAATGCAGCGGACGCAGGTTCGATCCCTGGTTGGGGAACTAAGATCCCACACGCCGTGCGGGGCGTACAGAAAAAAAAAAATTGACCCTTATTATCATCCATTTGAAAGTAAACTACTTTAAAATTTGTGCTGCCTAGTTTGACAACTTAAACATTGTTATTATAGTAAGTTAGGTAATGATAGAAAGCTAATAATTTAGGCAGTCCTTTCATCTTTACTGAAATCATAAAGCGATTTGGTAGAAGTTGTATTCAGGTCTTCTAATGCTTCCCACTTGGTGATTCGATTTATTTTGAAGATTTGCCTGCAGATTTGGGGCCAAATGCTAAGAACCAAATCGCTTTTTTGTCTTCAGTGTGTTTGCGTGAGTGTGCGATTTTTTTTCACGCCACTGCCCAGCCACAGGCTGCATTGTTCCCTTTCTGCTCTAACCCCCTCAGTAAGTCTTCTTTTTAAATCTGGCCGCTCCTCCCACTTAAAGTTCAGGCTTCTCTGATCTCTGGCAGAGAAGCCTGCGTAAAAAGAAACCAAGAATTTTTTTTAACCGTTTCCCACATTCCTCTCTTTTTAGGTTTGATGAGGTCAGATTTCAGAATTGCCAACCTGTCAGTTTTCTCCTTCTTCCATTGATAAGTTTGGATAAAGGCAGGCTGTTTAAAGAACACTCTCCCATCTGAGAGGTGTCCTTTCTCTGCATTGTGAAGGGCGAGGCCCCAAAGCTGGGCCACCGACAGTCTGGCGCCAGGATTCGTGGAGTTCTAACTGGTGAATATTCAGGGAAGAAATGAATTTGTTCCTTGTGATCCAGAGCTGGCTGCCGGGGCGGGTGGGGCGGGGTGGGGGCAGCTGGAAAGGGGAAGAAGATGTAGAGACTGACTACTCGGGTATTAAGAACGTTAGAAATAATGATTTTCTCTTGGGGATTTGAACTTTCTTGCTGCAAACTTGTGGTTTGATTATAAATCAAGTGAGGATTTGGCACAAACGATGTATTCTTGGTTAAATACACACACACACACACACACACAAAACTTGAAAACCCAAAAAAAGATGTCCAATTGCTGGATGCTTCCTGAGCCATGTAATTAAACTGTGCTTTTCAGAAATACCTGGAGCAAGTCCATCGTCCAATAACAGATATCTCTTCATGCACATGGCTATGTCTGAACTCCCAGAGAAAACTGTAGGGCTGCCTGTTATGAGAAAGCAGCCTTTTTGCCGTTTCTTTCAGAGCACCAGTGTGAAAAGTGAGTGCAGTTTCTTAGAGGCAGAGATGTTTTAAAATCCGTTGCTTACCACAAGCAGGTACTGTCTATGAAATAATGAGATTTTATTTATCAGAGACAATGTTTGCTAAGGTACAGTTTGCCTGGTCTTGTATTTTACCGAGAAGTGGTTCAAAATAGTTGTGGTTTCTGTGTCCATCTGATAAGGACGCTGAAATAATTGCTCTTTCAGCAGGAAGGGTAATCTTGAGAATTTCAAAGCTTGAGCAACTTGCCTGAAAACATGGATTTGGTCTTCGAATGATACATGAGATGTGTTTTACCTAAACAATTGCAATTTCAAGTCCAATGGCAAAATTCAGGTTCTGTGGTTTCACAATCTGCTTTCTCTCTGGGAATGGTGGCTTTAAAAGTTTTTTTATTTTATTTTATTCTCTGACAATTAATAGCTGTTTTGTGGTTTGACAAATGAAGATACATTTTAAGTGTATATTCCTGTGCTTAGAATTTCACGAAGCTTCTTTGTACCTGCAACTCCCTGGTTGCTCCCAAGGTTAACAGCCCTGAGCTTCTTTCCTCTTACAGAACCATATGCTGTCAGGACATCCACTGCTGAATTCAAATAGAAGGGCAGACCTCTCACATTGGTGTTGTTAGATAGTATCCACTCCAGTACTCGCTATGGGGGATGCTGACCCCAAAGGGCTTTTTGTTAGTTTCCCAAAATGGAAGCTGGGAAGCAAAGTTGCTTGTCTAAGAGCAAAATGAACTGGGAAGGCAGAGCTGAGTAGAAATAGATTTTTTTTTTTTCAGTAACAGAGAGCAATTTGAATTTAACAAAGTGGCAGAGGGATGCAGGGGAGCCATTTGAAACTTTAACAGTGGAAAGCTATGCATTCATTCAAAAGAAAGAGTTAGGGCTATGCATATTGAAGTGGAAAGGTGCTTTTGATTTGTTTCCAAGTGGAAAAATAAAGGAGAAAGTTATGAAACGTAATGGTTGGTGTGATCCTCTTTATTAAAAAAATAGAAATGTTTATATATAGATAGAAAGGTAGACTGATATCACTTTTTGAGTTGGGTTTGTCTGCCTATACTTGAAAACTCAGAATCATGGTGGCTTACTAAGTAGAAGTTTAGTTTTCTGTCATAGAAAAGAAGTCAAAGTTTGTATGGTATGGCAGTCCCATGGTCATCAGGAAACCAGGTTTCATCTATGTGGCTGCTCCACCATCCTGCTATGTGGCTTCTCACCTATAGGTTACCTCATGGCCCAAGATGGCCGCTAGAGCTGCATACATCATATCTCTTATAGGCCAGAAAAAAGAGGAGAGGCGAGAAGTGCAAAATAATTTTGACCCTTCACATTTTAAGAAGCCTTCTTGGAAAACTAACACAAAACTGCTTCTTCTATCTCCTTGGTCAGTATTTAGTCACCTGGCTTCACCTAGAAGCCTAGAGAATACAGTCCCTCAGGTGGCACATTGCCCAGGATTTTGTTACTATTGAATAAGAAGAGAAAGGTGATTGGGTGGCAACTTGCTAGAATGGCCAGGTGGCAGCCTCCTATACTTCCATATCATCGATTGTCTTAAATGAGCATTTTTACATAAACAGTAAAAAAAAAGATTAAGAAATGCATATTTTAAAGAAGAGGAAATAAAAATGTAAGGAGATACACGGTGACCCAGGAGTCCACCATTAGCAGCATGATAGAAATGATAGTTCTCTGGCTTGTTTGAAACCTCTCTTTTGATGTCAGAGCATCTTGGCATGTTTGAACGGATCCTCTTGTCATGACCCAGTGCTGGGCCCCAAAAAGTGTCAGATGAAAGGGTGTTTAGATTTCAACTCAGTTTAGATTTCATCATTTTCTTATCTGTATTAAAGCTGTTTGCAGAGGTAGAATTCTAAGACAAGTACTCATCCTTAGCTGCCACTCAGCCTCCTAATAGCTGCTCCAGCCTTTGGATGTTCAAGGCTGGAGACATAATTACACAGTTGACCTTTGAACAACACAGGTTTGAACTGCACTGGTCCACTTATACGTTAGGATGTTTTTTTCAATAAATACATACTACAGTACTACACGATCCACAGCTGCTTGAATCCACGGATGCAGAACCGAGGGTGTGGAGGGATGATTGTAAAGTTACACTCAGATTTTTGACTGGGAGGAGAATCGGTGCCCCCAACCCCAGAGTTGTTCGAGGTCCAACTGTAGGAGTAAGACCAACAGAGATTGAATGCTTTAGTGAGGTAGTTTCGTCTGATGGAGAAGCATGTGAGCTCTTGAATCAGAATGGCTCTTTATTTGTACTTTAAATATCCTAAACGTCAATTTCTCACCTCTAAAATGGTAATAATAAGAGTTCCTCTCTATAGCATTGAACCCTCATGAGAATTTAAGAAGATGTAGCCGTCAGGTGACTGGCCATTAATAAGTGCTCAAGATCAAGGTGATGATGATGTTTTTGTTGCTGGCACACTATGTGTCAGGAGTTCTATAGTTATTTTGAATTTTACCCCCAAGACCCACAAGTCTATAAGGGTAATACTTAGGGTTTTTTTTTTTATAACAGCTTTATTGAGATACAGTTCATGTAGCATAAAATTCAGTCTTGTGAAAGTGTACAATTCAGTGATTTTTAGCACATCACCACAATCCAAGTTTAGAATATTTTCATCACTCCATAAATAAATCTACCCATTAGCAGTCACTCCCAATTTTCTCCTCCCCTCAATCCCTGGCAACCACTAATCTACTTTCTATTTCTATGGATTTGCCTCTTTTGGACATTTCATATGAGTGGAATTATAAAATATGTGATCCTTTGTGTCGGGCTTCTTTCACTTAGTATGTTTTCAAGGTTCCCCCACATTGTAGCAGGTATCAGAAGTTCATTCCTTTTCCTGGCTGAATAATATTCCTTAGTATAGATACACCACAGTTTGTTTATCTGTTCTTCAGTTGATGGACATTCAGGTTGTTTCTACCTTTTGACTATCGTGAATAATATTACTTTGAACATTTGTGTGCAAGGTTTTGTGTAGACATGTTTGAATTTCTTCTGCGTATTCACTTTGCATTTTCACTTAGCAGTCATTCTTGGAGGAGACCGGTTCATTTTAGTGGATGCAGGGTGGCCTCAGTCTTATTAACAACTGCGTAGCCTTCCATGACATTCTTGTTTTACTCTGCCAGTACCCTAATAATGGATACTCTAGTTGTTTTCAATCTTTTGCTTGCTTTTACATATAGTGCTACAGTGAATACTCTTAGCCGTTATTTCACACATGTGAGCATATAAGGGTAAGCTAAATCGTTGCAAGTGGAATTGCTGGGTCAAAGAGTGTGTACATTTTTGGGAAAGATCTTGCCAAATTGCCCTCCATGGAGATTGTCCAAACTGCACTCCCATCTGTTATAAAGATCCTGAGGAAATATTTCTGTCTGGACCTAGTATAAAGAATTATTGTGACTTTCCTCAGCAATTGGTTTGTTTTTATCTTATGGAGAATGTGACTCATAATTCATCAGGTTTGTATTATATTACTTGCTTAGAGCCAACTTTGTGGTCCAGCATTAATAAGCATATGGAAGTACCTTATGGATTTTTATGTTAATGTCTTCATTTTTGCCCATCTTGTGGGACTGGAAAAGCATTACATTGGATCTTAAAATTCTCATTTGGATGAGTCTTGAACCAACTTAGATTCTAGTTGGAGGACCTCAGAGCTCCAAAAGACTGAAACTACAACAGAACCTGGTTTATAAGACAGGGAAGCTATTAAATTTTGGGTGAGTCTGAGTAGAATCTACTGTAGTTAGGACACCTAAGGAAGAATTGACATTATAGGGGAGAGAAAGCACCAGCTTTGCTTCATTTCATGATGACTCGGAATGAGAATGCCATTCCAGGGTCTTGTAATATTCAGCAGCTTCCTCTGTAGCTTCCTGCTGGCCTGGGGTCCAAGGAGGATGAAAGTTGAACCTCTTACCTCCACATATTACTATTGGAGGTGAAGTCTTAGGGGAGTTGGTTTCCAATTCGTTTCTAGTGGAAAAACTCCCCCTTTCTTCATATCCTTTGTAAAAGCAAAGGCACTTCCAGTAAAACTTAGTAGAGACAAGTTTATAAGAAAACAAAATATGAATTCTGTTGGCTCTACTGACAGTCTTATTTATTCTTTATTTTATTTTTATTTTATTAAAGTATAGTTGATTTACAATTTTGTGTTAGTTTCAGGTGTACAGCATAGTGATTTTTTAAAAAAAATTTATTTATTTGATTTATTTTATTTTTGGCTGCGTTGGGTCTTCGTTGCTGCACATGGGCTTTCTCTAGTTGCGGTGAGTGGGAGCTGCTCTTCGTTGCAGTACGTGGGCTTCTCATTGCGGTGGCTTCTCTTGTTGCGGAGCACGGGCTCTAGGCGCCCCGGCTTCAGTAGTTGTGGCTTGCGGGCTCTAGAGCGCAGGCTCAGTAGTTGTGGCGCACAGGCTTAGTTGCTCCACGGCATGTGGGATCTTCCCAGACCAGGGATCTAACCCGTGTCCCCTGCATTGGCAGGCGGATTCTTAACTGCTGCGCCACCAGGGAAGCCCTGATTCTTATTTTTTTTTTTTGCAGGTTATATTCCATTATAGGTTATTAAAAGATATTGGGTATAATTCAATTGTATTTATTCTTTAAGTTTGACATTCACTCACTTCTTAATTCCACTTGGGAACTATTTTGTGTGTGCTTACCATGATTCAATAATTAGAGTGGTGCATAAAGCAGACAGCGCCCCTCACAGAACTTACAGTTACTATAGAGAGAGAAAAAAATGACACGATTGCCATGAAGTATAGTTTGTTTATGATGTGGAAGGTCAAGGTACTCTGGGTGTGCATAAGAGGGGCCTCTGGCAGTTCATTTATTTAGCAGTTGTTTATTGAGTTCCTGCAATATGGCAAGCGCTGTGCTAGAGTTGAGGATAAAGCAATGAAGAATATAGACAAGTATCCTTTAGTCATGGTGGTTGTGTTCTCCTAAGAGGGTCTGTCATTTATTAAAGGTTTATTATGTGTCAAGCATTGTTCCAAGGTGCTTTAAATATAGTAACTCATTGGATCCTCTTGAAGGCCCAGTGGGGTGGGTCCTATGACACTTAGTTATCCCACGAAGAACTTGCCCAGGGCCACACAGCGTGTACATTTTGCAATCCACATTTGAGCCTAGGCAGGTTGACTCTTGAGGCTGTGCTCCCGACTTCTGCTGTATATGCTTCTTTGTATGGTCTGTATGTATATTGGCTTGGGGGGGGCGGTGACAGGAAGTGATGGCTTTCTAGAGGAAGTAACACGACCCATGGCAGATAAGGATCCAAGTTGAAGGGTGTGAATGGGAGGGTTGACCCATGTAGAGGCATTCCACCCAGGTGCAGGAAAGAAGGTGTGGATAGTTTGGGCAAAGAAAGGAGCGTGGTGGTGTGGAAGGTTGCAGGGTATGTGCCCAGCTTGGCAGCCAACTTCTGAGTCTCGTGCAGACTTGAGTCTTCATGTACGAGGACTGCTGCTGTTCACGGTCTTTGCTGTGCTTCTTTTCCTCCTGATTACTCTTCACCATGCCACTTTTTCTCATATTTTCCCTATCTTGATTGGCAGTGACTTTTCTAGGCAGGCTCAAGTTTGAGCAGGGTGCCAGGAGGTTTGGAGACCTGCGGTCTGAGTGGCAGTTCCTCAGGCTTTATCTACACCTCCTGGCCCAGAACTAATTACTGCCACCTGACTTCAGAAATTCTTTGGAGTTTGAAATATCTCGTGCTGGGACTGTGGGCATGTCTCAGCTTGTTAGGATCGGTGTCTACCTGACCCTAAAGTATCACGTTGACAGAAGTGTTCAGGCATCCTGATGTTTGGTTTCCAACATGTCAAATACTTGGTTTCACTGTATTTTATAACTCATCAAATAGACTTAACTTTGATCAATGAGTCCTTTTAAATCTGGGATAAAGGCTTTAATTTTGAGAAGACTGTTTACCTGATGTCTTCTTTTTCTTGCCTTCAACAGTGTTGACATTTTAGGGAAGATAATTCCTTGTATTGCGGGCCTGTCCTGTGCATCATAGGATGTTGGCCGCATCCTTGGCCTCCACCTCCTAGACACTGGTCAGCCTCTCCCCAGCTGTGCCAAGTAAATATGTTTCCAGACATTGTCAAATGCCCCCTGGGGACATACTTGTCCTAGTTGAGGACCACTGATCTAATCACACGGGAGGATTCTTCATCACTTACAGGCTTCTGTCATTCAGATGTAGATTGTTTTTTTTTTTCACCTGGATGATATATAGCAAAAGCCTATTTCGCAGCTTTTTTTCTTTCTTAATAAATTTATTTATTTATTTAACTTTTGACTGCATTGGGTCTTGCTGCTGCACGCAGGCTTTCTCCGGCTGTGGCGAGCGGGGACCACTCTTCATTGCAGTGCACGGGCCCCTCACTGTGGTGGCTTCTCTTGTTGCAGAGCATGGGCTCCAGGCTCGCGGACTTCAGTAGTTGCGGCACGTGGGCTCAGTAGTTGTGGCTCGCGGGCACCAGAGTGCAGGCTCAGCAGTCGTGGCACACAGGCCTAGTTGCTCCACGGCATGTGGGATCCTCCCGGACCAGAGCTCGAACCCGTGTCCCCTGCACCAGCAGGCGGGCTCCCAACCACTGTGCCACCAGGGAAGTCCCACAGCTTTTTAATTATCTGAGATTTAGACAGTTTTTCCTAACCTGTTGTAATTAAATTAATATGAATAGTGATAAAATAACCAGATCAGGAAAACAATGTGTAAATAATAAAATAATAAGTAACCTTTATTGAACATTAATGATGCACTGGGTACCTTATACACAATATGTACTATTATCACCCTTTAACAGATGAAGACACTGAATGTCAAAAAGGGTAAGTTATTTGCTCGAAGTCTGATAAAAATACTGATCATATTTTTATTAACCTTGATTTTACCAAGGCTTCCCGTTTTTAGAGCTTGGGGTGTACCTCTCTTAATATTAAATTTGTGATATAACAAACAGTAATTTTATTTTTTGACCATTGTATATTATTTGATTTTTTCCACAAGATAAGTTATTACCTTTTTCTAAAGAAATGTCAAAAATTAAAGGATGAGAATCGTATTTTTGGATTGATTTTGTAATTTTAGAAAAAAATATGTCCCCCAAACCCTCTTTCCAAGCAGCAGTGTCTGTGGACAGCAACTGGATTAGAGTTCTTTGATAATCATCTCATTTTTGACTGTTCCACTAATGACCTAGTTTAAGTATCACTTGACCGTCAGGAGTAAATTCAATCACTGAAGAATGAATTCGAAAAGAAAATAGCTAGTATGGCTGGACCACCAATGATTATAAAATGGTTGGTCCTGAAGATTTGCTTCTGTTCAGACATGGGGGATTTGAGCTCAGAATGTAGGTCATGTAGATCAGACAGACCTGATGAAGTGTTCAGGTGCTGGTCAAGTGTTGACTCGGTAATATATTAGCTAATATATCAGTGTGATATGTAATACATTAGTGTGACCGCAGTCACATTGCTGAAGTCTCTGGGCCTTAGTTTTTTCATCTGTGTAAAGGGGACGTTAATAGGTCCTAGCTCACCCCGGCATGGGTGGCACTTAAATGAGAAAATGCTTGTGGAATACTAACTCAGGTCCCTGTGATGAAGTCAGCACTTAGTGAAGGGTTGTGATGGTATGTTATAAATAGTTAATGTGTTGATGATGTTTAATACCACTCATCCTTAAACCAAACTGAGCCAAAAAAAAAAAAAAAGGAAACCCCTCAAAACAAAACAGCCAACCAACAATCTTCCAGGTCCTGTCAGTCTCTTCACAACAAGAATAATTTCTGAAAACATGCTTCTTTGTTGTAAATTACCCATGAAAATCTGAAACTGTTTCTTCTGTGGCCACCCAGTTTCCTTCTCTTGAATTTCCCGGCTTAGAATTTTTTACAGGGCTATTATTTTTCACCCTTCTGCCCCTTTCTGGCGACATCTGTTCCTTATGTGTGTGTATTTTTTTAAGAGTGCTTTCTCAACCATGGAATTCATTTCTCTTCCTTTCTTTGAGAGTGACATTCTAATTTGCTGTACTGAGCCCTCTCACGGAACGACTTTTACTCAGTGTTGTGCCCCAATAACGTGGAGATGTGGAAGGGTGAGCTTTGCTGAAATGTTTCCTTCTGAAATCGGTACAGTGGCTCAACTTCAGAAGTAGCATTTCTAATGAAAACTCCCTAATTTGGAATTTTTAATTTTTATTTTTTTGCGGGGGGGTCATGGCAAATAGATCTCTCTCCAGTTTGGTTAGAGTCTGCTTCTAATTATAGGAAAATATTTGCTTTGGTCTCTAGGGAATTATAGTCATCTTGAGGTTCTGTGGTTTTAGAAGAAAATCCATTGATGTTTGAAAACACTGATGTAACAAATGGCCACTGGAGACTTTCTTCATGGTATAGAAAATAGCATTTTGTGGAATGCACTTTTTAAGGAAAAATGTGGTTTTATAATTGTTTCTTTTAAAAGAATTTCTGTCAATATAATGTAAATGTGTGTCCTCTACATATCTTGAGTCTTTTTTTAAAAAAATGCTCTCTTGTATAAAGATGTTAAGGCTTTTTTGAAAATGTCAGGTCCATTCTGAGGTACTTTGATATCCAAGGGCATCGTTTATGAAACAGTGGAAGCTCGTGAGCCCTGAGTATGGCTTTTCCCATGCTTTTGTTTGGTCATTAGTATATTCACTCAGCCATTAAAAACAAATGAGAACCTATGCTCTCCTAGGTCCTGAGAATTCAGGATGATCAAGATAAAATAGGATGCTTTTTTGCTTTCTAGGGAGGAAGATAAAACATAAATATGCAGACAAATCAATGAGCAAGATGATTTCAGAGATTGATTTGAAGTTGCAAGGGGGATGGGTAGGGGAGTGCTTTAGATTTCGTAGGAAGGAAGATGTTTCTGAGGAGGTGAGATCGTGATAGCATGTGAGTACATTGATGGCCTCAGTTAATTCCATGACCTTTATTCTGATTGTCTCTATTTGCCCTGACTCTGGGCTTGTGAGGTGAAACACATGTGAGATGAACTGTTAGCAAACTTGCCACAAGCAGAGGCTTATAAAAGCATTTTACACAAAGCCTGTAAAAACCTTTTACCTGCTGCTTCTGGGATGAGTGAATAGACATACCTTTCCCTATTGTTCTGGCTAAGTGCAATGACAAACCCTGGACTTTATATATAAATCAAACTAAGAAGACTCTGAAAGGTGGAGAGACCCAGGCTGGCTAGAGACCTCAGCTTCTGAGGAGCAACATAGTGGTGATTTCCCTGGGTTTTCATTTTGTCTCGTATATCCCAAAGTTGGAGCTAAAGAAGCCAGCAAACCAGAAATGCCAGCACGTACAGAGAGAAAAAGCCCCAACAAAACCCCATTTTCTGGTCAAAGAACCAGGAAATGCGGCAGCCGAGCAACACAGAAAACTTTTAGAAAATATCTGTTCTAATATCAGCCAAACATCACAGAATAGACTGTGCTCCCGCCCCCCTTCATGCCAGCAGAAGCTGAGTAAGGAGTCTAGACTTCCATCCTTGTGAGCCTCTCTGTGAGTCAGATATTCTCCTCTACCCTCTTAGGTGCGGTACCTTGCCATTGTGAATTAAACTGACAAAAGGCATACAAATGTCATTGATAGCTTCATATCTATGGGGACTAACAGAAAAAAAGTGAAAATCTAAAGAAATGGTTAGGCTCAGAAATCTTTTTTTTTTTCTTAAATAGATTTTTATTGGAGTATAATTGCTTCACAATAATGTGTTAGTTTCTCTTGTACAACAAAGCGAAACAGCCATATGCATACACATGTCCCCATATCCCCTCCCTCTTGAGCCTGTCTCCCATCTTCCCTATCTCACCCCTCTAGGTCATCACAAAGCACCGAGCCAATCTCCCTGTGCTATGCTGCTGCTTCCCACCAGCCAACTATTTTATATTTGGTAGTGTATATATGTCGATGCTACTCTCACTTTGCCCCAGCTCACCCTCCCACCCCTTGTTCTTAATGTCCCTTTTCTATGTCTACCTCTTTATTCGTGCTCTGAAACTGGGTTCATCAGTACCATTTTTTTTTTTTTTAGATTCCATATATATATGCATTAGCATGCGGTATTTTTCACTTTCTGACTTATTTTACTCTGTATGACAGGCTCTAGGTCCACCACCTCAGTACAAGTAACTCCATTTTGTTTCTTTTCATGGCTGAGTAATATTCTGTTGTATATATGTGCCACCTCTTCTTTATCCATTCATCTGTCGATGGACATTTAGGTTGGTTCCATGTCCTAGCTATTGTAAATAGTGCTACAGTGACCATTGTGGTACATGTCTCTTTTTGAATTATGGTTTTCTCAGGGTATATGCCCAGTAGTGGGATTGCTGGGTCATGTGGTAGTTCTATTTTTAGTTTTTTAAGGAACCTCCATACTGTGCAGGAGGGTTCCCTTTTCACCACACCCTCTCCAGCATTTATTGTTTCTAGGTTTTTGATAATGGCCGTTCTGACCTGTGTGAGGTGATATCTCATTGTAGTTTTGCTCTCTCTAATAATTAGTAATGTTGAACATCTTTTCATGTGCCTCTTGGCCATCTGTATGTCTTCCTTGGTGAAATGTCTATTTAGGTCTTCCGCCCATTTTTTAACTGCATTGTTTGTTTTTTTGATATTGAGCTCCATGAGCTGTGTGTATATTTTGGAGATTAATCCTTTGTCTGTTGTTTCATTTGCAAATATTTTCTCCCATTCTGAGGGTTGTCTTTTTGTCTTTTTTATGGTTTCCTTTGCTGTGCAAAAGCTTTTAAGTTTAATTAAGTCCCGTTTGTTTACTTTTTTATTTCCGTTACTCTAGGAGGTGGGTCAAAAAAGATCTTGCTGTGGTTTATGTCAGAGTGTTTTTCCTATGTTTTCCTCTAAGAGTTTTATAGTGTCTGGTCTTACATTTAAGTCTTTAATCCATTTGGAGTTTATTTTTGTGTACAGTGTTAGGTGGTGTTCTAATTTCATTCTTTTCCATATAACTGTCCAGTTTTCCCAGCACCACTTATTGAATAGGCTGTCTTTTCTCCATTGTATATTCTTGCCTCATTTGTTGTAAATTAGGTGCCCATATGTGCGTGGGTTTATCTTTGGGCATTCTATCCTGTACCATTGGTCTATATTTCTGTTTTTGTGCCAGTACCATACTGTCTTGATTACTGTAGCTTTGTGGTATAGTTTGAAGTCGGGGAGCCTGATTCCTCCAGTTCCGTTTTTCTTTCTCAAGATTGCTTTGGCTATTTGGGGTCTTTTGTGTTTCCATACAAATTGTAAAATTTTTTGTTCTAATTCTGTGAAGAATGCCATTGGTAGTTTGATAGGGTTACATTGAATCTGTAAATTGCTTTGGGTACTATAGTCACTTTCACAATATTGATTCTTCCAATCCAAGAACATGGTATATTTCTCCATCTGTTTATGTCATCTTTGATTTCTTTCATCAATGTTTTATAGTTTTCTGAGTGCAAGTCTTTCTCCTCCTTAAGCAGGTTTATTCCTAGGTATTTTATTCTTTTTGTTACAGTGGTAAATGGGAGTGTCTCCTTAATTTCTCTTTCTGATTTTTCACTGTTGGTGTATAGGAATGCCAGAGATTTCTGTGCATTAATTTTGTATCCTGCTACTTTACCAGATTCATTGATTAGCTCTGGTAGTTTACTGGTGGCATCTTTAGGATTTCCTATGTATAGTATATCATGTTATCGGCAAACAATGACAGTTTTATTTCTTCTTTTCCAATTTGTATTCCTTTTATTTCTTTTTCTTCTCTAATTGCTGTGGCTAGGACTTCCAAATCTATGTTGAATAAGAGTGGCAAGAGTGGACATCCTTGTCTTGTTCCTGATCTTAGTGGAAATGCTTTCAGTTTTTTACCATTGAGTATGATGCTTGCTGTGGGTTTGTCATATATGGCCTTTATTATGTTGAGGTAGGTTCCCTTTATGCCCATTTTCTGGAGAGTTTTTATCATAAATGGGTGTTGAATTTTGTCAAAAGCTTTTTCTTCATCTATTGTTATGATCATATGGCTTTTATTCCTTAATTTGTTAATGTGGTGTATCACATTGATTGATTTGCGTATATTGAAGAATCCTTGCATCCCTGGGATAAATCCCACTTGATCATGGTGTATGATCCTTTTAATGTGCTTTTGGATTCTGTTTGCTAGTATTTTGTTCAGGATTTTTGAATCTATGTTCATCAGTGATATTGGTCTATAATTTTCTTTTTTTGTGATATCTGTTTCTGGTTTTGGTATCAGGGTGATGGTGGCTTCGTAGAATGAATTTGGGAGTGTTTCTCCCTCTGTAGTTTTTTGGAAGAGTTTGAGAAGGATTGGTGTTAGCTCTTCTCTAAATGTTTGATAGAATTCGCCTGTGAAGCCATCTGGTCCTGGACTTTTGTTTGTTGGAAGATTTTGAATTACAGTTTCAGTTTCTTTACTTGTGATAGGTCTGTTTATATTTTCTAATTCTTCCTGGTTCAGTCTTGGAAAATTTTACCTTTCCATGAGTTTGTCCATTTCTTTGTGGATGTCCATTTTATTGGCATATAGTTGTTTGTAGTTTTCTCATATAATCATTTGTATTTCTGCAATGTCAGTTGTGATTTCTCCTTTTTCATTTCTAATTTTATTGATTTGCATCCTCTCCCTTTTTTTCTTGATGAGTCTGGCTAAGGGTTTATCAATTTTGTTTATCTTCTCAAAGAACCAGCTTTTAGTTTTATTGATCTTTGCTGTTGTTTTCTTTGTTTCTATTTCATTTATTTCTGCTCTGATCTTTATGATTTCTTTCCTTCTACTGTCTTTGGGTTTTCTTTGCTCTTGTTTCTCTTGTTGTTTTAAGTGTAGGGTTCGATTGTTTATTTGAGATTTTTCTTGTTTCTTGAGGTGAGATTGTATTGCTATAAATTTCCCTCTTAGAACTGCTTTTGCTGTGTCCCATAGGTTTTGGATCATGGTGTTTTCATTGTCATTTGTTTCTATGTATTTTTTTACTTCTTCTTTGATTTCTTCAGTAATCTCTTGGTTATTTAGTAGTGCACTGTTTAGCCTCCATGTATTTGTGTTTTTTACAGTTTTTTTCCTGTAATTGATTTCCAGTCTCATAGTGTTGTGGTCAGAAACGATGCTTGATACAATTTCAATTTTCTTAAATCCTCTGAGGCTTGATTTGTGACCCAAGATGTGATCTATCCTAGAGAATGTTCCATGCGCACTTGAGAAGAAAGGGTATTCTGCCACTTTTGGGTGGAACGTTCTGTAAATATCAATGAGATCTATCTGGTCTGTTGTCTCATTTAAAGCTTGTGTTTCCTTATTTATTTTCTGTTTGGATGATCTGTCCATTGGTGTAAGTGAGGTGTTAAAGTCCCCTACTATTATTGTCTTACTGTTGACTTCTCCTTTCATGGTTGTTAGCATTTGCCTTAGGTATTGAGGTGCTCCTATGTTGGGTGCATAAACATTTTAAATTGTTATATCTTCCTCTTGGATTGATCCTTTGATCATTATGTAGTGTCCCTCCTTATTTCTTGTAACAGTCTTTATTTTAAAGTCTATTTTATCTGATACCAGTATTGCTACTCCAGTTTTCTTTTGATTTCCATTTGCATGGAATATCTTTTTCCATCCCTTCACTTTCAGTCTGTCTGAGTCCCTAGGTCTGAAGTGGGTTTCTTGTAGACAGCATATATATGGGTCTTGTTTTGGTATCCATTCAGCCAGGCTGTGTCTTTTGGTTGGGGCATTTAATTCATTTACATTCCCGGTTATTATTGATATGTATGTTCCTATTACCGTTTTCTTAATTGTTTTGGGTTTGTTTTTGTGGGTGTTTTTCTCCTCTTGTGTTTCCCACCTAGAGAAGTTTCTTAAGCATTTGTTGTAAAGCTGGTTTGGTGGTGCTTAATTCTCTTAGTTTTTGCTTGTCTGAAAATCCCTTTGAATCTGAATGAGACCCTTGCTGGGTAGAGTGATCTTGGCTGTAGGTTTTTCTCTTTCATCACTTTAAGTATATCCTGCCACTCCCTTATTGCCTGCAGAGTTTACGCTGAAAAATCAGCTGATAACCTTATGGGGATTCTTTTGTATTTTATTTTTTGTTTTTCCCTTGCTGCTTTTAATATTTTTTCTTTGAATTTAATTTTTGTTAGTTTGATTAATATGTGTCTTGGGGGCTTCCCTGGTGGCACAGTGGTTGAGAATCTGCCTGCTAATGCAGGGGACACGGGTTTGAGCCCTGGTCTGGGAGGATCCCACGTGGTGCGGAGCAACTAGGCCTGTGAGCCACAACTACTGAGCCTGCACGTCTGGAGCCTGTGCTCCGCAACGAGAGAGGCCACGATAGTGAGAGGCCCGCGCACCGTGATGAAGAGTGGCCCCCGCTTGCCACAACTAGAGAAAGCCCTCACACAGAAATGAAGACACGACACAGCAAAAATAAATAAATTAATTAATAAACTCCTACCCCCAACATCTTTTTAAAAAAAAAACAAACAAAAATATGTGTCTTGGTGTGTTTTTCCTAGCCTTTATCCTGTATGGGACTCTCTGTGCTTCCTGGACTTGGGTGACTGTTTCCTTTCCCATGTTAGGGAAGTTTTCAACTATAATCCCTTCAAATATTTTCTCAGACCCTTTCTTTTTCTCTTCCTCTTCTGGGACCCCTATAATTTGAATGTTGGTGCGTTTAGTGTTGTGCCAGAGTTCTCTGAGACTGTCCTCAATTCTTTTCATTCCTTTTTCTTTATTCTGCTCTTTGGCAGTTATTTCCACCATTTTGTCTTCCAGCTCATTTATTCGTTCTTCTGCCTCCGTTATTCTGTTATTGATTCCTTCTAGTGTATTTTTCATTTCACTTATTATGTTGTTCATCTCTGTGTGTTTGTTCTTTAGTTCTTCTAGATCTTTGGTAAACATTTCTTGTATTTTCTCAATCTGTGCCTCCATTCTATTTCCAGGATTCTGGATCATCTTTCCTATCATTACTCTGAATTCTTTTTCAGGTAGATTGCCTGTTTCCTCTTCATTTATTTGGTCTTGTAGGTTTTTACCTTGCTGCTTCATTGGTGACATATTTTTTTGCTGTCTCATTTTTCTTTTATGAGTGCGGTTGTGTTCCTGTCTTACTGGTTGTTTGGCCAGAGTCTTCCAACACTGGAGTTTGTAGGCTCTTGGGTAGAGCTGGGTTTTGCTGCTGAGACGAGGACCTCCGTGAGACGTCACTCTGATGAATATTCCCTGGGGTCTGAGGTTCTCTGTTAGTCCAGTGGTTCGGACTCGGAGCTGCCACCACAGGAGCTTTGGCTCGACCCCGGACTCATGAACCAAGATCCTACAAGCCTCCAGGGGTGGCAAAAAAAAAAAAACAATAACAAAGTAAAAAATAAAATTAGACTGGGAAACTAACAGGTATGTTAGGGAGAATATAAAAATAAAAATATAGATGAATCAACAACCGGAAGGTACATCAGTACCACAGTAGTAATAAAGAGGAGGAGGGAAAAGAAAAAAGAAAAAACAGGGAGGGGGCCAAAAGGCCTGGGCTGTGGAGGGTGGGGCCTAAGCAAGGGCGAGGTTTGGGTGGTGAGCCAGGCTCCCTGTGCGGGACTATCGCCCTCTGCTCCTCCCTCCCCTCCCACCTGCCTCTCCTGGTGTCTCTGGCCTCCACTTCTCCAACCCCCTCGGTCCCCCTACTTCCTACCGGTTCACTCTGGGGTTCCTCCCATCTCCTTGGGCATCAGAGTCCCCTACCAGTGGCTGGCGGGCGCCCTAGTTGTGGGGAGATGTTGACTCTGCATCTTCCCACACCATCTTGACTCTGCCTTCAGAATCTTTTTTTTCTTTTTTTTCTTTCTTTCTTTCTTTCTTTTTTTTTTTTTTTTTTTTTTTTGGTCACTCCTCTTCCTAAAAGTCCTTTATTTGCCCCCACTCAGATTTGTGTTCTGCCTGTTGTTTTCCAAGTAGTGCCCAGATTCATGACTTCTTTCTCTCCCTTCTGTTGCTTTTACTTTTCTCTCTCTCATTTCTCCTTCTCTCAAAGTATCAAAAAAAAAAAAAAAAAGTAACGAATTTGAAAGAGAGAAAAAATCCAAATCACTCTTTTACAGAACAGTTTGCCCATTTCTTATTTTGCCCGACTCCTGGTAATACCTGTGCCCTGGAGCTCTCACCTTTCACCAGAGCTGTTTAAAGCATTCCCCTCTACAATGAGCGTTACTTTAGGCTCAGAATCTTATACACCATTTTGACACAGGGTTGTAAGTTGTGGAGAAGTGACTAGAGAAAGGAAAGGGAATTTGAGCATCTAAGGGTGGTAAATTGTGGGAAGGTGACTAGGAAATTTTTACTGTAGATTAGGGTTGTTTAGTATGGTTTGGTATACAGACTCGTCTTGGTGCTGTCTCTTGTCTTCCTGGTGTAAGAGACGGAAACGCATTTACACGTGTAAGTCCATGTCACATAGAAAAAAAAGATGTATGCCTTGCTTTTAGGGAGAAGGGGGAAGGCAGAGAGATCCTCCTGCTTCTGCTGTTTCTCAGTTGTCTTCAGCTCAAAGTAATCCTGATGTCAGAGTAGCATCTTTTGGGGTGGCATACTCTGGTCCTCTTCAGCTGTAACAAGGTCCTCCACTCCGCCTAGCTGGTGTCTGTGAAGGCCAAGGAGGGAGCCAGGATTTTCATCTTGGCCCTTTGGTGGTTAGCCCTCTCCACCGTGGTGTCAGTAGAGACCACGTTGGGGGTCTGTACACCTCACTCAGCAGTAATGAGGCGCCTCTCCCTCTCCCCACTCGGGTGGGGTCAGAGGGGGCCTGGTGGAGGGCCAGGATTTTCACCAATGCCCAGTGGTAATGAGACCACCCCCACTGCTGTGTCACTGGGGATCACAGGAGAAGATAGAGCTCCCCCCTCAACCCAGCAGTAATTAAGGGACCCTCGGGAATAGAGGACTTTTCTGCTTGCTTTCTCGGACTTCTGCTTGCTCTGTGATGATAAGCCCCAGCTAACCTTCTGGAGAATCCAAGACCGTGCAGTGCAGAGCTGAGTCACCCCAGGCAAACTCCAGTCCACCTGCCTTGACTGCTCACCTGTGAATGAGCCGGGAGCCAGGTCAGATCAGTAGAGCTGCCTGATCCACCATCCAGTTCATGAGAAGTGAAAGATGGCTGTTCTTTTAAGCTACTAAGCTTTGGGGTGATTTGTTACATAAAAATAGCTAAGTGATAGAGAAATTTCGCCCAAGATCTGAAGGATGAGAAGGAAGCAGCCCTGTGAACAGCAAGGGGGAGAGAGTTCCAGCACATTCTCTCATCCCTCATCCGAGAAGAATGGAACATTTTGGAGACTGGGGTGCCACGAGTGAAGCAGGAAGTGGTGGGTGAAGAGGTCTGACAAATAGGCACGGGTCAGCTTGTATAGAGCCAGGCTGTGAAATTGGAACTCAGGGTTGGTGATTTTGGTTTGGTGATCACTTAAAGACTGCTTTGGAAGCCACGATGACATCATTTCTTGTTTAACTTCACGAAATATTTATTGGGTGCATACTACCAAATGACGGTATTCTGCAAATGTAGTCTGTAATCATTATGACCCCATGCTAGGCATTGTGTTTGGGGCTGGGAGACAGATAATTATGTGTCTCTGCACATGAGAAAGTGAACTCTGTGGACTCTGCTTTATACCCTGCCATTTCTTTGGTGCTTGGAACAGGGCCTAGCACATAGTAGATGCTCAGTAAATATTTGCAAAATTAATGAGTAACTGAAGGAACCAATATGGGTGTTGTCCTTGTTTGCAGGCAAAGCACTGCCTGATTGGATGGTATGAGCTGCTGACCTCTATGAAGTGCTTCCCCAGCAATATAAACCCTTTAAATGCACTAACTTATTCCATTCTCCCAACAGGCCTGTAGAGAAGATAGTGTTATTAATTTATTTTAAAAGTACAATAAAACCTTCTATAATAGATATATGTATATATAACACACACAAATAACTGACTATTCATCATGTTCGATAATGTTTATATAAACTTAGGTGTTTAACAGGCACGACAGACTCCTGACATCCAACTTCATGTTCCATATACTCCCTCAGATCCTGGTCTTCTTCCAGGCTTGCTCAGCTAGTGGAAACCCCATTCTTCTATCAATACTTGCTTGAGCTAGAAATCTTGGAATTATCCCTGACTCTCCTTACTCTCATCCTTATATCCAGTCTCATCAGTGAGTCTTGTTGGTTCTGCTTTCAAAATATAACCGGGGCTTCCCTGGTGGCGCAGTGGTTGAGAGTCCGCCTGCCGATGCAGGGGACACGGGTTCGTGCCCCGGTCCGGGAAGATCCCACGTGCCGCGGAGCGGCTGGGCCCGTGAGCCATGGCTGCTGAGCCTGCGCGTCCGGAGCCTGTGCTCCGCAACGGGAGAGGCCACAACAGTGAGAGGCCCGCGTACCGCAAAAAAAATCGCAAAACAAAATATATAACTGGATTCAGACGACTTCTCGTTCCCTTCCCCACCTCCATCCTGACCCAAGGCACCCTCACCTCCCATGTGATTTATAGCAGCAGCAGCCTCGATTCTGCCTTTAGTTCCCTGCAGTGTTCTTAAAAGTGAATTGGATCATATTACTTCCATTCAAAACCCTCCATCTCACTTCCCACCTCATGCAGAGAAAAATTCAGAGTCTTTACAATAAGACCCATAAGGCCTACCCACCACCACCATCTCTGAATTCTCTGGACTTCTGATGGCTTCATCACGCCAGGCATGTCTCTGTGTCAAGGCCCGTTTGCTGCTGCTTCTGCTTAGCGCCCCCTTCCCCCAAACCCCCTGTCTCTTTCAGGTCTTCGCTCAGACGTCGCTTTCTCTTTGAGAACTTCCCTGATTACCCTATTTAAAATTGAAATACCACTAGCAATTCTCATCTACTCTCTTGGCTTACTTTCCTTCATGGTACTTAACTCCATATGACATATTGTGACATATTACCTGTGTACTATAAGACACATGAACATGTATGTATGCATATATATCATGTCATCTTATTGGTTGTCTGTAAGCGTAAGGAAGGCAGCAGATTCCTCCACGTTGTTTATAGCCGTGTCCTTAGTACCTAAACAGTGCTTGGCACATGGTAGGCACCCAGTAGATATTTGTTGAATGAATTAATGAGTGATATCAGCTCCCCAGTTTTTTGTTTGAATAGAATGCTCACCCAGTAGTCAAGATTCTCTAGCATTTCTTAGAGTAGTTTGGTTTTTTTCTCTAAGGCTGCTTAAAAGTAGAAGCTAAACAAGGACATGTAACTGTGTATGGCTTCTTCAGGCAGCTCTCCTGTCTCTTACTTCTCTTCCTCCTGTGTGGATCCGGGGGACAGAAAGGCATTGGGGAGAGAAGAAAAGGAGCCATCACGTTTCCCTCTCTACAGTGTCCGCTCTCTACAGTGGTCAGCTTTGTCTGACAAGGGAAGGATTTCCTATGTGTGGCAAGAACAGCTGGTGGCTGATACTGATTCCATGAGAATTTTTCCAAATAGCCTTGTATTACTTGTTTGATTATTACTAAAAATATGTGTATATAGTTACATGTGAAGAATATATAAATGAATAAATCAGCAAAATAAGGCAAAAAAGGTAGGGAGGGGGCCAGTGTTTGCAGGTTCTGGAATGTCTTGTTAAGACTTTGGTTTTTTACCCCAAAGGCAACAGGCACAGAAATGCTTAAGCAGTGGATTGATGTGGTCAGATGAGTGTTTTAAAGGTCACCCCAGATGTCCTGCAGGAAGTGGATTGAAAAGTGGCAAGAATGAAAGCAGAGAAACTCTGAAGCTCAGGAGGTGGTGGCTTAGATTAGGGTGGTGGTCCCTGCAAAAAACCAGATATTCCAGGTTTAACCAGAAGGTGAAATACACAGGACTCAGTGACCGATGGATTGTGTTAAATTTTTTTTTTCGAAAACAGTTAACTGTTTTTATCATGACTCTCATACATATGTAGAAAGAGCACGTGTTGAAGATTCTACTTAGCTTATTAATTGAATGAGAGAGCAACACAGAATATTATAATAACTAGTTCTAAGGGGAATCCAAAGAACCTACATGTTTATATATCCAGCATAGCGAAATACATGTTCCCAAGGAGGCAAAACTAGCTTCATGACAGTGGGGGAGGGAAATCAGCAGAACCTCTACAGAATTTGCATCTTTATGGACTAGAATTATTTGGCATTTCTATCAGTAATCTACAGTTTAGAGTTGTAGAATAGCTCCCACAGAATCAGAAGCAGATGATACTGGATGTGTGTGTCTTAGAGAACGCATAGTTTTCCGTTGAAGGAGACATTTTCCTCCTGTCGTCGTGTGTGCATGTTTGTGTGTGTATGTGTGTGTGTGTGTGTGTGCGTGTGTGTGTGTGTGTGTGTGTGTGTGTGTGTGAGGGGAGGTGGGGAAGGGTGGAAATATAGCTCTCAGCCCTTTTGGACGAGCAACTGGGCCTTATTTACTGAATGAGTATATATACTGGAGTAGAAACAGATTAAAAAGCAGGGACAACCTACTTTTTTTTACTTAATAACTTACTAATAGCATTTTCTATGGTATAAATATTATCTTACAACATCATTTTTAATGATGGAAGTTTCTAGTTTACAGAGATGCCATAATTAATTAAGCTAGTCCCCTGGAACATTTAGAGTGCTTTCAGTTTTTATGCCAAAGAACCCTATTCCCATATGTTTGCATATTTCCTCAATGATTTCCTCAGGGGAAAGTTCCTAGAAATGGTATTTCCAGGTCAAAGGGTAGGCATGATTTACTGTCTAGAAAGGTTGTGCTACTTTACTTCATCATCAGCAAAGGATTGGTAATTTATTGCCTGTGGATGCTTTTGAAGTATTTTTAATCCTCTTTGTACAAATTTTATTTTACGATTAATTATCTCATTTTTACAGGTATTTTTCTTTGCAGTGAATTTAAAATGAACCTTGCTACCCACTGTGCAAAACCTTCTCCAAATTAGCATTTCTTTCCTTACAAATGAAAGGTATATATAAATGATAGGCATAGAGTCACGTTGTTTACTCAATGGAAAGATTTTTTCCCCTCATAAAATACATAATTCTGAACCAGCTCATTATTTTGGTAGGTGGAGTTGGTAGCAGCCTACCTGTTACAGTTACACGATGCCAAAGAACTACTTCTCTTATACTCTTCGTCTGTCACCTTCTGAAATCCCATAATGACAGAGTCCTTCATAAGACTAGAAAGTTTTAAGCATCTTGGTCTCAGAGATCATCCCGGTCAAAATTCTACTATTGTGGAAGGATTATTTGCAGACAGTGGCAGACAGGATGGAGCGGGGGTTATCCCTCTGCTTCCAGATTGCATCATCCAACGCCAATTTCTATGGCTGTTGGGTTGAACTTGGATTGTGGTGTTTCATCAGTCACAGAGGAGCCCAGGACTCTGGGTGGGCAGCTAGTTACTGCGGCCATGCATCGTTGGCCAAAGTGGAGGGCTGGGCACTCCTAGAGAAGTGACTGGTCAGCTCTATAGGGAGCTGACTACACATACCAGCAGGGAGCCAGCTAGCTAGGACATTGGTTTACTGCAGCTGTAACTAATGAATAACAAGAGACTGAAGTTTAGAGAGGGAAGGAAGGCCAAGAAAAGCTGAGAACTTAACATGAGATACTTACCACATAGTTAGAAATACTCGGCACGTTTGAGTTTCTGGACTGCAGTCAAGGATACTGAATACTTTGTTACTTAAGGAGGGAGAGAGTGGAATTCTTTTTCAAAGAAAACACATCTTACAAACTGCTAGGCTAACTTGCAGTCCTGGAATAGGGTCTTCAGACCCCAATTGCAGAAATACTCCATTAAAAACTATCACTCTTGGTGAACACTTGGTGCCAGCGAACTTAAAATCACAAATGCAAATGTCACACCAAAATAGCTAGACGATAAAGTCGTCGTCCAGATGAAAGAGCATATGGTTACAGCTAAATGTCTCTTTTTAGATTATGATAAGCATGAAAATCAACTTCTTACAGACAGCTCGACCCTCAGCATAAGTTTATGCATCTCTAGGAGATCAACTTTTCTGGGAAAATCCTGGAGGAATGGTTAAGAGCTTGTTCTTCAGAATCAAGCAAACCAAGGTTGGAATGCTGGCTTGTTTCTACCAGTTTCATGCCCTTGAGTAGTACTCAGTGAGTAACCTCACTGAGGCCTTATTTCCTTGTTGTAAAATGGGAATAATAACAGCATCTGTTTTATAGGGCTGTTGGTAGGGTTAGTTGAGATAATGCACAAAGGGGGATTAGCATTCTGCCATGCACAAAGCGTTCGACCAATGCTAGGTGTTGTTACTAACACCCTGGATAAGAAGAATATTTGATTTGTTTTGGAGAATAAATAAAAACAGGATTAGAGTGTGAGAAATGAGGCTAATTTAGCATTAGAAGACTGAGGATATATCTTTAGAATTGGAGAGAATGCCCTGAGAAGAGAAAAATCAATCTGAGTAGAGGAAGCGGATGCTGGCAAATTGGAAAACAGTCCTAACTTACCTTTTCTCCCCAAAGAGCACCTTCCCTGCATAGAATACGGTAACTATAAAAAGGTAGCGCTGAGATGCTAATGTCTCTGCCTGTAAAAGGCCTCTTTAGGACAGCATCTGCATCCATTGTAGAGCAGTGGGTTCCAGCAGCGGACATCGAGACCAGAAATGTGTGGCGTATGTGGTGGAGGGCATTGAAAGGCATCAAGTCAACATTTTAATAGAAGTTGAAGTTAAATTTGACTTGTGTGGAGATATGGGATATACCTCTTGTGTGGAGATATGGGATATATAGGGATCCTCACCTGGGAGATATTTCCTCCCCTCTTTCCCTGAAGAGGGACACGTCAACCAGCTTTTTATGTTCATGAAAAGGTGACCTGAGCTTAAACAGTTGAGAAATACTACCAAAGACCAGCAAACTGCAGTCTGTGAGTGACATCTGGCCCACTGCCTGTTTTTTTAAATAAAGTTTTATTGGAAGATAACTGCACCTTTCATTTACATATATCCTCCTATGGCTGCTTTCATGCTACCACTGCAGAGTTCAGTAGTTGCAACAAGGGCCTGTGACCCTCAAAGGCTAAAATATTTACTGTCTGGCCCTTTACAGAAAAAAGTTTGCTGATACTTGCACTAGACTGTGAAGTCTTAAATGGTCACATCTTACTTAAGCTTTCTGCTTTTCTTGAGCTTATGTAAAGGCAGTATATAATTTTCCTTTTAACAGAAATTTTGTGACCAAAATTTGCTTTCTGTTATCTTCATAAGATGCATCCTATAGGGAGTTTCCTGCTCAGGGAACTGAGATCCCACAAGCCATGTGGCATGGCCGAAAAAGAAAAAAAAGATACGTCCTATAGATGTTTAGTTTGTGACTCTGTTGTTCAAGACGTTGTGATGGACTGCTAATGAAATTAGAAACTCCAAGCAAATTCTAAATAGTTTCAGCTCTTCCTAGGCCCTGGAAACCTTGGTGAATTTACCAGACTAGACTTTGTTAGGAAAAGTAGCTAGTAAAAATATCAGAGATTTGAAACCAGAGCTAATTAGTTATTAAGGATCTCAAGTTTTAAAGAAAGGGAAGACAATGGAAAAAATAACAGAAATCATATATGGTTTGATGACAATTTAAGGCTGAAAATTAGGTGTAGTAAAACCACCACCACCACCAAGAAAATACACACTGAAGGAGGTTTTTATGTAACTGCTAAATCTCATGTACATCCACTCGGGTTGTCAGAACTGTGTGATGTGCTTGTCTGTTTTAGCTTCGACAGTGGCTTGTATGGATTGACTTGTCCAAAGCCAGGACTTTGAAGATATTCCCATAACCTCATATTCTTCAACTCTGCAGTCACGGCTCAGTGTGCACTCACCTGTAGCAGTGGTTCTGACTTTGCCCCCCAGGGAACATTTGGCAATGTCTGGAGACAGTTCCGGTTGTCGGCAGGGTAGGAGGGGTGTGCTGCTGGCATCCAGTTGGAGGAGCAGCCCTGCCCTTCCCACTACCCCAAATTACCTTGTCTAAAATGCCAGCTGTGCCGAGAATGCGGAACCCTGCTGCAGAGAAGGTGAGATATTTCAACATGAAAATCATTCCATCATTAGATTCTCTAAGAGTATAGTTATCATTAGGATTACCTACTCCTCGTGTCCAGTTTGAAACTGCACTTTGCTCTCATGGTTGGGATAAACATTTTTTAGTTAAAAACAAGTCAATTGAAAGAAAAATGTTAGCTCAAAAATACTATAGATGGTCAGTGGATGTGTTATATGAAATATGAAGGAGATGGTTGAATGAATTAATTTAAGAAAAAAAATGCCCTATGCTATTATGCAAATGAGATTATTCTCCGATTGTGGTCCTTTTAACCACGTCAGTGTTACTCCAACTTGTCTCCACATGTTCAGTGAGTCCTCCTGTTTCATCTCCTCTAACCAGTTTTGAAATATTGAGGACAAGTTTTTAATTCTCTGATACTTGGCGGCTCTTCTGTTCTTGGGACCGAGAGTGTAGGGCAGGTGAAATGGGGAATTTACTGTAGTTCAGCAGATTTCACTTTCACCTTCACCGTATCTCAGGACAGCATCTCACGCTGCTCCACGTCCAAAGCCACTGCACATCACTTGTTGGAAACCACACAGCCCAGAGGCCCTCGTCATCGTGGATGGAGCATTTGTTGGAGGGCTCTTTGTTGTCAGTCCCACGTGGGAAGCACTGGGTTGTCTGAAAGTCTTTATGAATATTCATGGCATTGGTTTGCATATTACACACAAAATCCCTGGGGAATAAGGTACAGAGCCAATCTGGCCCTACCCCCTAGAGGTTCTGATGCAGTCGACCTTGGCTAATCTCTAGGAATCTGCATAACTAACAATTGTCTTGAGTGAGGCTGGGCCAACGTGGAGAATCACTGAACCCCCTTTTCATAAACCAAGTTTTGGGGTTTTCCTTATCTCCTGATGAACCAACATCTTTTAATCTGTTCCAGGGTGACTTTCCAGCCAATAGTTATAAGCAGTATTGCGTGTGAATTTATACAATAGTACGCTTGCTGTTATTTGATTATAACATTGCACTTTTGCTCTTACTATTGATACTTAATAGAACAAAAGAAAAACAAAAATCCCCTAAGGGTAATATGGATGAATCAAAGATGGACATCACTAGGCCTGCTGAAATTGAGGAATCTTTAGCTTGTGTTTGATAGACTTCAGACAGAAGAAATGAAGAAAATGAATAAGTTTTTTTTTTTTTTTTTAAAGTAGAAATACTGTCATTCAAGATTGGGTCTAAAAGTTGAGGCATACTTAGGAAATATAAAATATCCCCTTTGGTGAAAATATTTTTTTCCCCATAGTAGGCATATTTCTTGCATACCTTAGCGTGCTGTCTTTAACACATTTTCAGGGCCATGTCCAGAAGAAAGGGGTTGCCAATAATAGAATGACAGTGAGAGACCTATTCTCCACATCCTTTATTTGAACAATCAGGGTGACAGTCTTTCCCGATGTAATTACAGTCCTCTCTCTGGTGGTTAGGTTTTAAGGGAGCTGGTGATCTCATCTGTTATTCAGACATCAGCGAGATGTTGGTAAGTCTTCTATTTGCCAACCATAGCCCTGAAAATGTTAATTTGCATGGCTGACTCTCCACCCTGAAAAGGATTTTGGGTTTGAATTCTTACCAGTGGCTCTTGCCGCTTGGCTTTCTGAAGTTACCTAGTCTAGTGGTTAATTAGACTTCAGTCTGGTAGCAAAAGAATTAGGTAACTGTTATTAGATTAGGCTGTAATTTTTAAGATCTTTTACATTTTTTGTTAAAAATTTATAAGCATTTTGTTTTAAGATAATTGTAGACTCACATTTGGTTGTAAGAACTATTACACAAAGATCCTATACCATTTATCCAGTTTCCCTAGTGGTAATATCTTTGAAACAACAATGCAATATTATAACCAAGATAATGACATTCATAGAGTCAAGATACAGGACAGTTTCATCACTGCCAGGATCCCTCATGTTACCTGTATAGACAGCCCCTCTTCCATTCTGCTCCCTTCTCACACACCCCTAACCCCTGATAACCACTAATCGAATTTCCATTTCTATAATTTTGTCATTTCAAGAATGCTATTAATGCAGTCATACAGTATGTAACCTTTTGGGTTTGGCTTTTTTCCCCCCACCCAGCATCATTCTCTGAAGACGCATTCATATTGTTTTTATAGCTGAGTGGTATTCTATGATATGGACGTTCCCCAAATTGTTTAACGATTTACCCATTGGAGAATAGACGGGTTGTCTCCAGTTTTGCGCTGTTACAAATCCAGCTGCTTATGCATCGAGTTCACAATTTTTTGTGTGTGGGAAGTTTGCATTTCTCTGGCATAGAGTCCTAAGAGTGCAATTGTAAGTCATATGTTGCTTGCTTAGTTTTTTAAGAAACTGCCATACTGTGTTTCAGAGCTGTACCATTTTACATTCCCACCGGCAATGTGTTATAATATGTGATCCAGTTTCTCAGCATCCTTGTCAACATTTGGTGGCATTATTATTATTTTTTATTTCAGCCAATCTGATAGGTGTGTACTGATGTTTCACTGTGGTTTTAATTTACATTTCCATGAAGCCTTAATGATGTTGAACATTTTCTCATGTGCTTCTTGATCATCTGTATATTCTCTTTGGTGAAATGTCTGTCTTTTTTCCATTTTGTAATTGGATTGTTTGGTTCTTTACTATTGAGATATGAGGACTCTATATATTCTAGATACTAATCCTTTGTCAGATATGTGGTTTGCAGATATTTTTTCCCCAGTCTGTAGCTTGTCTTTTCATTCTCTTAGCAGAATTTTTCACATAGCGAAAGTTTTAAATTTTGATGAGGTACAATGTGGCAACGTTTTCTTTTATGGATTGTGCTTTTGGTATGAGGTCTAAGAACTCTTTGTTCAGACCATGATCCCAAACATTTCCTCCTTTTTTCCCCCTAAACTTTTAATAGTTTTTTAAATATTTAAGTCCATTTTCAGTTAAGTTTTTTTTTTAATTTTTCGAATAGCTGTATTTTTTTTTTAACATCTTTATTGGGGTAATTGCTTTACAATGGTGTATTAGTTTCTGCTTTATAACAAAGTGAATCAGCTGTACATATACATATGTTCCCATATCTCTTCCCTCTTGCGTCTCCCTCCCTCCTCTGTTAAGTTTTGTATGAGTGTTTTGGGTTAAGGAGTTTGTTTATTCCCTACGGATATTCGGTTATTTGGGAACCTTTTTTTTAAAAGACTACCCTCCCTCCATTGCTTTTCCACTTTTGTCCATGTTTTTATGACCCTTGGTAAGTTCAGTGACTATGCAAGATGAAAGCCAATAGAATTGATTTTAATGATTTTACTGATATCTTTAAGAAATAACAGAAATTCTCTTTCCTTTAATTTACAGTATTAACTTTTTACAGTATTAACTTGGACTGCACCCTAGCCTGGCAATAATCTTTGAGTCTCTGGGTTGAATTTTCTGAGGGAGAATCTGGTTGGTGTTCTTCAGCATTCATTAGCTAGTCTAGTGTCTGGCCCAACTCTTGACCGTCAGTTATGAGGAATGTCACATGACACATAGGGACTATCTCTTTCTAGGACTTAAAGTCTTTGGCATATACCAGGCCTATGATTTGAAATTAGGCCTATGGCATTTGAAATTAGAGTGTGTGCCGTAAATGCTTATATTATTTGCGCTGATTTGGGATTTTTATTTCTGGGAGTTTTTCTGCAGTGTTTAGTCTACTGGTGTTATTGTCAAAGTATGAAGAAATTTGCCTCCAAATAAATACTTATTTTCTTTTGATTCCAGTGATTTTCTGAACGACATAATACACCCATTGTGGAAACAGCTTGGGGTTTTAAAATTTTATTTTCCCAAAGCAACATCACATTTATGGCTTATGAATATTTTACAGGTGAAAACATCAAAAAAGAAAATATCTAAATGTAAATGCCAGTAATATCTGAGTCAGTAGTGATGCTGAGTGCTGTCTTTGTATTTCCTTGCAGATTTATCAGCGATGTTGGTTAGTATTCAAGAAAGCTTCAAGCAAAGGTCCAAAAAGACTGGAGAAATTTTCCGATGAACGTGCTGCATATTTTAGGTGTTATCATAAGGTAAGACTCGATTGTTGTAGCTTGCCAGAAATCTGTTCATAACTAAGGAACTCAAGTTCATTGAGTCTGAAAACTTGTCTTGCTTTTTTAACAAAGGTACAAATGATACTTTTTCCAAGGACAAAACATCTCTAAAATAATATCTACTTGCTCATCGTTTAAAATAATTGACTGATGTGAAGTCCCTCTTCTGGTGTCCTACTATTTGTTGTTGTTTTTCCAATCTCTACCGTAGAAATCACCATGTTTTGTAAATTTTCAATTGCGTGGTAGGCCCTTCTCCCAACATTGAAGCCCCTGGAGGGTCAGGATTGGATCTCATTATGTCTATCACAGTGCCTGATACAGAATAGATCCTCAGTCAGTGCTTGAAATGTGGGGTGAGGAGGGAGGGGAAGAAGCTGGAAGAGGTGGATCCAGTAGCACAGAAATTTAGCCAGGTGAGGGAAAGTGAATAACCTTCCCTTTTGTGCAAATTCTCCAAAAGTGGTGACTTTCCAACATCTTACTAAGGGCCTGTGTTGACACCTTGGTTTATACAATAATGAAAAGCAGTAGAACAAGCTGTATTCCTTCTCAGCTTAGAGACATAAAGTGTATGCTATGCTTTAAAGGCGCATCTATATAGACATAAGGGAAGGAAAAGCACAGAGCAAGACTTTTGAGATAAGTAGGAAAGGGAGTCAAGAGTAGCGTCTTCCATGTGCTTCATTTCCCCACTATTTCATAGCGAAGTTCTACCTTCCAAGGTCAGCCCCATTTCCAGCCTTCCTTTTCTCCAAAGGAGAACCCAAGTACACATCTGTATGAGTCTAGACTTCCTCTACTGTTTATCCTCCATATGCCAGATATTACCACTATTCAAATAAAATTTTTTTTGTCCTCAGGAAGGAGTTGTTGCGAATCTATTATTTAGGAGCGGTGATCCAGGAAGCCAGGGAGAGCATAACTTTGAACCCTTGAAAATAATCTGAGCCAGTCTCTCCATTTCTATAACACCTGAAACTATTGATGTCCAGTCATTTTGGACCAGCTGTAATATGTCCCACTTATCCCGTGCATACCCAGGGTCTGTTCTTGTAACAAGATGGCGAACAATGATATAGGAATGACGTGCTTCATTTTAATTTGAGAGGTCTTGCCTTAAAACGGAGCTCAAGATGCCCACAGGGGTGTTTGGTTTATCTCTAGGACAAGGACAGAGTTGCTTCCTTTCTCCTTCCCTTACCTGGCACTGATTCCTCTCCTCCACCTCTCAGGTCCATCGCATCCTGGTGACTAGACTTTCTGCTGTGGTTGAAAATCATTCATTCTTCATTGCCTTCACACTGTAATTAACAAGGTCATCCAAAGGCTTCACCCCTAGGCAGCCAGAACTTGTGGTTATACATCAGTTCTTCTCTTGAGAATCCCAGCCAGTCTATAACTTTACAGTCTCCATTTGCTCTGGGTTGTGTGCTTGTGTCCCAACCACCCAAATTCCTGTGTTGAAACCTAATCCCCAGTTGTGATGGTATGTGGAGGTGGGACCTTTGGGAGGTGATTTGGTCATGAGAGTGGAGCCCTCACGAATGAAATTAGTGCTTTTATCAAAGAGACCCGGGAGAGCTCCCTCCTCCCTTCCGCCAGCTGAGGACACAGAATCTATGAACCAGGAAGCAAGTCCTCACCAGACACTGAATCTGCGGGTGCCTCTACCTTGGTCTTCCCAGACTCCAGAACACTGAGAAATAAATTTCTGTTGTTTTTCAGCCACCCAGTCTGTGGTGACTTGTTACAACAGCCTGAATGGACTAGAATACCGTCAGACTCGTTCTCTTTGCTCACTGTGTGTGGCCACTGATGTTGATCAGTGCTTTCTTGTTTTGGTAGAGTTGCATATATTTCCAGAAATATCTGATTCTTCACAATCCCCTATACCAACCTTTCTGAATGCAGAAGAATAAATAGACTGTATTTTGCTTACAGACCTATATATTCCTAAGAGAAGAAAGAGGACAGGTGAGGAGTATTTTATAGGAACTCCCCAAATCCAATCCATCAGCAGATGGTGTTGGCTCTGTGTTCAATATGCAGAGAGACTCTCAATGTTTCTTACAACCTCTGTTGCTATTGCTGTGGTCGAAGCCACCAGGCTGACTAATTCCCAGCCCTCTGAAGTCTATTCCAAACACTTATATCACATCCTGAAACTCTAGCTCAGAGCCCTCAGCCAAGTCCTTAAAATGGCCTACACATCACTCATGTGACTGCCTGTCGCCTGTTTAACTTCAGCTGCACAGTTTCCCCAATCCAACTTTATTCTGCGACAGGTGCCCTGGGCTCCTCACTCTCCGCAGAACATGCCAAGCACATTCCTACCTTCGAACTTGCTCTTCCCTTTGCTTTGGCTCTCCCAGCAAATATCCTCAAAGTTCACGTCCTTACTTTGTTCGGGTCATTGTTCAAATTCCTCCTCTACGGGAGACCATTGCCTGCCCCCATTATTTAAAATGGAATCCTTGGACACCCTCCCTCTCCATCTCTCTTTGTTTTTCTCTTTAGCACTTATCACTACATACATATCTACTTGGTTGTTTCTTATTTTCTTTACTCCAACACCACCAAAAATAAGCTCCACAAGGGCAGAGATTTTTTTGGTGGGGGCATAAGTCTGCTTCTACTCCTTATCAGGGCCTAACACATAGCAGACACTTTTTAAACTATTGATTGAAAAGCTATGAATATAATCGACAGAGGACATGGAATACATGTAGATGTCTTTGTGTCACACTTTTATTTAGCTTATCAGAAAATCTTGAGAAATCTGAAACCAGGAAAAGGAATTTTGATTTGGAGGAAATGGGGTGCGTGGGGATGGGAGCACAGAAAGCCAGGATTGGGAAGTTTTATGAGGACAGACTCAAATGTAAAACCAAAGTGGACTGAAAAGATTCCCCTTGAATGTGAAACAAGTAAGGGGAGATTGAGGACAAACTTGCCCTATTTCCCAGACTTCTACCTGCTGGCTTTGGAATTTAATGTGCAAATCTTTGGGGAATGTGATAAGCCACAATTCTCTTTCATCTATCATTAACCAAATAATCATTAACCGAAGCTCATTAACCAAAGCTCAGAGCATTAGAATGGAAGAATTACCTACACTAAGCCTCCAAGCCCTTGATGAGTTCCTGTAGCCTATTCATCATCCTTACTCTTTCAGGCCTGATACGTTTAGTATGAATTTCTCAGGGATATATAAAAAGCTGGAGTAACTCTGAGATGTGCATTTTTTATCTAAATTCTGTGTAATTTATGAATCTTGATAATACTAGGGTGATAAGTAGCACACCGTGAACAGATTGAGGAGTTCATTTGAATACAAATAAAGCAATTTCCAAAAGAAATGAAGAACTGTATATTATGCTATTTGATCAACACATAGATGATGTGGCATATACACCGATATCTCTCCTGTAGGACATCTGTGGCATTTATGGGAATATAGCGCTTCTTTTGTTCCACTTTTAAAGATATTATTATGGAAAAAAATGCCAGCTTTATGTATGTGATTCGTTTTAGAAGTTTTAAAAGCAAGAAATTGTCTGTAGAATTTTAAAACTCGGTGCTTTCCTCACTGACAAGGGAGCCAAAGGTGCTCTCATGAAAAATTGGAAAATAAATATATGAATAATGCACATACAGAACCATTCATTTTTCATGTCTTCTGTGAAGCACCCCTCAAGCACCCACAGCTGTCAGAGACGGCTGTGAATTTGATTAACTGTAATTGCAACGATATTAAGACTCCAGTGACTTTATTTTTCATTTATTTCTTTCCAGTTTTATTGAGAAATAATTGACATACGTCATTGTCTTAAGTTTGAGACAAAGGACTCCAGCGACTTCCTGACCTTCTTGTGAAACACAAGTTTATCGTTTTCACTCAGCAAATCAAAGTTGCTTACACCAACCAGAAGGGGGGTTGAGAATTTCTGTGCCCACTTTTACTTTTCTGAGATGAATAACAACCGGGAAGAAATCTAAGTGGAGAGACGATTGTCTGTTGTTTTTGAGACCAAGGCAGTTAGTATGGTGGGAAGTATGCTGACCCTGGGCTTGGTAAACCTACTTTCTCTTTTCCCTTTTTTTCTTTTCTTTCTCTCTCTTTTTTCCTTTTTCAGCTAACCTCACTTTATTTATTTAAGTAAAGTGGACGTACACATATTATGTTTCAGGTGTACAGCATAGTGATTCAGTTTTTTTTTTCAATTAATTTTTATTGGAGTATAGTTGATTTATTATGTTGTGTTAGTTTCTACTGTACAGCAAAGTGATTCAGTTATACATGTACCATATATCCAGTCTTTTTAGATTCTTTTCCCATGTAGGTCATTACAGAGTATTGAGTAGAGTTCCCTGTGCTGTACTGTAGGTCCTTATTAGTTATCTATTTTATATATAGTAGTGTATATATGTCAGTCCCAGTCTCCCAATTTATCCTTGCCCCCCCCCTTTCCCCCTATAAAACTCTTAGACGAAAATATAGGCAGAAAAAAAAAAAAAAAGAAAATATAGACAGAACACTCTCTGACATTAAGCACAGCAATATCTTTTTTTTTTTTTTTTTTTTTTTTTTTTTGGGGTACGCGGGCCTCTCACTGTTGAGGCCTCTCCCGTTGCGGAGCACAGGCTCCGGACGCGCAGACTCAGCGGCCATGGCTCACGGGCCCAGCCGCTCTGCGGCATGTGGGATCTTCCCGCACCGGGGCACGAACCTGTGTCCCCTTCATCGGCAAGCGGACTCTCAACCACTGCGCCACCAGGGAAGCCCAGCAATATCTTTTTTGATCCACCTCCTAGAGTAATGAAGATAAAAACAAAAATAAACAAATGGGACCTAATTAAACTTAAAAGCTTTTGCACAGCAAAGGAAACCATAAAAAAACCAAAAAGACAGTCCACAGAATGGGAGAAAATATTTGCAAACAAAGCGACCGACAAGGGATTAATCTCCAAAATATACAAACATCTCATGCAGCTCAATATCAAAAAAACAAACAACCCGATCAAAAAATGGGCAGAAGATCTTAATAGACATTTCTCCAAAGAAGACATACAGATGGGCAGAAAGCACATGAAAAGATGCTCAACATCACTAATCATTAGAGAAACGCAAATCAAAACTACAATAAGGTATCACTTCAAACAGGTCAGAATGGCCACATCAAAAAATCTACAGATAATAAATGCTAGAGAGGGTGTGGAGAAAAGGGAACCCTCTTGCACTCTTGGTGGGAATGTAAATTGATACAGCCACTATGGAGAACTGTGTGGAGGTTCCTTAAGAAACTAAAAATAAAGCTACCATATGAGATCCAGCAATCCCACTCCTGGGCATATATCCGGAGAAAACCGTAATTCGAAAAGATACATGCACCACAACGGTCATTGCAGCACTATTTACAATAGCCAGGGCATAGAAGTAATCTAAATGTCCATCGATGGAGGAATGGATAAAGAAGATGTGGCACATATATACAATGGAATATTACTCAGCCATAAGAAAGAAGGAAATAATGCCATTTGCAGTGACATGGATGGACCTAGAGACTGTCATACTGAGTGAAGTCAGACAAAGACAAATATGATATCACTTATATGTGGAATCTAAAAAGTGATTGAGCATTTTTGCAGATTCTACTCCATTATAGGTTATTACAAGATAATGGGTGTAATTCCCTGTGCTATATCCTCCTTGCTTATCTATTTTATATGTAGTAGTTTGTATCTGTTAATCCCGTACCCCTAATTTGTCCCTCCCCTCTCCCCTCTCTCCTCTCTCCTTTGGTCACCACAAGTTTGTTTTCTGTATCTGTGAGTCTATTTCTATGTTGCATAAAAATTCATTTGTATTATTATTTTAGATTCCACATATAAGTGATATCATACCGTATTTGTCTTTCTCTGACTTATTTCACTAAGCATAATATTCTCTAGGTTCGTCCATGTTGCTGCATATGGCAGTATTTCATTCTTTTTTATGGCTGTGCAATATTCCACTGTGTGTGTGTGTGTGTGTGTGTGTGTGTGTGTGTGTGTGTGCGCGTGTGTACACATGCACACCCCATCTTCTTAATCCAGTTGTCTGTTGATGGGCACTTGAGTTCCTTCCATGTCTTGGCTATTTTCAATAGTGCTGCTATGAGCAATGTAATCCCCTTGAGAGTCATCCAAGTTGCTGTGTTGTGTGTTTCAATATTCTGTCCCTGTTTATTGTTAAGCAATGTTCCATAGTATGGAGTACCACAGTTTATTTACATTCATCCACTGAAGAACTAGTTGTTTCTAATTTTTTATTATTATGGATAAAGTTTTTATCTTTCTTGGATAAACTCCCAAGAGTGCAACTACTGGATCATATTGTGGCTGCATGTTTATTTTTATAATAAATTGCTAACCTGTCTTAACAGAGTGGCTGTGGATTTTACATTCCTACCAGCAATGAATGACTGATCCAGTGTCTCTGCATCTTCACCAGCATTTGGTGGTATCACTATTTTTATTTTAGTCATTCTGATGGTGATATCTCATTGTGGTTTTAATTTGTATTCCCTAATGGCTAATGGTGTTTAACATATTTTCATGCACTTAATTGCCATCTGTATATCTTTTTCGATGAAATATCTCTTCATATATTTTTACCAATTTTTAATAGATTTTTTTTTAACCATTGAGTTTTGGTGATTTTTTATGTAGTCTAGATTCTACTCTTCTGTCAGGTATGTTGTTGCAAATATTTCCTTTTCCATAGCTTATCTTTTATCCTCTTAACAGGATCTTTTGCAGAACAAAAGTTTTAATTCTAATGAGGTCCAGTATTTGAACTTTTACTTTTATGGATTATGCTTTTGCTGTCAAGTCTAAAAACTCTTTGCCTAGCCTTGGATGCTGAACATTTTCTTTTTCTAAAATGTTATAGTTGTAAGTTATATATTTAAGTTCATGATTCATTTTGAGTTTAATTTTTGTATAAGGTGTGAGATGTAGGTTGAGTTTCATTCTTTTTACCTAAGGTTGCCCAATTATTCCAATACAATTTGTTTTAAAAAGAAAAGTATTGGGCTTCCCTGGTGGCGCAGTGGTTGAGAGTCCGCCTGCCGATGCAGGGGACACGGGTTCGTGCCCCGGTACGGGAAGATCCCACGTGCCGTGGAGTGGCTGGGCCCGTGAGCCATGGCCGCTGAGCCTGCGCGTCCGGAGCCTGTGCTCCGCAACGGGCGAGGCCACAGCAGTGAGAGGCCTGTGTACCGCAAAAAAAAAAAAAAAAAAAAAAAAAAAAAAAAGAAAAGTATTTATTTTTTCCCACTGAATTACTTTTGCACATTTATCAAAAATCATTTGGGCATATTAGCAGAAGTCTATATCTGGGTTCTCTTTTCTTTCTCATTGAGCTGTGTATCATATTCTCTTGATTACTGTAAATATATACTAATCTTTAATACTGGGTTGAATGATTGCTTCCACTTATTCTTTTTCTAAAGGTTGTTTTAGCTATTTTAGTGCCTTTCCATAAAATTTTAAATGAAGCTTGTCTGTGCTTACAGAAAACCCATGTTAGAATTTTGAAAATAATTATATTAAGCCTATAGATCAAATTGTGGGAGAACTGACATCTTTTCTGTGTCAAGTCTTTCAGTTCATAAACATGGTCACTCCATTTATTTGAATTTTTAAAACTTCTTTCATCAGCATTTTGTAATGTTCAACCTCCATATCCTGTACATGTTTTGCTAAGTTTATATGTGATTATTTCATTTAATTTGGATTAAATTTAAAGCCCTTTTGAATTAAATACTTGTGTGTAAACCAGTCATTTTTGGCCTATAATCTGATAAAACAATCATCCAGTTTAAATTGTTTTTTTTCCTGCCCCACAATTATTAGACTAATCATTTGAAATGATTAGCTTTCCTTGCATTTTGGAAAGAAACTCAGGTTTTTGAGGGTTTATGAAAATGTAATCTGTTTAGTCTGTCACTGGTCTATTAGTTTGTTTGACTTAGTTATCTCAAGAAACACACATAGGAAAATAAGAATAAGAAAAAAACAAACTTAGCTACAAAGTTCATTGAATGTATAAATGCTTTTCCCTCCCCATTCTTATGTATTTCTTACATGAATTTCTTAAAAGCCTGTATCTCTAGGACTTGATCTATGTGATTTCACATTTGTGTTTATGTGGAAACACTTGACTATAATCCAAGAACATACAGAAGCTCTCTGTAAATGATGTCAAAAGGAAAAGGGTGGGTTTTCTCAAGTTGGTAAAAAAATTAGTCAAATGGTTTTTGGGTGTGGGAGAAACTACAGGATATTGTTGACCAAGTAAGTTACTGCACAAGAAGTTGTGTTGACAAAGGATAGAGATCCACTTACCTCATTTTACACTTTTTTGCAGATTTCTTTTTCTTTTTTTCTTGTCACTCATTTTTAAAAATTATAAATATCCTGCATCTTCCTTGTAACAAATGTAAACAACTCTGAAGTGTATGAAGTAAAATGAAAGAAAATAATCCTACCTTTGGCCCTAGTCCCTGTCTTCAGAAAAAAAAAATACTAATAGACTGATGTGCACCCCTCAAACTCTTTCCACTCTCTACACAAATAGAAGCATATTCTCGCACATATATAGATCACATTTTAAAAGCAAAAATAGAGTAATTCATTACATACTATGCATATTGTGTTTAAGGAGACCATAAATACAGATTTCCCCAGGATGTTTTGATAATCCTGTAGTCTTTATATAACTTTTAGTGACAACTTCTTTCACATTCAAAATATTCTGGTTTATGAGATAAAATAAATGGTCACATTAATTACACCCTTTCTCTCATGCTTTGACTATAATTCTAAGTCAATAAGTAGTGTCTGCACCTCATTAGTTTAACAGCTCCAGACTACTCTTTAATATTGGTACACCACAATCTGTTTAAAAATACCCAAATTGATGGGCAAAAAGGTTTATAATTTTTTACTAATATAATTTCTGTTGTGGTGAAAACCTTGTGCATCTGTCTTTATATGCTCATGCTAATCTTTTTGGAAGGGAAAGTCTTAGATGTGAGATGGTCAGCTAATATCCTGTACCTTTAACATTTTTGTAGCTACTGCCAAGTTGTCTCCAGATAGATTATCCAAAATCCCACACCCACGGACAGCTTAGGAAAGTGCCCTTCACCCCAGACTCCATTCTCTCTGTAAATTTCAGATGCAGACTTTTCAGTGTAAGTACACTTTGGTGTGTGCGTGGCTTTTTATTTTTAAGGAAGACACAATGAACAGATTATTTAAATTATTTCATGTGTACAAATAAAGCTCCACTCTTCAGGGAAGACAGTCCAAATTTGTACCTCAGACAGGCGCTAGTCCAATTTATTTTAAGTGACCAAGGGCATATAGATATTTTTGGAAAGAATGAAACCATCTCTATGGGGGCTGGGATATAACTGTCTAGACTGGTTCTTTCTTAAGAAATCTTTTATAAAATGTTTGCTTAAACTGCTGTGTTCCAGGTCCTGAGGGGAGACTTGTGGATAGAAATATTTTATGCTGACAACATTTGATTAGAACTCGGGATGTCTCTCCTCATTTGTCCCTGCTTACTGGCACTGCATTAAAACCATTGGTACTTTTTTTTGTGTGTGTGGTACGCGGGCCTCTCACTGTTGCGGCCTCTCCCGTTGCGGAGCACAGGCTCCGGACGCGCATGCTCAGCGGCCACGGCTCACGGGCCCAGCCGCCCCGCGGCATGTGGGATCTTCCCGGACTGGGGCACGAACCCGTGTCCCCTGCATCGGCAGGCGGACTCTCAACCACTGCGCCACCAGGGACGCCCCCACTGGTACTTTTTTTAGGAAAGACAATATGAAAAAGTTTGGAACACATTATAAGAAGGCTTGCAAAATTTTAATGGAAATGTTTATTAGAGCTTTTCAGAGTGCTTTTCACAGATAATAATAATGTAATAACAATAATAATAATGTAATGGATTATTTTATTAATCCTGTACTTGAGAAAACATTACGGACCCAGAAATGGATTGCTTTTACCTGACTTTTATTTTCAAAGGCAACCTACAAAAGTTAAAGGGATTTATGCCTCTTCATTTTCCGTAGGATAATGGCTTTATTTATTTATTTTAGAATGAAATAATTTGCAGCTTCTGCAGAGCTTCACAACTTGCACATACAAAGTGAATTGCTCACTTAATTCATTCAATCCCACAAGGGGAAAAATAATTGGGATACAGCCTACAAAAGCAAGGCGAAAAAATTGCCTTTTAGGTAGCGGTCTCCATTTCACTCTGTAAACATAAATAAATCATTATCTGTAAATTATCATCAGCAAAAGAAGGGGGAAAATGGGAAATCAAATCCTTGTTTTCCTAAATGGCTTTTGACTTTGCAGCACACCAGAAACATACTTAATATTCCCACGCAATGCTGACGACTTGCATAATTCTGACAGGAATATACCAGTTCCTCAAGGCAGTGTACTTTTAAAAATCCGATTGTATTAATCTTCCCTTGAAACGCCAGAAAAAATGTCAGCAGTTTCTCTGTCTAGTTACAAAATAATCCACTTAGAAAATTGAGCTGTGTAATTTGTAATTGTTCTCCAAGTTGTTAATGCAAAACTATATCAGTAGCAAACTAAACTTTTAAAGTATGGCCACTTGGTTCATCGTTGGCTGTTAAACATTTATTTCAATGACTACTATCATTTATGACGAATAAGACATCTGGAATACGGCTTTAAACAGACAAATTGATTTGGTAGTCCTTCTTTTGGAATTCCTAATTGCATGGCATACTTCAAGATTTATCAGAAATTTAGGAGAGTGTTGAATATTTCTTTTCTTTCAGGGAGTCATAGTACTTTGGATTTTTGATACTCAGAAAGCTAGAAAACAAGAAATGCATGGTAATTAAGTAGTTCTTAAATCTCTCCGTGTTTTCCCATTCCTCCCACTCTAACCTACGCTAGAGTCATAACCATTACCTGGTTGCCTCTTGGCCTCTCTGGACCTCATTTCTGCCCTCTGGTCACGATGTTCCCTTCCTTCCCCATGGTTAAGTCCACCGTGTATGCCCAAGCCAGCTGTTCGCCGCTCAGCTCCAGACGGTGCCGTTCTCATCAACTCTGTGTGCATAGAACTCTCTAGTTGCATGATGCATCGGCCTCGTTCATTCTCTACTTTTACTGTAATGGGGTTTTCACCCACTGCACTGTTAGTTAACATTATGGCTGTGGGGCAGTCCTGTTCACGGTAGGATGTATAGCAGCATCTCTGGCCTCTACCCACTAGATGCCAGTAGCACCTCCCAGTTTGGGCAACCAAAAATATCTCTGGACTTTGTGACATCTTTTCCCCTGGGAAGGAGGGAGGTGCAAGATCTCCACCAGACTGAGAACCACTGGCCTGTAGAAGAATCTTTCTAATGCGTAGATGTTACCCTTCCATTTATTTGTTTTAAATCTCTTAGTGTATGCTCTGCAGACTTCATGAGTCACAGTGAACTCCTGACGGCATCACACGGGGCCTTTTCGGATGTAGCCCCAGTCCAGTGGCTCCCCCTCCACGCTTTGTCCCGCCTCGCCGCCGCTCTTCCCCAGGTTATTATGTACCAAACTGCAATTTCGTGATTGTGCATATGTAGGCTCTGTTTGGTCTGGAAATTCATCTTTCCTTTCTCTGCCTCATAAACTTCCCCTCATCCTTCACGACCCACCTTAGGAATAACAATGCCTAACTCAGGAATGATGGCCTCTCTGATTCGTTGCTGTATGTTCATTTGGTGGCAGTTGGCGGTTTAGTAAAGAGTCGTTGGATCATCTGTGTTTGAATCCCAGCTCTGCTGTTTACCTGCTGAGTGAGCAAATTCACCTTTGTAGACCTCGACACTCTTCTGTGTACCATGGGAGTAATATCATAGTGAGAAAGGATGTGAAAGTTCAATAACATAATCCATATGAAGGGCTTAGAACCCAAGATCTGGCACGTAATTCAGAGTCTGCCTGCTTGGAGTCAAATCCTGCCTCTGTCACTGGTCAGGAATCGTCTAGCCCCTGGCAGGGTAACAACATCACCGCGCCTCAGTCCCCTTGTCTTTACGATGGGGATGGTGATTGGGAAGCGGGGCTTTCGTTTAACGTGTGCGTGTTGAGGGTCACTGGAGATCCAGCAGAGAACAAAGCAGGTGACTCCCTGCTTCGACTCCAGCATAAAGGAAAAGTATAATATATAGTGTGTCGGCGTGACTGATACATGCTAAGGAGGAAATGAAAGCAGGGAAAAGAGATAGGCATGTGGGATGAGAGTGTTGCAATTTTATTTATTTTTTAAAATTAAATTAAAATAAAATTAATTTATTTATTTTTGGTTGTGTTGGGTCTTCGTTGCTGCGTGCAGGCTTCTCATTGCGGTGGCTTCTCTTGTTGCGGAGCACGGGCTCTAGGCGTGCGGGCTTCGGTAGTTGTGGCACACGGGCTCAGTAGTTGTGGCGCTCGGGCTTAGTTGCTCCGCAGCATGTGGGATCTTCCCGGACCAGGGCTTGAACCCGTGTCCCCTGCATTGGCAGGAAGATTCTTAACCACTGCGCCACCAGGGAAGCCCCTACAATTTTAAATACAGTCATCAGGAGAAGATGTTGTGTGAGTCGCTGAAGAAGGCAGGAGTGGGGCCTCTTCCTATAGAGGAAGAGTGTCTCCAGGCAAAGGAAGAACAAGCCCAAGTGTTCTTGCTTGGCGGGACTGAAAAGACCACAGAAATGAGAGGGATTTCAGTTGGGCTTTTAAGATAAGGAAAACAGTAAATTGTGCACTGGCTTTGTTTCAGTAGATTTGTGTCTCTTCAATATAATGACCTCTAGCGTCACAATAGGCTGTGTGTGCAGAGAAGTATTTGGAGGGACATTCTGAAAGTCCCAAAGAACTGTCCAGTAGATAAGTGGGAGCTAGGTGGAGACTTCAGTGTGCAGCTTTTTATTTCCTCCAGCTATTGGAAAGAGATCCATTTCTCTTAGAGGAGCACAGAGTGTGTGGGAGGAATACACGTGGTCGGGCTCTATCTTGAGAAGAGTGAATCAAAGTTTGTTCAGACTGATTTTCAGGCAGTGCCATCCAATGTAATCACATGCTAGAGCCAGAAAAGCACACCACCAACAAGGTAGCCTTCTGTCATTTTCTGCATTGGCGCAGGAAAGGCGAGGTGGACCGCCTTCTCCATCTGCCTGGAGTCTCTGTTGAAGGGAGGATGCTTCAGTGCAAGGGGAAGATTGGAAGTCCCCCATAAGGTGGTCTGCAAATGCCACCAAAAGCTTTGAGAAACAAAGAATCGCCAGCATCCCTTCTCAACAGGCTCTAGAAGTGTAACCTAAATGGACCACCATACTCACCTGTGCATGATTTTCTTCAGATTCGAAGTAACTACGGTTAGAACTTGCAGTTGTGATAACAGCTAGCTGGCTGTCCTTCTGGAATGACTGTAAAGAGACTGATGATGGGGTCAGGTCCCAAATGGCTTGGTTCCCTTCTTGAGTAAGCTACCCAGTTGTGTACACCAGCTCACCTACTGACAAATCTAAATTAAAAACTGAAGATGAGGCTGTCCAAATGCATAAAGGATGTATGGTGGGCACCTCTGTCAACTAAACATGCAGTAAATGCTACATAAACTTGCTCACCTGATTAAAGGCAGTAGTCCACATTTTTGAAATAAATGAGTAATCATAGTGATTCTAGTAATATTCATGACCTGTGTCTCCAGATTACTTTAATAAAAAGCAGTATGCAGGTGGGAACAGTAAAAGCATCCTTGGTCAATATCTATCTTGACTCTGGCACTCATAGATATATGGACTTAGGTTGACAAACCAGTTGGATTAAAAAGAATAGTATTTTCATGCAGATGAGTCTCCAGTGGATGCTAAGACAACTCTCTGAAAGGTGTTTGGGTAACAGCTTATTCACATGATGCCGAAGTATCACCGAGCGTGGATGAATCTCATAGACACGATATTGGGTGAAAGAAACCAAACACAGAAAAATACATATGATATGATTCCATTTATATAAAGTTTTCTAAAAGGCATAACTAATCAGTGGTGATGGAGGTAACAGTAGTGGTTTTATCTATGGTCAGTACTGACCCAGGAAGTGGTGATATTAACTGAAATGTTTTGTATGTCAATCAAAACATTGGTGGCTGCCCAGGTGTGTACATGTGTCAAGATTCACTGGACTGTGGTCTTGAGATTTCTGTCTTTTACTGTATGTGCTTGATCCACAGGACCTGATATTTGGATTCTTTGCTTGTCCCAAGCAGAATTTCACTAGAACAGTAGCTTGGGATGCAAACCATGGTGCCAGGTGTACCCACATAAAAGCAAGTGGTTTTTGAAAAACGGAGTTTCTTCAGCATTTTAAGGTCTAAGTAGGAAAGATGAGTTTAGTTCAGAGTGTCTTCCAGTTGACAAGTACTTTATTTTTCCTTAGGAATTAAGATTTGCATTTCTCGTTTTTCCTCTCTCAAGATATGATTTACAACTTGCAGAAATAACTTTTAATTGTTTCCAAAACTGTTTGCAACTTTAGTTTTATTCATTTGCTCATTTATTCAGCCAGTCACTTATTCATTCATTTACTTATAGTATGTTTTAAGGAGCACACCCTATGGAGTGTACTGCTAGAAATAACATACATCTATAGAAGCCAGAAGTTCTAGCTTTGAGTGTGGCTCGACCCTTCCATTCTACCTGAGAAATCATAATTTAGTTACTTCTCTGATTCTCACTATTCATCCTTGTAATGGGTTTAATAATAGTGCCGAGGACGTTATATCACCCTGAGAATTTAGTATTACATTGTAGCCATTCAGCATTCTGTGGTTGATTGAAGTGAGGTGTGAAGTGATGGATGGGAGGCTTCGCTCTTGAGAAGTGGATTTATAACTGAGGAGTAGGGTGGGATTCATTTTCCTCATGTAGTTAGACTAGTTCTACTTATATATAATGGTGACACTGTAAGATTTTCTTTGAAAAAAAATTTTAAGACCAAATGATTCAACTACTAAATTAAAAATGATAACCAATGTTCTAGTGGATTATTATGTATCTGAGTAGGAAATGTGGTCTCCTTTGTACTAGAAGCAATATTGTTATACAGTGGGATTTGAGAGAAAAACTCTAGGAAAATTCTTGGCCAAAAAGACATCAAACAGAGGGTGTATTAGCCAACTTCTGCTATGGCAACAGTTCCAAAATCTTAGTAGCTTATAGCAGCTCATCTTTATCCTCTGCCCTTGTCGCCTGAGGGATCTGGGTTGGCTGTGGGTGTACTGAGCATAGCTGGATTAATTTGACTCAGTTGCAGTCCATCTGTCCTGCATTCAGAGATCCAGGAAGAAGGAGGGGGATATTGTTATTGTAGTGGAGGGCTGAAGCTCAAGGAGAGTGGAACTGACTTACACACACAGTTAAAGCATCTTCTTGAGGACATCAGCTCACATTCTGTTGGCCAAAGCAAGTTGCGTGACCAAGTCCAAACTCAGTAAAGAGTCACGAGGGCCAGGAGGCGATGGATGATTTTGAACAAATAATTCAATCTAGACAGTGAAGGTTGCTGTGAGGTACAGAATTTGCCTTTGGTCTGATTGGACATACTTCCAGATTCTAAAGAGAGAATCATTTTTGCCCAGTCTTACCTTTACTTAATCTTTCCATCCTCTGTGCTCATAAACATATTTTATGTATCAGGGAAGTTCCTATTTAGTGTTCATTATCTCTTACCAGCAGAATTTTCAAGGAGCCACTGTCTTCCATGAATTTTTTTTTTTTTTTGCGGTACGTGGGCCTCTCACTGCTGTGGCCTCTCCCGTTGCGGAGCGCAGGCTCCGGACGCGCAGGCTCAGCGGCCATGGCTCACGGGCCCAGCCGCTCCGCGGCATGTGGGATCTTCCCGGACCGGGGCACGAACCCGTGTCCCCTGCATCGGCAGGCGGACTCTCAACCACTGTGTCACCAGGGAAGCCCCTTCCATGAATTTAGAATCAGTCCAAGGATTGAATTGGGCCCAGGATGTATAAAGTCAGATTAAGCCTAGAGCTAGCCTGGGCTTTTGAAAGTAAACACCCAATTTCAAGAGAAAATCAAGCATTTCAAAGGTCCTAATATTGACATTTTCAGTAAGCCATATGGATGTCTCTGGTCTTCTTTGGCAGATTTTAACTCCATTTCAAGAGAAAAATCTCTGGAGTCAGGATGCTTAAATATATCCTGGAAAAAGAAAAGGAAGGTTAGAGATTGAGAGGCCACAGAATAATTTGAAAGAGTAACCAGACAGGTAGCAGCCCAGAAAATAAACAGAAGTTATTTTGATTGTCTAACTTGGTCAGCTGTTCCCTTAGCATGAAGATGATATAAAAGCATAGGTCAAAATATTTAAACTCTATGTATATACCATTTTTAATCACACAATTTGACTTCTTTTTGTTTTCTGCTTACTGTCAAAACCCTCTGTTAGTAATGAAAATTTGTAACTGGATCTCATGTTAGACCTCTCTTGGGAACTGTTCTTTTGATCTTTAAATCATAATTCTCAGATATATTTCAGATTTTGGTTATGAGGCTTGAAATGCTTTGTTGTCTCTCATTTAGGACATGCAATTGTGAAATGGACAGAAAAGGCAAAAAGAAAACAAATGGTCCTATTCAGATGGGTGACCTTTGGGATATCAAGTGGGCACCAAATCTTTACCAAGTTTCTATTGAAATTTACTGTCATGCCTCTGGGAAGCAAATGAGAATTGTTCTGGGTGACTCTATGACCTTTAGGTCAATTGGTTGTCACCTGGACTGTTGACTCAGTAGAAAATGAAATGAAAATCAGTTTCATAATAGTAGTATTAGATTAGGAGTAGTAGATTGATGGTGTTTTTCCTAATTTTTAGTCATTTGTCATTTATTCGTAACTGTTTGTGGTCACAGTATCACCTCTACTCTTATTTACTTAATTTTTTGCTTGAAATCATATCACTTCTTTGTTTAAATAAATTCACTGTAACAGAACATTTTCTTACTACCATCAATAGAAACGGGTATTGTTTGCCATGAACAGGAATTAACAGTTAAAAAGAAGTACAAGGGAAAGAAAAATTATTAAGGCTGAATAATATCCCGTTCCAGGTATATACCACATTTTCTTTATTCATCTATCAGTGGACATTTAGGTTGTTGCCATATCTTGGCTATTGTAGATAATACTTCAGTAAACACAGGAGTGTAAATATCCCTTTGAGGTCCTTTGAATTTCCTTTGAGTATATACCCAAAAGTGGGATTGCTGGACCACACGGTAGTTTTGTTTTTAATTTTTTGAGGAACCTCCACACTGTTTTCCACAGCAGCTGCGTCATTTTGCATTACCACTAACAGCGCACAAAGCTTCCGTATCTTATCCCTAGTGAATAGAACAGTACTTGACACAGAGTAAATTTTGCAAATAAATAAATGAATGAATGAGTAAATGAATAGTAAATAAACAATGAATTAAACATTTTGATGAACGAATGGATGCAAGGAAGATTCTTGAAGAGGGAATGTTGTTCTCCTGCAATCGTGCTTAAGTGGTTCCCTCCTTGATGCTGTTACACCTTCAAGAAATTTTTACGTTTTATCTGTTAATCTCTACACAAAGAGCATAATTCATGTAAAGTTTAGGGTGTGTCCGTTCTCCTGCACTGTGGAAGAAAAATAAAATCTTGAAAACTGTAAATGTAATCTATAAAACCCAGGAGGGCGTTTTCCTTAAAAGTTTTGAACTTGGCAAGAAAGAACCTCTGGGTGATCTGAGGCATAAGGAAAAGACAATAAATGCATACTGAAGTTGAACTGAAGTCATTACACGCAAGTGGTCCCGAAAGCTCATCCTCTTTGAGACAGGGCTGAGGATCCCATAGAGTCACCTTTGATGGTCAGTTACACTGTTGTTGCCCCCGTTTAAGATACTGCTCATATTAAATGATAATCTGAGACCTTATCAGAATCTCTCTTTACTTCAAAAGTAATTATTTAGGGGCCAATTATTTCTTTGGGAAAGGAATATTAAAAAAAATACGTCCTGCCTCGTTTTTCTCATTTACAAAATGAAGTGATGGTGGAAATAAATGTCTCATAGAAGTTTTTGTGTGACTTATAAATATGTCTGAAAATGTTAATTCTCATAATTGTCACTGTAGCATGTGTTTTGAGGAAGATTCTATTATGAATTCAAGCAGATTGCAATTCTTTTGGAAGTAAGGTGTGCACGCGAGCATACGTGTGTGTGTGTGTGTGTGTGTGTGTGTGTGTGTGTGTGTGTGTACACGTGCTCACTGAGATGTAGTTCTGAGGTGGGGACAGAAACTGTTGCTTCAGAACCTGATGGTCCTTCCACACATAAAACATAACCCTACCCGCTCCTCTGCTCCTTAAACGTTCACCCTGAGACGGGTGTGGGGTTTCTTATTATCTAAACCAGTTTCCAAAATGGATGATTGTGTTTGGACTCATGCAGCTCTCCCTGCACTTCCTGACCCTTTCAGGTGACTTATTCCTTCCTCTTTGCCCTTGGTGGATGTTTAATGAAATGACATATTTCAAGGTCATTGCTGAGTTTGAGGCTAGGGTGGACTAATCTTATATAATATCTCAGTAGAGGGTTAGAATAAAACCTACCCCCATGAAAAGAAAGAGGTCCTCCGATAGGAGATGACTTTCGGAGTTAAAGATTCTCTCTGCTGAACTTTTGCAGGGTTAGTCATTATTAGTGTTTTGGACGGTGAAGAGCGGAAGCTTTGGGGTCAGTTTGCCTCATTCGCAACTCGTTTGTGCCATCTTTTAGCTGTGGACTTGGGCAGATGAGTTTAACCTTTCTCATCCCCAGTTTCTTCATCTGGAAAATACTGATAATAATATCAGTCATAGGATTTTTATGAAGATCAAATAAGATGTTCTATATAAAAATATTAAGCAGAGTGTGTATAAATGTAGGGTGTAGGCTCAATAAATGTTGACTCTCAAATGATTGTTTTTCATTGATTCAGCTCACCAGTAAGTCACTGATAGGTGACTCATGTCTAGCTGGGAGCTGGAGAGCTAAATGGATTAATTACAACAACAGATAATAGAATACAGCTTCATGCAGCAGACATGGAAACAGAAAAGAGGGAACAATGAATTCACACTGAGGTCAGGGCAACTTTCCCAGAGGAAGTGAACCTTGAAGGAAAAGTGAAATTTCCCTGGAGAAAAGAGACAGGAGAGAGAGGCATGCACCCTGGAGAAGCATCATACACGTGACTTTGTGGGTGAGTTTGGTCTTTTGTTCAAGTCCACCTACATTCATTGAATCCTCACTGTGTGACAGGCTCTGGGTTAGATTCAGGGGGCAAAGTGGTGAGCAAAAAAGATACCGTTTCTGCCCTATGGAACTTTTATTCTAAGACAGGCACTAAACCATAACCCGTGTAGCCATCCAAGGTCTGTGAGGGCAAAGATGTCCTTGGATCGTAGAGCCTTGAGACGTTGATTTGATGGGGGCTGGGGGGTTGTCCAGTGGGGCTCTGCAGGTAAATGAGATTTAAACTAAGACCAGCAGGGCCAGTGGGAGTGAAGTAAGGAGACCATGGGGAAGGCTCTGTGCCGGGAGAATCGTGGTGCCTCCTGGGAACTGAATAAAGGCCAGTGTGGCCGGGACATAGGATGCTCGGGAAGGTGTCAGAGAGGAGCCTGGTGAGAGCTATAAGGAGGACCGCAGGGGGCTTTCATAATCATTCTAAGGATTTGGGCTTTTGTTGCAAGTGCAAAAGGGAAGTCATTGAAATGTTCTGTTTTATGCCTAGAAACGCTGGAGTCAGAACTGCATTTTAAAAAACTCATCTGTGCCCCCTAACCCTCACTTTTCCAAGCGCCTCTGTTCATGTTAAGGCTCCTTTTTCCTTTTTCACCAAAATATCTTTGCTTCCGCCAAAGCTACTTCCTTCCCAAAGCTGACTAGGGTTTTCAAAAGAAAACATTAAAAAAAAAAAAAGAAAAAAGAAAAGATCATCTGGATGCTGTGTTTACAGTCAATGAATGGGGTTAGGATAGAAGTGGAGAGACCAGTAGGCAGTTATGGCAAGATGATAGTGGCTTATATTGTGGTATTAGCACAGAAATAAGCAAAAAATAAACAGTTGCATCTGGTAAACGCTGAGAGACTTGGTGCAGTTGGGGAATGAGATAGGTAGTGTTTAGCCACTAAAGAGTTTGCAGCTTTTGGGAAACAGTGTTATCTGTTTGGGTTACTACAACAAAAATACTATAAATTGGGTAGCTGATAAACAACAGACGGGTATTTCTCACAGTTCTGGAGGCTGGGAAGTCCAAGGTCAAGTCACAGGGAGATGCAGTGTCTGGTGAGAACTCACTTTCTGGTTTCTAGAAGGCGACTTCTTGCTGTGTCCTCACATGGCAGAAGGGACAAGGGAGCTCTCTGGGGCCTCTTTTCTAAGGGCACTAATCCCATTCACAAGGGCTCCACCCTCGTGACCTAATCACCCCAAAGGCTCCACCTCTTAATACCATCCCCTTAGAGGTAGGCTTTCAACATATGAATTTGGGAGGGCCACAAACATTTGGTCCATAGCAACTGTTGTGATATTTCATGCTACGAAATTTGCACTATCCTATAAAGAGAGCCGGTGGAGGTTAAGAAGCAGGGAAGTGAAATCATCAGGTTAGGATGTGCATGGAGAGTATTTGCTTCTCTCCTCACCTACTTCCTGAGCCAAGCATTTATTGAATTTAGAGTAATAGATGGGAGATGTGGCATGACATTACTGATGGCAAAGACTGATGGGAGACACATTCTTTTGTATAACACAGAAGAGATAGACTAAGTTAGTGTGAGAGGGTTATTTATCTTGTAAATACTCTGCCCCAAGCCACCTAAACCTTCTCTCCTGCAGGACTCAAGGATCACAGCCCTGGAGTGCAGCAGGGGATCTGGATGTAACTGAATGAGAGATGGCATTTTGGAAACACAATGAGCCAGTACCCCTTGTGGGAGGGAAACGGTTCATAAAAGAGTTAGAGGGAGAGAGGGAGGTGAGGAGAATGGCTAGTGGGGAAAGCTTTCCCCTACTGTTAGGAAGAAGGTGATTACCATGCAGTATTTTCAGACCCTAAGACAGTGGCCCCATAACCATGGAGAAGCTAGGAGTAAGTCAGAGAGACTGGAGTAACACCTCACCTACCAGCTCTCTGTGTTGGAATATATGACTTCAACCCTGAGTAGAGGGGCATCTTTGAGAATCCTAAGACTCTATCTCTGATTATCAAAGGGTGAGATCATCTAGTTATGAACCAGACCACCATTGCCTTCTCTTCCTCGGGGTAAGTGTGTTTGAGATGCTTGCGTTGGGAGTACTCTGAAGAGACGGGGTATTTGAAAGTCTGTCCACACTGATGGAGATAAACATGATGACAATGGAGAAGGCAGAGTCTTTGACAGGGGCGGATAAAAATCTAAAAAAATAAAACAAGCATCTACGTCTACGAAGCTCTGAGCCTGTGCCTGTTAATAGGCTTCAAAAGAAAAAAATCTAAAAAGGGGAGGTAGTTTGTTAACCTTCCTTGCTAGGCACTGAGGATGACACTGAAATAATTCATCGCTTTTGAAAACACACTCTTCTGTCAGGCTGTGTTCGCCTGGGACGCGCCTTCTGCCTTCTGTGCCTCCACTCAGTTTGATGGTGTTGACGGGAAGCTTTCTTTCTGGGGCATCCTCTTACTCACCATCGTTCGTTTTTCAGGTTACAGAGCTCAACAACGTGAAGAACGTAGCTCGGTTGCCAAAAAGCACCAAGAAGCATGCCATAGTGATTTATTTCAATGATGATACGTCCAAGACCTTTGCCTGTGAATCAGGTTTGTCGGAGGCAGGGAGGGCTTTGGCTTTTTGTTTTTCAGCGGGTGCTGGGCATACACGTTAATCTCTGGACATTTCCGCAGATCTTGAGGCTGATGAATGGTGCAAAGTTCTCCAGATGGAGTGTGTAGGGACGCGAATCAATGACATCAGCCTTGGAGAGCCTGACTTACTGGCTACGGGGGTTGAGAGAGAACAGAGTGGTATGTAAAGAGAATTCTCTCCTTTGCTCTTTTCTAAAACTGTTTTTGTCCCCATGTAAGGAAACATGAGACATCTTCATGATGTAAAATGTTTGAAGGTATAAAAATGTATAAAGAAAGAAGTAAAAATAACCTTTTATTTCACCTAAAACCTGAGCAGACATTTCAGTGCGTTTCTTCTCTTAACATGTTTTCAACGTATAATGGGAATGTATCTACATTAATAATATCAGATAGAAGTTATGGGGAACCTGCTGTGTGTGTGTCAGTTTTGTGTGGAAGATGCATTAGACCGTTTAATTTTCCTGGCAGCCCTATGATATAAGTACTATTACTTCTCCATTTTACAGATGAGGAAATTGAAGCTTAAAAGAGCTAAAGGTCTTGCTCCGATTCCAATAACTACTGTTTGATTCCAGACTATACTCTTGAGCCTATATTTATAGTGTACAGATTTTACAATGCCATGGGTTCTTGTCTTGCTTTTTTTCACTTAAAATTTTTATTGAACACTTTCCAGTGTTTTTAATAGAATCCAGACTTCATGAATGTTTCATCAAGTTTAAACCCACCTAAACCTGTGGTATATTTTTTTAGCTCTAACAGTTGAGCCAGCTCTTTACGCTCAGCACTCAACCTGGGAATACGTCATCATAAATAATAATGACTGAAATATTCATGAACACTTCAACAGAATCAATGTTGGTTTGCAGTCTGAGCTTGGAGGCGAGGAATCATTTCTTTGGCTCCAAATAACTGGGCCTTGTGATGGGATAGATGGGATCCCATAGTTCTACTCTTAGCCTATTGACTTGATCTATGAGGATATATCACAACCGAAGAGGCTGTGGGTCACCTGGCTCGACTACGAACACGGCAGAGGTGGAATTGTACTGACCCTTTCCGTGGATTCACACTCCAGTTGTTAGTAAAAAATGCCCTTTCTCCAGTTGGAACTATGTCTTCATGACACAGTTACAGTCGGCGACTATCTTGGAAGCCTCGTATCTGCCAGAATCCATCTCCAGGGAAGTGTTATTGACAAAGTCTTAGGAGTGCTAGCTAATTCAGAGGAGCCTCTTCACAGACTGGGAAATTGAGCGGCAGAGAGCTTAATCAAGTCCTTTACCAGGGTCATACAACCAAGCCCCAAGCTGCTCGCCCCATAGTTCACTAACTCAGCATGCTCTTGGGCTGCACGGTACCTGTAGTGCCTCACCGACAAATGCACATGAAGCCAAACATAAAGAGGAAAGCATGACAGGTTTTGATTATTTTTTAGAGGGCTCAGATCAGCACTTATTTTTCACGTTTTATATTTACAAAGCTATATTCAGATAGTGCTCCAAACTGAATTCAAGAATTGCCTGTGCCTAGGAGTTACCTTTCTGGTACCAATTTTCTGTGCTGCAGTTTCCTCTTCTGTCAAATAGGAATAAGAACACCTCTGGTATATAACTACTAGGGATTATAATTAAACTCAGCTCTGTCTTTTAAGGCACTTTACAAGATTAATTGTATGACTTCAAGTAATTGTAACGAAAGTAGTCAGTCTTACCACTTTTGCTGTTTTTCTTGGATGAGGTAGTTTATATGGAAGAACTTCCAAGCAAAGAAATTGGTAATGGTCTCTCTTAACTTTTTTGCTTGATGATGACAGTCTTTCTTACTTGTTTCAGACCTCTCCAGGGAGAAATTTGCTCCACTAGAATATACTTTTAAAATAATAGTTATTAGAAAGCAGTAAATATTTGGTTACTGGGAGTTTGAAGTAACTTAGAAAACTTGAAGAATAGATGCTTGAATACATTTATGAAGACAATCTTGACACTATTTACTAAACTGAAGTCTATGGAAATTCTAATGACTTCCTTATTATAAAACAATTAATTTAGAATACCAGTGATATTATTAGTGCCACACTATTTTCTCAGATGTAGGCAATCTACCATAACAATGGATAGATAAAAGTGTGTTTGCTGTAGTAATAGTATTTTTGTTCATATTTCACTTAAAATTTTGACTCTATAGCTTCCTAAATTAATGAATTTTCTAGAAATGTAATAAAAATACCATGACGGTATCTGAGGGGATGAAAATTCAGTTGCAATAATAAGCCAAGTAGTTTATTCAGAGTAATCTTGGTTAAATGGTAACAGTCATCCAAATAAGCAAATGAATATTTCTTTCCGGTATTTGGCTAAAGAGAGCTCTTTGTTAAAACTAGTTCAAATAGATCCGCTGGAGTTCTTCCAAACTGTTGGTCAGTTAAGTGCATAGTGTTAGTTAGTATTAGTTTATTTAAATAATTTGGGGTAGAGTTGTGTTCCTTTAGTTATGAAAATTATAAATTGATCAATATAATTTTAATATTATTAAACCATGCAATTATTTTGCACCTGCATCTTTTGTGAACACAAAAGTGTGGGTGTAATTAACATGTACTTGGCAAGAAAAAAATTGTTTTTAATGGTTTCATTGCTTTAGTCTTTTACTGGCATACAAATTTTTATTATGCAAATTTTAAAATTCTAAAAAGATCTTTGCTCATGTAAATAGTGTTGCATGCATGTTGACAACCAGACTGTATCATTAGTATGTTATTTAATATGGTCTTCATTTAAAAAAATCATTTACTGGAACTGTTAATTTATGAGAAAGGTTTATCTTCCTGAATATTCAACCAAAACCTAGAATAAGAGCTTGAATTACTTTGAAATGCCTCTTTGTTCCTACAATGTCTTTGATGTTTTATTCCTGGGGATTTTAGACTAACCTTTTGTTTTTCTCCCAGAGAGATTCAATGTGTATTTGATGCCATCTCCTAACTTAGATGTACATGGCGAATGTGCCTTGCAGATTACATATGAGCACATCTGTCTTTGGGACGTCCAGAATCCCAGAGTCAAACTCATCTCTTGGCCGCTAAGCGCCCTGCGGCGGTATGGACGAGATGCTGCTTGGTTCACTTTTGAGGCAGGGAGGTGAGTTTCATGACTGTTTTTCTACATTTTTTTCCCCAGGTTCACGTCATGTAATGCTCCACTCACATTCATTTGTTCACTCCATTATAAGCAAAGCCCAATTATTTAAAATTCACTTTTCAGAAATATGATCAATTTGATGCTCTTACAACTATCCTAGAAAGTGTTTAAATTCTTCTTTTCCACACAGCTCTTCTTTGGTCTATTTAAATTTTAAGTACCTGGAAATGGAAATGGTATAAATGCATTGGTGAATCTCCCAGAGACACAAAGGTTCTCAAGTCAGCAAATAAAACTTTAATCTTTAGTGCAGTGTCCTTCTTATGTCAGAACTACTTATTTATTATCCTTATAGGAAAATCTTGATAGAAAATTAAGAATTTGTTTGGGAAGGTGGCTATATTTCCCTGCTTCGGTCTCAGAAATAATAATAATTATTATTATTGGCCACGCCGTGTGGCCTGTGGGATCTTAGTTCCCTGACCAAGGATTGAACCCATGCCCTCGGCTGTGAAAGTGCGGAGTCCTAACCAATGGACCGCCAGAGAATTCCCTCAGAAATTATTTATGTATTAACTGTAACCGGTGAAATCTGGTTATGAAAGATATTTCATCATAGAAAATAGGCTTTTCTATTGACTGTACACCTCATATTTCATATTGACGTGCAGAAGAATTCTGCGTTGGTCAAGATGTTTGGGGCCCATTTGGGGCAGCATTTATTCCAACTTTCATATTTTTCAGCTTTTCTTTGATTCACTCTATTTATAGGAAATAATAATAGGAAATGGGTATGTATGGCTTTTTATTGTCACTTCCAAAGGCTAAAAATTAGTAAACCTTTGTAGTATCTCATGACTATTTGAAACTTTTTTTTTTTTTTTTTTTTTGCGGTACGTGGGCCTCTCACTGCTGTGGCCTCTCCCGTTGCGGAGCACAGGCTCCGGACGCGCAGGCTCAGCGGCCATGGCTCACGGGGCCAGCCGCTCCGCGGCATGTGGGATCTTCCCGGACCGGGGCACGAACCCGTGTCCCCTGCATCGGCAGGCGGACTCCCAACCACTGCGCCACCAGGGAAGCCCTACTTGAAACTGTTTAAAAATTTTCTTGATCTTCCAGGTTTTAATACTGCTCATAGCTTGCAAAAGTTTAACTTCTTCATATTGACATTTGGTAGAACGGCTAAGGATCTAAGAGATTATTTTAAAGACTTTGATATTTCCCCTGAGTGTGATAGCAAACCATATAGATTTTTAAGTAGGTGTTGTGTGTGTATAATCGTGTTCATATTTTGTAAATAATAGGATAGAGGTAGCAGATGTGGATGTGGGGAGGAATTGAAGGACCTCAAGTGAAAGAAATGGTGGAAGAAAAGTGAGGCTGTATCGGGGACATGAAGTTCAGAAATATTCGTCTTTGACCAAAAGCTGTAAAGTGCTGACTCAGGAAATGAAGGAGCTTTTTGGTTCATGACTTTGGTCTCTTTATGGTCTGACTTTTGGGTATTTTGTCCACGAACTCCAGTGGTTAGATGGTTGTAGTGCCTACAACCCGTACCACACAGTGTTGTGCCTCGGATATGGTAGGGACTTAGAATCTTTGTTGATTTTGAGCAGCATCTTGTTCAGTGGTCATGCTTTATGGGGCCGGTGCAAACCTGAGACTGAACGAACAATCGGAAGGACAAGTATCGGGAATGTATTCTTAGGACCGCGCTCATTTCCCAAACAGTGTGGTTCCTAGTGTAAGGAGCACTGATTTGGGAGTCAGAGAGACCCTAGGTCCTGATCGCTATTCTTTATTAGCTGTTGGCCACTTACAAAGTGTTTAACTTCCCTTGTAAGTTTATCTAAGTAATAACTTCCTTCTGGGGTGGTCTTAGGTAAAAGCAGCAATGCATATAGATGACCCAGAAGGTGCTGGGCTTCTCTTAATAAAGTCTCTTTGAGGTTTTATCATAATAACTTTTGGAACAGGACTGGGTTTGCAGGATCCAGACAGCGTTAAATGCAAGGTAATCATACTATTTTATATTTTGCCTGAAACTCAAAGATGAATTTTTATAGTTACCATCAAGATGCTCAGGATATAAGATCATTCGTGTTCCCCCAAGTGTGAAGGTTTCACATCTGCCTCACTTTGTTAGTGAAGATAATTCTTTCCCTTGGCTATTTTTGGATGTGTTCAAAATAAGGCAGTGTCATATTAACTAAGATAATTTTCTCCCTGTCTCACGTTGATAGATGAACAGGAGTTAAGTCTCTCTAGGCAGATAGTTTTCACATATCCAGCATGAGTCTGCAAAAACGTCACAACATTTCCCCTCTAGAATGCAGAGAATCTTCCTAAGACCTTGGGCAAAGTTCTGCTCTGTCTAGGCAAAGCCTCTGTTAGACTTGGAGCTAAGTGTTATTCCTGCTGAATGGCCCATTTCACCGCACCAGGATTGACAATGGGGCACGCGTAATAAGCTGGGCTGGGAGGTGGAGGAAACGAAATGAAATTATAGTCAATCACATACTGGCTGTGGGACCTTGAGTGAATGACCTAACTCTCTGAGCTTCCATTGGCCGCCTGTAAAATGGGTATAATTTATGTCTCTCACAAGATGGCCATGAAGACTAAATAAAGGTACACATACAAACACCTGGCATAATGCCTGGCAGGTAGTAGGCAGTTGTGTCAACACAAACTGACACAAGCAGACAAGAAATTTGTTGGCCTTCAGAACCCAAAGTCCAGGGAGCAGAGGTGGCTTCAGGGTTGGGTTGATTCAAAGTCCAAATGAGGACCCTAGGTTTTCTATCATAGTCTTGTTTCTTCTAGCTGGCTTCACTCTGCTCCACGTGGGGCTTCCAGGAGCTTTGAGGTCTTCTCACACCGTCAGCCAATAGAAGAGAGATAGATTCTTGCCATACATTGACCATTCCATTCACTATGTGTCAGGAACTGCACTGAGGACTTTATGGAAAGCACACAGGGTACAGATAGAATGGGCGTGGTTCTCCCAAAGCAGGAAAAGGTTATTGACACCATCAGAAGGGATGGGAGGTTTAAAAACAAACTAGCAAAATGTGTCCAATACAGTATTTAATAATTTCTCAAAGCAAATAAGGTGAAGCAGCTATTTGACTGTAATTAATAATATCACTCATAACGGTGCTGAGATGCAGAAGAGTGGTTCTCAACCAGGGGTGATTTTGCACCTAAGGGACGTTTGGCAAAGTCTGGAGACGTTTTTAGTTGTCACAATGTGTGCTGCACAAACGAGCCCCACAACAAAGAATTATCAGGTCCAGTTATCCAGGTGAAAAACTCTGCTCTAACAAGCGTATCGACCATTGAAAATAAATGCTGATACTTATTGAGCCCTTACTGTACAAGAGTTTCTGTACTAAAGCATTTTACATGCACTGTCTCATTTAAGCCATTTGCTCGTCATATAAACCAGGGGATGTTATTATGCTCATCCTAAGGGGAAACTTGGGCGTCTGTGCGACTGATCCAAAGGCATGAGACCAGTAAGTAAATGGTGGATTCAGGAACACGCTCAGCTCTTCTTACTTCCAAACCCTATAGATTTCTAAGAAGGCTAAGTATCACCACTCTACTAGGTTAGCCTAGTTCTGAGTGAGCTCTCTGGAGCTAAGGAAGAGAAGGCATACTGCATAACCAGCACTCATGTATAAATGATCTCAGTTTACTTTAATTCTGGAGCCTCCTATTTGTTCTTTTAGTTCGGAGTGCAGTCAGAATTGTTCATCTCTCCTGGGCGGCAGTATCATGATCAAAGGTCATTAGAGTCTTCTAGATGCTGTTTCTCCCTCTCTTCCCCAATATAGGCAATTCTGACCGTACCTCTGTTTGTTTGTTTCTTTCCACTTGGAATGCCTTGAGGCTTCAGTGAAGCTCATCAGATTGGCAGGGTCTCTGATTTTTTCATGGGAAGGTCCAGTTGACATGAAGTTTTAACTGCGGCAACATCCCCCATGGAACTATTCTTGAAACGTTACTGTTTAAAGCATGGTGGCAGGTGTCCAGTAAGTTTCCCTGTGAATTTCACAGCTGGCTGCCCAGTTTGCTGCTTGCTTCAGTGTCAGGCTCTGTCCTACCTCCTGACCGATTTAAATGACTACCCTCGGTTTAGCACCTGCAGGGCTGAGGGCAGCTCAGGTGACATTTGGCAGAAAGTGGTGAATAATTACCACACATGGGTGTCTCTCTTTACCAGCCAGAGAATGTCTCTCTCGTGCTTTTGACATCGTTTTAAGAGAAACTTTCAGGTTTGCCAAGAATATGTGAAAATTGACATTGCATATACAAATTCTTTTCCTTAAATGGAGTGCACAAATTGGTGAAAAAGGCTTTTTTTGGTTGTAAAGACATCTGAACAGTCTTGGAAAAGAAATCATCTGTGTCTTGTGTATATCACTCTAAAAACAAGTCTAACTGGTGAAATAACTTTTCATTGGAGAAGAAAACTGTAAATGAGTGTACCTGTAAAAGGCCCATTATTCTCATATAAACCTTTGGATATTCTCTATTTGTCTTCTTGATTCTAAGCTACTTAGTAATCCCTCACTTCTAAATATTTTGTAGAGCATATATTCATTCTTACTAAAAGATCGAAAGCAAATTAACAAATAAAATGTACTTGGCGCTTCCTACCATGTTGAATAGAGAAATTTAAATACAAATGTGTTAGATCCCACACAGGCTAGCTCAGAGGAAGTGAAATTCTCTTCTTTTGAAAGAAAACAGAAACTACAGTTGTGCCATTTATATGGCCATTCATTCTTCATTAGCATCGATCTAAAAAATAATTTTAGATTTTTTATTTATAAATTTTCATTTATAATTGTATTATAAATATTGCTTGAGGGGAGGCGTGTGTGAAATCAGAAGGGAGAGTCCCCTTTCCACTCTACAGAGTAACCTCTTTAATCATCATCTTTAAAGATCTTTCATTATTGCCCGTCTGTTCTCTGCCAGACACTGTGCTAGGTGTGTGGGTGTGAACACAGACAAGACAAGGCCATCATAAGAAGCTTAGCTAGGTCCCCTCTTACCTTTGAGCTTCTGGGGTTGGTTCTAGCATATGAAATCCTTAAAGGAAAGGACGACTTTCTTGTGACCTTCGGAAAAAGAAATTAGACACTCACCAATGCCTCCTGTCTTGTGGCCATCTTTAAAAAAAAAATTAAGGTGTATTTTAATTTAATTTATTTATTTTTCCAGCTTTATTGAGGTATAAGTGATACAGAACATCCTTTAAGTTTAAGGTGTACAAGGTGATGGTTTGATACATGTATGTATTGCAAAATGATCACCACAGTAAGGTTAGTTAACACCTTCATCACCTCACGTAATTACCTTTTTTTGTGGTGAGAAACATTTCAGATCTATTCTCTTTGTAACTTTCAGGTATACAATACAGTATTTTTAATTATAGTCACCATTCTGTACATTAGACGCCCAGAACTTACTCATCTTACAGCTTGAAGTCTGTACCCTTAGACCAACATCTATCTCCCCTTTTCCTCCTCCTGCAACCCCTGGAAACCACCTTTCTACTCCCTGTTTCTGTGAGTTTGGCTTTTTTCAGATTCCACATGTCAGTGAGATCATACAGTGTTTGTCTTTCTTTGTCTGACTTACTTCACTTAGCATAATGCCCTCAGGTTCCATCCATGTTGTCACGAATGGCAGGATTGTCTTTTTTTTTTTTTTTTACGACTTAATAGTATTCCAGTGTCTGTGTATATACACACACACTACATTTTCTTTATCCATTCATCTACCAGTGGACTCTAAGGTTATTTCTATGTCTCGGCTATTGTAAGTAATGCTGCAGTGAACATGGGGTTGCAGATATCTCTTTTGAGATCGTGATTTCATTTCCTTTGGATATATACCCAGAAGTGGAATTGCTGGATCTTTTGGCAGTTCTGTTTTTAATCTTTTGAAGAACCTCCATACCATTTTTCATAGTGGCTGCACCAATTTACATTCTCACCAACAGTGCACAAGGATTTCCTTTTCTCTATGCCCTCACCATCCCTTGTTATCTCTTGTCTTGTTCACAGTAGCTATTCTAACAGGTATGAGGTGATATTTCATCGTGGTTTTGATTTCCCTGATGGTTAGTGATGTGGGGCATTTTTCGTATACCTGTTGGCTTTTTGCGTGGTGCGACCATCTTTTCGTAGGTGATGGCCCACTAGTGTATGTGACCACTTTATATATGACAGTACCTCAGAATTCTAGTAAAGGACTAGTAAAAAATGAATCATGCCTTCTTTCATCACATTTGCTGAGTGTACCCTGAGAGCCTGGTGTGTTTCCAAGCACTATGTATGTAGCAATAAATAAAACCTACATGTGTTCTGTTGTTATGAAACTTACTTTCTAGAGGAGAGGGGATACAGACTATAACAAACATTAAGAAAAAGTACAACAGATGTTAGAATGTGTAAGTCCCACAGTGAAAAATAAAGATGTTCGATAGAAAGTGTCAAAGGAGGGGTGCAGTTTTTTTTTTTTTTTTTTTTTTCGGTACGCGGGCCTCTCGCTGTTGTGGCCTCTCCCATTGCGGAGCACAGGCTCCGGACGTGCAGGCTTAGTGGCCATGGCTCACGGGCCCAGCCGCTCCGCGTCATGTGGGGTCCTCCCGGACCGGGGCACGAACCTGTGTCCCCTGCATCGGCAGGTGGACTCTCAACCACTGCGCCACCAGGGAAGCCCACCTTTCTTTTCTTGATTGTTCCTCTGACCTGTAACGGCTCACTCTACCATTATATTATCTTTGAACCCATTCGCATATGTAGATCTTGTCTAACCAAACAAATTGTAAACTCCTCAAAGACCAAGCCTGTGCCTTTACCTTTGTTTACATCCATTGCAGCCGCTATTATGATTTGCCTAATGTTAGTGTGACAAGTACCGCATTCTTTCAGTTATAATGTGTAATCGTAAAAGTGAAAAATCAATACTAATCTAATAACCCCTATGACAGGGATGGAGAGAAGAAAAGATTATCTTAAATATACACGTTGAGGGTAAGATACATTCTGCTTTTAGCAATGTTTAAATATCCTAAAGACACACACATACACATGTACACACGCACATGCACAAAATATATCTTGAAAGTGAGGAACTGTTGAGTCGATTGATTGGCTTTCTAACTTCATAAGTTTGCTTATTAATACTGTCCCCCGTGAGGTCATTTATTTTGGTCTTCATAATTTCAGTTCCATTAGTATTTTTCTAATAAACTATGTTGGTGTGGAATGTCATTGTCAAAGGGAAGGAGCAAAGATTAGAAAGTTGGGCGTTCGGTGCCAGTGCAAGCTGTTGCATCCAGGTGGTGACTTGGAGATAGTGAAGAGCATTGTTTCAGAGCCCTTGTGGGTCACGGCATGCGGGCCGCCCCTCCCCCCGCCCTCTCTCCAACGTGTCGTCTCGTCTCTTAGCTTTGTCCCACCTCAAGGCATTCTGTGTGCAGTTGTTTCTGTCACACTGTTCTTCCTGCTTTCTCATCCAAACCACTTCCCTCCCCACGGTGGCTCAGTGACCCCTCAGTTTAAATAAAACTTGCTCAAGGAAGCCTGGGTCAAGTTCTCAGTCACTCCTTTCCTAGCCCTGTCTGCTGTTTCCTAATCTATTCTACAGTTATTTATTGGACATTAAATATAGGCCAAGTCCTGTGCTGGGCCCTGGTGGAAAAGCTGTGAATAAATTAGAAAACAATCTCTGTCCACGTGGAGCTTACATTCCAGTGAAATAATGGAAGTGCACATTATTTGAAGATGTGCTTTGTGCATTCTGAGTATCATATTTGATACTTTTAATAAATCTAGGTGACAGTTACTATCATTATATTTATTTTACAGATGGATATGCAGGCTTAGGGAAGTTAACTAACGTGTACCAGGCACAAAGCTGGTAAGGGGCAATCCCAGACAGGCGGTCTGGAGCCCAAGTCTGTACCTTTACCAAGCCTTTTATTCCATGCTGCCTTGATACATGCTTACTGTGTGCATGAATTTCCCAATACTTTCTGAGCTCTTATGGATTTTCTTACGGTTTTCTTATGGATTCTTTTTTTTTTTTTTTAACATCTTTATTGGGGTATAATTGCTTTACAATGGTGTGTTAGTTTCTGCTTTACAACAAAGTGAATCAGCTCTACATATACATATGTTCCCATATGTCTTCCCTCTTGCGTCTCCCTCCCTCCCACTCTCCCCATCCCACCCCTCCAGGCTGTCACAAAGCACCGAGCTAATATCCCTGTGCCCTGCGGCTGCTTCCCCCCAGCCATCTACCTTACTACGTTTGTTAGTGTGTATATGTCCATGACTCTCTCTCGCCCTGTCAAAACTCACCCCTCCCCCTCCCCATATCCTCAAGTCCGTTCTCCAGTAGGTCTGCGTCTTTATTCCTGTCTTACCCCTAGGTTCTTCATGACATTTTTTTCCCTTAAATTCCATATATATGTGTTAGCATACGGTATTTGTCTTTTTCTTTCTGACTTACTTCACTCTGTATGACAGACTCTAGGTCTATCCATCTCATTACAAATAGCTCAATTTCATTTCTTTTTAAGGCTGAGTAATATTCCATTGTGTATATGTGCCACATCTTCTTTATCCATTCATCCGATGATGGGCGCTTAGGTTGTTTCCATGTCCTGGCTATTGTAAATAGAGCTGCAATGAACATTTTGGTACATGACTCTCTTTGAATTTTGGTTTTCTCAGGGTATATGCCAAGTAGTGGGATTGCTGGGTCATATGGTAATTCTATTTGTAGTTTTTTAAGGAACCTCCATACTGTTCTCCACAGTGGCTGAACCAATTCACATTCCCACCAGCAGTGCAAGAGTGTCCCCTTTTCTCCACACCCTCTCCAGCATTTATTGTTTCTAGATTTTTTGATGATGGCCATTCTGACTGGTGTGAGATGATATCTCATTGTACTTTTGATTTGCATTTCTCTAATGATTAATGATGTTGAGCATTCTTTCATGTGTTTGTTGGCATTCTGTATATCTTCTTTGGAGAAATGTCTATTTAGGTCTTCTGCCCATTTTTGGATGGGGTTGTTTGTTTTTTTGTTGTTGAGCTGCATGAGCTGCTTGTAAATTCTGGAGATTAATCCTTTGTCAGTTGCTTCATTTGCAAATGTTTTCTCCCATTCTGAGGGTTGTCTTTTGGTCTTGGTTATGGTTTCCTTTGCTGTGCAAAAGCTTTGAAGTTTCATTAGGTCCCATTTGTTTATTTTTGTTTTTATTTCCATTACTCTAGGAGGTGGGTCAGAAAGGATCTTGCTGTGATTTATGTCATAGAGTGTTCTTCCTATGTTTTCTTCTAAGAGTTTGATAGTTTCTGGCCTTACATTTAGGTCTTTAATCCATTTTGAGCTTATTTTTGTGTATGGTGTTAGGGAGTGATCTAATCTCATACTTTTACATGTACCTGTCCAGTTTTCCCAGCACCATTTATTGAAGAGGCTGTCCTTTCTCCACTGTACATTCCTGCCTCCTTTATCAAAGATAAGGTGTCCATATGTGCGTGGGTTTATCTCTGGGCTTTCTATCCTGTTCCACTGATCTATCTTTCTGTTTTTGTGCCAGTACCATACTGTCTTGATTACTGTTGCTTTGTAATATAGTCTGAAGTCAGGGAGCCTTATTCCTCCAGCTCCTTTTTTCGTTCTCAAGATTGCTTTGGCTATTCGGGGTCTTTTGTGTTTCCATACAAATTGCGAAATTTTTTGTTCTAGTTCTGTGAAAAATGCCAGTGGTAGTTTGATAGGGATTGCATTGAATCTGTAGATTGCTTTGGGTAGTAGAGTCATTTTCACAATGTTGATTCTTCCCATCCAAGAACATGGTATATCTCTCCATCTATTTGTATCATCTTTAATTTCTTTCATCAGTGTCTTATAATTTTCTGCATACAGGTCTTTCGTCTCCTTAGGTAGGTTTATTCCTAGATATTTTATTCTTTTTGTTGCAGTGGTAAATGGGAGTGTTTTCTTGATTTCACTTTCAGATTTTTCATCATTAGTATATAGGAATGCCAGAGATTTCTGTGCATTAATTTTGTATCCTGCTACTTTACCAAATTCATTGATTAGCTCTAGTAGTTTTCTGGTAGCATCTTTAGGATTCTCTATGTATAGTATCATGTCATCTGCAAACAGTGACAGCTTTACTTCTTCTTTTCCGATTTGGATTCCTTTTATTTCCTTTTCTTCTCTGATTGCTGTGGCTAAAACTTCCAAAACTATGTTGAATAAGAGTGGTGAGAGTGGGCAACCTTGTCTTGTTCCTGATCTTAGTGGAAATGCTTTCAGTTTTTCACCATTGAGGATGATGTTTGCTGTGGGCTTGTCATATATGGCTTTTATTATGTTGAGGAAAGTTCCCTCTATGCCTACTTTCTGGAGGGTTTTTATCATAAATGGGTGTTGAATTTTGTCGAAAGCTTTCTCTGCATCTATTGAGATGATCATATGGTTTTTCTCCTTCAATTTGTTCATATGGTTTATCACATTGATAGATTTGCGTATATTGAAGAATCCTTGCATTCCTGGAATAAACCCCACTTGATCATGGTGTATGGTCCTTTTAATGTGCTGTTGGATTCTGTTTGCTAGTATTTTGTTTAGGATTTTTGCATCTATGTTCACCAGTGATATTGGCCTGTAGTTTTCTTTCTTTGTGACATCCTTGTCTGGTTTTGGTATCAAGGTGGTGGTGGCTTCGTAGAAGGAATTTGGGAGTGTTCCTCCCTCTGCTTTATTTTGGAAGAGTTTGAGAAGGATAGGTGTTAGCTCTTCTCTAAACGTTTGATAGAATTCACCTGTGAAGCCATCTGGTCCTGGGCTTTTGTTTGTTGGAAGGTTTTTAATCACAGTTTCAATTTCAGTGCTTGTGATTGGTCTGTTCATATTTTCTATTGCTTCCTGATTCAGTCTTGGCAGGTTGTGCATTTCTAAGAATTTGTCCATTTCTTCCAGATTGTCCATTTTATTGGCATAGAGTTGCTTGTAGTAATCTCTCATGATTTTTTTTATTTCTGCAGTGTCAGTTGTTACTTCTCCTTTTTCATTTCTAATTCTATTGATTTGAGTCTTCTCCCTTTTTTTCTTGATGAGTCTGGCTAGTGGTTTATCTATTTCGTTTATCTTCTCAAAGAACCAGCTTTTAGTTTTATTGATCTTTGCTATTGTTTCCTTCATTTCTTTTTCATTTATTTCTGATCTGATTTTTATGATTTCTTTCCTTCTGCTAGCTTTGGGGTTTTTTTGTTCTTCTTTCTCTAATTGCTTGAGGTGCAAGGTTAGGTTGTTTATTCGAGATGTTTCCTGCTTCTTAAGGTGGGCTTGTATTGCTATAAACTTCCCCCTTAGAACTGCTTTTGCTGCATCCCATAGGTTTTGGGTCGTTGTGTCTCCATTGTCATTTGTTTCTAGGTATTTTTTTATTTCCTCTTTGATTTCTTCAGTGATCACTTCATTATTAAGTAGTGTATTGTTTAGCCTCCATGTGTTTGTATTTTTTAAAGATCTTTTCCTGTAATTGATATCTAGTCTCATGACGTTGTGGTCGGAAAAGATACTTGATACAATTTCAGTTTTCTTAAATTTACCAGGGCTTGATTTGTGACCCAAGATATGATCTATCCTGGAGAATGTTCCATGAGCACTTGAGAAAAATGTGTATTCTGTTGTTTTTGGATGGAGTGTCCTATAAATATCAATTAAGTCCATCTTGTTTAATGTATCATTTAAAGCTTGTGTTTCCTTATTTATTTTCATTTTGGATGATCTGTCCATGGGTGAAAGTGGGGTGTTAAAGTCCCCTACTATGAATGTGTTACTGTTGATCTCCCCTTTTATGGTTGTTAGTATTTGCCTTATGTATTGAGGTGCTCCTATGTTGGGTGCATAAATATTTACAATTGTTATATCTTCTTCTTGGATCGATCCCTTGATCATTATGTAGTGTCCTTCTTTGTCCCTCTTAATAGTCCTTATTTTAAAGTCTATTTTGTCTGATATGAGAATTGCTACTCCAGCTTTCTTTTGGTTTCCATTTGCGTGGAATATCTTTTTCCATCCCCTTACTTTCAGTCTGTATGTGTCTCTAGTTCTGAAGTGGGTCTCTTGTAGACAGCATATATAAGGGTCTTGTTTTTGTATCCATTCAGCCAATCTGTGTCTTTTGGTGGGAGCATTTAGTCCATTTACCTTTAAGGTAATTATCGATATGTATGTTCCTATTTCCATTTTATATATTGTTTTGGGTTCGCTACTATAGGTCATTTCCTTCTCTTGTGTTTCGTGTCTAGAGAAGTTCCTTTAGCATTTGTTGTAAAGCTGGTTTGGTGGTGCTGAACTCTCTCAGCTTTTGCTTGTCTGTAAAGGTTTTAATTTCTCCATCAAATGTGAATGAGATCCTTGCTGGGTAGAGTAGTCTTGGTTGCAGGCTATTCTCCTTCATCACTTTCAGTATGTCCTGCCACTCCCTTCTGGCTTGTAGGGTTTCTGCTGAGAGATCAGCTGTTAACCTTATGGGGATTCCCTTGTGTGTTATTTGTTGTTTTTCCCTTGCTGCTTTTAATATGCTTTCTTTGTATTTAATTTTTGACAGTTTGATTAATATGTGTCTTGGCGTGTTTCTCCTTGTATTTATCCTGTATGGGACCCTCTGTGCTTCCTGGACTTGATTAACTATTTCCTTTCCCATATTAGGGAAGTTTTCAACTATAATCTCTTCAAATATTTTCTCAGTCCCTTTCTTTCTTTCTTCTTCTTCTGGAACCCCTATAATTCGAATGTTGGTGCGTTTCATGTTGTCCCAGAGGTCTCTGAGACTGTCCTCAGTTCTTTTCATTCTTTTTTCTTTATTCTGCTCTGCAGTAGTTATTTCCACTACTTTATCTTCCAGGTCACTTATCCGTTCTTTTGCCTCAGTTATTCTGCTATTGATCCTATCTAGAGTGATTTTAATTTCATTTATTGCATTGTTCATCGTTGCTTGTTTCATCTTTAGTTCTTGTAGGTCCTTGTTAACTGTTTCTTGCATTTTGTCCATTCTACTTCCAAGATTTCGGATCATCCTTACTATCATTATTCTGAATTCTTTTTCAGGTAGATTGCCTATTTCCTCTTCATTTGTTAGGTCTGGTGGGTTTTTATCTTGCTCCTTCATCTGCTGTGTGTTTTTCTGTCTTCTCATTTTGCTTATCTTACTGTGTTTGGGGTCTCCTTTTTGCAGGCTGCACGTTCGTAGTTCCCGTTGTTTTTGATGTCTGTCTCCAGTGGCTAAGGTTGTTTCAGTGGGTTGTGTAGGCTTCCTGGTGGAGGGGACTAGTGCCTGTGTTGTGCTGGATGAGGCTGGATCTTGTCTCTCTAGTGGGCAGGTTCACGTCTGGTGGTGTGTTTTGGGGTGTCTGTGGCCTTATTATGATTTTAGGCAGCCTCTCTGCTAATGGGTGGGGTTGTGTTCCTGTTTTGCTAGTTGTTTGGCATAGGTTGTCCAGCACTGTGGCTTGCTGGTCGTTGAGTGAAGCTGGGTGCTGGTGTTAAGATGGAGGTCTCTGGGAGATTTCCACCGTTTAATAATATGTGGAGCTGGGAGGTCTCTTGTTGACCAGTGTCCTGAAGTTGGCTCTCCTACCTCAGAGGCAGAGCCCTGACTCCTGGCTGGAGCACCAAGAGCCTTTCATCCACACAGCTCAGAATAAAAGGGAGAAAAAGTAGGGAGAATTAGTAGAAGTATGAGTAAAGAAAGAAGGAAAGGAGGAAAGGAAGGAAGGAAGAAAGAAGCAAAGAAGGAAAGAAAGGAGGGAGGGAGGGAGGGAGGAAGGAAGGAAGGAGGGAAAGAAGGAAAAAAGACAGAAAGAAAGATGATACAGTAAAAATAAAATAAAGTATAATATAGTTATTGAATTAAAAAATATTTAGGAAAAAAAAAAAAAAAAGGGACGGATAGAACCTTAGGACAAATGTTGGAAGCAAAGCTATACAGAGAAAATCTTACACAGAAGCATACACATACACCTTCACAAAAAGAGGTAAAGGGGGAAAAATCATAAATCCTGCTCCCTGAGACCACCTCCTCAATTTGGGGTGATTCGTTGTCTAAAGGAGGGAAGGAAGGAAGGAAAGAAAGAAAGAACGAAGGTAAAGTACAATAAAGTTATCACAATTAAACTTAATTATTAAGAAAAAGAATTTTTAAAAAAAAAGTCATGGACGGATAGAGCCCTAGGACAAATGGTGGAAGCAAGAGTATACAGACAGGATCTCACACAGAAGCATACACGTACACATTCACAAAAAGAGGAAAAGGGAAAAAAATCATAGATCTCGCTCCTAAATTCCACCTCTTCAATTTGGGATCATTCCTTGTCTATTCAGGTATTCCACAGATGCAGGGTATATCAAGTTGATTGTGGAGCTTTAATCCACTGCTTCTGTGGCTGCTGGGAGAGATTTCCCTTTCTCTTCTTTGTTCTCACAGCTCACAGGAGCTCAGCTTTGGATTTGGCCCTGCCTCTGCGTGTAGGTCGCTGGAGGGCGTCTGTTTTTTCGCTCAGACAGGACGGGGTTAAAGGAGCCGCTGATTCGGGGCCTCCGGCTCACTCAGGCCGGGGGTTGGGGGATGGGGGTAGGAGGGGCACTACGTGCGGGGCGGGCCTGCGGCGGCAGAGGCGGCGTGACGCTGCGGCAGAGGCCGGCCTGATGTTGCACCAGCCTGAGACCCGCCGTGCGTACTCCCGGGGAAGTTGTCCCTGGATCCCGGGAACCTGGCAGTGGCGGGCTGCACAGGCTCCGCGGAAGAGGGGTGTGGAGAGTGACCTGTGCTCGCACACAGGCCCCTTGGTGGCGGCAGCAGCAGCCTTAGCGTCTCCCGCCCGTCTCTGGGGTCCGCGGTTTTAGCCGCGGCTCGCGCCCGTCTCTGGGGTTTGCGCTTTCAGCCGCGGCTCGCGCCCGTCTCGGGGGCTCGCGCCCTCAGCCGCGGCTCGCGCCCGTCTCTGGGGTTTGCGCTTTTAGCCGCGGCTCGCGCCCGTCTCTGGGGTTCGCGCTTTTAGCCGCGGCTCGCGCCCGTCTCTGGAGCTCCTTTAAGCAGCGCTCTTAAACCCCTCTCCTCGCGCGCCAGGAAACAAAGAGGGAAGAAAAAGTCTCTTGCCTCTTCGGCCGGTGCAGGCTTTTCCCCGAACTCCCTCCCGGCTAGTCGTGGTGCACTAACCCCTTCAGGCTATGTTCAAGCCGCCAACCCCAGTCCTCTCCCTGAGCTCCGTCCAAAACCAAAACCCGAGCCTCAGCTCGCAGCCCCGCCCGCCCCGGCGGGTGAGCAGACAAGCCACTCGGGCTGGTGAGTGCCGGTCAGCACCGATCGTCTGTGCAGGAATCTCCCCGCTTTGCCCTCCGCACCCGTCGCTGTGCACTACTCCGCGGTCCCGAAACTCCCCCCTCTGCCTCCCGCAGTCTCCGCCCGCGGAGGGGCTTCCTAGTGTGTGGAAACTTTTCCTCCTTCACAGCTCCCTCCCACTGGTGCAGGTGCCGTCCTTATTCTTTTGTCTCTGTTTTTTTTCTTTTGCCCTACCCAGTTACGTGGGGAGTTTCTTGCCTTTTGGGAGCTCTGAGGTCTTCTGCCAGCCTTCAGTAGGAGTTCTGTAGGAGTTGTTCCACGTGTGGATGTATTTCTGGTGTATCCGTGGGGAGGAAGGCGATCTCCGCGTCTTACTCTTCCGCCATCTTCAAGGTCCCCCCGCCATCTTCAAGGTCCCCTGGATTCTTAACTAATTGCATAACCCGTGGTTTGGAATGACAGGCGTATCATTTAGGCAAAGTAGTTACTGAGAAATTCAAAGCTATATGTGCATCTGTATGGTCACAGAGTTCTTATATCTGAACCTTATCTTCACAAAGGACATAGGAAAGGCCCAACTTAAACTCATTATTTTACTTCCTCTGGGTTTCCATCCACTGGTTCTGTTAGCATAAGGCCATCGGGAAAGAGGCTTGGGGCATTTGGGACGGCTTCGGATGCTAGAAGTGTCCAAGGTCAAAGTCAGTGGGTAAAGAGAAAGAAAGGAATCAGGACCATTAAAAGTCAAGACTTGAAGGGAATTCCCTAGCAGTTCGGTGGTTAGGACTCAGTGCTTTCACTGCCGTGGGCCTGGGTTAAATCCCTGGTTGGGGAACTAAGATCCTGCAAGCTGCATGGTGTGGCCAAAAAGAAAAACGTCAAGACTGTGTATTTGCAAGTCTGTGATAGATGAACCCATTAGAACGTCTTTGCTCTGTGTTGTGTTTTCTCCAGAGATGTGAAACAGACGTAGCCGTATTAGGTTATGTAAGACCATTACCCCTTTGATGTGCTTTTTTTTTGACTTCCTTTCCTTTCCTTTCCTTTTTTCTTTTTTTCCCTATTTTCTTCTTACTTGCCTTGGGAAGTTGGCCCATTATATTATTTTGCCAAAGGCCTCTAATAACATTTTAAATGGCTTGTAAAGCTGCTTATGAAACAGCACCAGGGACTTCCCTGCTGGCGTGATGGTTAAGAATCCACCTGCCAATGCAGGGGACAAGGGTTCGAGCCCTGCTCCGGGAGGATCCAACGTGCCACAGAACATCTAAGCCCGTGCGCCACAACTACTGAGCCCGCGCACCTAGAGCCTGTGTTCCGCAGCAAGAGAAGCCACCGCAATGAGAAGCCCACGCACCGCAACGAAGAGTAGCCCCCGCTAGACACAACTAGAGAAAACCCGCACGCAGCAATGAAGACCCAACGTAGCCAAAAATAAATAACTAAATAAATTTATAGAAACAGCACCAAACAAGTCTGTTGGGTTGAGGGGCATGAATGAAATAAAAGAACTCGTGGGTAGAGGTTAGAAGAGACCGTATGGAAGAGCATCTGAGGTCAATTTTGTACATTCTCCACGCTTTCTGGGTCGCTGCTGTCCCACTGAAGGGCATATACCTTTGAACAGTATGGATGAAAGTCCCAACAATTAGGCAAACCAAAGGCCTAATTCCTGTTCTGTTTAGAGCTCTTTAGTGCATGTTTGTGCCTTTAACGCAAACTGGCGGCCTCTTGGCCAGATCTGGTCCTTAGAGGCATTTTGGCTCCCACAGCTTAAACAAAAAAAACCAAAGGAAAAAGTTGCCAACATTAAAAATTCAGGTTATTTCATATAAAAATCAAGATTTCTGATTTCTCTTAGACACTCAGAAGTGTGGCTACATTGGGCTCGTATTTCCGCATTTAAATGTGACCAGGGCTGACTGGTGGCTGGTGTCCATTAGCTACGCTCCCTCTGTGTGGCTGTGTGTTGTAGTGGTCTGAGCATCTTTACCCATTCACGTTCTTTGTCTGAACCCTGATGGAATTTGAGGTTGTGACTCCTGGTTCTTTCTGTAAGTGGTAAGTGTGTATGTGTGAGTGTGTGTATGTGTAAGTGTGTGTATGTGTGTGAGTGTCTGTGTCTTTCATATCCTTAGGTGGAGGCAGGGAAAGTCTGTACTTTCAAGAAGAATACTTGATACTCTGTTTTGATTTAGTTTGTTTCTCATCACAGTAATTATTTAGAGAGTCAAATGTCATTAAAGGATGGTTGTGGCTTTGTTATGTTAACCAAAAGCAGACATTGGTAAAAGAGTGATTTTCAAAGAGTAGGTTTCACCAGTTAGTGAGTCATAATGTAAGTTAAGCACTTCACCACTGGTATTAAAAAATATAATAGAGGGGCTTCCCTGGTGGCGCAGTGGTTAAGAGCCCGCCTGCCGATGCAGGGGACATGGGTTCGTGCCCCGGTCTGGGAAGATCCCACATGCCGCGGAGCGGCTGGGCCCGTGAGCCATGGCCGCTGAGCCTGCGCGTCCGGAGCCTGTGCTTCACAACAGCAGAGGCCACAGCAGTGAGAGGCCCGCGTACCACAAAAACAAAAACAAACAAACAAACAAACAAAATATATATATATAATAGAAAATATTACCATATTATAAATTGATGTTAGATAAATAGCTAAATAATAACTAGGTGGTAGATAAATCGATCAACAGATATGTACTAGGTCACAATCTAAGCTATACTTATTACTGCGGGTTGCCGTTACAAAAACCTTAAAAGCCACTAGATTGTCAAGTTTTAGAAACACAGCTGCAGGGTTTGCTATGAATCAATTTTCCTACAAATGTTTCCCAGTAACAGGTACTTTCATCCTTTCTGGAACCAAGGTTGGCATCTAAGTAAGTAAAAATGACCTCTGCCCTAGAGGAAACAGAAGACCACCTCTTCCTCTTTAATAATTGATTGAGGTTACCCTCCTCTTAACAAATTATAGTTCAATATTTGATGGGGAAAAAAAGCGGTGTGAAAAAATTAAAACCTTGCGGAATTAGGTGCCAAGTACCAGAGTCAAATTTGTATGGTGGATCAAATAAAGAGGGGATAGCAGTGAGGACTGAAGTATTTTAGGAAGTCTTCAGGAAGGGAATGGGACTTGAGTAAATATGCTTTGAATTTTAGTTTTTAGTTCTTCCTTGGATTAGGATGACTCAATAATTAAAATCACATGATCAACCTCATAAGCTAGTTCTTTATATTAGCTGGTTCGAAGAGCCTTCTAGTTTTTCTCTTTCTTCTTACATGGTCCATATTAGTGAGATTCAAGTGAGGCAGGTTTTGACCAATTAACGTATGCTATGCTATATGTGCTGAAAATTGCCATATGGCCGTGGTATTGAGCCAACTGTGGGAAAGAAGGATAAGTCTTCCTTTCTTATTGCACTAACTGCATAGACTGGAATAGATAAAATATTTAACAGGTTTGAAAATTTGCTTGGTTTCCATGCTGTGTTAAAAAGTTCTTTAGATGTGAGCCTCTAGATGTGAGCAAAACTCAGGCATTAAGGCCAGTATTCAGTTTTTCAGCAAGAGATTCTGAGGTGGAAGGAGTGGAATTGTATTTTAGAATAATGAAGTAATTATTAATAATTATAAATAATGTAATAATTAAATATTGTTCTTTAAAACAAAAACAACCTCTTAGTTTATCTTTGATATACGTATGTATCAAAATCAGAACTTTAAAAATTATCCTTGATAATAGGATTTTGTCCAAGTCTTTAAAAATATTTGGAGTAATTAAATATATTTATTAATTATATATAACACACTATACATATATATATATATACATATATGTATGTGTGTGTGTGCGTGTATATATAGAAGTTAAAACACATTTATTTGGTTCTTGCCTAATTATGTGTACCTATCTTCCATTATTAATATAATTCATTTTTTAACAGTCTGAGGTCGAAATGATCCTCTTCTTAATCCTTAACATTAATGTTGAAACCCATCTAGCTTTCCTTGAGTAACTTCTCTTATGTTCCACACATTAATTCAGCAAAGTTATGTTCATTTAAAAAAAAAACCTCTTAGCTGTGTTTGGTTCATCTCATGGAGTGAACACCTAGAGTAAAATTTGATCTGTGATTTGGGAAAGCATAGTTGCCTTTGGGAATGAAATCATTCTTCAAACCATTGTCTGTAAGGAAGGTTAGGACAGAATCTGAGAGTCATAGGATCCTTCTTTTACCTCTGAGCTACGTGGCGCCGTTTCTGATGAGTTTCTGATTCACGGACTGTGATGGGAAGGCCGTAGCACAGGTGTCCTCTTTGAGAGTCATACAGGAAGTAGAGGGATTATACTAAGAATCCAGAAACAGCTTATTAACCTTCTACGACAAAACCTTCAGGACAAAAAACATTGGGCACCATTCTGGCTTAGAGTGATTGGTTCCCTGTCCTTATTAATACCAATTCATCGAACAGCACATGTGAGCAAGAATCCTAACCTCATACCAAATAAATGAGCCTCGTGTCAGACTATTCTAGGCTGTAGGTGCATTGAACTGGTAGGAGCTGGTTTTCAGAAGCTCTCTGTCTTTGTTTTCACAGGATGTGTGAGACTGGTGAAGGGCTGTTTATCTTTCAGACGCGAGATGGGGAGGCCATCTACCAGAAAGTCCACTCTGCTGCCTTGGCCATAGCCGAGCAGCACGAGCGCTTGCTACAGAGCGTGAAAAATTCAATGGTACGTGTGGAATTTCTTGCTTATGACCCAGTGTATGCCGCTGTAGAATTTAGCCTTGGAATCTTGGTGCTGAAGATACGGTCAGTATATTTGGGGGCAGAAGATTTACTCCTGCACTAAGCAGTGCAGTACTTGGATTAAATGCCATCCTTGGAAAGCTCCAAAAGGCCACCTGGTAACACAGTAACTCTACACCGTCTCATCATCTGCTTACCCACTTTTTGCCTCAGTTGTTACCTGTGTGTTTAATCAATGTGGGCTCCTACAACAAAATACCATAGACTGAGTGAGTCATAAAAAACAAATTTATTTATTTCTCACTGGGAGGTTGGGAAGTCCAAGATCAAGGTGCCGGCGGATTCTGGTGGGACCCGCTTCCTGGTTCATGGATGGCTGTCTTTTCACTGTGTCTCATATGGCAGAAAGGGTGAGAGATCTCTGTGGGGTCTCTTTTGTAAGAGCGCTAATGCCATTCATGATGGCTCTGCCCTCATGACCTAAGCATCTCCCATAGGCCCTGCCTTCTAATGCCATCACTTTGGGGGTTAAGATTTGAGCATATGAATTTGGGGGTGGGGGACACAATATTCAGTCCATTGCAGTGTGTGTGTATGTACATTAAAATCAATTTGGGTATGTATGGACATCTATAGACACAGCTATGTGGGTTATCTATCTATAGATATATATAATGTTTTTAACTGTAGCAGAAGTTGTGATTTCAAATGTCAGCAGAGGTCAGAGAGAAAATGAAGGTGAGAGAAGAGGGCTGAGAGGAAACTGGGGTGAAATATCAAAAGCTCAAGACCAGACAACTGTCGACATGAGATCGTGGTTTCCGTGTAGGAGAGTTCTTGACTTTTTCCAGATAAGTCAAGAATTTGACTGTTTATAGTATCTTTCCGTTTGTAACTGTTGGAAATTAATTCCAGCTGAAACCAACAACCAAAACCAGTAATGCTTTGTGGGACAAAGGAAACCTACCTGTAAGACTCCATCCTGCCCACAGCCATGCATTTGCCATCTCTAGTGGATAAACCTTCATAGTCATCAACGTATAAAAACACTGCAAACGCAAATACGCATGAGCGTACGTAAATGCTCTCCCAGAACCCCTACTCTTTTCACTGCTTAGTGCCAGGGACTGTGCATGGTACAGACAATTATGATTCATGAGTTTCTTCTTTAAGAACAGTAAATTTACAAAATCCGAAATGAATGTACAACAGTTAAATAATGCAAATCATGCAGTGTGGCTGCAAACACATGCATAGAGATTCACATCTGGAAAGAAATCTGCAAAACCAAAAGGAGCTGGGTTGGCATGGTAAGGTTACGGCCGTTTGAAAAGTTATGATTTAACCATGTGGGGTGGTTGGATTTAAAGATGGGGAGAGCATGTAGTATGATCTATCCCAAAGGATCCCCAGATTATTCCCGAACGACTTGTGCATGCAGCGCTCTGGGATTTTAGAGCAGGGATCAGCAAAACTTTTGTAAAGGGCGAGATAGTAATATTTTAGGCTTTGTGGTCAAAGATGGTTTCTGCTGCAACTGTTTAACTTTGCCATTGTAAAGCAAAAGCGAGCAAAGGAGAGAAGGAGGGAGGGAGGAGAATTCAAGTTGTTTTGAACTTACAGGGCAACGTCATTGCATTAAAGTTACGCGCTACACAAGATGCCTTTAAAGGTCTGAAGAAGTTTTTTTAAGGCTACCTTTTTGTAAAGCCATCGATTAGCACACATTGTTATCTACTTGAAAAGCAGGTTCTGCACGCACATGTTTTTCCATTTACGCCTCCTCATTACTTCCACTAAAAATTAATCAGGAGTATGAGTAATTCGTTCAGATCATCCTTTTGCAGATTTAACTGGAATATAATGTTGTTTGCTCTTAATTTGCTGTATGCTTAACAAGCTCTATAAAATGAATGATTTTAAAAGTAAACACATCCTGTTTTAGATGGAAATGAGTAAGCTTCAAAACGGGATCTGAATCTCACGGAAGTTAAACCGGGGACTGTGAAATGCTTAAAAATCAACATCCTTCAATCCGTCTCTGATTAGGGGAGAAAAGAGATACTGTGCTAAAATGAAACAAATGAAGGTGATACTAAAGCCCCTAAGTTAGGGTTTTGCGTTTTCTGGTCACTGGGAGTGGATCCACACGGATTGGCTGTTTTCTTGACTAGGAATTGCCTTTATGCCACTACTGGCTTGCTTCTCTGAGATGGTCAAGGTCACGAATGGAGAAAGACGGTGACGCTAACCTCATTATTCGGAAGCCCTACCCCACTGTTAGCTGCCACTAACTCCCAAGACAGAATGCTTCACTGTGGAACGCATGACAGTTTGAAGTTGCAGCCTTGAGTGACGGGGTTTGGATCAGACATATGACCTTGAATCCCAGAAGTCAGAAAGAGGAGACTTGTGGGTCGGATAGTAATAATAACTTTTATTTTATTATCATCATTATTGCGGTAGGCTGAACAATAGCTCCCCCAAATCTTTCCCACCTTAATCCCTGGAACCTGTGAACATTACCTTATATGGTAGAAGGGACTTTGCAGATGTGATTAAGTTAAAGCTCTTGAGATGGGGAGATTGTCCTGGATTATCCAGGTGGGCCCGGTGTCATCACAAGGTCCTTGTAAGAGGGAAGCCAGAGGAGTGAGAGCCAGATGGAAGGTGATGTGGCGATGGAAGCAGAGGGACAGACAGAGATTTTTGAAGGGTCTGTGCTGATGGTTTGAAGGTGGAAAGAGATGTGACCCAAAGGATATAGGTGGCCTCTAGAAACTGGAAAAAGCAAGGAAATGGATTCTCCCCTGGAACCTCCAAAAGGAACCAGCCCAGCTGACACCTTGACTTTAGCACAGTGAATCTGATTTCAGACCTCTGGCCTCCAGAGCCGTAAGGGGATAAATTTGTGTGGTTGTATGCCACCAGTGTTGTGGGAATTTGTTACGACAGCTATAGGTAACGACTACAATAATAATATCAAAAATAATAAAAATGTATCGTGTCTCTACTCTGTAGCAGACAATATTTTAAGGACTTTCTAACCCTCCCAATGACCCTTGGAGGGAGGGCCCAGCACCACCAGCTTGGAAGTAGTGGGGCTCCAATTTGGAGCAAGTGTGCTGGGATAACCCCACTTTACACTTTATCTCGGAATCAAGCCCCTAGACACGTTTTCTTTGCCCTGCATGAGATCAGGTCACTGTTCTTCTAAAAATTCCAAATTAACGGCTGACATTTAAAAGTTAAGAGGTTTCATATAAAACTCAGATTTCTGTAGTATCTTAAAAAGTGAAAAGGCCACACTGATCTCACACCCCCATGTGGCAACCATCGGATATGCCTGGTGGTGCCTTCCCTCTTTAGGTAGAATGGGGATCTTCAGTTCTCCGCAGTCCCTACCACTCTCCATTGTCACTCAGCAAGTGGTCCTTCTCTGGGCATTTGCTAGCCATGCTGTGGCCAATTGATGTCCTGCCTATGTTACATGTATAAGCTTTCTGTTGCTGTGTAACAAAGTGCCACAAACTGTGCACCCTAAAACAACACACGTATGTTATCTCATAGTTGCCCTGGGTCAAGAATGTTGGCATGGCTTACATGGGCCCCCGGCTTCAGATTCTCACAAGGCTGAGGTACTCTAGTCTCATCTTAAGGTTAGACTGGGGAATGACCCACTCACAAGCTCACAGTGGTTGTTAGTGGAAGTCAGTTCCTTAGGGCTGCAGGATCAAGGGCCTCAGTTTCTTGTTGGCTAGTGGATGGAGGCCATCCTTAGCTCCCAGGGACCACCCTCAGCTTCTTGTCATGTGGGCTTCCCAACATAGCCACTTGCTTCATCAAAGCCAGCAAGACCACAATCCTATGTATCCTAACCATGGTCGTGACATCCCATCATCCCGTCAGAGGCTATTGGTTGGAAGCAAGTCACAAGTCCTTCCCACAGTCACGAGAGAGAGGGGACCACACAAGGGTGTGCGCACCTAGAGGAGGAGATCAGGGGGCCACCTTGGTGTCTGCCCCCATACCATGCAAACTTCTGGAATAATGTTTATTTAGTGCTTTGATTTTACCTTTTAAGTATGTTTCCTGCTTTATGGCGTGTTGCTAATAATGCCATTTATTTATGAAGCATCTGCTAAACGCCAGGCTCTTTAGCAACAACAACCGTACCACTTATCAAGCCAGGCACTTTACTCGCTTTTTCTCTAATCACCACGATATCTCTGTGAAGTAGACTTATTCATTCGTTCTCATTTATTAGTTCATTCAAATATGTTTATTGTGGACATAATATGCTGTAGGATATAGCGGTAATTGACAGGTAAAGCCCGTGATCCCATGGGTCTTATAATTCAAGGGAGTATTATTCATGACCCTTGACCTGGAAGGAATCACTCTCCAGATCTTATAGACGAGAAAACAGATGCTCACAGTGGTTAAGTCACTTGCCCACAGCCATAGAGCTCATTACTGTTGGAGCCAGAAATGCAGGATCCTTTTATTTGGTTCTTAAACCTCTACCTCTGGCCATAATGCCTTACTCCCCAGAAGGGTTTTAAAGCCCTTCTGTTTCTTTTATATCCGCACTGAGAACTGTCTTAGCATTTTCAGATTACCCTGAATATCAGAGTACCTTTCAGAAATACATATCAACTCAGAGTATATGTTAAAAAATTACTGTTATAAGAAATCTCGTTTCTTTTGGTACTTTTGGGACCAGATAGCAATCCTGTTTCTCATAATTCTTCCCCCACCTCCTCTCCTTTTAAATTCCGTGTATTATGATTCATTCTAAACGGGGTGTAGAAGAGGGTGGGCGGGCCTGGGGTATTAGGGAAGGACTAACTGTTGAATGAGATGGAGCCGCAGAAACTCGTTTGCTCACAAGCTGCGAGCGGCCTTGCTGGAGCAGCTACAGGGAAACTCTGCCGGGACAGTTTGGGACTCCCCCGAGCAGCCAGCTATTTTTGCCACCTTGGAGATCAGTGTCTATAACAGAGTCTAATTTTGGAACAAGGAGTGGCAGTGTGGGGATGTTCCTCATTCCACGACCGGGCCTGTCATTTTTAGAATTTCCTTCAAGGCGGGAGTGACAAGGTGGAGAATGATGGCAATTTAGCAGCTCCCTTGGGGGCTGCAGGGCCGGGCTCCACTGGGGGTGACATTCAGGTCCCAGGGTGACGTCTCCCCCATCCTCTGCAGTCCTGACTGTGCTCCCACGTTTGAGAGTTTAATCTGAGCTCTTTCTGTGTCCCCTCTTTTCTGGTGTTGTTTAATTGATTTACTTCCAGACTTGGTTTTGCAAATAAATTTTGTTAATCAATTTGGAGAATTCAAGTGGAACTCTTCTACAGTTCTGCAAACCAAAGTAATTTATATTCATCCTAATTTAAAAAATGATAGTCTACACTTTTTTTTTTTAATATAGAGGGCATCAAAGAAAGCATAGAATCAATTTCACTACTACTCAGACTGAAAAAGACCCACACCTGCTGGGATTTTATGTGTAGAAACAGCCTTCTCACAACTGTGTCCCCACTCATACACCCACAAAAAAAATCAGTTTTTACCTCTTCTGTTTATGAGCTCTAGTTAATTGCGTTAACTTACAGATTTTTCTTTTTTTAGTGTACTACTTAAAGCAGTTATCAACTTTTTTTCACTCCTGAATATCCACTCCCTTTTCATAGCTTGGTATATTAATTACAATTCAAAAATCTTTTACTGAACATCTGTCTACTGCTTGCAAAGTAGATCTTTGCAGAGATGTAAAAATTTTTTTTTGCATCTTAAGGAGCTTGAAATTTAGATAAGAAGTTATGATTTAAACCCTTCAAAACATGCAACAGTATAATCCTGATTCAGTTTGCTCTGGTGCCCGTTAGAGGGCAATTTGTCCCTGTTGATCAAAATTCAATTCACATGTCTCTTTACTCAGCAATAGTACATCTAGGAATTTACTCTAAAAATGTACTACCAGAAGCAAAGCTGATGTGGACACAAATGGAGGGAGTTATTCCTTTTTGCTTACATTCCGCTGTTTTACAAACATTTGCTAAGCCCTGCTGTCCGCAGGGTGCTGGGGAAGTGATTGGAGAAGATGAAGTTCCCATTCTTGGGGAGCTTGTGTGTAATAGCAGAGATATCACCCAAAGGGGATAATTAGATAAGTTATGGCACGTGATGTAACAGGAACTAAATGAGGCAGCTAATAGGGTCACATTTGGTACTATCGAACTTGTGTGAAGCACATGGATGAAGAAGAGGCAGGACAGTAGGCAGAGTCCGACACGCACTCACACTCACACTCACACGTGCTTTGTCAGCACAGAGAGTGAACTTCCGGCGGGATACAAACGTACTGGGTAATGTTGGTTACCTTTGGGGAGCAGGACTGGGGTTTGAGGGTCTGAGAAGGGGCTTTTATGTTTCTCTGTATGTTTTTCTCTTCCATTAATTTTTTTTCTTTCTTTCTTTTTTTTTTTTTTTTTGTGTTACGCGTGCCTCTCACTGCTGTGGCCTCTCCCGTTGCGGAGCACAGGCTCCGGACGTGCAGGCTCAGCGGCCATGGCTCACGGGCCCAGCTGCTCCGCGGCATGTGGGATCTTCCCGGACCGGGGCATGAACCCGTGTCCCCTGCATCAGCAGGCGGACTCTCAACCACTGCGCCACCAGGGAAGCCCTTGAATAGACAATTTTATGAGCATAGAGAAAAAGGAAAATGAAGCCGGAATCCCAAATCCAATTCCCTCCCAGTGCCAAAACAAGGCACAGGTTCCAAGCAAGTCTTCTCTGAGAGGCTGGGGAAAATAGTCCCAGGGGTTATTAATTTCAGTGTACAGGTGGGGAGAGGGTTTCCTCGGTAAGGAGTTGTAAAAAGTTACCAGAAGCAAAGGGAAGGGTGATTCTATTTTATGCATATGGCTGAGAATTCAAATGGCTCCGAGTAAATTGATGCAAATCACTTTCATTCCCCATGCAAGTAACCATTTGAGCACATCTGGTGCTCAGCAAGTTGCTGTATTTGGAAATTTGGCCCCAAATGGTTGATTCCACTAACAGTCTGCTTTATCAAAGCTGCAGGCGACAGTGGAGGCATTGTTTCAGCCAGAGTTCTACTCACCAAGTAATGTCTGCTGCATTTTTTCCCTTAGCAAACTTTCTCTCCTGCTCACTTTTTCTTTTCTGTCTCTCTCTCTCTCTCTCTCTCTCTCTGTGTGTGTGTGTGTGTGTGTGTGTGTGTGTGTGTGTGTGTGTGTTTGTAACATTCAAAAGTAAGCCTCTGCTCGCTCTATTTCCTTGACAGTTCAATAATATTCTGTGATAGCTCGGTGACACTTTGATGATAGGAATACCCATCCCTTTTGCTGTAAATGTCAGAACAAGGGAAAGGAGCTGGAGAAAGTGAAGACAGCTCTTTGGGTGGTTCCTGCCAAGCATCTGTCGGAGCTGGATTCTGGATTCGGCAGCCCAGAAGCCCGGGTTTCATGAGAAAGCCGCGGGTGGCCACTTGTATGGCAGATGGTTGATTTTCACTTGAGCAGAGGCCCCTGGGACAGTGAGGGTCCCAAGGGCTGGGAGAATCACTGGGAGATTCTACTCCCCAGGATTGCGTGGGTGTTCCCATCTCCTTGCACCTCCTTCGACTGTTTGCCATTTCTCTAAGCTTTGAAAATTTTATTTCTAAAATAAAATTTATTTCCAAAATTCAGGTGCCTTTTATCACTATGAACAGAACATGAGCCCATCCTTTAAGGTCTTCATGACATCTTCTGTGCTTTCCTGAGACATACACAGGATTCTGATATGAACTTTAGCTCTGCAGTAGGAGGCCAGGTCTTACATCCTGGCTGGGCATCTTTACCAGCTCAGTGTCCTTGGGCGGGTCACTTCCCCACCTGTAGTGTTTGTTCCCCTTCCTGTGAAAGAGGAGGTTGTATTAGTACATACCTTACTGGGTGGCATAATGCCTGTGGTTTCCTGACATCGTGTCTGGCACCTACTAAATCCAAGTCCACCTGCGTTATTAATGTTGACTTGGGAGTTAGAGAGGATACGATGGCAAGGGGATGGAAGATGAGGGAGGTTTCTCATCCACTTATGGATTTATCTCTTCACTCAAGTCAGCCAGTGTGTCCATCAGTGACTCAGTTATTCAGCCACTTTTTATTAAGTGCCGTCATACGAATCACACCAGACACTAGGTGTATGAGCATAGATGTGGCATCTTCTCCACCACGGGAAGGAGAGCTCTGCTTATGGGAGGGTCTGCTCTCTTTTGTAGAGGACGGGACACCATTGTGCAGGCAGACGGTGACGTGACCTAAGCTGGGCTTTAAACTAGCTCTCTGGCCATTTACTGTAAAATCCTGGGGGAAACAGAGGTTCTGTGTTTTATTTAAGTTTCCAGCCCCCAGCAGAGTGCATGCCTTGTAAATGATGCCCGGAGTACATAAATGCGTGGAATGAGGGAGTGAATGAACCAAAGAACGCCAAGTGCAGAATTCACTGAAAGGGGTGAGGGGAGGCAGGGACGCAGGCAGGGAGAGCGTGAACGGAAAACTGAGTTCGGAGGCTTCGTCTAATTGAGGGATAATTAAAGTTGGAGTGAGCAGCTCCATCTGGCTCGACGCTGAGTGTCTGCATGCTTTATTTTGTTAAATTTTCACAACTATCCTTGGAGATCGGGATTGGTTTTTTGAATCCTATTTAATTTATTTTTACACAAACACATGTATGGAAATTTTAACTAACTGCAAAAATGTAACCGTATAGAAGATGATTTGTGCTCTATTTTTTCCCTTTTATTATTGGTTTGCATGCCTCTTTCCCCTCTTTAGCAACTCCTAAAACTTAAAAGTGTGCACTTATCTTTCCATGTTTTCCTCCGTACCCATATAATCCTACACAGAAATCGACATCTACATACACACAGAGGTGGACAGACACACACAGATACCTACACAAGATATGGGTATTTGGGGGTCATTGTTGATTTTACAAAATCGTGATCATATTACACATTTGAAGAAACTACCCCCTGGTATTCTCATTCAACAGTAAATATCTCACGGGAGTAGTTTAAAGTCATGTAGCCTAGGTCTGATTCAGGGGTTGGCAAACTATGGCTGATGAGCAAAATCTAGCCTGTGCTTGTTTTTGTAAGTACAGTTTTATTAGAACACCGCTACACCCAATCCATTTTTACATTGTTATGGCTGCTTTCACATGGAAATAAAAGAGGGGGTTCGTTGGCACCATAGACTGGATGGCCTGCAGAGCCGAAGACATTTGATATTTGGCCCTTGACAGAAAAGTTTGCCAACCTTGGTCTCATTCATTCTTTTTAATGGTATGCATTTTATTGGCAATATTAGGTCCATTTCACAGAGGGAGAAATTGAGGCTCCATGGCTTACAGTCAGTAAGTGAAGAGCCAGGACAGGAATGTAAAGCCCAGGGTGTGAGTCAGTGGGAGCTGAAAGGAAGGAGGAAATGTGGGAGGCTTTGGAGGTAGAAGAGAGAATGTCTAGGGCCTGAGTGTGTGTCTGTGGTGTGGGCGGAGATGAGCTGAGGGAGCAGAAAAGGTGGGCACTAAGCCACACGTGGATGGGCTCCACCTCCAGGGTTTCGGCAGGTGTGGGTGAGGCATTGGAATTTTTTTTTTTTTTTTTTTTTGCGGTACGCGGGCCTCTCACTGCTGTGGCCTCTCCCATTGCGGAGCACAGGCTCCGGACGCGCAGGCTCAGCAGCCATGGCTCACAGGCCCAGCCGCTCTGCGGCATGTGGGATCCTCCCAGACCGGGGCACGAACCCGCGTCCCCTGCATCAGCAGGTGGACTCTCAACCACTGCGCCACCAGGGAAGCCCCAGAGGCTTTGGAATTTGAATGTCTAATAAGTTCTCAGGTGTTGCTGATGCTGGTCCAGGGACCACACTTTGAGAACTGTGGCTCTAAAGCGACTCTGAGATTCCAGCTCCTTGGTCCATGGAAGAAATGGCACTGGAGCTAGAGAGAGCACAGCATGGGACTGCGTGCTTTGATGCCCTTTATACATACAAAAATCCGCAGTAAGACTTAACACCGATCATTCAGTGAACATACATTGCGCTGAGAAAAGAGGTGTCAATGCAGCCATAATTCCCTCCTGGTCTAATTATATCGGACCTTAACCAGTCTTTACATGCATCTCAGCAGGATACGTTCACGGTGTTTCGTGTGTTTACGGAAGCAAGAACATGTGGTTAAGCTCTCTCGCTGGAGAAAGCTAGATCCTTTTAAGAAATCACTCCTCTAACTGAAGTGGGAGCGCACCTGTCCAGTAGGTGGAGGAAAGGTGGGCGCAAGAGCCGCTCTGCAGACCTCTGTTCAGACAGGACGATATAGCTCCTGTCGTCAACCCAGAATGATTACAAAACTTGTTCAGCAGCATTTGCATCTCGCTTCCAGAGGATTTGGTTACTGTCACTTAGCGTAGCAATTAGCATTTTAAGCGGTTTGTATTGATTAAATGAACGTGCTTCATCAAGCAGAAAGAACCCTGAAGAATGCAGCAGATGTAGTTTATCTCAATGAATTACTCCCAGCACCAAACCGTACAAGCTTGCTAGAACTTTACAGGGGTGTTTGATAAACCTCAGAAATATAGATTTACCTCAAACTGGGTAAACAGATCACATACTACACAAACACATGCTGGATTTTTATGTCTTTTTAAAAAAAGTATTGTCTAAGACTATTCTCTTTTAAGAGAGGCATTTGGTATAAACCTAACATTTTAAAGATTCTGTTCAAAACACGTTTACTATTCATGAGATAGTTGGAGTAATTCTTTCTGGTTAGAAATTTGAAATTAAGGTTAAGCTTCTTTGAGAGCTGTTTTCTACTCTCCTTTTAAATTCCCCTCGTTTTCATTTTCTAGTAAGTGTCATCTGGAGAGGATCAAGGGGCTTAGGGCTGGGGCTGGGGAGGGCCTATAAAACGACAGTGTGTGAAGTGGGAATATCTTTCCTCTCTACAAGCCTGTTCTTCGAGGAGCCGGGGCACTTACACATATTGCTCAGTGCCTTATGCATAGTTCCAAAGTTCTTTAAACTAGTGCATGGAATGGTATGCAGTTGAGGAAAAGAGCTATGATTTCTTCGAAGATTTCAAAAAAAGGCTTTTGGATTAAAATATTTGATTCAGGGCTTCCCTGGTGGTGCAGTGGTTAAGAATTCGCCTGCCAATGCCAAGTAATTGCTCAATAATTTGTAACTGTTTCAGAATAGTCCTATCACCTTTTTTTTTTTTTTTTTTTTTTTTGCGGTACGCGGGCCTCTCACTGCTGTGGCCTCTCCCGTTGCGGAGCACAGGCTCCGGACGCGCAGGCTCAGCGGCCATGGCTCACGGGCCCAGCCGCTCCGCGGCATGTGGGATCTTCCCGGACCGGGGCACGAACCCGTGTCCGCTGCATCGGCAGGCGGACTCTCAACCACTGTGCCACCAGGGAAGCCCATATTCACGGAATTGTGAAAGCATCACTGCAGTCAACTCCAGAATATTTTCATCACCCCAGAAAGAAACCCATCTCCTTTAGGCATCATCCACCCAGCCTTAGGCAACCACCGATCTGCTTTCTCTGCATTTGCCGGTTCTGGTCCTTGCATATAAATAGAATCATACACTTCTACTTAGGAAGAGACCTACGTGCATCCCTGTTGTTTAGGGGGAAAGTTTGAGTGTCGAAGTACAAGAAGGCATTTCTTTGACATTCACAGAGCCTTGCCTTTCTTCCCTGGCGGGATCTTGAGTAACACTGTTAGTAGAATGAATAAATGTGTAGAGCTGAACTCCCCCGCCGTCGGACTGTCCTGACCGACTGTGCACACACACGCAAGCAGGTCTTTCCCGGAGGCCCTGCTTCTGCTCATCACTTGAACGCAGAGCAGAATGATGCAGTCTTATTGTTTATTTTTTTAACATCTTTATTGGAGTATAATCGCTTTACAATGGTGTGTTAGTTTCTGCTGTATAACAAAGTGAATCAGCTCTACATATACATACATCCCCATATCCCCTCCCTCTTATATCTCCCTCCCACACTCCCTATCCCACCCCTCTAGGTGGTCACAAAGCACCGAGCTGATCTCCCTGTGCCATGCGGCTGCTTCCCACTAGCTAGCTATTTTACATCTGGTAGTGTGTATATGTCCATGCCACTCTCTCACTTCGTCCCAGCTTACCCTTCCCCCCTGCCCCGTGTCCTCAAGCCCATTCTCTGCGTCTCCGTCTTTAGAATGATGCCGTCTTATTACCACGTTCCCCACAGCCCCTGAGAACCACGTTAGTTTAACCTGGACCTGGAGCTTCAGCAGGAATTCAGCTCTGGGCTAACAGTGCTTCTGATTTGCTGGGTTGATTAGGATTTATTCCCTGGGCTAGAGCTGGGTTCATTGGCTCATTTATCCATCCTCTATTTGTTCAGCCTTCAGGGGCCCCACATAGGTGTTGGGGACACAGAGATAAAAGATATAATCCCCACTTTCTTGGAGTGCATGGGCTACAGGAGGAGGTGGGCTAGTTTAGCTGCTGTCACAAAACAGTGGAATGATCAGAGTAAGAGCAGAGCTGTGGGATGTCTGCTACAAGTACCTGGTGTCATGAAGGGGGAAGAGTCGTCAGGAGGTGATTCCTGAGCTGCCTCCTGAAGGGAAGGTAGGTGTTAGCCAGGTGAGGAGTGGGGGCAGCTCTCAGGCTGAGGGATCAAGGCAGTGGTGGGGAGGGGGGAGGCACCACAGGTGGGTGCCAATGGCAGGCCCCCCGCCATAGTGCGGCCTGAGATGGGAAGGGTAGCAAGCTCAGAGGGGAAGGGTCACTTAAAGCAATAAAAAAGGATGAGGGCCAGCACAGGGAGATCAGCTCGCTGCTTTGTGACCACCTTAGAGGGGTGGGATAGGGAGGGTGGGAGGGAGGGAGATGCAAGAGGGAGGAGATATGGGGACATATGTATATGTATAGCTGATTCACTTTGTTATAAAGCAGAAACTAACGCACCATTGTAGAGCAGTGATACTCCAATAAAGATGTTTAAAAAAAACAAAAATACGTCCATATAATGGAATACTATGTAGACATTAAAAATGCTGTTATAGGGCTTTCCCTGGTGGCGCAGTGGTTGAGAGTCCGCCTGCCTATGCAGGGGACGCAGGTTCGTGCCCTGGTCCAGGAGGATCCCACGTGCCGCGGGGTAGCTGGGCCCGTGAGCCATGGCCGCTGAGCCTGCGCGTCCGGAGCCTGTGCTCCACAACGGGAGAGGCCACAACAGTGAGAGGCCCGCGTACCGCAAAAAAAAAAAAAAAAAAAAATGCCTCTTTCATAAAATTAGATATTGTTTCAAAGGTTTAAGGAAGAAACAGAGAACCAGCTTTGTAATGTTCTCTATGACACATGACATTAGTGTCATTTTATTTTTGTTCCTAAATAAGCTTTCTAAAAATACAGTCAGATCATGCTGGGCTGCAGAAATACATTCACAGTAATATAGTGAGTAATTTGAATTTGACAGCTATTTCCCAAATATTTGCTTTATATTAAAAATTTTATTATATTAAATATAATCCCTTTACATTGAGAAAATCTTATAATCAGTACCTTGAGAATTCAGTTCTTTTCCTCCCTTTATTTTCTTGTATTCCATGTTATTGAGGTTGAATGTCACCAGAAGTCACTAGTAAATAGATTTTTTTGGTTTGTTTGGTTTTGGTTTTTGCTCTTAAACTTTTGAGACTTTTCGTTTCTGCAGAAATAGAGAAACAGCCACAGAACCTCTCTACTAGCTTTTGTTTTCAGCTTTTTGCCCTTTTGATTTAACAGGACACGTTTAGGAAGAAATGTCCCCATGAAACTAGTGCTATGTAATTCTACTTGGAGACTCATTTTGGTAATTGTGCTATTGTGATAAAGAATCCAATCCATCCCATGTAAATTTCTGTTCCCCTCCTGCCCATCCCACTAAGCTGTCTTCTCTTGGAATCTACCCCCCACCCCACCCCATGTGTTCGAACAGGCCATTGACTACTCCCCAAAGACCTGGGGCCTCACACTGTATCTTTCAGGATGGATACTCCTAGATGTTTGGTGCCAAAAGCTACGACTTCCTCTTCATCCCTCGGTGTCTGGAATGAGGGTCAGGTGCTTGTAGGGGCAGACAAGGCTCTTTTTCTTATACTAGTGATAGAACCCAACTCAAATCAGCTTAAACGGAACAGAAATAATCGGCCTGTATAATTGAGAAGTCCCAGGCTAGTCTCTTGGTTCAGGTAGGATCCAGGGTCTCAGTGGAGCTTGTCGGGACTCTCCCCTCCTTTTCTTGGCTGTCTCCTTTGGAATAGTGTCCAATGACTGGCATGTTCTCCCTTTATTGTTCCAAGATAGGCTCCAGGCCCATCTGCTGTCCTCTTAGCAACCCCACAAGAAAACTCAAATATTTAACTCAACGGTTATTTCTTGTGCATCTACCACGTTCCAGAAATAATCTAGACCCTGGGATTCAGCAACGAAAAAAAACAGTCAGAAAAACCCCTTAATTTACCTCTACCGATTCTCTCTTCCACAAAAGTCCTGATAAATGTCCCCAGGGATTGTTCTTATTGGCCTGACGTAGGTCACCGGGTCACCCCTAGAATCAGTGGTGGGGTCTGACGGAATCGATTGAGCTGGAGGGAAGTTGCCCCGAGGAAAATCGATGCACTGTTGCCAGCCGGCTGAAGAACGGATGCTGCTAAGTCAGTGAAACCGACAGGCGTCCACCACCACCATGGGGCCGTACGCACTGATTGGCTGATGGGCCAGCTCGTGCTTCCGCATCTCCCTGCGTGGAGCTTCCTGGGTCAGGTCTCTCGCGGCCCCGGGGTTGCTGACACACGCTCTCTGCCTTGATACAGCTCCAGATGAGGATGAGTGAGCGGGCCGCCTCGCTGAGCACCATGGTGCCCTTGCCTCGAAGCGCCTACTGGCAGCACATCACGCGGCAGCACAGCACGGGGCAGCTCTACCGCCTGCAAGGTGAGCGCGGGCGGACTGTGTGGGGGAGGGGAGGGCTGGCGGCAGATGGCTGGGGGGGGGAGGGGTGGGGAGAGGGCTCAGCTCCTCCCCTCTAATGCGTGCCAGGCTGGTGAGCCCCCTTCCTCCCAGAGCCTGACCCCTGTCGAGGGGTCTCACTCCCCATCACTTATACTGTATCACAATGTCCTGGGGGGAATTGTTTAAAACGCAGATTCTTGGGCCCTCACCCCCAGAGATGCTAGATTTTAAGGTGTAGGGAGCGGCTGAGCAGCGTGCACTTTTAACGACCTACACGGGGTCTGGGCACGAGGTCTGGCCCGCGGTCGGGGAAATAGTCGAGCGGACTCACGTCTAGCAGCTCGGCATTCCTTGGGAGCGTGCCGCTGGCGGTGCGGACATTCGGGCCCCCCCAGGACCTTGGAGGGTGGGGCCCGGCCCCGAATGTGTTACCAAGCCCCCCCGGTGATGCTCATGACTCTCAAGCCTGGGACCCACGCTCTCCTGGGAAGGGAATGGCCTGGGGGACAGGGAGTTCTGGGCTCTGGTTCTGCTGTGACTGAGCCAATCCTAAGAGGCCCCTTTTCCAGAACAGTGGTCTCTGGAGCAGGGTACACAATGGCCCATGGAGGGACAAGGGGGACAATTAGAAAAATGTTAAAAGATTTTCTTATCCTTTCAGATGTATCTTTGTATGTTTTATATATAAGGATACCTGTGTATATGTAACGTATAAATAAATGACTAGGCCTGTGTAGGGGGTTCTTGCTGGAGACTTTTTCACTGATGAGGTGCAAAGATCCCCAAACATGGAAGAACATCTACGGGGTGGAACCTGGTTCGTCTGCAGAAACTTGCTAAATGAATGAATGCAAGAACGAATGAATGACCACAGGAAACAATGGCCCCGGCCATAAATACCTGCTCTCTGTGCCCTGGTCACCCAGCCTTCCCTGTGGCCCTTTCTACTGATCATCTATCCCCCAGAGAGCTTTTTCTGGTCGTTCTCCCTAGAATTCTGTGCCTTTCCCCTGTCCGAGGTGACTCTTTGTCATCTCTAGGTCTTACCTCCAGGGCCCTCCCTGACTCCAGGGCAGGTCCCCCAGACTTTATCATAACTGGTGTGGAATCTCTGGTCGTGTGTACCCCTAAGATGCAGACGAGGGCACCCTCTTTTACAGCCCCACCACAGTTTTCATTTCATATTTAATTGTGTGGCCAGTTGACTCAGGACTAGCTCTTCCAAGAAGCAGTAACACCAACGAGGGCTGGAGACCTGTGTCTTTGTTTTTTCCTCGTTATTTTATCCCCCAGTGCCTTGCATGGAGTCCATGAATATTTGTTGAATGGCCGTATAATGTTAAGAGGGCAGCGAAGGTCCTTACATTCTAGGCGTTATGACTGTAGGCTCTGTTCACTTGTGGGGAGCCTGGCGTAGTGTAGATGCTCAGACATTATGTCCTGAGTGTCTGTAGGGGTGACAAGTGACTGCCTTGATACTTGATAAATAAGCTTGCCTTCCAAGACACAGCTACACAGAGAGGGAGGGTTGGGTTAGATCAGGTTGTTATAAATGCCATTGGTTTCATGTCAGAACAAATTCAGAAATTTTTGCAGCATTTGACTCATATCATCACAGTTTTTGTCATTTACATATCGCTTGTACCATTATTCAGTTTTCTTCCGTCTCTTCTATTTAAATATATTTATTTTTAAAAGTATATTTTTCTGTCTTTATACTGCTATACCAATTACCTATATTTTTTCTAATACACAATAAGATCAACTGTACAAATACCAGTAGTAATTACTGAAGGTTTAAAAGAAGCATGTGTTATGAACGTATATTCACAAAAAGCTACGGAGTTGCTTCGTAACTTGACTGTCTACACAAACCCAAATAATCTTTACAAAAAAGGTATGTCTTTTCAGACTCTGTGTGTCTGGAATGCAAAAGAAAGTTGAGAACCAAAGTGATGTAGCTTCGTAAAGAGAAAATGGATAAATTGCTTGAATTCCTGAGAGACAGCCTGGTAATTTGAGAATAGTCAACTTGTATCAAAGTTGATGAATCACTGGATTTCCCCAGAATACCATGTTTGGAAAGATGAGAGTGAGGATATCATGAATATTTGGTATGTGTTGCAGTTTCAGAATTTATTAGCGGATATCCCAGAGTTTAAAAATCCTCAGGACAATCTGGACAGAGAAAATGTCATATGAAGAAGACACTCACTTTACAATCCTTACTTTAACTAATCTAACTCCCTTTAACCAAAATGAGTAGGCATTCATCAGAAATGATTTAAGGCTAAGGGTCTTATCAGACCCTTTAATATTTTAAAACATCTTCTTAAGTTTAAAGCAGATGTTTTAGATACTGTTAGCATGCGGTTTGTATGCTCCTTGGGTTTATACAACTACCTCTGACAATGTCTACATCTGTTTGCTACGAAGAAAACAACTCTGTTTTCCAGGATACAGACGTAGTTTTTTTAAACCACAACGACAAAAAACGCAGATTTACGTGCCTGCAAAAAGCCCAATTATGGTTGGAAAACCATACGTAGCTGACAGGTCTGGGATGATCATCAAAGATGAGTGACCCACTAATTCCAAAATGACAGTAGTGATAATGTTATGTTTACAAGTGGAGCAGAGCAACGCAAAACCTCACCGCAAAGGAAAAAAATCATGTTCTTTGAGAAGTTTCTGTTGTTTTTGTCAAAAATAGCAAGCCACCAACCAAACGACTCATCAGAATTGGATTTGGGTTTATTTGATAAATCTTTATCTTTAGGTTTGTTATCTATTATTTTTATAATCCAACACTCAAAAGATTCAGGCAGACCTTGGAGATATTCGGGGTTCGATTCCAGACCACCTCAAAAGGCGAATATTGCGATAAGGCAAGTCACACAAGTTTTTGGTTTCCCAGTGGACACAAAAGTTATGTTTACGCTATACTGCAGTCGATTAAGTGTGCAACAAATAGCATTATTTCTGAAAAAGATGTACATACCTTAATTTAAAAATACTTCCTTGTAAAACATGCTAACCGTCATCTGAGCCTTCAGCAGGTCGTAGTAGTAACATCAAGATCACAGGTCACCATGACACATACAATAATAATGTACACGTTTGAAATATCGTGAGAATTACCAAAATGTGACACGGAGACACGAAGTGAGCCAATGCGGTTAGGAAAAGTGGTGCCAACGGACTTACTTGACGTAGGAGTGCCACAAATCTTCAATTAAAAATATGCGATATCTGCGAAGCATAGTAAAGTGGAGCGCAATAGAACAAGGTCCTGCCTGCGTTACTGTAAACTTGAGTGCAAGTTGATTGGTATGGATTTTCCAAATGAGCCCAGTAGTAATACTTACAAAACAGTCATTTGAAGATAGTGATAGCTTAGTTTCTAATGAAATAAATAACCAGTGATGAGAAAAAAATGCCACAGAATTCCCTCAGAGATGATGGATTATCAGACTTTGTGATTGATAATTTTATAGGGTTTTGAAGATGATAAAACTATTATTGTTTGCTCTTTGTTATATAGTATGACCTTCATTGAACACAAATTACCAGTAGAATTCTTACATTATTCCTGTTTTGACTGCATACTGATACTCACTGAAATGTCCTATTATCTTGGAATATTTCTGTGCATGAGAATGGCATTGTAATTGCTTCATTTTTTTTTTTTTTTTTGCTTCACATATACACTTTTTGGTACCAGTTATTTCATCAAATTATTTGTTTTCACATACTTTTGTTCTGTGTAGGAATCAATGTAAATGTATTTTATTTTGCTATTTACTTGGTACCGATGTTTACTGAGATATTTCCTCACCAGCGTGCTCTGTGTAGATTTGTCCATATTTATTTTACCTTGTGGACTGCTGTTTAGTCGCCCGCATTCATTAAGATACAGTGCTAAACACGTGCTGTGCATGCAGTTTGGGGGCTCAACTTACCAGTAAGTTTGATAGATTAAAAAAAATGTTCACAGACTACCTAAAATTATCTTGCTTATTATCAGGGGTGGTCATTTACACAACAAATAAATGGGATAAGTTCATCTATTCCACCTATACCACCTGCTCTCCTTCTTCCCTTCTGCCCACCCCCAGAAAAAAAATGAAATTGAGAAAAACTAGTAACATCATGACCCTGTGTGCCATAGGATGAGATTACACAGCACGTAATTTCTTCTTGTTTTGCTGGTATCCATGAGTTGTAATTCCTCTGGCCAATTCACCTACCCTAATGTATTTCAAGCCGACGTCTTCTGACAGATCTGGTGGTTATTCTTGGAAATCAGACCCTTAGGAGGGAATTTATCCAACTGGTCTGAGAAAATTTTCTTCTCCAAATTTAGTCCTAGAGAGCCACCTGCTGGTTGGTTTTGGAATTACCACCTTATTATTGCCGTTTCTGGTGGAGAGAGGAAGGCGCTGGTTCGGACACACCCACCTACACTAAGACGTATTCAATCCACCCTCACTGCTTTTCCCACCCCATTTGCCAGTTTTCAAAACTAAATTCTCTTCTATGTTTAGGTATATATAGAATCAGCTTGTGAGGTTTATCACGAAAACTGGGAAGGAATTCATGAAACGGAAGCGTTCAACGGTGTGCTGAGTACCGTATTCACAGGATTCTTTTAAGAATTCATTGTATAAAATAACCAGAGTCATCTTTTTCCAGTTGTCTTCTGTATTGTCCTAACCCTGGTCGACATCACCTTCCTCCAGAAAAGTACTATGCTCCAATAAGTTTGGGGCAAAATGCTGCATGTCAAATTCTCCTTTAGGAGGTTCAGAAAGCAAATCTATATTTTTCGGACTCTGAGATGTCCTGTGGTAAAAAATCTGTTTAGTCTTGCTTAAATCAGAGCTCTGCAAATTCATTTGAAACATGCAGTCTTGTCTCTCCTTCTTTATATAAACAAACATTAACATACCTCTAGTAAAGTGCCAGGTTTGTTCCATACAAGGGAGACTGGACACACTCATTATCTTTATAAAAGCTACCATTTCTTGAGGATCTGCTGCGTTCCAGGTTTCGCACTAGGAACTTAACATACATGGTCTCATTTAGTCCACAAAGCAGCCACCTGAGAGTATTTTACACCCATGTGCAGCTGAGACACAGGATCTGAAGGGTTAGTGATGTGTCCAGGATCACCTATCTAGTAAGGAGTTGAGGTTTTCATCTCTCCATCCATTCATTGACGCATTCGTTTATTTGGCAAATGTTAATTGAGCATCTACTTTATGCCAAGCACTGTGCTAGGTGATGGAAGTACACTGGGGCTACTAGACAGGCTTGTTTCTGCCCTCCTACAGCTTATAGTCGAAAGGAGAGTCACAGTCAGTAATTACACACATATATTTAATTTCAAATTTGGTCCATGTCAGGTTGAAAAGAAAGTGTTTGTAGTAGAGAATGGTGAAGCAGAGCTGTTGTCGGTTTTGGGAGGATGATGACAAAGGGACTTCTTTAGAGGGGCTGCAGCATTTGCCCCAAGACCTGAAGTCTGAGAAGAGACAGCCATACTGAGAAGCAGGGAAAAGCATTGTCCACAGAGAGGTCAACAAGTGCAAAGGCCCTGAGGTAGAAACGAGCTGGCGTGTTCAAAGAGCAGAAAGGAGGTGGTGTGGCTGGTGCACAAGGGCCTTTAGGAGACAGCGGGTGTGTCCAGCTTCACTGCGATGTTCTTCTCAAACGCCCTCACCTCCTCCTCAAAGTTAACATCTCAGGAATTTTGCTCTTAATCTTAAGGAGCTCCGTTACTCAATATTTTAGAACCTTTCTGTTGGAATTGCCTCGGAAGATAGCATCCCTTGTTTAAAAAAAAAAAAAAAGGCACGTATCATTGATCAGATGTGACTTTGGATAATTTTAGGAAATCAAAGAGTGGCATCAGATGTTTGCATCACTCTGCGGGACATCTTCCGTGTTGCTTATTTGGTTCACCTGGCAACAGCTCGAGTTGGCAAGAGTGGGACTATCTTCTCCGTTTCAATGAAGGCGGAAACTGAGACCCTTGGAGGTCGAGTACTTGCTCAAGATCACATAGTCACTGGGTGGAGGGACTGACATTAGAACTTCAGTGTTCTGACTTGTAGTCCAGGGCTCGCTCTTTCTTTTATCATATGTCCTTGCCTTTGGAAGGAAGTTCTGCTCCTCCCGAAGTGTTTCCAAGACAAATACCATGTGATGGAAATAGCTCCTCCAGCGGGTTGGTTCCAGGCCATGCGATTCACATTTTTGTTTTAAGGATGATAGATTCTTGGAGCAAGTGGCTACTTTGGAGGAGTTAACACTGGTTTTTCTTTCTCTTTTATAATCTATTTTTTATTGAGGTATAGTTGATTTACAATGTCGTGTTGATTTCTGCTATACAGCAAAGTGATTTAGTTACACACATACATACATTGCTTCTCACATTCTTTTCCATTATGGTTTATCACAGGGTATTGTATATAGTTCCCTGTGCTCTACAGTAGGACCTCGTTGTTTATCTATCCTATATATAATAGTTTGCATCTGCTAATCCAAGTTTCTAATCCACCCCTCCCACCCGCCTCCCCCTTGGCAACCAAAAATGTGTTCTCTATAACACTGATTTTTCAGTATTAATTCTGACACAGTCACATACATTGTATATGCAGCTGGTAAGAGAGAAGTAATAGATTAAGATCTGAGCAAATGTGAAACGATGACAAATAAACCAGGGTCTCAAGGTCACATGTCTGTAGGGGCCAGGAGGACGTGCCAGGACTGAGTGGTGGGGTCCCTAGTAAAAAATGGCAGGGAGAGTGCAGGCCTAGAAAACAGGGACATCCGCCCTTTACGGGAAGTTTGCAGTCATTCAGCTATTGACAAGCAATTCCAAATGTTCCAAGCCCTGCGCAGGCCAGAGAACAGGGCTGGGCCCAGATGGTGTCCACAGGCCAGTACCAGCTTGTGACCTTTGTGTGAACTGCAAAAATGTAAAAATAATCTCTCAATCCATCTCCTGGCTTTAAGCTTAAAAACAGTATTCCAACCAAGCCAGGAAGTTTCAGTTAACCATCATGATAGAAGCTGCAGGTGTATTCATTTCGACTTGACCCCAAGTGAATGCTGTCAGTCACTTTTCTCGAAAACTTTTAGAGTCTAAGGAGCTACCGTTGAAGGTTCAGGAAGGGCTTTGCACTTGATTGAAGATATGGATTTTGCATCAATATTGTTTGCATGCTGTCTACTTCCTGCAGGGAATTTTTATCAAACTGTAATAAAGATTTGCCTGGATTTTTACTTGTAGGATTCAAACCCATTAATGCAGTTTCTCTACGTTATAGCGTGTGCTTATGTGTGCGTGTGTGTGTGTATGCGTGTTGGAAAGAGAATAGAATTCATGTCCAAAATGGCTGGGAGGCTGGAATAAATGATTTCTAGTGACTTGGGATATTTTAATATTCAAATTACTTTAATAATCATCACTGCTATTGTGTACCAATGACTGTATGTCTAGATTTTCTTAGGGTTCAGATTTGAGGCTTGCAAATATCTGAATCCACGATTTCTTATGTCAGAAAGAGACTCAACCGAGGTGTGATGGAGGCCAGGGCTGTTGGTGATAATGAAGTAGAGCTTAAGGCTTAGGGGGCAAGGGGCCACTGTGAACCTTTTTTGCTAGGTCCAGTGTTTTGAACGCGTGTTGGTGGGGCAAACATGCTCCACTTAGCTGGGGTCCCATCTCCCTGTGTGTTAGGCCGGCTTGATCCACACATTTGGTTCCAGGAATGCTGTACTGTTGTGTAGGTTTTGCTTTGCTCACTTCAGAGAGCTGTTCACCTGGTCTGCAATGTGAATTCCTTTGCTTGTGGTAACGCTTATAGCCAGCAGATGGTGCTCTGTCCGCAAGAACTGGAAAACTGGCCTCCTGGCCAAATCCAGCCTGCTGTCTGTTTCTCTTCATGTTTCCTTGGAACATTCGCGCCCATTCCTTACATATTAACTGGTTGCCTTTGTGCTACAGGCAGCAGAGTTAAGTATTTGCTATGACACCATACAGTCTACAAAATCTAAAATATTTCATATCTGGCCCTTTATAGAGAAAGTTTTCAGCCCTATCCTGTGTCACAAAGCGGGCTCACAGTTGCCTCGTGTGTTGCCTTCCTGGCTTCGTCATTTTTCTTGGTTTGGAACTTAAACCTGAAATAATAAAGGCTAAATGGATTTTAAGAAGTCCTGTTATACTGCAAGATTTCCTAGGTATAAATATAATATTGTCTTACTTCTGGTCCGGTTTCCAAAGAGTGTCCTCGCCAAAAGATTCCACAGTCCTTTGATTCCATATCATCTCCTCTAAATATTCTGGGTATAGGAGTTGAAAAAGACGAAACATTAAGGAGGAGGTTGTCCTTAACTGCTACTGGTCTGATCATAGCTCAGTGCAAAGGCCACATGCAAATGATATGTTAATCATACCATCTCTTATGACTTTCATTTGCATATCCCTGTGAGTGGCCTCTGGGGAAAAAATCCCGTGTCCTATGTTACTGATTTCCACTATAGAGAAACTTGTGACTAGCTAATCTGGTTGTGGGCTTTCTTGAAATATAACTGCCGATTTCTAAATCTTTTTTGGAAAAGATGTCACCAGCCCTCTGAAGCTTCATCGAACAGAGACTTTTCCTGCCTACCCATCTGAGCACTGATGGAACTGCCAAGAATTGCTGCGTGACATGCTTGTGATGTGTCAGGCACAGATCCACCCGGGAGGTCAGAGGATGACCCCGAGGGAAGCGCTGAAGAAAAGAAGCTACACGTCCTGGCTAACTGCGTGGTCCTTGGGAAACTCTGCAATACCATATTTTGTCTTTTTCTTTTTTTCCTTTCTTTTTTTTTCCCCTTAAAAAAACCTTAGCATAATCGAAACCTGTTCTATAGATATCGACGTCTTCTTCCCTCTTTTACAGTTGGACAGAAAGGAGTCGATGCCACAAAATGATTTTCTATTGTAGATACCATGTCCCTGGCACCTCTCTGAATCTATCCTTTTGCCGATACTTGTGGTTTTTCCTTCTGAGTGTTTCAGTTGTATGACAGTACTGACAATAAAATGGCTCTTATTTGTTATTCGTTTATACCATATTCCTGTTATTGATATTCTGGTTCCGCTTAACTGTTGGCCATCATATTTTATTGTATTCCCCATTAGTTAAATCAGTGCTTTAACTCAGCATTACCTATTATGTTAATAAATCACCTTTCCAAGCACCCTTTATATTCTTTATAGGGTTACAATTTCTCTCTCACACCATCTCCCCTCTCCCTCCTTTTAAAAAAGCCTTTATTTTGTTTGGTGTACTTTCCCAAAACATTTTAAAATAAAAGGTCATTCTTCACCCATATGGTCGTGGGATTCTGGCTATATGGTTTTCTCTGTATCTCCAGTGTTTCTGAAGGTATGTGAATATTTGCCTTATGAGCCATGAGTGTGGTTCGGCATCGCGTTTGATGGAATCCAACCATTTATGCGTTTGTTCCCTTGTTCATTCAGCTGGGTCTGTGCTAAGCATCTACTAGACAGAGTCAGGAGACAGAGATAAAAAGACACAGACTCTGTCACGAGGGACCTTAAGTGCAGAGGTGTATGACAAGGAAAATAGAGACACAATTTCAATACAGAGTGACATCTGCTAAATGGACCCCGAGAGGTGATGTACTTCGAAAGAGGTGTTCACTCTATTCCCCAGGTTTTCCCACCAGGAAACTGCCAGGTGGGGATCAAGTCTTTGAGCTTCTGAGGCTAGAATTGCTATAAAACTGCACGAGAGAGCGGAGATGGTGTCTGTCTCGGTCACGACTCTCTTCCCAGTAGCGTTGCCAGATAAAATATAGGACATCCAATTAAATTTGGATTTCAGATACACAATGAATAATTATGTAAGTATAAGTGTATTGCATGGGACATAATTGTACTTAAAAATGTCCATTGTACATCTTAGATTCAAATTTGACTGGATGGTCTATATTTTTCCTTGCTAAGTTTGGCAATCCTATTTCCCAGGCCCTAGAACTGTGCCTAACACGTAGCTCATGCTTGAGAAATATGTATTGAATAAATGGAGGAATAAACTCCTATCCTTGGGATAGAATTCTTTCTACAAGGGGAGGCAAATTAACATTGATGGTATGTTTACGTTCTCAGTGTCAGGCCCGGGGCTAGCCCTTCCAAAATGATTATTTTCACTAGGAAAAAAATAAATTTTGCTAAGTCCCCAAAAAAGGGACATTAAGAAGGTTCATTTTCATTTATGTTCCTTCCAAAAATGCATAATTTCCTAAAATGGAGATTGACCGATAAAACCCCAAAGGCCCTGCTAAAATCCCACCTGGATCTGAGTTGGTTGGGATTTCCAAGGACACTGCTGGTTAGGATGTGTTTTTCTCAGGGGTGGAGAAATATTGGGGGAGAGAGGATTAAATTCAGCTAAGAATTAATTAGTGGATTAGAGATATAGAAATGATTTTTCTCATCTAAAACTGCCTCATAAGAGGTTCTCCCTGATCCCCAGGGCCTTGGCAGCCAAAACGGGGGATTAAGTTGAAGAAGTAGATAAAGCAAATGGAATTAAAGAAATAATTATAATTTTAATGAAGTCAGAATTGCTGAAGCAAGTCTACAGCTAATAAGTGTGTGAAGAAATGTTGCTGAATATAGTTAACGACAAACCAGAGCCTCTTTTAGGACTTCTCAGAAAAGAGACGTATTGACAGAAAATAGTTAGAGTGCTGTTAGGTTATCCCAACAGCTTCTGCTTATTGTCTCTGCTATTCTTAGAGCTTTACTTGTGTTATCTTACTTAATCCCCACCACAGCTCCATGAGGTAAGTATAACTACTGTTCCCATTTAACAGATGAGAAACTGAGCCTTAAGGAGCTTAAATAATCTAAAAATATGCCCAAGATCTCTTAGCTCTGTTAAAAGGTAAACTGAGGCAGATGAAAGGAGTTTATTTGAGTATCCATCTCTGGATCAGGCAGCGCCCAACCAAAAGTAGTTAGAGGTGCTCCATGAACAGGAGGTTTTTACAGAGAAGACTTGGAAGCAAAGCAAGGCAATTACTCGACTGACTCTAGTGGTTGCCTTACCTGGGAAGGGCTAGTTGGCTGTTTGTGGTTGGTTCCTAAGTTTCGTTTTCTCGGATTTTCATGCACTGACTCTGGCTTACGTTTTGCTTTGCTCATGTAGGCTATCAAGGCGTTAGGATCACCCCAGTCTAATGGCCTTCCTGTTTGATTATGTTAACAGCTACTAAATGGTAGACACATTTGAACCCAGGCAATCTGATTCCAGAGACTGCTGTGTAAAATCCCTTACACATGCTGCCTTAGGAGGGCAGCAAACTTTTTCTTTAAAGGGCCAGAATATAAATATTTTAGGCTCTGGGGGTCATATGGTGTCACTGTTCCTACTGTATTGCAAAAAAGAGCCATAGACAATAATACTTAAAGGAGAGGCATGGCTAAGTGCCAGTAAAACTTTATTTACAAAAACAAGCCACAAGCTGGATTCGCCCACACCGTACTTGACAACCCCTCCCTACTCTAGATCGTAAGAACACCAAATACTGTCTTTTATCAGTTTCAGGTTTTTGGTAGAAACCATGAGAAATTTAAACACTTTAATTTCTGGCCTTAAATAAGAGAAATAGTGATTTGAAGTGGTTTTGAGTTTTCTTTTTCTAATCCCTGACGTCAGTGGTGAATATCCAAGTGTGAGAAGGGGGAACATTTCAAAGCTGTGGTGGATTTGTACACAAACCAAACTGAATTCTCAAGCACTTGCACCAACCTTGCGAATAAACAAACCCAGAGGGTAAGCGGCAGGATTCACTTAGACGTAGTTGTTTCTGTTTTAACTATGTACTGAGAAAAGTGCCTACTTTTTGGCAGAAGGTGTGGTTTTGTCTTCCCCTTTGCGTGCTTATCGTAGCCGGCGCTAAAAAGACCTTTTACCCAATTTAAGGCAGCATGATTCAGTAGTTATTAAGATGCTTCCCACGTAAGACTGCTTGGGTTTCTGTGATTCGTTTATTCATTTACCACGTATTGTCTTGTCTCTGGGTATTCCAGGCTGTGTGTTAGTTGCTAAAAATACGGTGTGAATATAACCAGCAGTGTACCTTCCTTCACAGTGCCTTATCCATGACCTCAAAGTGCTTAAGCCAATTGTGCAGGAGATAGAAAAAACTAAGGAGAACGTACATTTACATAAAGAGATATTTTATGATTTTTTTGGGGGGGGGGGCAATCTTGACCTTTGCAGAGGGGAATACTGTACCATTAACAAAAATTTTTCCTTTCAGTCCCAGAAAAAGTAAATCCATTTTGAGATTTCCACACAAACTCAGTACTTCTCATTCATACTGAAATGTTAAGTTCTTTTGATTAAATGTTGGCGGTCAAGCTGCTCATCCTCTGATGAAAGTCAGCGCTGGCTGATTTCAAAGAGAGCTTTTGGCTCAACCTATAGGGATTTGGGTCCGCCAAGGCAAGAGCAGGTGATATCATTTGCCTACATTTGTGCTAAAGAAAATACCGCTGCCCACATTCTACTCTCTGAGCTTGTGGTTATCAAATGTTGGCAAAAGATAACTTATTTAGCTGGTCTGGGCTGGAGCTGATGAATCTATATTTTCAATCAGCATCTCTAGGTAATTCCAATGCAGGAGGTATAAATCCCGTTTTAAGAAACCTTGAGGAGACTGAAATGGAGAGAATTCCCATCAGGTGAGATTTGTTACCTGCAGGCAGTCAGCAAGGTATTCTTAAACAAGATGCCTTCGGGGAAGTCAGCAGGCGGAGCTGGGATGCGGCCCGGCTGAGGGCACCAGTGAGATTCCGCAGGGGCGGGTGCTTCCACCCAGGAAGGGGAGCTGTGTTGTGACTAAAGCTCAGGCAGTGAGGTCAATAGTGGCGTTTCCCACGCCTCTGCAATACTTTGTTGCCATAACAACTAATAAGGAGACTCAGTTTGACCTTCTTTGTTTCTCGGAGATGCCTAAAGTGCGAGGGCTTCTCGCACTGTTGTTTTCAATAGGAAAAAGCCGGCCAGAAGCTGCTCAGGAAAGCAGAGCACAGACTGCAAAGAGCGCGCCAGGTGAAGCAGAGAGCCGGATACCCAGCTGCTGTTTTTAATGACCCGGCGCTCAGCCACTAGCCAATCAGGCTTCCCCCGCCCACCCTTCCCCCGGAGTGCTTTCCTCCTTGATGTTATTATGTTTGGCCTTTGGTAATGATGCAGTCCCCTCCTGTACTGAAGAGCAGAGGTTGCTTGGGTGGATTTAAAGATGTCGGAGAAGGGTAAGGATTACTATTTTTGCTCTGAGTTTTGACCGGACGGTGACTGCTCGTCTTTGTTGTCTCTCTGCTGTGCTTACATGTTGTGTTTATTTACTTTTTTTCCATTGGAAACCCTAGGAGGCCCAGCACTAGCTTTGCTTTTTTAAGTAGGTAGCTACCCTCCTTTGGCCTACCTAATGAGGCACACGTGGAAGGCTTCTGTAGCAAGGGTCTGTAAATGCTGGCCAAAGCCAGCCTATCCCTGCTTTCGTCAAAGCTGTATTCAAACACAGCCATGCCCATTTGTTTGTTACCTGTGGTTGCTTTTGCACAACAACTGCAGAGTTGAGTGGTGGTGTCAGGGGCCACGTGCCCTCTACAGGCAAGGTCTGCAGAGTCCTGCTCTGTATGATCCGGGCCTTCCGGAACCAGCTGACCCTCTGGGGACCCTGGTCCTTCAGGCGTCGCTCGTCCTCAGCATCACTTGTGAAATGAATGTTCTTGGTGGAAGGGAATGCTTAGCCCTCCCCTGAGCGGTGCCTGCACCCTCTCACTGCAGGGGTCATTTTTCTGCTGTTCCTTTTGCCTGGAAAAACCTTATTTTCTTCTACTCTTGCAAAACCAACACTTTCTTTAGACATTAATTAAAACACCAGGCTCTGAGTTCCTTCCTGGGACCCCCCAGACCAGACGAAGCCGCCAGTTATAAGCTTTTAAAGTACTCAGAGCGGTTCCTGCGTAGCACTAATTACTGTTTATAGTGACATGTTCCTGTGCTTATTGCATTGTCTGCCTTCTCCATGCTTCTCGAGCTCCCTGAGTGCAGGAGCTGTATCTAATTGGCTAAGCTTCGTCCCCCCAGCACCAAATAAAATACCTCCCTTAACGTGGCTCCGTGCCGGGGAGCCCTAACTTTTCTGGAACTCCTGTGTGTGCCAAGCATAATCCTGACACCATCCCTGTGCCGGTGATGACTCCAGAGCCCACGTGCTTTACTTCTACACTTGTGGTTCCCAGACTACGTGCTGAGGTGCCCAGGGCGCCACAGTGAGTTCACAGAGGCGCTGTGCAGCAAACAGTGATATTCAACGTCTGTTGAACCTTTGGGAACTGCTGGCTGGAGGCTGTTCAATTTCAACATTAGATCACATTAAATTCATTTCTATGATATCATTTTTGTGAAACTGGGTTTTGGGCAATAAGAAGCAAAAGTACTGTGTGAAAAAGAGGTGTGGACCAGTAAATGAGGGTGGCAGTGGGTGTCCAGTCTGATGCCCAGATTTGAGGAACTTCAGTGCCCTATAGACACACACATCCCCTTAGCAAGCAATTGTGGTTAAGAATAAAATTTAAAATAGATTTTCTTTTGATTTAGGTGTATTTTTTAATGGTTCCTAATTTGTTAGGACAGCTTAAATGGCTTGGACCAAACAGCTTAATAAATGGAACTACTAGCGGCAGGACAGGAATAAAGACGCAGACGTAGAAAATGGACTTAAGGACACAGGGAGAGGGAAGGGTAAGCTGGGATGAAGTGAGAGAGTGGCATGGACATATATACACTACCAAATGTAAAATAGATAGCTAGTGGGAAGCAGCCACATAGCATAGGAAGATCAGCTTGGTGCTTTGTGACCACCTAGAGGGGTGGGAATAGGGAGGGTGGGAGGGAGGGAGATGGAAGAGGGAGGAGATATGGGAATATATGTATATGTATAGATGATTCACTTTGTTATAAAGCAGAAACTAGCACACTGTTAGCAGAAACTAACAAACTAATTGGAGTAAAGCAATTATACTCCAATAAAGATGTTTAAAAAAAATGGAACTACTAAATATTTCTCTTGGCCTAAGGGTATTATGGAAAACTTACTGAGCTACGAAACACACTGTGAACAGAGAAAATGTGAGAAGCTCTGCTCCCCATTATATTCTCCTGCCGTGCAACAGCCCTCAGATATGGGCTCTCAGATTTAAGCCCCTGGTTCTGTATCTAGTACACACGTACACACAGCAGGGCTGGTTTCGTGGGTGCAAAATCCATGCAGTCACACAAGGACTCCATGCTCACAAGGCCCCACATTTGGCTCTGCTGGGGCCATCTTGAAATCCTTCATACTTTTATCTTTGAACTTGTGTTCGTAAGTAAAGTCCCATTGGACAATGGAGCATGCGTATGAGCAGAGGAGGTGCCTGCAGTATGCGTCTACTCGCTGCTCCCTGATGCTGTGTTTGTACATAGCATTTGTCGTGCCCCATAAACACAGAATTCCTGAGGCCCCAGGATGCATGGGAGTTCAGGGATCCCCAAAGCAAGTACAACACAAGGGTGTCATATCCATCATGGAGTAAGCAGGGGCCTTGACAGCCCAAGATGCTTTCCCTTTGAACCAGAACTTGCTTCAAATGCAGAAGGAAGGTAGTGGTGGTCTATGAAACACAACCAACCGAGGAAGTCCATCATATGCTTTCTTACACATGGTCCTCCCCTCTGTCATAGAAGGAAAAGGAACGCTGGGAAAACCCACAGTTCCTTTTCCTTTCAATCCTTTCTCATTCATCAGAAAGGCCAAGCTAAAGGGTGTTGGTAGAATGTCCATGTGTCAAGAAGTGAAATAAAAACAAATGTGTTAGTTTTTGTGCAGCTTTTCTCCTGTTCTGACAAGAACAAAATGCATATGCATATATGAGCTAAGGAATACGAGGTGTGTAACTTTGGTGATTCAGCACATGAATTGAATGTTCTTATATTAACATTAAAAACGGACATGGCATGATTGACGTAAAAGATGACCAGTAAAGTTTGTGCTAATTTAAAATCTTGATTTTTCTTAAGAGATTAATAGCAGATAAGAAACACAATGACACAATTTGTATGGAAACACAAAAGACCCTGAATAGCCAAAGCAATCTTGAGAAAGAAAAACGGAGCTGGAGGAGGAATCAGGCTCCTGGACTTCAGACTATACTACAAAGCTACAGTAATCAAGACAGTGTGGTACTGGCACAAAAACAGAAATATAGATCAGTGGAACAGGATAGAAAGCCCAGAGATAAACCCATGCACATATGATCACCTTATTTTTGATAAAGGAGGCAAGAATATACAATGGAGAAAAGACAGCCTCTTCAATAAGTGGTGCTGGGAAAACTGCCTAACACCATACACAAAAACTCAAAATGGATTAAAGACCTAAATGTAAGGCCAGAAACTATCAAACTCTTAGAGGAAAACATAGACAGAACACTCTGTGACATAAATCACAGCAAGATCCCTTTTGACCCACATCCTAAAGAAATGGAAATAAAAACAAAAATAAACAAATGGGACCTAATGAAACTTAAAGCCTTTTGCACAGCAAAGGAAATCATAACCAAGAGGAAAAGACAAACCTCAGAATGGGAGAAAATATTTGCAAATGAAGCAACTGACAAAGGATTAATCTCCAAAATATACAAGCAGCTCATGCAGCTCCATATCAAAAAAACAAACAACCCAATCCAAAAATGGGCAGAAGACCTAAACAGATGTTCCTCCGAAGAAGATATACAGATTGCCAACAAACACATGAAAGGATGCTCAACATCACTAATCATTAGAGAAATGCAAATCAAAACTACAATGAGGTGTCACCTCACACCCGTCTGAATGGCCGTCATCAAAAAATGTACAAACAATAGATGCTTGAGAGGGTGTGGAGAAAAGGGAACCTTTTTGCACTGTTGGTGGGAATGTAAATTGATACAGCCACTATGGAGAACAGTATGGAGGTTCCTTAAAAAACTACAAATAGAACTACCATAAGACCCAGCAATCCCAGTACTGGGCATATACCCTGAGAAAACCATAATTCAAAAAGAGTCATGTACCACAGTGTTCATGGCAGTCCTATTTACAATAGCCAGGACATGGAAGCAACCTAAGTGTCCACTGACAGATGAATGGATAAAGAAGATGTGGCACGTATATACAATGGAATATTACTCAGCCGTAAAAGGAAACGAAATTGAGTTATTTGTAGTGAGGTGGATGGACGCAGAATCTGTCATACAGAGTGAAGTTAGAAAGAGAAATGCTAACACATATATATGGAATCTAAAAAAAAAGGTTCTTAAGAACCTAGGGGCAGGACAAGAAGAAAGGCGCAGATGTAGAGAATGGACTTGAGGACAGGGGGACAAAGTGAGAGAGTGGCATTGACATATATGCACTAGCAAATGTAAAATAGTTAGTGGGAAGCAGCCGCATAGCACAGGGAAATCAGCTCAGTACTTTGTGACCACTTAGAGAGGTGGGATAGGGAGGGTGGGAGGGAGGGAGATGCAAGAGGGAGGGGATATGGGGATATATGTATATGTATAGCTGAGTCACTCTGTGATACAGCAGAAACTAACACACCATTGTAAAGCAATTATACTCCAATAAAGATGTTAAAAAAAAAAAAAGAAACAGTGACCAACAGAGAGAATAAGGAAGAAAGGAAAAAAGGTTACATTTTAGTTCCTTGAGCGGCACTTCTTTCTTGCTTTTTGAACACAGAGGCTCACACTTTAATTGTACACTGGGTCTCACCAGCTCTGTGGCCGGTCCTGTGCAGAAGGTGCTTCTTGAAGAGAAAGCAAGCTGAGTGGGGCTGAGGATTAGGTTCCAGTTGAGTTTTTCTGCCTCTTTCCTGCTTCCACATGTGGCTTCCACCCAGGACCCCTGCTCACCTTTTAAACCTTCCAGTCCAGTCTTTTAATAATTGACCTCTATTGAAGACAAGCCACGCAGTTCCTATTTTAAGCGAATGCTCCAGTCACGGTGACTGCCCAGAACTAAATAGTGTAGAATTATTTTCCTCATCACTGAATTCCTTTTAAAGCTGTCCCTACAGAACAAAGAAAGAAAGAGAAACATTTGGTTATCAAAGGAAGCCAGCCCCCAAATTTACTTTGCTTTAGCTGTCATGCAAATTTCAAGCAAGAGGCCTAGCTGGATGGCTTTGAAGATAAAGATCACAGTGCGGTCCTACAGAGGCTTCAATGGGGTTTCTGATGATCCTGTGATTTACTTGGAGAAGGAAGAAAGAGCCGAGAACAATAGGAAAAACTCGGCTCTGAAGGCATAAAAGCCCAGGGTCTAATTCTGGTTCTTTCCTTTTGCTGGGGGAAATGTCAGCAGCAGCGACGGCGGGGGCGGGGGGGGGGGGGGGGGGGGGGCGGGGTCAGATACTGCTAGACCAGGATTCCCCAGGGCGGCCTATGAGAGGCCAACTCAAGTTCCTGGGCAAAAAAAAAAAGGTTTATCCTTAAGTGAAGTTTTGGTAAATGTTACCTCAAACCAGTTTCTTTACTTTGCAAACTTCTTGGCACCTTACATTTAGTAAATGTAATGTAATAACCAAGGGCGGGCTATAGGATGCCGAGGGTTTTTTTGCTTGTTTGTGTTTTTCCTTTATATATATTACCTTTTATTTACTTATCTTTATAACATAAGATGCAGAGCTTTTTATTGTGACATGTCTTAAACCAGTTTGGCTGGTGGTGGTTGTTTCTGCATCAGTCGTTTCCAGCGATTAGAGACAGGTGAGGGCAGGTCTTCTCACCCTCCAAAGGGCCATCGGATAGTTGTCTGCAGTGCAGCTGTACCAAATGTCTAGAAACATGCTAAGGATTACTAGCCAGGAGGTATAAAAACAGGGGTGTGGCCAGACTGGTGGCCCCCCGGTACTTTCAGGTGTTCTCACTGGAGGTGTGGTGAAGATTTCCTTGAGGCAGATGGGACAGTAGTCCAGCAGCAGATTCAGCTAAGGGTCTAGTGGGGTGGAGGAGTCCCATAGCTATCCATTGAAAAGAGGAACAGTTAAGATTGCGAAGCCTGTGCGGGACCATTTTTCCAGAGGAAGGTTCTTGGGCCCACAGGAGTCTCATCCCTAATCCCGAAAGGGGTGGGAATGTTCACAGTGTTTTCGGTGATTCTGTATGTGCTTGAACACCCCTTTATTCACCAAGAAAATCCACTTCTAACACCCATTCTGCTAATTAGCCAAGCTTTTGGTGTTGACCAGATGGAAAGGTAGCTGAAGCCACTTCCGGAGTTGAGGGAGTTTGGTGAATGTGCTTTTCTGCTGTTTGGCTTTTGTTTTGTTTTTCTTTTTTTTAGCCAACTTACAACTCCTAGAATGCAGATTTCCAATTAGGGTACTGCAAGTATTAAACATGTAGCTTAAAACGAATGTAACTCTTTTCTCTGGAGCATCTTTCAGGATTGGGGTTCCGAGGACCCCGCTTTAGGAGCTGATGTGTAGGAGGAAAGAATTTCGGGCTGGGAGGCCTCGCTCGATTATTGTGTAGTTGTTTTACTCTGCGCAAGTCATTCCACCTCTCTATGCTCTGATTCCTGAAGCAGAGGTAACAATAAAAATAACTTCTAAGGGCTTCCCTGGTGGTGCAGTGATTGAGAGCCCGCCTGCCAATGCAGGGAACGTGGGTTCGAGCCCTGGTCCGGGAAGATCCCACATGCCGCGGAGCAGCTAAGCCTGTGTGCCACAGCTGCTGAGCCTGCGCTCTGGAGCCTGCGAGCCACAACTACTGAGCCCACGTGCCACAACTACGGAAGCCCGTGTGCCTGGAACCTGTGCTCCACAACAAGAGAAGCCACCGCAATGAGAAGCCCGCGCACCACAACGAGGAGTAGCCCCCGCTTCCTGCAACTAGAGAAAGCCTGCGTGCAGCAATGAAGACCCAGTGCGGCCAAAAATAAATAAATAAAATAAATTTATTTAAAAAAAATAAGAAAGAGAGAGATCTAGGAAAGAATTGGTTTATGTGATTGTGAGGATTCACTAGGCAAATCTGAAATCAATAGGGCAGGCTATTAAAGTTAAAAAAATAATAATAACTTTTGAAAGTGCTTTGCAGGCTACTATAAAAGAGAGAGTAAGAGCTGGAAAAGCTCCAGAAATAGCTGGAACGCAGAGGTGACTCAACATCCTCATCAACAAAATAACAGCAACAATTCTTCTGTCCATTTGGTTAAGACCAAGTGAAGTCATAGGTATGAAAACTCTTTGGAAATTGTAAAAAATGCTTCAGATGTGAGGTGCTTTTAGAGTCACTGCCAAGTGTCTTCTGGGGGTAAAACTGCCTCCTGGTTTGCATTGGATAAAACGCCTCTGCCCACAGATTTCTTCCTTCTCCCCCAGCTATAAGATGGAAGTTCTCATGCACATCAGCGATGCAACAGCCTGAGCAAGTAAATGGGCCTCAGCTCACAGGGCCCGACGTCTTCAGAAGGATCCAGGTGAGGCAGGAGCTTGGGTTTTAGAGCCAGGCTGCCTGGGCTCGAGTCCACCTCTGCTGCTTCTAACTGTATATCCTTGGCTCAGCGATTTAAAGTTTGCACCTCTCTTTCCTTACCTGTAAAATGGGAATAACATTAGTCCCTTCCTCTTAGAGTTCTTGTGAGGACAAAATAATACAGGTAAACTGTTAAGAGAGGGCCTGGTACAGTGTTATCACTCAATAACTGTTTTTGTTAATAATGATGATATTATTCCCAATCGGCTCTAAGCGAGTGCTGCATGGGTGCTGTACTCACCACGGCCAGCTCCTCTGGCTGGCCTGGACTTTCCTGGTGTTAGCACAGAAAGTCCAGTGTCCAGGGAAGCCCCGAGTCCCAGGCCAACCTGGGCAGTTGGTCACCCTAATCCTACCCCAGCAGAACAGCTGAATATTTTGTTGTCATGTTCACCTTTTGTTCACAAACACTGACTGCGTACCTTAATGACCAAGAACTGTGCTCAGTAGCGAGGGTTCAATGTATCTCACTGTCCGGTAGGAGGGGAGCCGATAAGGTAAATTTTGGATCCCTGGGAGAGCACCGAGAGGCATTTGCAGCCACCTGTGCTGCAAACAGCAAGATTTTATTGAGAGAATAGCACTCGAGCTAAAATTTAGCAAGCAGGTAAGATCCAGCCAGGAAAAAGTAGATGCGAGTGACACACCTATTTTTTTTTTTTTTTTTTGACACACCTATTTTTATTGGCCTAGAAAGACAACTCCAGTGTCTTGTACTGGGAAATAAGACATTTATTAAAAGTAAATACAGCCTGGGGAGGTGGTTACTGTAGACATGTTAGCTAATCGACAGTATGCTATTATGTCTATTTTGCTCGCGTGTTAACAGAGGGCAGAGTGGCCTGGATTATCGAATTCTGGTGAAAACCAAAGAACTCGCCCGGTTTTCTGCTGAGCTGAAACTTTCCTGAACTGGGTAGTATTTTCAAAGATTTGGTCACACACTGGGACCAGGGAGTCATTTTGTTTTATAGGAATTAGGGCTGTTGAAGCAGACACTGCTGATTGCCCACTCAAGCTCCATTTTTTTCTATACTAAACCTTTCTCCTTACTAACAACCCTTTGGGGGAGGCAGTGATTCTACTTGAAAATACTTACTTTTCCAGATTCTCTGGAATGTCATGGGACCCAATTCCAGCCCGCAGAAGGCTTCCTTTCCCCCATAAAACAAAACTTCTAAGGCAAAGGCTTTTATCCCTCATCCTTGGCACTTTCTTCTTCATCTTGCCTGGAATGTAGATGGGATGGCTGGAGGTGGAGAAGTCATCTTGCTTCCACGAGGAGCAAAGACACTTGGTAAGGATGTCAGAGAGGAAACGAGAAGGAGTAGGGTCCTTTATGACTCCCCGTGAGTAGCTGGACCAGCCCTTGTATAAGGACTGCCCTTGTCTGGACTTATTTCATGTGAAAAATTCCTACTTGAGGGTCTCTAGCATGGGTAGTGAACCATGATCCTAACTGACCTGTTAGGTACTGATTTCAATAGTGTTTGGTAAATGTTGCGAGCATCAAAACCTTGCAGGGATGTGGACTCACTATAAAATTTTTGTGTGTGCAATGTTTCTAGTTGATGGAGTTTTTACGTGATGCTGTCAGGGCTGCGGTCTCCGTAAGACAACAGTAGGTGCAGTGCCTGGGACCCGTGATTCTCTTAGAGGCCCATAAAAATCTTTTACTTTCTTTTAAAATCAGAAGAAAAAATCCAATTTGGATTATATTGGTCTTCATACAAACCCAGTCGTATAATGTAGTTTTTAATACCATTTTATGGAGGAAGGGGCCCAGGAAGGCAAAAGTATTTATTGGCCCATGAAAGTCATTGTGTGGCCTGGGATACCTCCTCATCTCAAAAAGGAACTGGTCTCATTGCTTCCTGCTCATTTTCCATTCCAGAATCTTCCTTCTCTGGATACAGAAACATGCCCCCATTCAACAGAAGAAACAAGGGGCACTGGAAAGGCTTCCGGGTCCAACAGAACTGGGTTTGAACCCCAGTGTGATTTTAGGCAAATTTCTTAATTTCTCCCGGTACCAGTTTTATAAAATGGATTGATTCATACATTTATTCAGCAGTGATTTGAAGGCCCACAATGTAGCAGGCACTGTCTGTAGGGTAGTTATCTTTAGAGGATTATAGGAATTGATGCATAGGAACCCCAATATCTGGTACTCAATTCTGTTTTTAATTCCCTTGCCCTTGGCTGTGAGCTCCAAGCCTAGGACACGGTCCACCGTTATCTTCTTTCTTGCTGTACGGAACATTGGGATTATGAAAGAGGCTTCTTCTCAAGATGGGATCCATCTACCTTTTGCAAAAGAACAGTGCTTTTCACTTGAATTTAATTAAGGCCCAGTGCAGCTTCCCACAATCATTACTGTGGTGTCCCATTATCTCTTCTCTAATGATTTTGTTCTGTATAAGTGTCTGTAAAACTCATTCTCTAAGCACAACGATCAGACAGCAGTGTAGGGTAGGATAATTCAAAGACCCGTTTAACCACTTTTCACTGGAAGAAGCTGTCAGAATTTCAGACCTGGTTTATTTTTTGGTTGCAGGGATTTTTATCTCTTTCTCTCTTTTTTTTCCTTTTGCCTTCTTGTAACTCCCTTGCAGATCCATCTGTGAAAAAAGCAATCGGTTAGTGGAAAAATGTGTATTTCCCCATTATAATATACTGTGCACACTGAAGATTCTGTAGTACATTATAAAAGTGCCCAATATAATGTGTATGCAAATATCTGATGCAAAGGAGTGCTTTTATTGTTTTCAACTGCAGGCAGAAGAACATACCAAGTGAATTTTTGACAAACGTAGGATAGATCCTCCTGTGATAAGAAAATATCCTAATGCAAAGTTGCCTGCAGAGAAGAGATTTCCCTTGTATTAACTTATTCAGATTCTATGTAAGAAATAGCAGCGCTTCTTTTCTCCAGGAGACAAGAGACTCAAGATTTCGTTCCCTCTTCTATCAAATGTGCCCATTCTCAACCTCTTTGCTCCCTGCCTGGTTCGGGAGTCCCAGAGAGGCATTCCACCCAGAGCAGGAACAATTCCACTGAAGCCTCGTTGGTGTGTAGCACATTAACCCAACAATTGCCAAGTCTCCACTCTCCCGTGTCACAGCAGCCTGGTTTAGATCTTCATGGGACCGTCCTGGTGACTGCATATTCCTTTTCTTATTTGGCCTGTGATCAGATGATGTCTAGGATGTGGCCAGCAGTGCACAGGGCACTTACTTTAAGAGATCTGATAGCTGGAAGTTTCACACGTAACCAACACATTATTTAATTATGTTTACAAATAATTCAGGGACGCTAAGAATGCCCAAATCCCCCAAATAAGCTCCCTGTCGTGTCTTCCATTTCAGCTCTTCTCAGCGTACTCTTCTGCTTCAAGCTGAACTTCTCCAGGGGAGCAGGGAATAATAATTGATTGAATGACTGTATTCTCTCAGTCAAAAAAAGCCCAGAGTAACACATATACATACATTCTTTCATGCATTTACTTTTCATCCCTCAAATGTGACTAACGACCTTGGTACGTGTTCAGCTTCATGATAGATGCTAGGAAATATGAAGAACTAATACACTGAAGTGATTTTTCTCCAGCTGCTTAACCCCGTGTGGGAGAGGTTGAGAGGCCAGAGGTGCAAGGTCAATGTTCCCAATCATCCCGGCGTACTGGAAGCCTGCCTGTCCCATCTCGTTGTGTAGAAGCCCCTGGTGCCCCCATTTCAAGGAACTATTCCAAGGAACTATTGAACAGGCCTCTCGCTATAATTTCCTGCCGGAGAGTGGATTTTGTGATGCAGTGCAGAAGAGGCAAAGCTGTATGAGCAGGGCTCCCGACAGCTGCTCACTGGTTCACTTACTCGGCCATTCAGCGCATGCTAATAATAAGTGTTATTATGTGCTTGAGACGTTGGAGATGGTGGTGAATAAAACAGACAAGATTCTCTGCCCTCATGGGGCTCACACTCTAGTTGAGGGAAGTAAAGAATACGTAATATTTGGTGATATTTATATTTTGCCAGCTGTTGATAGTTGCTAAGAAAGCCAAGCAGGGAGGGGTATAGGGAGTTCTGGGTGGGGCCTTTTAATTTTAAGTGGGGTGGTCAAGGAAGGTCACAAAAGAAGGTGATTTTGAGAAGCACCGAGTGGCTCGGCCTTCTAGCATCTGGGAACATGCTAAGAAGGGAAGGAGTGAGAGTGAAAGCCATGAGGCGGGGATGTCTGAGGACCAAGAAGTGGGGGCCACGGTCTTGCTGGAGAGGAGTGAGTTTGTTGGGGGAGCCATGCAGTGGCAGGTCAGGGTGCCATGGACCATCCAGGTTTGGGGAACGGCACGGAAAAGACTTAGGGGAGGAAAGTACAGATGGCATCTCTTTTGTCCAGAATCGTGGAGCAGGTGGCATCTGTGAAAGGTGTCGATTTCCAGCCCCTGAAAGCTGAAGGGTTTATACTTGGTAGTAAAAACCTGTGTGTCAATCAGCTCATCTCCAACGCTCATCTTGTATCCAGAGGAACGTTCTCGCCCTTGTCCCTGTGCGCGTGCGTGTGTGCACCTTTCCGTCACTGCATGGAAACGGCCAAATCAATTTTTTACCGGTAGGTTTGAATCAAGTGCTGGAATACCCACTGTTCCCAGCACAGATCTGAAATATAAAGGTCATATTGCATCACCCACCCACCATACTCCTCCTTCTATAAATTAGTGGGCCGGCAGGGATCGTCTGAAGATGTACCCAAGGAAGCACCGTCATTACATCGATACGCAGAGGTTGCCTTCACTTCCGTATTCATGGTGGCCATTGCCCGTCAATCACATATCCTTTCCTGCCAAGCTTGGAGGAAAGGCCGAAGTCCTCAGAGTGGCCTTCAAAAACTCCCACGCGGTCTGCCACCGACACCCCCCACCGCCAGCTTCTATTTCCTCACGTCCTCTCTCCCTTGGTCACTCTGCTCCTCGCTGGGCGCTGGCAGGGGCCTCTGCACTGGCCCCTCTGCTTCACTGCTCTTCCACCAGCAATTTCCATCTGTGATTTTCCTCACTTTGGTCAAGATCTCGGCTCAGATGAACACTTCTCAGTGTCCTAACCTGACCATTCGAATTAAAAGTGACCGCCTCCCATCCCCTGGCCATTCTTCTGGTCCCCAGCACCAGAAGATGGAAAGCCCCAACTTTGGGTTCCCCTGTGAGTGAAGACTTGTCACTGGGCATGTCCCTTGCATGGAATGTCTGCTCCACCTGAAGAGGAATGATTTATGCTGTCCTCCTGTCTTGCTGTCTTTCCTGGCCTGCATCCCCCTGAGGGGCTAAGTGTGACCAATGGTGATCTTATGCATCTGAATATTTAGTTAAGCCAAGAATGACCCCTGCTAGTGTTACAGCCTCAGAGTCATAAAGACCTAGATTCCCAAATCTATGTTCCCTCCAGCAACTCACTCAACTGGACTCCATCCCTTGAAACCTGGTTTCCTTATTTGTAAAACAGGGAGGTTAACAGTGCACATCCCCTAGGTATTGTGAGTGGAATAAAATAATCGACAAAAAAGAATCTGACCCCAAATCAAGATGTTTATAAACAGGAGTAGTGGGAATTGTGGCCATTTTATAAAAATTAACGTTGATATAACTGACCTGCTGGCTCCATGGATATGTGACCTGTGCAGTCACTGGGACCCCACACTCATAAGGGCTCCATGCTTGGCTGGATGCTCTGCTGGGGCCATCCTGAAATTCTAATTCTTGAACAAGGGGCCTGCAGCTTGATTTTGCAGTGGGCGCCACCAACTATGTAGCTGGTTCTGATTACAGGATAAGATGTGCCTAGTACGTTAAACATATCTTATAGAGAGTCCAGAGAGTCAGTGCTTTCGGAGCTCACTCGGAAGCTGAGGAGGTGGGGGAAGGATTGGCAATAGTTCACATGATGCATTCAAAACATCTGACTTATCTGTCACCACAACTCTGTGCGGGGAGGTAACGTTCTTATATCCATTTAATCGATTAGAAACTTGAGGGATGTAGAATTTAAATTGTCCACAGTCACTGGGCTGGTAGGCACTACCTTCGTCGGCTCTACAGAGTGGACAGTTCACAGAAGACCCCGAGTGTCCACGGGCCCTTGCAGGTCCACACGTAGCTACCCTTCTCAATGGGGTCCTACCTAGTGGAAGAGGTGGGTCCTCTCCTGCAAAGCCTTTCCTGTGGGCTGGAGAGTTTGCTCAGCAAGTGGTAAGCTCTCCAGGTCTGGGGTTCTGGAGACACTATACAAATGAGACTCCTGCACTCGCATGGAACAGCGAAGAATGGTCTCAGCTTTGTTTCTGTCAAGCTATGAACGGTGCATAATAACGTGGCTGCTTAGCCGCTCAGCGCTCAGGTCTCCTTGTGATATTTCCAGGTCCTCATTAACTTCACAAGGACAGATTGATGTGGCGCTGAGCGCTAATGACGCATTTCCGCGGGCACTGCTGTCTTGTAGCCCTGTTTGGTGTCTTGATCGTTGTCAAGCTTTGGCTCTTCGGGTAATGATTATTCCTGTCTCTTAGAGCAAGGAGAGTTTGCTCTGAAGAGTGTGGGTATCATCTGCCGAACTGGGCGGTTCTGGGTCTTCCCTACTCCTTGTGTGCTCTTCTTTCTTTCTTGGAAGGAATCTTCTAGAACACTGGTTCTTAACCTTTTTGATCTCCAACTTCACCTGAGCTAGTCTAAATCATTCTTTGTTACTTCCTTGACTCAAGTCACGTCCTTGACCCCGACCACTGGTTGCAGGGCCCTTGCCGTGGCCCCTGTGCTCCTCTTAGGGACCTCATTCACCTTTTTGGACTCTTTACTACCTGTTGTTCCTATTGGACTTGAACCTTCATAAGGGCAGGGACTTGTTCATCTCTGAGTGCTCTGCATTTCCAACAATATCTGAGGAATAGTCAGCAAACATTGCTAGGATTATCTCTTTGGAACAATCCAGCCAGGTACATGAAAGTCTGAGATAATCTACAAGATCTCAGACCCCCTGAGGTTATTCATGCAGCTGTCCATGGACCTCAGGACAGAAAACCTCCTCTCAGTGCTCTCATACATCAAATACCTTAATCTCTACTACACCTCTGTCAGTGTAGTTCAGGCACCATTTGGATGTCTCCAGTGATGGTGAGCTCACTACCTCCTTGAATGTCCCATTGTGGGAACTTTAAGTGTTGGAAGTTGGATGGGTGGGTGGATGGTTTCACTCATTGAATAGTTTTTATTGGGAGCTGTCACTGTGACAGGCTATTTTCTAGGGTAACAAGGGTAGACAAAACCAAGCCACTGTTCTCTCAGAGTTATATTCTAAGGGAGAAGGCAGAAAATATTCAAATAAACAATTAACATGTCAGGTATGATTATTGCTATGGAAGAAGTAAAGCTGGGTAAACAGAGTGTGGCAGGGATGGGAAGGAAAGGCTACTCTAAACAGAATAGCCTTTGTTGGGCAAGAAAGACCTTCCTAAGATGTGATCTGGGATGTTAAATTCTCTACGTAAATTCTACAGAAATGAGAATCCTCTCTTAACTTCCTCATTGTGAAATAATGACAAAAGTCATTCATTTATTGACCAATATTTACTGAAGGGCTACTAAGTACCAGACCTTTCCTGTTCACATGGAGCTTATACTCTAGTGAGATAGATGTGAGGCAAACAAATAGAAATATCAGATGGTAATAATTTCTGTGAAAAAAATCACAGGATGGAGGAGGGGTGTTCTGCTTGTGTGTTTCTGGGAGGGGCGTCATATGAAATCTTGAACATTCCAGGCAGCAACAATGCAGAAGTGTGGAGTAGCGGCGTGCTTGGGATTTTAACAGTAACTACTCCTTACGGAGAACTAATTTACTTACGTACAAATGAGTAAATGAAGTAAAAATGGTTGTAGCAGAGTCTCTAATGACTTCTTCTAGTTACTTCGACTGATATTCACCTATGTTTTGAGAAACGTGCTCTAGAATTTAAGCTCTTTTGTGCAAACACAATGGTGGGAGTTGGTACAGCCACCTGGATGCTGGGCTTGGGAGCTGTTTCTTAAGGGACAGAACAAGTTAGAAGGAGCCTGGGTCCCTGATGCAGTGGAAGTCCCATGTCAGCTGTGGAGTGCTTCTGTCAGATCTGTTGCTGGAGAGAGAAGCAGCCGACTTCAATCTCAATGCAGCCAGAGCACTCTGGACTTGGTTATGGCGTTCACCTGCTGTCCTTCACAGTCATTCTTTAGCTACGCTTATGTGTATCATAGGACTCTGCTGGTAGCGCTGGAGATACAGGAGTCCCTGCTCTTGGAGTCTGGTGCTTTCAGCCTAGTGGGGAAGGAAAGATTTGAAGTAAAGTGTTATTTCACTGAGAACATATCACAGATGAGCCTGACCAAGGCTGGAGGAAGTGATGCCAAAAGGAGGATGGCACGATGGTCAGATATCCTGTTGCAGGGATTGGTAGCCTGCTGTCTGCTTATATGAATAAAGTTTTATTGGCACACAGCTATGCCTCTTTGTTTCCATGTTATCTGTAGACGCTTTTGTGCTATAACAGTAGAGTAGTTGTGACAGAGACCATATGGACCTCAAGCAAAACCATATCTGGTTTTCTTATCCTTTAAAGAAGAAGATATACCGGTCTCTGATCTATAGGCAATGGGAGAGAAGAGCATGGGCAGGGCTTGGCAGGGAGAGCGTCTGGATTGAGCAAAACCCTGGTGGGAGGTCTAGAGCTTCTTATAGCAAACCGAGGATTAAGAAATTCAAATCTCACAAAGGGTCAGACAAATACCAGAAATAAATAAAGTGGATTGTATGTGCGTTACATAGATAAGATCCCAAAGAAATATGCCCTCTGCCTTTGTCTTTTGCATATTGGGCTACTACTTACTTCCCCACATTTAACAGAGACATGGATATAAAAATGTTTCTCAGATATAAGGAAAACTCAGAGCGAGCATAATGATAAATGGCAACTGAAATTCAGACCTGGTATTAATGGTACAACAAAGTACGGTGGGGACTGTGGAAAAAAACCAGAAACATGCCTCTTTCGTGTGGGCCCAGCTCTAGCAGAAATTAAGCTTTTTTAACAGAAATTCTAGAAATTCAAATTTTTATGTGAAATCTCCCAATGTTGAAACAACAGCTTTTGTTTTCATTGTGTGAATGTCAAACCCCAACCTATCTCCAGGCTGGGTTGTCTCTGTGGCCTCCAGTTGGAGACCATGGCATAAATGTTTAAGAGATCCAGGGACTCAGACCTTAGTTGAGGAGAAAGTTCAAACAGCCCAGGAGCAATGAGCAGATTATTTTATCAAGTAGTGTATTTTGTGGCACAAAGGTGCATTGGGAGGTTGGAAGAGGGAGAAATCCAGCGTGGTTGGAGCGGTCTCAGTGGACTCTTGGAGAAGGTGGGTAGTGTACTAGGCATTAAATAATGGATTCAATCTGAGTACCTAGTAGCAAGGAGAGCCGGAAGGCCCGGAAAACCACAATCAGGGAAGACGAGAGTTGCAGAAGAGAAAGAAAGATTTGTAAGAGATTTGGTCTCCTGGGAACAAGTTGTATACGAGAGACTTTACAAGGCCAGCAAGTAATTTGAAACCTGTGCTCTTCTAATATCCAGTTCCTCTTTTCAGCCAGCCGCTGACCTCTGTGCTCAGGTTTTGGGTTTCTGTCTCAGTTGTTTCAGAAACTGCCGGTGGTGATTTGGAGATTCCCACCAGGTGGCGATGTTCTCATTTGGAAAAAAAAGGAAAGCAGAGCAAAAGAATGCGCCACTTTTGGTTGAATGATGTCTGCTGGGTTCTCTGATCCCTGCCTAAGCCTGGGTTTTATAGCTAATAAAGTAAAAACAGCTTACACAGTTTCCCTTTTTTATTTATCTTATGGCAGTGTCCATAGATCCCGCCATGCCAAGCCCATAATATTTATTTCTGCAGCAATTGCTATGCAAACTATATACAAGGGGAACATCTGTATTATTCCCAGCATCCTCTCTGGAAGCAGAGCCACAAAAGAGAGAGCAGAACAGAAGCACATGTGCATAGGTGGTTGGAGGACTTTCTTGAGGGAGAGGGGAGAAGAAAAATAAGCTGTGTCTTCCACTCCAGCTTTCCAAGATATGTGGATTTAGATAGAAGATCTGCTGCTGAAAGACCTGTTTTAAGACATAGAATATGCAACAGTTTCTAAAAGGTCTTTTTCTTCAGCCTATCTGGAGAAGCTCAGTGCCAGAGCACCCCACCAGAGGTGAATGGCCCGTTTCTGAATAACAGCGAGGGGCAAAGAGCAGAGCTGTGTGAGGGCTTGGGGGAGGTGGGAGGTGATGGAGGGGCAACCACTAGGCAGGGTATAATTTGTCCATTTATTTCTTTGACCCCATAGATGGTGACCCATGTAGATTTCCTCCACCCCCATATGACAGTGTTGAATCAGGACAGTTCATTGAGGAGTTTCATTGTCAGCCTTCACCGCAAGAAAAGAGTTTGATTCATAGGAGCCGGTTCACGACCCAGTGAAACAGGAAATGCCTGGAAGTGCTTGTCTGCAGCCAGGACCTACAAAGTGCTGGGCGAGTGTTATCATTTCTCCTTTGAGGTCAGGTCAGTGTGTTAATACGATTCATCTATTCATTCTACTCAGCCTCACTTCATTCCTCTTCTGCACCAGGCTCTGGGGTTACTGAGATCTTCCACTTCCCCCCAATTCTGTCTCTTTTGTCCCCTTTTTCCAATTCTGCTTCTCATACTTGTACATTCAGAATCTGCCTCTGTCCCTCTGATGGGAATAAAACGCTTCCTTCCTCTTTCCTGGTGCTTTTCTTTCCCTTCCCATTGGTCCTTCCTGGTTTCCATCTCTCCATCCCTCTTCTTCTCCTCTCATTTGTGGAAAGGTGATGCTGTGCATTTGTTGTCTGCAAATCTGCTGGATCTCTCACTATGAAGGGTGGGGTAAAGCCTGTTCCTTGGCTACATAAAAATCACATCCCTTTGAGGTGGGCTGGGGCTGGGTGGGGTAGAAAACTGGGGGAAGAGATACAGACTAGGAGACCTGCTTTTAGCATCAGGCTCAGCTGAAGCAGTGCACGGGGCCTGCCTGCTGTTCCTCTTGCCACGAGGTCCCGGTGGGCAGTCAGTTAGGGCCCAGGCGGCTGAGCTATCCTCCTCTCAGCCATATTCTGCCCTATGAGCTTCAACTGTGGCCACTGGACTGTAGCACTTCGCAATGGACTTTGTCTGGAAGGCTTCATCTGGTCTGCAGGTAGTTGGCTGAAGTTGATTTCTAGGTTTTCTACTAGGGGTTTTTAGCTGGCCTGCCCACAGAGATCCCAAACGCAAAAACCCCACTACAGAGGAGCATGCAGTCCCCCAGTCCCACTTGCTTCTCCTCACTGGGCCCTGCAGCCCCATCTGCAGCTCTGAGAACCGCACAGCCCAGCTTGGTAAGGATCTGGCATCTAGAACCTCCCCGACAGGCTGTGCTGAAAGGGCCCTTTGCCAGTGGCTGGCTCTCGTCTGAGCTGCCTGTTCCTAACTGTGATGTTTGTCGGGATGTTGATTTCAGAGCACGACTTCACCTGTATGTGGTGTCGGGCATGGTCTTGCCCTCTTGGCAGGGGTGCTGGATGAGTTGCCATCTCCATATCCCTCCCAGCTCAAAGCTTTGTGACTGGCAGCAGTCTGGTCCAATGGGATCAGTCCAGCACCATTCATGCAACAAACATTTGAGAGTCTCTCAACACTGTTCTGGGCACAGGAGCTCTAAGGTGAATAAGAAAAGCTTCCTGCTGTCACAGAGAATTCATTAGAATGGAGTAGATACAGGCAGTAAATGCTATGTAAACCATGTGTTAGGTGACAAAAAGGTTGGGAGGGAAAACTAAGGGAGTGAGAGGGGTGGTCAGGGAAGCCTGTGTGTTAGAAATGATATTTGGCAGGGAGCTGAGGGAGTGAGCTGAGCAGCTATCTGGGAAAAGAACATGCCAGGCAGAGGGAACAGCACATGCAAAGGCCCTGAGGCAGGAGTGGGAGGAATGTGTTAGAGGAACAGCAAAGAATCCAGGGTGGCTCTGATGAAGTAAGAAGAAAATGGTAGAAAAGGAGGTTGGTAAGACTGGGGGTGGGGGTGGAATCATAAAGATTATATGGAGCTTTGCCGGTCCCAGCTTTTGAACTTCATTTTGAGTGAAATGTGAGCTTTCAGAGGGTTTTGAGCAGAGGGCTTGCATCTACTATGACTTCTACATTTTAAAAGGCTGGTTCGTTTTCCTCATTTTCCTAAAGGGGAACATGGTATATGTGCGTGTGTGTAAAGTTGTGTGTAAATATATGTGTCTGTATAGCCACAGGTATGTATATATATATATGCGTGCATAAAGTTATGTATATGTTATACATATTATTTGAAAATAATTGGCGTCTATGTCTATGAACCCCTTTTCCACTAAATCTCTACTGCACACAGGTCCCTGTTCCTCAATTCACTTATCCCTAAAAGCAGGAAACTCATTATGGAAAAGAAAATAGAAGCCCAGAAGCCCCTTTCGGGTTGTGACACAGTCCATCCATGTGCTCCCTGGGGACATCTTAGCAGAGAGTGGTGACCTGAGCCATTCCCTTTCTTAAGTAGAAGCTAGAAGCTGAGATGTTTGAGATGGTGGGGAAAGGGTGAGGAACATAGAACACAAGCAAGGGAAATGATTTCTAAGATGCCCTTGATAACTGCATGGCTCTGTAGGAATGCACTGGAAAAGCTGGTGTTCATCATTACACAGAATGCCTGCTTCTCCAAAAATGTAAAATGACTCAAGAGAACCTTCTGGTGATAATGAAGTACTGTGTGTATTTTTAGAAGAATTCAGGAGAAGAAAATAAGTGATTTCCAATGAGAACACAGGATGTTTCAGGTAGACCGTGTGTGTGCATGTGTGTATAATGTTTTTAAAATGGAGATTTCTTAAAAAATAGCTCTTATTGAAAAGAGATGCTCAGATTCTCCCCAAACTAAAATAATCTGGTTTTGTGTCTGAGTTAAGAGTCTGTGGAGCATATTTTGTCTAAATCAAGGATCTGCTTGGGCATCTTTGGCCAAAAGTTCTAAGGCCTGACTGCAAACCCAGGTGTTCTCCCAATATTATCCTCTTAATGGATCATCTACTAAAAGCTGACTATAACTTACTGGTGGTATTGGATTCATCTGAAAGTTTTCTTTTTTTAGGTGTGTGTAGGGGGGAAATTTTAGGAGCCTTTCTTTGAAATCTTTTAGGGGATGAACCCAAGGGTTCTCTAATCGAGTTCACCGCCATTCAAATGTTCTATAAATCAGACTTGCATAGCAGGACAGTTTTCTGATTTCTTCCTAACGTGGTTTGAATCAACAACGTACAGGACATTGGAGACACTACACATAAACGCACGTCTTTGGCTAACTAGGGGAGGAAACCAAGGCAATCCAAAAGTTGGCTTTGAGGACAGCTTCGTTAGTCTTACAGTGACTCTTGGCCAGCCGTGGGCTCTAGTGCCACTGTCCACATCACAGCCATTGGGGCTTAAATGACTAAGTGCTTGTGTGTGTGTGTGTGTGTGTGGTACGCGGGCCTCTCACTGCTGTGGCCTCTCCCGTTGCGGAGCACAGGCTCCAGACGCGCAGGCTCAGCGGCCATGGCTCACGGGCCCAGCTGCTCCGCGGCACGTGGGGTCTTCCCGACCGGGGCACGAACCCGTGTCCCCTGCATCGGCAGGCGGACTCCCAACCACTGCGCCACCAGGGAAGCCCTTAAATGACTAAGTTCTTAAAAGGCCCTTTGTAGTTGTCACCTCGCCTTGAGCTCCTCTCTGCAAAGTCTGTGTTCTAGACACACAGCTGTCCCCCTTCCTCCCTCATTTCCCCAAAAAGCCCACACTGTTATGGTCTTTCTCATCCCTGAGCCCCTCACATGCCATGTCTTCTGCCTTTCAGAGTCCCCCTGACCCCACCCCATCTGAACTCAGTTTAAACAACTCTTTCTCAGAGATGCTTTCTCTGACATTCACTACCCAGATTGCAGGATGAGGTAGGTAATCAGGACCCTCGACTCTCCCTTCATAGAATATATCACAGCTGGAACCAAATAAGTAATTGAGTAATTAGTTGGTTAAGGTCTTCCTCCACTAGAATATTTTGGTTTAAAACAGCTTTGCTGAGGTACAATTTACATATTATAAATTCACACATTTTAGTAAATTTATAGAGTTGGGCAACTATCACCCTACTCCATTTTTAGAACATTTCCTTCACCCCCCCCCCAAAATCCCTTGTGCCATCTTCATTTCAACCCCATTCCCATCCCCAAGCCCAGGAACCCCCAGGGAACCACTGGTCTAGTTTCTGTCTCTCTGGATTAGCCTGTTCTGGGCACTTAGCACAGATGGAAACATATTACAATACAATACAATACAATACAGTACAGTACAGTACAATACACTAGGTGGTGGTTTGCACCTGGTCCTTTCACCTGACGTACTGCTTTTGCGGTGCTTCCATGTTGTGACCTGCATTAGCAGTTTGTCCTCCACTAGAATTTAATCTCATTGGGGGCAGGAACCTGACATGTTTGTCCAATTCATAAATATTTATAGTGTAGGGCACCTATGACATGCCACATGCTGAGGACATGTCAGTTGGGAGGGGGTTGTGCCTGTTAGGGGCTCCCCAAATATTTATTTAAATCAGGATAAATGAATAATGATATAAGGTCCCTACAGATACCAGAACTGTCTAAAATCATGGTGCAGAGGCCCTGGAGAGAGATCCCACATGGGCCTGGCAGGATGAATCCGAGCCAGATAGAATGTATACTTGAAGGCTGAACAGGGGAGGCAGATAGGAAATCACTTAATTGTATTACAGCCTGTGAGTTGTGCAAAATGGTTCAGGCACGTGGCAGAAATTCACAGTTCAGCTCTGCCCATAATTTACTCTTTGCCTTTGGCAAAAACCACTTAACCTAGCAATAATTACGATAGATGAAATGTACTGCACAATTTCTAGATGTTTTTACTAAGTATTTAACATAAATTATTTATTTGATCGTCACACTAACCCCATGAGGTAGTTACGTATATTATTGTTAAATAATAACCATAACAATAACGATTATTATTACAACATTCTTATTGTTATTATAACAATTGTGATTATAATCAGTACATGTCCCGTACTGCTCCTCTTTACAGATGAGGAAGCTAAACCACAGACTGTACATAATACAGTCACCCCTCCATATCCACGGATTCTGCATTTGTAGATTCAACCAACCCAGCATCAGACCCACAGTTGGTTGAATCCACGGATGTGGAGCCCACAGATACAGCCGGGCGGGGGGGGTGGGGGCGGGGTGTCCACCGAACTACACCGTTTTAAATACGAGGGACTTGAGCATCTGCAGATTTTGGTATCCGCAAGCATTCCCGGAACCAATCCTCCTGCAGATACCGAGGGGGGACTGTATTTCTCCCAGTATCATGAAGGCTGTAGGGGATCAACTTGGATGTGAACCTGGGAGTCTGAATCCAAAGGCCACGTGCTTAACCTTTTCATTTGTTCTGCTTTATTGAGTTTTTGGTTTCCTCTTCTGGAGGATGCTACCTTTGTCTGTGATGGTCTCTGAGGTCCATTCTGGTTCTAGATTTCTACATCAAACCAAGTCACAGCCCTGTGTACTTGAATTATATCCCTACATTTTGGGGACGAACCAGGGAGAGACAAATTTAGGAATGAAGGAGTCACAGATGCAGGCCCAGGAAAGGTATCTGGAGGAAACATCAGTAGCAGTCTGAGTCCTTCACAATACGTAAAAAGGGCTGGTAAGTAAGAGAAAAGCAGCTGTGCCATCTACACGGCTGACACGCTGGAAGAGCATGTGAGTCGTCACCCCACCTGTTGCACACAAACCCCATGTAGGAGCAAGAATGGGAGGGGTGTGACCGTCCAGGCAAGCTCCGTGGGTAAGGAAGAGGTCTAGTTAAACGCTCTTAGGGTTGGCCTTTCTGGCCATTCATGTTTTTTGGTTTTTTTTTAAGTTTAAAAACAATACTTGTTTTTAAATTAAAATTTAAACAATTTTATAAACAAAAATTATACAAATAAATCAGGTTTATCACAAATAGTGGCATAAAACAAATAACTTCTTCAGATGAGTGCCACTCAGAATCAAAGCATTCTGCATGTCTGCCTGTAAACGCACAGGCAACATTTGACTGGAATGAGCTTCTGTCTTCAGTTCTAGGGTGTACGCTTATAACTTTGGCAGCCCTAGATTGTGTTCTAAAGGTTGACAATGAATAAACTCAAAAACCCAAAACTGAATGGCAGCTGTCTTGGAAGTTTAGCATCAGAAGATGCCTTTCAAGAGTCCTGGTATGGAATAGCAGGAATTTGGTGAAAAGATGGGTGAGCCCACCCAATCTAGATCACATTTTATTTTATTATCCTGTCATATTTTCTCTATAGCCACTGTTCTTCCCTAATGCAATCCTGTTTATTGATTTGTTTATTCAATTGTCTGGCTCCTCCTATTGCATGATTAACTAAAGTTACCTCCATTGCCTAAAACGCTGCTCAGTGCAGATGTCAGTTGCGATGAACGAGTGATACAGGAGAAGTATACTTCTGTATTCTGCCTCCCCTCCCCCTCCACTGGCCTCCCTCTACCCCAGCTGGATAACCAGTATTATCAGCAGAGACTGTATCCTTTCGAATATTTCTCTATGCTTGATATAAGTAAACAAACATACTCCCTTTTCCTTGACAGCAATGACATGTAAATGTTATTCTGAACAAATTCATCATGGATATTCCTCCAGGTCAATAGATGTTGATTACTTATTGATATTTAATCTATCTAATGGTCTATAAAATGGACTAACAAGTTATTCAACCATTCCACTGTTGATATGCATTCAGATTATTTTAATTTTTTCCATTATGAAGAACGCTTCCACAAGTATCCTTGAACATACAACCTCATGGACTTCTACTTTATTTCTGTAGGCTAAAGTTCCTAAATAGCGTTTGTACTAGTTTTCTGTTGCTGCATGAAAAATGACCATAGATGTAGCAGCTTAAAGCAACATACATCTATTATCTCACAGTTTCTGTGGGGCAGGTGTGACTTGGCTGGGTCCGCTTCTCAGGGTATCATAAGGCTACAGCTAAGGTGTCTTCTGGGCTGTGTAACTGAGGTCCCCATTCACTTGGTGGCTGCTGGTCCAGGGTCCTCCTCTGCTCACAGAGGCTCCCACAGTTCCCTGCCATGTGGCCCTCTCCTTGAGAGTTTATGACATGGCTGTTGCTTCTTCAAGGTAAGCAGGAGAGTCTCTCCCTCCAGTCTGTTAAGATAGAGTCTTATATAACATAATCTAATCATGGGTTTGGTATCCCATCACTTTTTCCATATTCTATTGATTAGAAGCAAGTCACATGACCTGCCTGCACTCAAGAGGAGGGAATTATATAAGGGTCTGACTCATGGGGGTCACTTAGGGTCTGCCTACCACTGGATTGCTTAAATGATTGATATAATTACATATTACAATATGTTGCCAATTACATAGCACAAAGGCCCTAGATTTCCTCTTCCTATCAGCAGTGTATGAGACTACTGGCTCCCCAGCTGCCTCGGCTACTGTTTTTCTAATTTATCTATCTCACTAGTTTTGAGAGATTTAAGAACTTTAATTGTTGAGTTTTACTTACTTTATACAGAATCATGTGTTTGCCACACTAAAAGCCACAAGTTAATGGATTACAGCATAGACTATGTGACCTTGGGGGAAGTTCTCAACTTCTCTAAACCTCAGTTTTCCTCTCTGTAAAAGGGGATAAACATAACGCTCATCTTATTTACTACTTGTGACTATTTAATGGAAAAAACCATGTAAATTATCTAACCTAGTGCCTGGCAAGTAGCTTTAAATTTACTGATCAGTTCCTGTGATTATTGGTCCATCACTAGCAGCGGCAGCAGTGTCTTCAGCATCATTACACACACGTAGTCACCTTCTTGACCAACATTATGTGTCTTAGTTCTGCTTCTCTTAGGCCTCAGATATCTAATGATGGGGTCTGTGCACTGACAGGTACCACTATCTATGTGATTACATCCCCCTTAAACGCAAACTGTACCGAGGAAGACTTATGTGGTATTTTTAACACTGATTTTGAAATACTTTCGGATTCAATGATGTTGAGAAGCCCTTCTTTCCATCAAAGGGTCTTGAATTTCTGAACACACATTAAGCATTGTTTCTCTAGTTCCAATTTTTCTAACTCAATTTTCCCCCTCTATCATGATAATCCCTCTGAGTCCCAGAAGGGATTATCCAGTGAGTTTGTGGAACCATCTTGCTTATTAATCATCTGGAATAAATGCCCTAGACTGAATCTGAGAAGAGGCAAGCTTAGTGTAGTGGGGATGGCCTTTTGGTCTTCTGATAATTTACGGTTCACTGATTTGGGTCTTATAAGGGCAGATGGTGAAGATGGCAGAAGAAGAAATATACATATGTTTCTTTCTCTCTTTATCTATATATACATGTATGTATCTATCTCCTTATCTATCATCTATCTATCTATTTAAAGACAGAGAGATTGAGAAGACCGCAAGTTGAACATAGAACTTGGATCTCCGGCCTTTTGAAAGCTTGCTTCTTGATTATTTTACAACCATATTTGTTTGTTTATTTATTTATTTATTATTATTATTTTTTTTTGCGGTACGCGGGCCTCTCACTGTTGTGGCCTCTCCCGTTGCGGAGCACAGGCTCTGGATGTGCAGGCTCAGCGGCCATGGCTCACGGGCCTAGCCGCTCCGCGGCATGTGGGATCTTCCCAGACTGGGGCACGAACCCGTGTCCCCTGCATCGGCAGACCTATGCAGAGCAGTGGCAGGCCATGTTTAAGGAGAGAATGCTTTTCCCTGATTTGTAATTTAAAACATTGGCTGAAGATTCAGGCCTTGATTCAGATTGACTCAAATTTGGACCCTAGACCTGCTGTGAACTCTACCACCTTCGGTGAGTTACTATACAACTTTGAGCCACGGGATCATAATTCATTAGAGGATTTGACAAATCCTCAGTGAATAAGTCCATGACTTCAAGGAACTTAGGTGTCACTAGCAGAAAAAGACAATAAAGAAACAACAAGTATCCTGTAACATGGTGCCAATGAGTGCTAAGTGGGGAAGGACAAGTATGATAGGAGTATTTCAGAGAGGACAGTTAGAGGAGGCCTCTTCCAGGAGGTAAAAAATTAGAGGCAGAACCTGCTTGGTAAGGTTGTTAGGGGGGTTCACTGAGCGTACCAAATCTTTAGAATAGAGCCGGACACATATGCTTGGAATGTTACCGCCTATATTTTTGTGCCCTTTCATAATTATGACACAACTAGCCCTTCAGTAAACACTTGAATTTTGGAACTAGAGAAACAGGCTTAGGGCCATTGAGATATGAATGTATGAGCCAAAATGTAGAGGTCAGGGACGGGAAACCAGATTTCTGTAACAGGGCAGTGTGATTCCAAGCAAATCCCAGCATCTTCCCATCCTCTCTGAGACCAAAGGGAAAGAACACTGGGTGTGTGTCCATGTATGTGCACATGCATACCTGCACGCGTGTTCCTGCGTTGTCAGGGGAAAGCTGCGATAGCCCTAAGTCTCTACTTTTAAAGTATTCTTTCCTTTACCATCAATTTCTTGGGAAACTGAGATCCTGTTGTCAGGGCCGGCCACCTCAACCCTTCCTTGGGCGGGGGCGTTTCCCTCTGCTATATTCTATCCTTTGTTTTTGGAAGTGATCTTACGCAGCCATGTGCAATGCAAATTTCATTTAGACCAGGTTTGGGGCGGAGCAAGCCTGTTACTTCTGCCATTTGCTTCTCAAATGGAATATTTCATTTACTTGTTTATACGGTGAAGCAAAATCGATCCAAAGTCGTTTTCTTCCTGGGGCACGTGACTGTCCAATGCCAGCGGAACAGTGCTTAGATTGCGTGATCCGTCGCTTAAAGTGGGACAGAGCATTTAATTACAGTTTAATTATCTTTGCAGATGTGGAGTTTGGTGGTCATTTGCTTGTTCGGTGGGCAGCTGCAGCATCTGGGTTTCCCGCTGCCTTTTTTTTGAGAGCAAAGTTCTTTGTAACACAGTCAGATTTGCCGGTTATAGCTTCCCAAGCCCTATCAACTGAGAATTTCATTGCTTTAAATTGCAAGGCTTTTGTTATCACTACAACTGTGGACCAGACAGCCAAAATCAAAGCAAAAAGAAATACCACCAGATGAGGAGGATTGAGTCATAGATTTGGTCTGGCCCAAGCTACAGAGAACGCAACTTTCCAGAGATTATTCGTAACCTCAGTTCTTTATCCATGATGTCATCTGTTACTTTTTATTTGCAACTTTCAGATTGTCATACTCGACTGAAGTTTAAATGTGGCCTCTTTTGCATTTTTGCTGCAGAGCTGTCTGAAATTGTTAATATACATCTTTTTCCTCACACAGAGAAAGGGAGTAAAGACTGTTTTCATAAAAGAAGAGGCAAGAATATAAGCATTGTGTGGATGACTTCAGAGCCTGTCTGCATCTGGCTAATAGGATAACAAAAACAGTTATCAGAGAGAAGAGCCAGAGAATAAAATACCATTCTGCAGAACCTGGGCTGCATCTCCACTTGTAATTTCAGCTTGGTGTGCATTAAAGCACACCCGAGCCGTCAGGGGAGAATAAACTTCGTGGTAAGAAAGTTTTGGCTGTTGTTAGTCAGCTGTCACCTCATGCGAAGGTGCAGGAGCTAAAGCTGAGCTTGTCACAAACTTCTGCTTACGAGGGGATCATAAATTGAAGGCAAGGACAAAAAGCAGTGAAATCTAAATGAATCCTCTAGACTCAGGGAAGACGTTTTTGGACCGGAGGGTCCAGAAAGATGTGCTACAACAGGAGAACTTCTGGCAAAATGGTTTCTGTTTCTAGCTTCAGCTTCTGAACTCGGCAATTGTGTTTCCAAGGAAGCTACTCTGGTGTCCACCTGCTAAGTTATGTGGTGTGACTTTTCCCAGAGAGTTAATGCTCAGGTGGTAGTTTTTATGTGGCACTAGGTTGCTCTTATGTGTAAAAAAATTTGCACAAACTTATCTCCAACTTATGCATAGTGATACCCAATTTACAGTTGCTCAAATAAAAGGAAAAGGGTAGAATCCATTGAAGCAGTTCCAATACATGAGACAAAGTTCAGGAGTCTCTGTTTTCTCCCCTCTCATCCCTTTTGCACTTTCACTGGAAAACCCAGTTGTAGAGAAAAAAGAAATGTTGCCTGGAGTGGCAGGAGTCCTTTTATCTTTTATAATTTATTTATTTTAATTAATTTTATTATTTTTTTGGCTGCACTGGGTTTTCCTCACTGTGCGCGGGCTTTCTCTAGTTGCGGCGAGCGGACGCTTCGTTGCAGTGTGCGGGCTTCTCATTGAGGTGGCTTCTCTTGTTGCAGAGCACGGGCTCTAGGCGTGCGGGCTTCAGTAGTTGTGGCTCACGGGCTCAGTAGTTGTGGCTTGTGGGCTGTAGAGCGCAGGCTCAGTAGTTGTGGCGCACGGGCTTAGCTGCTCCGCGGCATGTGGGATCTTCCCGGACCAGGGCTCGAACCCCTGTCCCCTGCATTGGCAGGCGGACTCTTAACCACTGCGCCACCAGGGAAGCCCAGGAGTCCTTTTTTTTTTTTAAACTGAGTGCTGACTGTGACAGCCAGGTAAGGGAATTAACTTTTGTCTCATGCCTACCTTGTAATATTTTATCTTCATTATTTCCTGCGAGAGAAGAAGAACTCCCCCATTTTAACAGAGTAAAAAAAACTGAGGGTGGGAGAGGCTATGCACAGCTAAACCATATGACCAAATATATTAGTTTTCTATGGCTGCTATAACAGATCACCACAAATTTAGTGATTTAAAACAGCACAGATTTATCATCTTAAGTTCTGAAAGTGAGACGTCCTAAAATCAGCGTATGAGCAGGACTCTGTTCCTTCTGGAGGCTCTAGAGGAGAATCGCCTTCCTTGCCTTTTCTAAGCATATAGAGCCCGCCTGCCCTCCTTGGCTCATATAAAGCCACTTCCTCCATCTTTAAAGCCAGCAGCCCACAGTCTTCAAATCTTTCTATCTCTAACGTGTGCTCTGTTGCACATCTGTCTCTGACCCTCTATTGGACCCACCTGGATAATCCAGGATCTCATCATCATTCCATCTCAAGATCACTACCTCAGTCACATCAGGTCCTTTCTGCCACATAGTGAACAAATGCCCAGGTTCTAGAAATTAGGATGTGGACATTTAGAGGCCATAATTCAGCCTATCATACCAGGGCCACAGCAATTAGAGTTATGAAAGAGGAAGAACCCTATTTCTGTGAATATCTCTGGAAGTCTCTGGACAGAAGAGTCTGTGGTCCACAAGCTTTGTGAAAGTTTCTAGAACTGTGCCGGTTTATTCTAAAATGAATGGGTCTCAGTCACAAGATTTACTTTTCCCTATTGCATAATCTGCAAATTTCAGTTTCCAGTTTCAAAGCCTTTCAACTAAACTTACTTTTTAAAAGTTGATTTAAATTAGAAACAGGAATCTGAGGACATTGATGGCAGATGCCTGGATCATTGGACCTTTTGGTTTGTGTAGATGCAGTCTTTGCTTAGAGGCACTGTCACTGATCCACTTTTTCTCATATGTCTTAAAACACAGAAATAACTCCCCTGCCTTTTTTGAGTTCTTTGCTCCCATTTCCTGGCTATATTGGGCTCAAGAAGCCATGAGTGACCTCATTATTTCTGTAGCCTCTTGTCACTACAATGTTTACATCTTCAGGACCCCTCATGTTGAATCTGGAGAATGTTTTCCTGAAAAGAAGAGAGATGCTTAAGAGCATGAGTCGTGGAGTCAGACCGCTGGGGTTTTAATCTGGCTTCAAGCTTTCTCAGCAGTGTGACTTTGGGCAAATGTCTTAACTGTGCCTGTACTTCATTTTCTTACCTTTAAACAATGCTGATCGTGATGACCCCAGAGCATTCATGCTGTAAGGTTTATGGGTTGAATGAGATGGTTCTGCCACACACAGCAGGCTTGGTAAAGGTTAATTCTCACCAGTGTCATTGACAAACCACGGCCACATTTAGCAGAGACTCCACACAGTATACGAATCATTTTCAATGAACACTTCTTTCTTTTTTTCTTTTTAAATTCGGTCTAAAATGTAAAATATAGGGAATTCTAGTCCAGCGGTTAGGACTCGGCGCTTTCACTGCCAGGGGCCCCGGTTCGGTCCCAGATCTGGGAACTAAGAGCACAAGCCGCATGATGGGGTCAAAAAATAATAATAAAATAAAATGAAAATATATACGTGTGTGTGTGTATATATGTGCGTGTGTGTATACGTGTGTGCATGTATACGTGCGTGTGCGTGTATATGCACATGTGTGTATATATGTGCACGTGTGTGTGTATATGTATACATATATATATGTATATATATTCCTTTCTTCTGGTTTCTTTTTTTTTTTTTTTTTTTTTTTTTTTTTTTGGGGTACGCGGGCCTCTTACTGCTGTGGTCTCTCCAGACGCACAGGCTCAGCAGCCATGGCTCACGGGCCCAGCCGCTCCGCGGCATGTGGGATCTTCCTGGACCGGGGCACGAACCCATGTCCCCTGCATTAGCAGGCAGACTCTCAATCACTGCGCCACCAGGGAAGCCCTTCTGGTTTCTTTAAAGCTACCTTTTATGGTTGTTAGGTTATATAAAATCCTTTTTACCTCATTATTTATTTATGTCCTAGCAGCCTTCTCTCCTTGATTCAGGTGGATGACTGCAGGCTCTGCAACACCCACCTCCCTTCCTCTTGGAGAGAGTGATTACTGCACTCATGTCCCTTTAGGCTTTCTCACCCTACAACAATCTCCCTGTGTTTCCCTTTATACCAGGGATCAGATTCCTTAGGTGTTAAAAAATAACAATTCTAGAGGAGAAGTAGAAGTGATGCATTTCCCTCCAGTTTTATATGCATTTCGAAGTTTATCATCAACTCAGTGAGCTGGGAAGTAGCATGACTCATGAAGACCTGTACTCGTGTATGTTTGCTGGGTGGGTGTGATTGGCAGAATTTTGGTCCCCATGATCTTTACCCCTAGTTTCACGCCTGTGAATGTGTTTTGTTACATGGTTAAAGGAACTTTGCAGATGTAATTAAGGTTCTAATCAACTGACCCTAAAATAGGGAGATTATCTTGGATTATCAGGGCAGGCCTGATGTAATCACATGAGTCTTTACAGCAGAGCTTTCTCCTGCCTGAGGGCAGAAGAATAATTCAGAGAGACTGGAAGCAACAGAAGGACTGGAAGCACTCTTTCTGATTCTGAAGATGGAGGAGGCTGTGAGTCTAGGAATGTGGGGAATCCTGGAGAAGCTAAGAATTATTCCTGGCCAGCAGCCAGCAAGGAAATGGGGACCTCAGTCATACAGCCACACGGAACTGAGTTCTACCAGTAATCTGAATGAGTCTGGAGGTAGATTTTCCCCAGAGCCTCCAGATAAGATCCCAGACTGACGGAACCTTCACTTCAGCCTGGTGAGACCCTGAGCAGAGAACCCAGTTGAGGCTGCTCAGACTTCTGTCCTACGAACCTATGGTATGATAAACGTATGCTGCTTTGAGCCATTAAGTTGGTGGTCATTTGTTACAGCAGTGATGCAAAACTGATACAGGGGATTACTGAGAGTGGATATATAAAGTGAAAATTATACCACATACTCCACTGGTGATGCCTTAGCTTTCACTTATGGCTCTTGAGTAACTATAAAAGTTACACGTTTTCCTCATGTCTTTCCAATTGAATGTCTCATTCCCACAAGTTGTTGGTCACTTACCTCTTTGATGAAGCCAGTGGTGCCAAAAAAGCATGGTGTAGAAGTGACAGTGCCAGGCTCTATCTTGGTTGACCTGAGCTGATGCTTTTTTCTTTTTTTCCTTTCAAAGGGGACCTTTCCTTTTTTAACACTATTTTCCAAATAGGAGCCGTAGTCAAGTTTATGCAAATTCCTGTAAATGTAGAAAGAGAAAATGGAGATGATGGGAATCAAAAATACAGAGAAGAGAGTTGGTTGGACAGCCATGTGGAGAGGATGGACAGAGAATTTGGAGCTTGACTTAGTTTTAACCGCATTTCCTCCGTTTGCTGCCTGTATCATGATAGGAGAGTAACGCTGTTGCCCTTGCCCCTGTTTCTTTTTCCGTAAAATGTTTTCATATTATTTTAAGCTAATTTGTGGAAGTGCCTGTTGTGGACTGAACTGTCTCTCCCCCAGATTCATAGGTTGAGGCCCTGACCCCCACTATGACTGTATTTGGAGAGAGGGCCTTTGAGGAGGTAATTAAATGAGGTCATAAGGTAGGGCTCTCATCCAGTAGAACTAGTGTCCTTATAAGAGGAGGAAGAGACACGAGGAGTATGGGCACACAGAGAAAAGGCCACGAGAGGACAGAGCATCTTCAAGCCAAGGAAAGGGGTCTCATCTGAAGCCAAGCCTGCTGGCATGTTGACCCTGGACTTCTAGCCTCTCAAACTGTGAGAAAATATGCTTGTTGTTTAAGCCACACAGTCCGTGATACTTTGCTATAGTGGCTCTAGCTGACTAATACAGCCCCTAATGAAGACATTTTTATGTTTTAGTTCATTTTATCTTCTCAGCATCCTTAAAGAGGGTTCTGTTATTACCACCACTTTAGAGACAGGTTAACTGAGGCTTAGAGAGATAAAACAACACGTAAGCAGTGCAGTGAAGAGCGGGGAAGCACGCATGGGTCCCCATGGGTCCCCATGAGCAGCCTGAGTGGAACCACTGTATGTATTAGCTCCTGTACAGAGGGCTAATCCCTACAGTGGCTGAGCAGCTAAGCTAAAGGAGTGAGGTGCGAGCTGGTGGCAACAGGACTGGGCACCTGAATGGGGGGCCACCACCTACTTCCAGCTGAGTACTGCCACTTGGGAATGCAGAAACAAGTCTGCCGCATCTTTTAAATTTCAAAAGAAGCTGAAAATATGGATTTTCATGGGGGAATTTCTCACATTTACAGCTATCAATTGCAAACAATGTACAGTAAAGGTATCTATTACATATCATGGTGCCTGTCAAACCAGCATGCTTCCAAGATGGAAACAGCCCACAGGAAGCCAGTTTGTGACCCCTGGAACACTTCTGTGCTTGTTCGAAGATCCAGTGGATGACCTGGGTAGCAACTGAGGTCGTAACACACCCAAATAATGGATTTGGTACATTCAGGTGAACCATGAGTTTGCAAAACTTCAGTCAACCTGGTTTATTTTAAGAGATTACCTTGGCAGAGTCCTTTTCAGAGCCTGGCTCATGACAGACATCCAGTAAGTATTTGATAAGTGAATGACAGAAATTTTAATAGGACTATAGGTAGACAAGACAGAAGACACAGTGATGAAGACACAGTAGAACCACTGGAAGTTAAACGTTGAGTAAATCACCAACTTCAGCTTGATTTTTGTCAGGTATCTTATTCTTCTAAAATAAGTTTTTTTAAAGGAGTTCATCAAGGGTTTAGCCCATCATCAGCCTTTTCTATTGATGTGTATCTATACTGCAGCAAGCACTGTGCCAGGTGTTGGTGATGGGAATGAACGAGGCAAATTTGATGTCCACTCCCATGTAGCTGATGGTCTAGCAATGAAGGACACATGCCTAGTTTCCCGAGCACAATGCATCTTACACCTAGAATCCATTTGTAGTATCTTGATTAACTGAGGTTTTACAGTTATGGGTGGAAGTGTTCCCATCTTAATCATGATGACTTTAGGATGTCTATGTATTTCAGAGCAGGTTCCTTGAATTGAACAGAGGTAAAATAGTTCTTGTAGATGCACCTGCAAGTGAGGGTCATTTTCTATGACTAATTCACATAAGCTATGTTTGCTTTCCCATCATACGCTCCAAAGAACTCTATGTGGTATAGACCAGCACACTCCATTTGCAGGAAAGTAATAAAAACTCAAATTAATATCTTGTTTGAAGTTACTCACCTGGTAAATGGTTTTATTAATCAGGAAGCTTTAGAAGCAAAATGGAAGGGAAATATCCTCAATCTGGACTGAGAAAATAAAAGAAGTTTGTTAGTTTGTGAAACTGAAAAGCTCAGAAATAGACCCCAAAACCATGTTACTATATATCTGTCTTTCTATATTTCTTGGTTCTTCTGGATTAGCCTGACTCAGCACACACATTTTATCAGAAGCTCCAATATCCCTCCCAGCCTCTCTGCATGCCTGGAATAAAGAAAGACTATTTTACAATAGCCCCATGAAAAGTCTTAGGATTCAGTCTTGTTGGAGTGGAATTCCAACACCTGAACCAATGTCAGAGAGATGCAACATGCCGATGTGGAAGTTGGGATTTTCCAAAAATAACTACAACAATAATCGTCTGGTATGCTCTTCCAGAACCTTGTCACTCTCAATTGAAAGGAAGAGTCTGTTCCTTTTCTCCTAGAAAAGGTGGGTTTTTGTGATTGCCTTAATGAAGAAAAGGTTACGGGAGGGATGCTGCAGGACTTCCAAGGCCAGGTCATAAAAAGAATGCTTTCACTTGTGTCGCTGTCTCAAGACACTCACCTTTGAAACCCCACCATATTGCAAGGAAGCCCAGGCCACGTGGAGAGCTACATATGGGTATTCTGGGAAACAAAGTTAAGATCTCAGCTGACAGCAAGCATCAACTACCAGGCACATGAGCGAGAAAGACTTCAGATGATCAAGTCTTTGCCTTCAAGCTGCCCCAGCTGACACTGAGTGGAGCGGAGAAGAGCTATCCTTGTTGGACTCTCCCCAGATTGCATGTTTGTGGACAAACAAGGATGCTGCTGTCATCTTAAGCCACGAAATTTTGGGGGGATTTGTTATGCAACCATGGTAACAGAAACATTGATCATATCTGAGTTGTGTGACCATATGTGGAATTGGAGTTGGGAAGGTGTAAGGGGAGAATGGACCTGACCCATCTGCAGGGACACAGAGTGAAGGAGAGGTTGTCAATAACATAAAAATTGGGGTGATGTAGCCAGAAGAAGGATGACGAAGATTAGCAGACACAACAGATGCCCTTTACAGTAGTAAAGAAAGGCTTTAAATATTGTCCTCAAAATTCATGCTGTTTTTACTTAATGAGGATTTTCTTTTCTTATCATGGGCTGCTCATAATCTAGTTGGGACAGAATGTAGGTATGAGTTACAATATAACACGAAAGGTGATTATCCTTTCCACTAGAGCAGATAATTGAAGATTGGATGCGTTACATAGCATGCGTTCTGTTTTCCATATATCACAGCCCAGGACAGTACAGTCCAGTAGGACGGGGGTGGCCTTTGAGATCTATTTCCTTGCCCTAGTGTCTGTATGGGGACTGACAGCACCAAGTCATGTTTTATACTTTCATTACTTACTTACGTAAGTTTTCATATTGAAGAAAGCGATCTGGGTGCGGAAGGCAACTGGGAAATGTTAATTACGTTATTTTGAACTTACTTTCTAAATTGTTTTACATTTTTGTGTTGTATTTTTTTCCCCTGGTATCGGTCTCTAAGCGTCAAGGGTAGAGAAAGCACATGTTGCTCACGTGAATTTCGCTGGAGCTTGGGGAAGAAGCGGCTACCGCAGCATGCTGACACATTAATAATTTGTTATGAGCCCCCAAATGGGAATATGCTTCAGAAATGCTTTCTGATGGCTGCACAGTGGTAGAATAACTTATAAATATAATCAGTCATTCAGTACTCCGTTTACTGATGGCAAGGTACATTAACACATTTCAGGGAAATTAAAATTCTTCCCAAGTTCTAAGTGGTTATCAGTTGTCTTGCCAGTGTTCAAGTCAGAAAATATATCTGGGGAATATTTTTACATATTAAATGGAATAATTGGTTTCCCGCTTCAAACCATTCCATGCAAATTTGCTGGTTCGTCTTCCCCATTCCCAACCAAGTTATCTTTGTACAGAACCAACTGTATTATGTTACCTGCTTTATAAAACCAAAACAAACAAACAAAACAAAACAAAACAAAACATGGGTTCTCTGTTGCATAAATCTTCTCTGAGGACCTATACAACCTTTTGTTTCTTAACCCCGTCCTACTTAACTAACCTTGCCTCCTTTTATGGTTGTTCAAACTCCCCAATGCTGCACAAACACAGGCTGTCTCAATTATCTGTCATCTAGCCCATGCGAATTCTTCTTTCAGAGGTACCTTCTTTTCATTACCCACAGACTATATGGTTATTCAGTCTCCTAGACATAATTTAATATACTTCTCTTACTTCCTCTGTATTACAACAACACAACGTATAATGTATCTATACAAATGCATTTAAATTATTCATGTTTAAAGCAATTAAACCGAGAACTTTTTGACAATTAGATCACGTTTAATTACTCTTTGTATATCCAATACCCCATTCAATCCTCATTTTCTCTCCATCTTCTTATCAGGAAATCTGACCTTCAAACTGAAAGTGTCAAGCAAGCATCATTAAGGGGAGAATGAAAGACATACTACAACATTAAAATAAGTCAGGGTTTGGCCACCTTTTTTTGTGAAGGCCTAGAACATAAATATTTGGTCTTGGGAAACTTCTGGTCTCTGTGGCAACTACTCAACTCTGCCATTGTAGCCCCAAAGCAGCCACATGTGAATATAAATGAGTGTGTGGCTGTGTTCTCATAGACCTTAATCTGCGGGCACTGAAATTCGAATTTCATGTAATTTTCACATATCATGCAATGTTATTTTTACTTTTGATTTTTTTAACCATTTAAAAATATTTTTTTAAAAAGTTGGTGTTTGAGCCTGAGAGATCACTTAGTCAATTTTAAATGTGAGATGGTTCTCTACTATTGAATAAAGTATGCTAACATCCTGAACAACTTGGAGATATGACTAAGGAATCACTGTCATCCACCCATACAGATGTTGTCAGCTGAGTGAAGGATCAGATTTGGAGTCAGACACATGTACTAATTTTCTGAAAGGTGGTAAACTGTCACTTCTGGGAACCGCAGAGCAGAAGGGTTGAGCTCAATCACTGGGATATATTGGAAGACGTTATTAAACAAGCAGGTACACTAAGAATTGATTACTCCCTAGTGTGAGTTAACAAAAATAAATATCAAACTTAAATTGGTAGATCAAATTATTAAAATAGATGAATGGCATGGACAGAGGATATACTGAGAGTGCAGAAAAATATATGGCAACACTCCACATATACTACTAGACAAAAGGAAGAAACAGGCTAAATGATAGCAGAATTATATAGGGTTGTGATTTTTTTTCACAAAGGCTAATGTGTATTAATTGATTAGTTCATATTGGGTTGACTGTATAAGATAAATACTATTATCTAAATGCTAAATTGGACACCTAAACACCAGCTCAGAATTCCAAATTGCCTTTTGCCTGAACGTCAACTTGACTATTAAAGACATGCTGCTCACATTTTCAAATGACCCAAGGTTAGCAAAATCTTCCAATGGGATCACACTGAAAAATACCTCAGTTCCTGAAATGACAGATTGAAGCCAAAAACACAACATGGAACAGGCATAAAAGCAAAAGTTCAGTTAGGTTGAAATAAACCCCTTATTAACAGGTATAGATGGCAAAGTGCTTAGCATAACTGTTTATGTTCCCTTTTTGCGGTGTGTATGTGTGCCTGTGTGTTTTATTTTTCAAAAAAAATGAAGAAGATTTGGTTAATCATAAACTCACAGTTAACCAATGGTTTAACATTTCTGCAAAAAGATGTGTGGTGTGTCTCTTTTTTCTTTCCAACTCCTTGGGATGCAATTTAGGAAATCATAAAGTAAAGGGAGCATTGGGTTCATTTGTGGTTTGGGAATTTTCCTCACCAAAATGATAACTTGGAAACATTCCTGGTAACTGTTTGGTCCAGTGAGATGGTATTTTGGACTGTTTGGTTGGGTAAGGTTTTGCTCATAATAGCCATCTGCTTTCTTCAGTGTTTGCTTGATTTCACTTTTGATTCAACTGTATATTAAATGTACCAGACCATCAGTGTAGGAGGCGACATGACTTGGCAACAAATGATATACAGATGATGGTAAGAATATCAAGAAACTTAGAACCTTGTGGTGGAATTTCTAGTAATTCACTTCATAGCATTGTGCAACTTATTTAACCTCTCTGAAGATGAGGGCTTCAGTTTCTCTATCATTAACAGAAATATGTGTGTAATTGGGAATGAGGTGGAGGTGTCACCTTCTCTATATTCATGACCATATTCTTTCCTCCTACGCCTCTGTACCCCCAGTTCCTGACACAGGGCTCCTAAATCCCCCTTGTAATTTCCTGAGTGATGGGGATGATAGGAGTGTCTTACACAAAACTAAAACCCTTGGAATTTTCTGGGTGATAGGAGCATCTTTTGTTGTAAGGAGGTGACTCCTGGATAGTTTTAGGATGGGGCTGTTCACCAGAACGACTGAATATGATTAGAAGCTTGGAAGTTTCAGCCCCACCCCCATCTACTGGGGGTGATGAAGCCTCCATAAAAATTCCTAAAATGCAGGGTTCAGAGAGCTTGCAGGTTGGTGAACACATCCACATGGCAGGAGGGTAGTGCACCCCAACTCCACAGGGAGAGAAATTCCTGTGTTCAGGATCCTCTGGACCTTGCCCTATGTACCTCTTCTTATGGCGGTTCATCTGGATACTTTATAAATATTCTTTATTATATAATAAACTGGTAAACGTAAATAAGGGTTTCCTTAAGTTTTGTGAGCTGTTATAGCAAATTACTGAACCAGAGGAGGGGGTCACGGGAACTCCTGGTTTATAGCTGGTCTGTCAGATGTATTTAACATCTGAAGTGGGGGCAGTGTTTTGGGATTAAACCCTTAAATTGTGGGGTCTGATGCTAACTCCAGGTAGATAACATCAGAATTTAACTGAGTTGTAGGACACCCAGCTGGTGTTGGAGAACTGGTCAATGTGGGGAAAACCAGAAGTGATGTGAGTAGAAATAGAAATAGAAATGTGAATAGAAAACAGCTGTTTTCCTCTTAGCCTCAGAAGCTTTCTCAACACAGGTAATGACTTGGAATCAGATAGATTTGACATGGAATTTGAAGAATATTTGTCATGGCTGGATGAGATGGTTTGTAGAGTTCCCACCCACTTGGGTCTGTAAATGATTTCCAAATTTTGGGCCTTGAATATTTTATCATTGCTCTTTGTTTTTTGACATCTCGCCACATGTCACATGTCTTAAAAAATCAAATATTATATAGTAAATCCTTATAGTATGTTAACATTTTAACATTATTATTTTATAAAATACTTCTGAAATTGCTAGGATAAACTTTGGGAGTTTTGCAAAAATTAGTTGCCCTGAATCTTATTTTGTAACAGCCATTCTAAAACCTGAAGGCTGCTATCTAGAAAGTCGTTGTAATCAATGTTTTATGAAAATCTGAACTGCAGAATTCCTCATCCCCAAAGATGTTAAGGTCAATCAATATATGTAGGGGATGAGGATAATTCTGTTATTTTATTTTTTGGCTGTGCCATGCAGCACGTGGGGTCTTAGTTCCCCGACCAGGGACGGAGCCCGCGCCCCCTGCATTGGAAGTGCGGAGTCTTAACCACTGGACCGCCAGGGAAGTCCCAGTTCTGTTATTTTAGAATGATAAATTGGAACATTAATTTCCCACTCTAAATTCAACCTAACCTTCTGTCCAACAGTCAGTATCTCTGCAATTCTATATGGCAGCCACTCATTAATCTCAACTCAGTAGAATGTGGGTTTCTAATTTGGAGACCTGTGAATAACACTTAATAATAAACCTACTGATACTTGCCATTTTCCATCTGTATCCTTTCCCAGCTCTTCCCTCTCCGTGTGTTTCCTTGTCACCTTGTTCCTTTATGTTCCTCTTTTTCCTGCCCCAACACTTCTTGTGTTCCTTTTGCTTCACATTCACCTAAGCTGCTTTGAAGCATGTATCACTGAGGTGCACTCATGGAATTAAAGACGTATTCTGTGGCTGTCTGCCCAGAAGTATGCAGATGTCTGTGAGTAAAATATACAAGAGATATTTAGCAATATTCTGAAATTATACAGTAGCTTTGGTTTTGGTTCTTGGTCCTATTCCAAAGAGGATTTCCCTTTTCCGTATATCGGGTTATGAGCGGCCCCTCTTTCCCCTCCAGCAGGCCTCTTGCTCTTGTAGCACACTATGGTATAGGGTGCATGCCTTGTCTCCATGTATGCCTATGAAATGGTGCTGGAGGGCAGGCCCATTGCCATTCTTAATTTTTTTTTTTTTTTTTTTTTTTGCGGTACGCGGGTCTCTCACTATTGTGGCCTCCCCCGTTGCGGAGCACAGGCTCCGGACGTGCAGGCTCAGCGGCCATGGCTCACGGGCCCAGCCGCTCCGCGGCATGTGGGATCTTCCCGGACCGGGGCACGAACCCGTGTCCCCTGCATCGGCAGGCGGACTCTCAGCCACCGCGCCACCAGGGAAGCCCGCCATTCTTAGTTTTAATCTGTTCAAGGCTTTACCAAATAAAATGCCATTAATATCATTTACGGATAACGAAACCAACACTCTAGGTCCAAGGAGGTGCCTAAATGAGGTGGAAAGACGGGGTAATCATACATGTAGTCCAGTCTGTGGGAAATATCACAAGTGTGTCTTACGCTTAAAGAAGATGAATTGTTCGGTTAGGATGCTCACGTGAATCCAGTTATTTTGCTGAATTATCTACCCATCCACTTTGGTAGGGATTCCAGCACCTCCCTGGTCACTCCCCTAAAATCCAGTTAGGTCTTAACTGGGGGGAATAAACTGTACCACACACAAACGCCCCTCTGCTAAGCAGACTACCCATGTATTATATTTACTGAGTGCTTAGAATTTCTTCCTTGGGAGGAAGTTATTTACTGGAAGAAGTCTGCTTGACTCCCAAAGTCATCTTTTACAATTTAGGAGAGCAGTGGAAAGACTTACAATGTATTTTCTTTTTGACTCCTTCCAGCTGCCTGCAGCAAACATTCATCTGCTTCCTTTAATAGGATCTGACTTGTGACATCATGTTCTGAAAGGCTGCAGTTTAATTGGTGTGTTTCCTCTCTAACATACATACATTATGCAGAGACTCTAGGGTTTCATTTTCATTTTATTTTTTAAGTCTATAGAAGCCAACTGCTTTGGGGGTCTCCTTCTGCTAGAGACTCTAGCAATGCCAAGGTAGCATTCTGACTGGGCTGAAGTGCATCGTAGATCAACATCCTCCCATAATAAATACTTAGGACCCAACTCGTACTGGAATGGCTTGTTCTGCCAGCTGAGTGCAACACTGAGAAGCCCATGACATTTATCTCCACTAGGTTTCCAAAGAAACAGAGTAGAAATGTGCACACAATATTGCCCATTCATTTTTAAGGGAGGTAACCTTGATTCTGAGGTTTCTGGAATGGTGGCGTCAATTGAAGCCCCTTACCCAAAATTTTACCTTGGATGAGAGAATACCATGATGAGTTCTAGAACTCTTCAAAGAGAATGAAGAAACACTGACCATTTGAGGGGGGACAAAAATGATCCTCAGAATGTCTTAATATCATGAAGCATGGATGTCTTAAATGCTTGGTGAGTGGGATGCTTGCTACTTACTGCAAAGATGGGGATCTTGATCTCACGTGGCTTCAAAGACATCAAGATGATTTTTACAATGAACTTTTAACAGCACTTCTAATGCCTAAACTTGTTCTATGACATGCTATCAATTTTTTTCCTCCTGTTTCTAAGAAAGGATATGTCAGTGCAACAGCTGAGGAAGTTTCAACATCTCCATTAAGTAGGGCACCTTTTAGATTGATTAGGGTTATTTCCAACTTCAAGAGAAAGAAACCAACCCAAATTTACTTTAGAAGAACATAGCTGAAGAGTCTGAAGGTCATGCTGGTTTCAGGCATGTGGCTAGATTTGGGGTTTACACGATGCCAATCAAACTTTCTTTCTTTCCAACTCTTGTTGCTTCGTTCAGTGGGATTGATGCTATGTTAGGGTCCATGTGGTGTACATGCCTCCCACCACTCCATTCCAGGGTCTCTCCAAATGATGGTAAATCGGCTGCAGGACAACCTCTTGCATTCAAGTCTGGCCAGAAGCAGAAAGCACCATTCCACTCATTCTTACAGAATTCCTGAGATCCATTCTCATTGGGTTAGTTCCTGAACCTCCTACTAGGCTTGCAGAATGTGGTGTGCTGCACCTGGTATTGGATCTCTCCTCAATCCAGGTAGACCCAGAGTGGGAGAAAGCAGACTCCAAACAAAATCAGTTCTTCTATTGAAGAACAAAAGAGGCCAACAATACATCGTTAGTGCTTATATTGTAACTATCTGATATGGGCTGAATTGCATCCCTCCAAAATTCATATGTTGAAGTTCTAACCCCCAGTACCTCAGAATGTGACTGTATCTGAGATAGGGGTTAAGTGAAAATAGGATTATTAGGGTAAACCTTAATCCAGTGTGACTGGTGTCCTTAGAAGAAGAGGGAATTTAGACAGAGAGAGAAATAAACAACCAAGTGTTTAAACCAGTGCTATTTTCCAGGAACTTGAATAAATATCCCAAACAGTGCAGCAATCATCTCCTCTTTAAGCATCTTGCCTTTTATGTTAAGTTTTTGTCATCCTTTTTAATTTCTCCCTCAAAGACATTATTAGCTTGAATTCTTCAAGCTTCTTTCTTCTTTCTTGAATTCTTCAGGCTTCTTTCTTCTTTCTGTGTTATTAGCTTGAATTCTTCAAGCTAATACCACAGAAAAGGGCTGAATCTCAAAGTCATGAAAACAAATGGTTGAAAGTCAGTTTTTCACATTCTTTGTATTTGGTTTCTGTTCACTTGAACTTAGATCATGCAAATATTGTACAAAGTGAAATCTCTGGGTGAGAATTTGAAAGCTAGACACTCTAAGCAGAATTTTCTGTGCCTTATATCTTTGATTCAATGAAGGATCATTTTTGTTGTGGTGCTTGTTGTTTTATCAGCAGTATGAAGAAAATGTTTTTAGCTGACACAGTAAGAAATATACCATTAAAAAATAAATAATGCATAGTGTTTTCAATACTTCTTTCAAGGCACATAAAAATATCCCGTTTCAAATATTTGAGCAGCTCTTTTAGCTGCTGAATACTTGCTTCTATGACTTGTCTCTTCTCCCTCCTCTCAGACATTTGTCTGGTTCATGAAATTCATTCTTGGTATATGTTTACACTGCTATTGTGTTCTATTAAATGTAGGATATCGTTATAGCATGAGTTAGTCATAAGAAAAAAAAAATAAACTCCAAGGCTCTATGTATGTGTACGTGCCAGCTCAGTAAATTTTAGACAACAGATGTAGCTGCCAGTTCCTCCTTCTGCCACTTTCCCCAGTTCAATAGGAGGTACAGATGGTTCCGTTCGCCCTGGTGTCTTGCATCTTGGTATGAAGGTGCTGACTTTGCTGATCTTTCTCTGGAAGCTTCCTTTGACCCAAAGGACCAAGGCAAGCTAAGTGTCAAATGAGACTGCCTTGCACGTGTCTGGCCATTTGGAATCCTGGAGCTCTTAACAGTTGAAAAGCATCTCAAAGTACCTCTCAGCATTCTGTGTAGAAAGGCTGTCGAATTACATTTTCTCCTCTGCTTTTGACTGTTTACATGCTCAGTCTGAAGAAGCCCAGGACTAGGAGAACGGTTGTCTGGGTCTTAGCTTTGCTTTAGGAAGAGCTAGAGCTAATCTATTAGAAAGAGAAGAGAATCCAGCCGTAACTTAGTTTCCCAGCTCATCCAAGAGAAACCGAGGCAACCAACTTTGGTGTTAACAAAAAAGTTTAAGGTATTAAAAAAAATAAAATTAAAGGTCCTAAATTATGTGTCCTATGGGATAAATGCAGCTTTGTTTCTTCTCTATGGAAAATGCTTGCTCCTTAAGGATTGGCATTAGTGGTTTGTACTACTCACAGGTGTTGCAGAGAGGAACCTGTGACACGTAGAGGGTCTGCCATACCCACATGGTATTATCCATAAAATAGCTGGCAGAGCTCCCAGGTCATAGTCAGCCAGACTTTGAGCCATGGGGCCATGACACACAGCCATTTCAATTTGTATTGGAGGTTACTGTCTGATCCAAAAGTAAGTGTCTGTAAGATGGGCATAGGTAGCAGGCCCAAATAACCTACGGTCAAAACTAGGGCAGTACGGAAAGGGAAAGGGCTCCATTAATACTCAGCTGGGGCATCAGTATAAACTGGTATGAGCTTGGGCACCATGGGCCCAGGCATAGAACAGTGGGGTTCACCACCTGGTCACCTTCTGAATACCTCCCCATGTATCATTCATTTAATAAACTATGCTCTGGTAACCCTTCTTTTGCATATAGGGAAACTGAGGCACTTAGAGGTTAATTAACTTCCTAAGTTCACATAAATCTGGAAATGGCCAAGTCTGGAGAGAGGCCAGTAGCCTTAGGGAGGGCCTGGCTAGAGACCTCCAGCCGAGAAGGCTGTTGGGTGTTGGGGACTTAATGACCAGGTTGCTTCTCTCAGAAGGTTTGGCATGACAGGGACACAGGATAAATTGGGGTAGAATAAAAGTTGAGGCACATGGCAAGAAGGCACAGGAGATGAGATTGGAAGAAGAGTAGAGAGTGTCGGCAATTGACTGTTGTTGGAAGATGACCCAGTTACCCAGGAGGACTGAGTAAGCTGGCAGAGAGCTCTGTGGCAACCCAAACATCGTAGGGATCCTGCATCACAGTGGTCCGGGTGTTCATGAACTCTGCTCACCTGCTGAGAGAGTGGCTGCCTTCCTTCCTTCCCTCAGGTCACCTGCTCCCGGTTTGCAAGCTCAGGAGTTTCCCGGGTGAAATGTGGAGCTGGCCTCTTTACACTGAAGGCGAGGAGAGACCAAGAAAGAGGCAGTCACTCCAGATGGGCAGGTGGCACTTTTAACAAGTGAGGGAACTAACATATGAGGCTTGTCTTGGGCTCTGCACGATGAGTAGATCTCCGCACCCACCTGCCAGAATCTTAAACGTTTATACAGAGGCCTTAATGGGGTTCAGTCATGTATCCCACCCAGATGGTCTCAAAACCACCTTGTTCTCTCAATGCTGCGTCTCTCCCACTGTGAGAATAGTGGGCAGAATGTTCGGTGCAAGGACAGGGGAGGGAGTGAGGAGCCTCTGACTGCCCAGGTCCAGCTCGTGGGTCAACCCATGTCCTCTCCATGACCTCCTCCAACATCTGAGCTTACTGCTCTCTCCTGAGACTTGAAAGAGACTAATGGCGGCAGCAAGCTATGCCAAAGACCTTGATGGGCAGCTGCTGGCTGCTTTGAGGAAGCTGGAATTTGAAGTTTGGGGATCGTGAGCTTGGGGTGCAGAAGGTAGTGAGCGAACCCAGCTGCCTGGTGAGCATGTGAATGTTGACCGGGGCTTGCTGGTCTCCATTTATCATCCCACATAAAACAGCCCAAGCACTCCACAGCTTTTTCTTTCTGAAAAATGGCCAACCAGTGTTTCAACTGAGGGCTCACTCCTGTGCTCCCATGGTTTTTGTCTCATGGGGGAGTGCTATATGCTAATTGATATTCTTGAAAATGCGATTCATGAAGGTCTCCAAAATTACACCTCCCAGATATCAGAGATTCCTGCTATGAGTTGTGACATTTTTCTGTGGACCCCTAGAGTTCTTTAGAGCTGCTTAAGGGGCACTGTGAAAACTTGCTATATTTCATTTGAAAACTTATATATCAGATGGTTTGAGCACACCAATGAAAGCAAGCATACCCTAGTGTGTTTTAGACAAAATTGTCCCCATTGGAGAATACTAGGAGAGTAGCTTCTCCTGCCAAATTAACTCTTTGAGAACAGACTTGGCAGCCAGAGGGTCCGCTTCGAATGCTGCCTTTGGCACTTCCCAGCTGTGTAACATGGCAAGTTGCTTGCGTTCTTTGTGATGCATGTCTTCATCTATGAAACGGGTACAATAAATAACACCTAACTCGTTTAGCTATGTAAGCAGCGAATGAACGTAAATAGGTAAAGCACTTAGGCCAGTATGTATGGCACGTGGAAATCACAAAATAAGCATCAGTTCTTATTTGTTCATGTTGCTGCTTCTGTGCAGAGCTCAGAATTAACCTTCTGTCATCTCAATAATCTATATGAACTTTTCATGAATGCTTCATTAATTTGGAAGTTTCGAAGCTATGCCCTATTCATATATGTATAATCATATATATGTGTACAAATATATGCATATATATTATTAGCTAACTATGTTATATGTATATATATTATTAGCTAACTATGCAAAGACAGGCAGTAACGTGGAAATGTATAACATCACATAGGGATTCTATCATATCATTTTGGGGTGTTTCCTATTGTTTCTTATCCGATTACAATGTGTATATGTAATATACTCTGCAATTTTCTCTCATTTTGAATTGTGTATATATATATATATATTTATAGAATACCCATTATATATTTTATATATTTTTATATGGAAAGTATCTTTCATAAATAATGCTACCTAGTTTATATATACATATATCTTGTATATATTTATAAACGAACATCTATAATACATTCATTGTTTTATAATATAATCATTTATAAATATCTTTAGAGATGCATACATTTTACATATGTGTATATTATATAAAACATTTTTATATCATTTGAGATATAAAGTATCTCAAAAATAGAGATAAGTGAAGATAATAGCATAACCAACACCTATGTGTCTATTAACCACATGTAATGGATATCAACCTTTAAGATTTTACTTAACATCTTAAAGAAGTAAGTAAAACGCTACAGCTATGACTACTCCTCCATTCCATTTCTTTCCTGCCTGCCTCCTCTCCCCACCTCCACTCAGTGCTATTCTGAAGCTGCTCTGTATCTTAGACATCCATAATTTTAATATTTTAACACAAATGCATGATCCACAGGCTAGTATTTAAAATACAATATAGTATTTTTGTCAGTAAAAATCAATGTTAATAATATTTTACTGTATGCAATTTTCTGCAACTTCCTCTATTCATTCAACTTTTTTTTTGAGATTCATGCTGATAAATCATCCCTATTTCATTCACTTTGATTGCTGTGCAGTAATACTAATGTAAGAATATATCACAGCGAATTTATCCGTCTCTCAGCTGATGTATGTAAAAGCTGTTTACAATCTTTCATTCTTATAAAGAATGGTGTAGTGTTTATGGTTGTGCAAACCATATCCTTATGCAAATCTGTGAGAGCTTCTCCAGGGCATATAGGTAAGAATGGAATTTCCCAGCTATAATTTCTTGTCTCACTTTTATTTATTTTAAAACATCAAGCATTCTTTAGATATTCTTAATTTCCAACTTTGAAACAAACATACAGTTGATCCTTGAACAACAGGGTTTGAAGTGTGCAAAGTCCACTTATACATGGGTGTTTTTCAATAAGTACATACAACAGTACTACATGATCCATGGTTGGTTGAATCCTTGGATGTGGAACCCCAGATAAGGACAGCTGACTATAAAGTTATATGCTGATTTCTGATGGTGCAGGGAGGTTGGTGCCCTCAACCTCCCTGTTGTTCAAAGGTCGACTGTACTTACTACCTCACTCTCACTTTTTGAATGAGTTGATTGAAAACTAGTGTTTGCAGGGAAAGGTGAAAAACACTTAGCATTTGGATCTGCTACGTGTATGCCCCAGAGTTCACCTGATATTCTATGGCACACAAAGCAAAAAACAGAAATAAACTGGATGATGAGGACTGTAGGAGACTGAGCTACGGTTTCTATCATCAGTGTGAACATGGTGTGCTCTTCAAAGCCGCGGCATTGCATACAAAATACTTACTCTTTTTACTTTAAATGTGTCTCTATTAGCTTTTTATTTTAATAATACATAATTATATTTGAAAAGTATATAAAAGAAGAAGAGAGAGACTCTTGAATCTGCCCCACTCATTTTTAATCTCATATAACATTTTTGTATACATAATCTTCCAGATTATTCTTAAGTAGTTACAAATGTGTGTGAGAGTGTGAATGTGTACCTTTAACAAATATTTTAGTACAGATTCAATTCTGTAATTTAATAATTTGAACTAGTTTCACTTTGCATTTATATGTAAAATAATATAACTAATTAGAGTGTAGTAATTATATTTATACTATTAAATACTATGTCATCATTTTGCATACTAAGGCACTGATCAAATTGTTAAGAGCATGGAAACTAAGCTCTTATCCAGTATCAAGCTGGGTAGTTAATTCAAGGATACAGGTGATCACCAGGTGAAGGTGAAGCAGGGAGGAGCTGAAGACTGCCAATACAGCTCCCCAGGCCTGCCCTTTCTTGCTCTATTTGAGCATGCTCTAGTGAAATTTAACATGCAAGGTACCTAAGAAATGTATGCAGTACACGACTTATACAAGCATCTCCATTTTATACTCTGGTATTTTCACAGAGTATGTAGCATTTTCCAGGGACCCATATCCCACAGATCCACTGAGTCCAGACTTGTTTACCTCTGACCACCCCAGGCAGACGAGGTACATCCTACCAAAAGCATTTTGTAGATAAGGATTCTCCTACTAGTGAATGCCGTGAGTTTGCCAGTTGGTCTGTCATTAGCATATTTTCAAGGAGATTTGACTGGGCCACTTTCTTTTCTGAGACATCCACAATAAAGGGGAGGAAAGATTGCAGGCATGATGTGCAGCAAACACTTTCCTTCCCATGCACCATGGAAAGATTCACTGTGACCGCAAATAGCAATGAAAAAACGAGTCCATGGCTAAAGCCATTTAAAAAACCTTGGCTTATACATTCAGTAGCAGCAACAATAAAACTAATGGTGATCTCCTTTGGTACACATTTTCATTTTCTTCATGTTTGAGAGAAAATTCCTATTTCTCTTTAACATTTCCAGGCAGAATTTAGTCCTGATTACAGCTCCAATTCTTCATGGAGCTTCTCACCAACTCTAAATTCTGACTTCCACTGAATTTTCTAAGCATCACCTTGGACTCACTCTGTTTAATCATATGAGACACCAAACCTACTAATACGTTTGAAGGAAATATTTTAGCAAGGGTTACAGGATTGTCTATTCTGGTTCCTGGATGTAACTCTTCCATTTGTTTATGTTTCTGCATAAGTACAAAGTGCTTTTGAATGGAAGTAGAATTTAGCTGTTTCCTCTTTGTGTCCCAAAGGAAATGGAAGTGAGGGATGAGATAAGTTAAGAATTGTGTCATTTGTTTTTCGGAAATGGAACGGTTCCACTGGAGCTTACTCTTCTTGGTCCACTTGTTCCCCTGTATAATTTCCCACCTTTCAGAAGGCAGCTATGATTAAGCAAGTGTGGGCAGATGAATGCTGAGTGATGGGGGCTACAAGGAGATAGTGTGAATACGTATGCAGCTTATAAGCAGTGGAGCTTTCACACTGAGAATGCATATTTGACTGTGCCAAACCCCAGAGATGAATTTTGTCTTGAAACAATATGGGAAGAAAAAGCAAAGAGTTAATTCAAAAGAGATAAAGCAAATGCACTTTAGAATAGATCTCTTAAATGATTATCACTGGTTTGGTTTATACAATGTCCACTCGTATACCAAACATTGCATGTTAATTAGGGAATGTGCTGAAGATTAAAGCAGCAGAATGTCATCATGTATCTGTCACATGACCTCATACCTCGTTTTCAGAATAACAATTGAAACTACACGACTATTAACCACAGGACACGAGTGAGTCACACAGGGAAATGCAGGCGAGCTATTTTCTAACATAAAACTTGGACGTGGTCAACAACGTCTGGAGGTTACAACCAAGTGTCAGTGTTGGTCTTTTACACAGATAAGGGGCTTTAGGTTTCCTGCTTTCAGGTCTCGAACCTTACACCTCATAACGTCAGTATGTTTACTAATCAGACAACATTTGCTTAGGAGATGAACTGTGGCCCATCAGCTCACTTAATGGCATGAGTCATTCTCAAAAGGAGATACAAGAGGAAAACCTGTTTAGTTCCACATCAGTCCTCTAGGATTTATTAATCTTTAGAGACCCAAACTGCTAGGAATCTAGGATTTGAGGGGGTAGGAAGTAGGATCTGTATGAAAAAGGAATTGAAAAAAAAGAGCCTTTGGTCTTAAATGTTTAGATTGAGAAAAACCATGATTATAACTATTGAGTAAATCATAGACAATGTAGATAAGTGGATACAATTGGATTAACAGCAGGAGGGGGATACTTTTTATGACCTTAGTCTAACAAGCTACAATGGAAAGTGGTAGGGACTTCCTAAGAGGGCAGACGGTGATGGTGGCTCACATTTATGAATGCTTACTCTGTGAATGGGGCCCCTTCGGGAACTTCTGAAGTATCATCTCATTTAATCTTTGCAACACGTTTATGAAAGAGGTGCTATCACTGTGTTCATTTTACAGCCGTGAGGCTGAGGCTCAGAGTAGTGAAGCAACTTGCCGAGGTTCATGCAGTTACTAAGGGGTGACATCACTGGCATCTCATCCGTCTGACTCCAGAGAACTACATTCTTAACCACAAAACAATCATGGTTACCTACATTTTATTAACACATTTTCTGGTACGGAAGTAATACTCAGGCAAGGGTCTAAACCACTTAATGACAAAAAGAGCAACACAAGGCTCCTAAGAGAAGTTTACATTTTTACCTATAGGGAAACCACATCTCTCTCAAGATGTCCCTTGGTGACCTGTGAGTAACACCTTAGGGACCAGACGCATATAGAGTCTCATAGCATTTTGGGCCACAGGACTCTTGCAGCTAACTGGATCCCTGATTTCAGATTTCTGACTTACTGGATCTTGGCCCTATAAATTTTATGACTCTTCAATGGTCTGCTAGACCCAGTGTCATCTAGTCCTAATCTGGGACTCTGTCCCAGTGGACCAGATCAGGGAAAACATAAGCATTTGTCTATTTTATAAAATAGGAATCAATAGGATGTGTGGCCAGTTTAGGTACCAAAGTAAATTACAGGGTGTCTGATTTTTTTTAATATGTTATCTTTGTTGACTGAATTGGTAGTACAGGAATGTTAGTATTTTATGTGGGATGAGTAGACTCAACTGAGATATTAGCTTTGTTGATATATTTGTAATAATAATTTTGATTCTTGTTTTCAGTAATTTTTGATTCCAAGTGACAGAAAACTAGTGCAACTTGACTAAATTTTAGAAAAGTACGTGTGTGTAACTATGTTGGGAGGCTCAGGGTGTAATAAGAACTCAGGGGCAGGAAGCATACACAGGTTTGAGGGGCTGGAAACTCTAAAGTTAAAAAAAGCAAAGTTATTCTCTTTATTTCTCAAGGGTCAAATGGGATTTCATTTCTGCCAGTCTCCATAGATGTAATTTGCTCTTCTCCATCTCTTTAGCTAGGCCACCTCAACCTACCAGTACATCCCTTTTCAAGTTCAGAGCCCAAGGGAGTCTCAAACCCAATTCCAAAACCTCTGGGGTAGAGAATCGGATGGGCCTAACTCTGATCCTGGGTGAACGCGGGGCAGTGAGACCAGATGGACTTCTGCCCACTCATCAGGGCCTGTTGGAAGTGAGCCTATGAGAGGGTGGGAAAGGTCCTCTCCGTGGAGGAAGCAAGGAGGGCGACCAGTGATTAGGGCAGGAGATTATGGCAGCCTCTGGTCCTCCTGTCTAGACATTATCTTGCGTGAACTTGGTTTTTAGGTCCCCTAATGTACTACCAGTGTCCACCTTCCACATGATTCCCTATTGTTTGATGAATAATGCTGTTTATAAATTAAACTGGGGAATTTAATCTGTGGAACGTAAGTATGATAATTAAAAGTGTGGATTTTGCATTAAAAAGGCTTATGTTTGCATCCCAACACCAAAGCTTACTAGCTGTGAGACCGTAACCTTTCTGTCCTATTCCATAAAACAAGAATAACATTAGTAACTACCCATGGGAATTCTTTAAGAAGTAATTGTTTGAATACGGGGGTGCTCTTAAGACAGTTCCTGTCATGTAGCGTTCTGAATAGAGTTGTTATTTGGCAAGAGATTTTGTCAATTATGAGGCTTTGTAATTATAAGATTAAATATACTTAGAGATTTTTACATATTAACTGATTGAAATAAAAATCAGGGTATTAAAGAGAAGATGTATGACAAACACTGAGAGAAAAACTAGCAAAATGAAAACGAGGAGACTGCAGAATAATTACAGTGTTGTGATGACAAGAGAGTGGCTCAACCAAGTGGAACAAAAAGTCTAGTTGAGCTTAGACTGTGTAGCCCTTTCCCCATTTGCCTCCGTTAGGGGATGCCTCTCCCCGATCCCCTCAAGAGAAAAGTCACACGCAAGTTAAGTAAATTGTAATTAGGTAGAGCAATGGGTATTCTGGCTAACACTGCCTTGGAAGAGGGTTGGGAGGGAGGGTGGAGGACGCAGGATGAGATCAAAAGGGAAGAGGTTTAGTTGCAAATACAAGGGTTCGTTCCGGTGTGCTGCTTCTTCTGTTGCAGCTGGGTTGGGGATAATCCTGGCATGCAACATGAGGCGAGTCTGTATCTTAGTGGCTTTTTAAGTTGGCCTAAGCCTTTTGCACTGTGGCCACTTCTATCTTAATTAATTCTCCTCATTGCTTCTGGCTGCTCCTAAGGAGGGGTCAAGACTTGCTAAGGAGTATAGAAAATCCAACTATAGTAACGGTAAAAACAATGGATTGTTTTAAATTAAAATGAAGGCTAAATTTGTTGGGCATTTTACATATAAAGAGGTGGCCGCCATCTTTGATCTGTCAGGCAGTGTCCTTGACCAGGTGAGATAACATCTGCTGAGTCTGCTACAGGGCAGGTGTCCCTGAAGTACTGGTCTTCCCATCATGCCTCTCAAGCACACTCAGCCCAGTTATATCACATGCAGCCTTGGGAGCAAAGTGAAGTGTATGAAATATGAGCATCTCTGTTCTGAATCTGAGCAGGACATACCGTGTTTCTCCCTATTTTGACTTCAATTTGTTAAGAGAATTACTGAAGCAGAACTGATTTCATATCCTAGCTAGAATCAAGTGATGTATTTAATCATATGCTTTGTGTCGTCAGTTATTTTTATTCTTTTAACATTGTGGGTTGGCCCCATGATATTGAAACCCTCAGTCAGTTCAAATGACTCACTGAAAAATAACTATGTAGGTTTTGTTTTTAAATAAGTACTTAAACTTTTAACTAATGGCAGAAACAAATTTTGCATTATTTCCGTGAAATCAAATAATGGGCAAAATTACCTACAAATGTCCCCTTTTTTTAGTAGAATTTAATCCAAATGTCGAGTTTTATTTTTCTTTAAATCTAATAAAAACAAATGAACACCTTAAAAATGTTTTTGTTCAATTGGCTTTAATGAATTTGAGAAGATAAGCTTTGGTAACAGAACATGTTTAATTTTGGGCTTGGTAAAGCTTTGCTGAAAATGTAGCTAAGCAGTTGTTTACTTTTTGAATTAATCAATGTTATTATACTGTTGTTATATGGCTAAAATTATAGTGATGTTTACTGAAAGTCTTCCTGAAAGAGAGGAAACTGTGCACAGATCATATAACATCACCCACTATACCAGAAGTTTGTAAAGATTACAATATTAGGATAATCTTTAAGAAAACAGGCATTGTGTCCTCTTCATGTTTGCATCCCTAATAGTTAGCATACTGCCCTGTACATAGTAAATGCTCAACAAATATGTATGGTGTTGAACTGAATGGAACTGGAGCTTAGATCTTCCAGTACACTGAAAGTGAAACATTAAATTTAGACATGCAAATACAATGAAAAATTAGAAGATTTATATTTTAATCAGAAAAGACTGTACCATTTGAAATGTTTCTTTTGCTGTAGAGTTGGAGACTTATTCTATAGGGTTATTGATGAAAAGCTTAGAACACTTTCTTAGTGTTTTCACTGGGTGTGATTTGCAAGAAAGGATGATCTGACTCTGGGCACGTAGAAGAGAAATGATGTTGGCCCATGTTAAAAGGGACCCAAAAATCTGATCAAGCACTTCCTCCTTTTGCTATTTTAATGAAGCTAAAATTTCATGATAGCATTAGAAAATACTCAGTTGATGCCGTAATACTTCAGATTAATCAGAATTGAAGGAAAAGGTTAATAATGATAATGGTAAACATAATGTTAATAACAGTAGCAAATACACATTGGATCTTTCTATATACTGGCTGCTAAACTTATAAACTTTACCTGGATTCCCTCATTTTGTCCTTATTATTGTACAAGGCACTGCTAGTGTCCCCTTCTCAGATGAGACAGACATCTGAGATCCCCTGAGCTTAAGCACTTTGCCTAAGATCCCACTTGTGGTGTGTGTCAGAATTGGAATTTCAATCCAGACAAGTTGGGTCTTAGAAAAGACCTTTCTTTAGCCTTCTTCACTGCTATTTTTTTCATTTCCATCATATACTGGCCTCTACTAAAGGTCCAGTTAAAATTTATTAACTAAGATCTGACAGATTCTAGAGTAGTGGCTTTTGAAGACCACAGAAACATAAGACTAGTTGGAAATAGGAGCCAGATCCCTAATGGATTTTCGAGCACAAGATTATGTTCTTCTTTCATTTGTAATTCCTTTTTTAGTCTCCCCAAACCTCACCAAAGAAGTACTTGTTTCCTGACTTACATGTCCATGTTTTTTGGTTAATCTATGAACTAGTTTCTCTATGGGCAGCACTCAGGGCCTGAGGGAAAAGAAATATTTAGTGGTGGGGTGGGGAGTGGATATATAGGAGATACATGTGTGTGTGTGTATATATATATATATATATATATATATGCCTTTGGATGGATTTGGGAATGTGGGCTTTGAATTATTGATCTTGCTGTGGTTTTGTGATATTAAAATGTACTTTCAGACAGTTAGGATCCGTGTTTTTTCTTCAGGAAATTTGGTTGGCTGTGAATCCCAAGTTCATTCTACATTTAGGTAAAAATGACACAAAATACAAAATAAAATACCAACAGTCACTTTTTAAAGTATGGTGGTGAGCTAGGGTAAAAGTTACTAATGTAGGGACTAATGCAGTGGTTAAGAATCCACCTGCCAATGCAGGGGACAGGAGTTCGATCCCTGGTCCAGAAAGATCCCACATGCCGCAGAGCAACTAAGCCTGTGCGCCACAGCTACTGAGCCTGCGCTCTAGAGCCTGTGAGCCACAACTACTGAAGCCTGTGCGCTCTTGGGCCTGGGTGCTGCAACTACTGAAGCCCGCATGCCTAGAGCCCATGCTCCACAACAAGAGAAGTCACCGCATTGAGAAGCTCGCGCACCTCAACGAAGAGTAGCCCCTGCTCGCCACAACTAGAGAAAAGCCCATGCGCAGCAACAAAGACCCAACGCAGCCAAAAAAATAAATGAATGAATGAATGAAAACAAAAAGAACCCACCAAAAGAAATTATTTTAAAAAAAAGAAAAAGAAAAAGTTACTAATGTAGAATTAGAAACTAATAAGGGATTATCGCACATATTTATATTGTATATAAAACACTAGTTACATAAAATAACATTTACCTTACTATATACGGTACGTTCTGATACTTTCAGTTATATTTTATATCACAAGATGATATTGTAACAACTTACAGTTGAACATTAATAAGTTAGCAGAAAGCTGAAAAGAAATTACAGTGTATATAAATATCCATGATTCATACGTATACACCAGTATCTCATTACCATTAAAAACAAATGCTAAAGAGTAACTGGAATCTATAGGTTGAAAATATGCAAACATCTAAAATATTTGTTAGTTCTAAGGGCAAGTTATTTCATTCCTCTAGACATTCGCATTTATTTTACTAATTCTTTGAAGAAATTTGTTGAATACTTACTCTATGTCAGTACCATTACTTTGTCATAACACAAACACAGCCCCTGACCTTATAGCTTAAAAACTAGTGGGAAAAACAAGTACTTAAAGAAATGCAGGGCTTCCCTGGTGGCTCAGTGGTTGAGAGTCCGCCTGCCGATGCAGGGGACATGGGTTCGTGCCCCGGTCCGGGAAGATCCCACATGCCGCGGAGCGGCTGGGCTCTTGAGCCATGGCCGCTGGGCCTGTGCATCCGGAGCCTGTGCTCTGCAATGGGAGAGGCCACAACAGTGAGAGGCCCGTGTACCGCAAAAAAAAAAAGAAATGCAAACTATATAATTAAAGATTATAAGAATTGTTGTAAAGAATATATAAAGTGTTAAATTAATTTTAAATGAAAGGTCTTGATTCTTTTAGTAATACCGAAGAAAATTTCTGAACAGATTAAATGTAAGCAGAGATTTTGGGAGGAGTTGGAATTACCTGGGTGAAAAGTGATTAAAGACATTAAAGACAAATGAAGCAAAGTAAACAGGTCTAAGTCTGGAAGGGACTTGGTGTGTTAGAAAATGAGAAAAGCCAGAGAGTAAGGAAGGAGGGAAAGTCTAGACAGATGAAGAGAACAGGAGATGAAGAGAACATGAATCAGAACATGTGTGATCAGTCAGGTTAAGGATTTTTTACTTTATTCTAAGTAGATTGGGAAGATGGTGGTGGTGTTTCAATAGGAGAAGTTCATGATTTTATTTTATTTTATTTATGTTATTGGGAGCAAAAGCAGAATGAAGCCATTGAGCTAGATGGTTCCTGAGGTCACTGAGGCTTCGATAGTCTATGGCTCGGTAACCATCACGTGACCCAACATCTATGTAATCACCTCAGAGAGCTGATTTCTTCTTTTTGTCTTGCTGATAATTTGGCTTTCAAATGTTGGCTTGGTTGACCAGAGGAAATCAATTACAGACCCTTTTCTAAGACCTCAGGTGACTGGCTAGTGTTTTATCTTCTTCTGATTTCCCTTTCACCAAACTAGATATGACACTGGCCACTCCAGCTTTCAGGAAGTTGAGGCATGGAAGGAAGCACTTTCCTCAGAGGACAAATCAGGCTAAATGGAAAAGAGCCAGACAGAAGGTAGACTTTCAAGACCTATTAACAAAATTACCTCTGTCCCTGTCAATCAGAAAAGTCATTTATCAGTTATATATATATGTGTATAATCATTTTTATAGATTCCCTTTGATTTTTATAAGGAATGGAAAATGACTAGGAATAAATGGATGACAGCTATTTATTTCAAAATCCCTTACTTGCAGGGTGGCCTCAGAGCCAAAATTATTAGAGCCAATCTCCTCCTCCTCCATCTATAACCCTGAGAACTGATATTTTGCATTAAGACCACAGCATGGCAAGGAAAGCTTATGATGCCTACATTCATTAAAGCAGGAAAGTAGAACTCTTCATTTTAGAAATATTTGTTAAAAGGATAAAAGCTAAAATTATTCTTGGGGAAGAATTAGTCAGAACTCCTCTGCTTGCAACTGAACCAAATTCTTCCTTAACCCTGACCAAGAAGAAGAAAAGAAAAACAAAAGGAAAATTCATTCTCTCTCACAATGTAAGAGATGTAGGGGTACATAGAACTTCAGCTGAATCTATGGACTCAAATAGCATCACAGGAATTTTTCTACTTCTCTTTGCTCTGTGTGTGTGTGTGTGTGGAAAATGTGTGTGTGTGTGGAAAATGTGTGTGTAATGTGTGTGTGTGTGGAATGTGTGTGTGTTGTGTATGTGTGGTGTGTGTGTGTGGAATGTGTGTGGTGTGTGTGTGGTGTGTGTGGAATGTGTGTGTGTGTGGAATGTGTGTGTGGAATGTGTGTGTAATGTGTGTGTGTGTGTGTAATGTGTGTGTGTTGTGTATGTGTGGTGTGTGTGTGTGTGTAATTGTATGTGTGTGTGTGTGTGTGTGTGTGTGTGTGTGTGTGGTGTGTTGGATTCTTCTTTCTTTCTCAGGCAGTCTTTTTCCATGTGGTGGCAAGATGGCTACTAGTTGCTCCAGGATTACTTTCTATCTTCTGGTCAAGCAGTCACTCTTCCAAAATTCCGTGGACAGTCCTAAAAATGGATTCTCATTTGCCTCACTTGAGTCATATGTCTGTCTTGGAACCCATAAATATGACTAATGGAATGGACAATGCTGATTGGCCAGGGCTGGGTCATGTGCTTCCACCTTCATTATCTCCTTGGCAACCATGGTTGGCACAGGTCTACCCAAACCACATGGACTCAGAGAGGCAGAACAGTGTTTCCTCAAAGGATAATCAGTTTTCAGTAACCAGAAGAAGCGGTAAAGAGGACTGGATATACACAAGAAGAGATGCTCTCTGCAATGTAATCTCCGTGTGAGCAGAAAATCTCTCTCTCTCTGGTTTATTGTTATATAGCACCTGGCACATATGTTAATCCTCTTTTAAAAATGAATTTAATACATGAGGTTCGTTTTACATAAAATACAACTTCCTGCTTTCCCAATGAATTTTATTTAATTCAAACTTGATTAGAGCAGACAGTGGATGGGAAGTGGTGTTGAGTCTTTGAGTCATCAGCCTAACATAAGAGATTTTGTCTAATGAACCACAATATTAAACAAATAGGAGTGATTAGTGAAAGAGCAAAAAGCAGTGAGCCAAATGCAATCTCTATTCCAGTGTGATCAGAGCCTTTGACTCACTTCCATTGACCTTCTCCGGCTTCCGTCAGTCAATCCAGTTGGAAATTCTGATAAAAATCAGTATGCCACCACCAAGAAGACATTGAGGTTGAAATGACCTTTTTTGACTCAATAAATTAGAAAAGACAACAAAATTCAGCAGCATCCTTGACACAGCCAACACAGAAATCCACATGGAGGGTTATATGACCTGTAGCCTCCTGGCCTTTACTTCCTTGTCCTCCAGCCACCAGACAATTTCCAGCTTCTGTTTCTCTGCTTGTGAGGACTCCAAGCTTCGATCACATTTGAGGGTGAGAGCTTCTGAGTTTAGCTGCTGCTGAGCTTAGTGAATGTTTCTGGCTTGTGATAGTTTAGTGTTATGGTGTCCATGGATCTGGCAGTGGGAGAGGAGGTGGGAGAGTAAAGTGACTTAAGACATCACTTGGATGCTGGGTCAGGCATTCCAGGGTTCAAGTCATGCTTCTGCCACTTTCCCACTATGTCTTTGGGCAAAGGGACTTAACACTTTCAAGTCTGTTTCCTCATTTGTAAAGTGAAGATATCTACAGTTCCCACCTTACCGTATTGTTGTAAGTGTTATGTAACAGTTCATTTTACCAGTGCTTAGCAAAGTGACTGGCACATAGTAAATACTCATCGACAATAATCAGAAAATGAAAGTTGCTAAAATGAGAGCACTATGCACTCTTCTAATTAAGGGTATCATCAACTCGTCTTCAATTAGAATCATGAGATGGACAAGCCAACTACTGATTAACCTGTGAGGTATAAACTCATATTATCACAGTAGGATGCATTCTCTTTTGCTTTTATTTCCCCTGGGAAAGAGGTGATGGAGACTAGAAGTCAAGAATGGTATGACTTCCCTAATTAGATGACCAAGAAAGACAAGAGTGGCAAATCAGGTTTATCAACATCACAGACAGAGACACTTCCTCTGGATATACAAAAACTTTCTTAACTATCTTTTCTACATGAGTACTTAGGGTGGGAGGGGCAGATGTGAGAATTAAGTGTTTTATTCATCCATTTTCATATAGACTCAAGTATAAAATGAAGATAAAATGTAGTTTTCATTTATCCATGCCAATAGACAGCAGCCCAGAGGCTTATATCATCTAGTATAATTTTTTTTTTTTTTTTTTTTGCGGTACACGGGCCTCTCACCGCTGTGGCCTCTCCCGTTGCGGAGCACGGGCTCCGGACGCGCAGGCTCAGTGGCCATGGCTCACGGGCCTAGCCGCTCCGCGGCATGTGGGATCCTCCCAGACCGGGGCACGAACCCGCGTCCCCTGCATCGGCAGGCAGACTCCCAACAACTGCACCACCAGGGAAGCCCCATCTACTATAATTGATACTTGGTCTTGGAATGCATTATTTAGTTTGACTGTTTTGTTTCAGCAGACTCACCTAATTATGGTTTGTTGAGGTTCATGGTGAAGCAACTGTGAATTTCCTAAGTATATTCCAATCAGCAGTGGGGAAAATTGGCCTAGAAAACTCTGCTTGGCAGAAGGGTAATGGCAGACTGGGATAATGAACACGACAAAAATTATTTGCATATGGATAACTGAGTCTTTACTAAGCAGCAGTCATTTATATTCTTTTGCCAGAATACTCAGATACTTAGTCATTTTACCAAACAAAAAAGAGATCAGTAAAATCTCTTGGGGAGCACCCTCCCCCGCAAAAGGACACACCTATTGCTTGATGAGGTGTATAGGTGGCAACTGGTTATTTGGATTGTTCTCTTTTCACCTGAAAAGTCTTAGAACATTACTTAAGATTTTTGATAAAAACTATATGACCTATTTCAAAATCTTATGAAATTAAAATAGATTTATATATATCTGTATATATAGCCATGCATATTGATTAGCACTTAAATTTGAATCTTTGTAAGACTGGAATTCAGTTGACATTTTGCCTTCATTTTAGCACTAACCAAGATCATTTTTATTGTTTTTCTTATGTTTCTGACACTATATTAGGGTTCTGATGTACCTTTATCATCTCAGAAATATGTACTTTTAGTCATATCTGGCCTAAAGAGCCATAATTTGGTCCCAAACTTTTACCCAACTTCATTTTTATGATTGCAATACTATACTGCATGCCTAGTATATACCAATCTCTTTCTGTGTTTTTTTCCCCTCTCTCTTTCTCTCAAGATAAATAGACATCTGTACATTTAGATGTCTCTTTGTCTATCTCTCTATATGTCTCTTTTTAAATACATTTATCTATATATCTATATATGAGATATAGAATGATAGACATAGACATAAAAGTACATTTAGCTGTCTCTGTCATTCTCTGTCTCTTTATATATGTATATATGTTTGTCCCTGTATACATATTTACATATGACATATATGTTATATATACATATATATGTAATACATACATATATATGATAGATTTTTTTTTTTCAGTACGCGGGCCTCTCACTGTTGTGGCCTCTCCCGTTGCGGAGCACAGGCTCCAGACGCGCAGGCTCAGCGGCCATGGCTCACAGGCCCAGCCGCTCTGCGGCACGTGGGATCCTCCTGGACCGGGGCACGAACCCGCGTCCCCTGCATCAGCAGACGGACTCTCAATCACTGTGCCACCAGGGAGGCCCTGTATGATAGATTTTTTATACCGTTGACCCTTGCGAGGGTAGGGGCACTGACTCTCCACGCAGTTGAAAATCTGAATATAACTTATAGTCAGCCCTTTGTTTACATGGTTCCTCCATATATGCGGTTCCTCTGTATTTGAAGTTCCTTTGTATCCATGGTTCCATATCCAGGGATACACCCTGGATTGTACAGTACTGTAGTATTTACTATTGAAAAAAATACATGTATAAGTGGGCCCTTGTGGTTCAAATCTGTTGTTCAAGGGTCAACTGTATATATATATATATATATATATATATATATATATATATATATATATATATACACACACACGCACACGTATACACATGTATACACACATATATGTATCTTACCTCTATCTATCATCTGTCTATCTGTAAGAGAGAGAAATCTTTTCAGGAAAGTTTAACACACAGAGTTGTTAGTTATTTGGGGACTTCCCCAGTGGTCCAGTGGTAAAGAATCCGCCTTCCAATGCAGGGGACGCGGGTTCAATCCCTGGTCGGGGAACTAGGATCCCACATGCCACGGGGCAACTAAGCCCTTGCGCCACAACTACTGAGCTCACGCACCTCAGCTAAAGAGCCCACATGCTGCAAGCTCCAGAGCCCACGGGCTCTGGAGCCTGCACCACAACTAGAGAAGAGAAAACCCGCACGCCACAACTAGAGAGAAGCTCATGCGCCACAACGAAAGATCCCGCCTGCCACAACTAAGACCCGATGAAGCCAAAAAAAAAAAAAAAAAATCCAAGCCTTCCTACCTCTGAAGGTTGATTTTCCCAGTGTACCTCTTACGTCTTTGGTAAATATGAGCTGCATTTTTGTGGAACTCAGACATAGCATTCAACAGCGTTCAATGATGAGACATTGGTTTTCTTTTCTCTGGTTCCTTCTCCTACACTGTGTCAGGGAGAAATTCTTGGTTTGGTTCCAGTAGGTATAAATGCCTCCCTCCCTCTCATTAATCTCCATTTTTAACATTGATAGGAGACTTCATGCAACCAAAAAGGCCTGAGGAGAATTTAACCACATTGCTTTCTTTTCAGTTAAATTTTATGTCTACTTTCTATTTGTGTCAAATGATACTGAGTTTTTTGCTTGGTTGTGATTTTTTTAAGTAAAATGTAAACAGTTTTTAAGAAAAAAATGAATAAATTTTAACAAAAATTATCAAGTCAATGAAAGTGAGTTGATATGTAAACTTTATAACAGCAGTCCAGGTATGACTGGATAATGAGAAAGACAACATAGCACATGATTGCACTTTCTGACTTTTGATGAATACTGCTTTCCAGATGTATGCTTATCTTTCTTCACAGGGACAACACAGTTTCCAATTACAATTCCTTAGCTTACTGTTTCCTCTCTGTTGCCCCTATGTCATCACAGCTAAATTCTAAACAGTCCTAAGAGTCAAATTCACACACTGTGTTCATGAAGTCTTCCTTTATCTCATAGCTGAAAATGTTCCCATACTGTTTTCCCCAGATAAATTTCTATCGTTGAAGTCATCACCTACTTTTTACAGTTCCTTGTAAACATATGTTTATTTTCCCCTTCTATTATATTTTGCACGTCCTGAGGGCAGAATCTGTGTCTAGTACACTTGTCTGTATAGAACAGCAGCTGGAATAGTGCTTTGGGTATAGGAGATACAAGATAGACATTTGTGGAATCAATAAATTCATGTGTGATTGAATAAAGGCAACTGAATGGCTGCTTGATTGATCAGAAACGTCATCATTTTGCAATGACTCAGTCTCATCTTCGGATCATTTAAATTTTGCTTTTTAAAACAGCAAATAAGCCAGACGTTCCAAGTTAATCCCCAAGGTAGTGGAAATAATCTAGGACCTGAGATGTGAATTAGAAACAGACAGAAACTCCAACAAATCATTTTTTGGTTATCATTTGGTAGAGTGATACATGTATAGTTTATAAAAAAGGAAGAGAAATTAACTCACTGTCTTGAGTTTTCTGGTACCAACTTTTCTCTACCATTCACTTGAAGCATTTTCTTAAAATGAATATGCATCCAACCTTCCTGGGTAGGATGGTCTCACTGTGAGCAAGGGGATGGAGCTGATGGAAGAGAACGAACAAGGATACAGCTCAACTTTGTGGCATTGTAACTGCTTCCCTAGTTGATTGGTATTGCAGATGTTAACGACTCTACAGCAGAAATTAAGTGAATCCTGTTCTTCAGTAAGCCCTGAATGGATGTGGCTGCTGATTGGGGATGGAATTCTATTCCTTACCAGTCAACTGCTCTTTCTTATAGCCTCTCCTTTGCTTCACCACTGCTAATATTTCTTCTCTGCTACTTTATCTCTTTCTCTCTGTCAAGATGATTCCCAGAGTACCTTAGGGTGTAGCTGCGCTTCAGGATGTTCATTATCTTCGGATGCCCTCAGCTGCAGATATTTATTTTCTGCAGACCTCAGTCTGCAAACAAAACAATGAATTCTGCTGCTTGTTACGGCAGCAGAGCAATCTAAACTGTTTTTCTCCTTCTGAGGCAGTTCAGAGACCTTAGCGTCTATATTTTTTTCCCTCTAAGTTTTCTGTTTCTCAAAAGTGAAATCATATGCCAGTGACCATTTTTCATGCTGCCTCTCCCCCCAAATAATCTGGACCATCAGATTTTTCGATCTTCTTTCCTTGATCATTCCTGAAAAACCACTTACAAACGAAGATTGCATTTCTGGAAGTGGCTGGTTTTGAGCCAAAGATGCTTGGAAAGTAATGAGTGTGTTTTCAGAAAACTGAGAATATACTTGAATTTAAAGTACCAGTTCAGGTTCTTTGAATTCAGATCATATTATATCTGAAATTTAGGCTGCACAATTTGCATTTATTCCATAGATATTTCAGAATACTAATTTCTACCACCTCCATTTTTATTTCTAGGGTCACCATTGTTTCAAATAACTGACCAATAGTAAAAGTGCCAAAATTCAAAATGCAACTTTTATTTCTCTAGCAGCCATTTGATAAAATGTAATGAGTAGGAAAATAAGAAGAAGGAAGAGTGCTAGAAACAGTTGGAAAAGCAATTTCTGAGTAATCTTTTTTTTTGCATGTTATGGCTTAAAATATGTACTTCATACTTTATTCAATAAAGTTTTGTCAGTGATAATATTTACTACAAGTACTTAATAGTTACAGTGAGATGTTCACCAAGTATTAGAAAATAACATCAATCACTTTCCTTTGAAAGTCTGCTTATTATATGATTGTTTTCAGGTGCATGAGATACAAACCCTACTATAGTGCATTAACCAAATGAGCATTTTCTTTTCTTTTTTTTTTATGTTCCCATATCTCTTCCCTCTTGCGTCTCCCTCCCTCCCACCCTCCCTATCCCACCCCTCTAGGTGGTCACAAAGCACCGAGCTGATCTCCCTGTGCTATGCGGCTGCTTCCCACTAGCTATCTATTTTATGTGGTAGTGTATATATGTCCATGCCACTCTCTCACTTTGTCACAGCTTACCCTTCCCCCTCCCCATATCCTCAAGTCCATTCTCTAGTAGGTCTGTGTCTTTATTCCTGTCTTATCCCTAGGTTCTTCATGACATTTTTTTTTCTTAAATTCCATATATATGTGTTAGCATATGGTATTTGTCTTTCTCTTTCCGACTTACTTCACTCTGTATGACAGACTCTAAGTCCAACCACCTCATCCAAAGGAGCATTTATTTTTCTCACATAGCAAGTGGGATGAAAAAGAAATCCATGAAAAAGTAGTTCTGTGATTCTGGTGTGGATCCAGGTTGCATCTATAGTTCTGCTTTGCTTTCGTCAGTCATGTGGCTTCCACCCATGGTCTCAGAATGGATGCAGAAGCTATTGCCGTAGTATGTACATTCCAAGCAGGAGGAAGGGGAAAGGCAAAGGGTACAATTCAGGTGCCAGCCAGGTTTACCACCCTTTTCAGGGAAATAATAACTTTCCATGTGGTAGATTCCCATCTACATTTCCTAGATGAGATCTCAGCCACAGGTCCACCTATTGCTGTAAGGAAGTTTGGGGAGGTGAACCTTTTATCTGAGTATATTGCTACTTAGAACAAATTCAGTGAAAAGACACCTGTACGCAACTAACAGTGCTTGTTTAACATATAAAACTACCATATTGTTGGTCAGGGCAGGAAAAAATGCCAACTCATTTCAGATTAGGTCCCTAATTTATTTTATTTAATAAAGAACGTGTCAACAAGCAGAGGGAGCATAGTAAAAGCATGTTCATGAGAAATGTTGGCAGCTCCCATCCCAAGTACTGCCCAGATGGTAAATCTGAGTTAAAGGGCTTTGTGCTTTTATATGAAAATGATACTCTGTGTGTGTGTGTGTGCTGGGTGAAAGAGAACCAGGGTAGTATTCGGTTCTATTCTTAAGGCAGCATGGATAGTGATTTCCTGGCTCGACTATCTACCTGCTGTATGATGTCTGTAACTAGATTGTTACTTAACCACGTTTTGCCTTGGTTTCCTCACCTGTAAAATGGGGATTATAGTAATCCTACTGACAAAGATTATCTTCTTGACCAAACTTTAGTCAGGATCCTCTGAGTCCTATGCTCAGCTAGGTCCAAACTAGAGCTTCAGCTTCTATCCTGAAAGCTCTGGGGTCCAGTTTAGGCAAGATTTCTGCTAAGTCAGTTTAGCCAGAATCTCCCACCCTCAGTACATGATCTCCCTCGATGTCTGACCAAATGCCTCAAGTAATACTTAACATCTAATCTCCCTGGTCTGCCTTCACCTGTTAGGTTACTCAGCAGGAATTACCCTAACCCCTCAGTAATTTTGCATCCACTAGTCCCTCATCCACTTCTGGTTCTTGGCTATAAATGCCCATTTTCCTTTGTTGTATTAAAAAATCAAGCCCAATTTCTCTCCTTTACTGCAAAATCCCACTGTAGTAGTCTCCCTGGATAAAGTCTGTCTTACTGTTTTAACAAATATTGTGAATATTTTTTTTAACATTACCTTATGGGATGGTTGTGATAAACAAGTTAATATTTGCAAAGCAGTTAGTACACTGTATTTTATATAAGTGATAATTAAATAAGTAAAAACATCTGTATTGTGGAAAGAACTCATTGTTACGTTTTTGTCAGGCACCAGGTTATATCTGTATCAGATCAGTGTGTCCTGTTCACCACTGTAGCCCCAGGCTCTGGCATACTGTTGGAGTTCAAGCAATGAATATTGAATTAATAAATGAATCTTAGCTGATGTTAATGCATTTTGGGTTCAGCTTGCTCTACCTATTTGTTGCATCAATAATATTATGATTTCTATGTAAACTGTTGAAAGACTCAACAAATGGCTTTCCAGTGTATATGAGAGCAGTGTTGCATGGCATATTCTTCAAATGTCTTCTGATTATGACTTGATTTTGCCTGAAGCTTGACATTTACATGACAACAAAGGGAACGTGTTCTTGTCTTCCCAACCCAAGTATTCACCATTCATTTGACAGCTGGATTTTTCTCTGAAGTTAATAAATTGTCATTCTGCTATCTACCTTGGTCTTTTGGAAACTTTAACAGTGTTAAGTCTGTCTCAAGTTCTGATCATCTTGGGACACAAGAAAAGCAGATCTCTGGGGGATTCTAGTGGGGATATCTAGACAGTCCTCCTAAGTGATTCCACTAAACTCATTTTAATTTTCTGTCTTTAATTCTTCTCAACTGATTTACAAGTTAATAATTCACTCAGATCCTTCTTTTTAGAATATAATCCCAGCTCCACAATTTGTTAGCTATATTGTTTGGGAAATTTATTTAAGCTCTCTGTATCTCAGTTTCCATGCCTATAAAATAGGGTTTATAATAGTGCATGCTCTATAATAGGGTTAAATAAGACTTATTAATTAACAAAATTAACTTGAATACAATTAAATTAACTGTAGGTTCAATAATCATCTTTAACATTAGAATCATTTCTGGCATATAATAATTGCTCAGGAAACAAATAAATGGTATCCACATTTTCCAGTCAGTTGATCATTGGAGACAATTGTTTCTATTGTGCAGTTTACCACAAGGGTCAACAAACGGTCAGTTCAGTGAGAAAAATGATCACTCACTCTACGTATTTTGTGTTTGAAATCAAAGATGGAGTTTAGACTGAATTTTTCGATGTGGTATTGTGAAACTATAAACAGAAAGGACTGTATTTTAGGTTAGGTCAAAGGGACTTTTACTGAGATTTGTTCAAGATATCATTTTAGGTGCACTGTTACATTCTATAGCTATATATGACACGTACTGCACCATGTATGCTACAGCTACACTATCTACACTATATACTATGTGTGGTATACTAGAGCTATACTCGGGTTTATTCAGTGTTTATCAGTCACTTACTGTTAGGCAGATCACACACACTGATTTCCACATTAATTTGGAATTCATTCTTTTGAAAATTACATTCTCTCAGGCCTTTTGTGGTAGAATATATTTCTGCACAATTTTTAAAAAAGGGTTTGGAAAAGAAATTAGTAATGAAATGAGGTAAATAAATAACTAAAAGCAAATTTTAATCAACTTTACAATGCAATAGTTTTTTATTCCTGGAATGTACTAAAACGTTTACAAGTTTCATGTAAAATGTTTAGCTTTTTTTTTTACCTCATTTCCTTAGTAGTATTAGTAGAGACAGTTGAAAGTTTAAAATAAAAATCTTTCTAAGTTCTAAAGAACATATAAATTTAAATTAATTCATATTTGTCTCTACTTCCTCCCTAATATAACTAGTTCAGTGAGATTTTGGTATATATCCATTTAAAATGCTATTTGCCATTTTCCCTGTATATTTTCTAAATAAAATTTATCCTTGGCTTTCTACTAGGCTGTGGACATTAGGAAATCAGAAACTTTTTATTGTATCCCAAGCACACTGTTCATTCAGTCATGCGTTCATTGAGCAACAAGTAACATAGAATTGGTGTTTACACAATGTTTATGGAGTAAATGATGAAAATGTGTACAGAAAACTGAAAAAAAAGTGTATAAAGGGTAAAATGAGAAATCATTGTTAATAACACCCTGCTAACAATTTAGTTTTCTTTCTGCCATTTTTTTTACTGTGAATATACTTTTAGACTTAGATGAGATTAATTCTTTATATATAAAAGTGTAAGTAACTTTCTTTACTTCTAAGCAGTTTTTAGAAAATGAGTTTTGAAGACTTTACTTAAAAAAAGATCATTTGATAATGAGATTTTTTGTTTTTTGCACTGAATTCATGTTACTGCAGAGACTTCAAATCTCAGATTCTGAGTTTGTACAGCAGTAACCTCCCTAGAGAGCTTGTGGTTTTCAGGCAGCCAACTCCGACAGTCAGAAGGGATCAGAAAATGTGTCCTGGGCTTCCAGGTGAACTCCATGCAACTAAACTGGCACTAGCTCTGACTTGAAAAACAGACCCACAAATCCCTTATTTGTAATTCTCAAGCACAAAATGTTCTGAATTTCGATCTTTTTGTTTTTGGTAAAATTGTAGTCAAAATTAATACGATAGTAAAACATAACCTAAACAGAGCTGAAGCAAGCAGTAACCCTCATTCATACACTTGGCTGCAGAAATAGTAAGATGATTGATTACTGCGTCAACTATATTATCTTTATAGCATAGAAAAGTTCTCAATGCAGAATCAAATTCTGCGCCTTGGGTTTCAGATAAAGGATTGCAGACTTGTATTCACTTGGAAAACACTTAAATTTTTAATAAACAGACAATAAGGCATGGCTGTTAAAAGTTGGGCTTCAAAGACAAAAGCCGACATAACCATTCACTGGATGTGACTCCTTTAGAAAGCTACGGATTCTCTTCACGCTTCAAAATCCTCTTCACTTAATTCTTATTCACACAGGGCTGCTGTGTGAATATATACATACATGATACTTTAGTAAGTCCTCCACAAATACCAGCAAGGTGGACACCACCAGGCACATAGGGTTTTACAGATCTGTTGAATACATGAATGAGAAGGGGGCAGTCTGGACTCATATGGCTTAATATGGAATTTGCTCATCAAATACTCAATAATGTTGGGCAGATAAAAGGCTTCCTCTCGAAATATGGATGTTTAAAAGACATACCCTAAGACATATCACTTCGCCTCTCTGAACAAATATTTAATCTCCAGGTCAGCAAATATCCAAGGATTATCCCATAATAATTACTCTGATAATTGTGACTTTATAAACTGGTGATCAGTTTAACTGAGTATAATAATTTATTAATAACTATTAGAAGAGGAAAAAGCAAGGCAATGTAGGATTTCACCTTGTAGCATATCCAAATATGCTTATTCCTTATTAAACATGCAACACCAAATGTTCTTTGTTAAAATATTTCATTTAACATCTTAGTGTATAAATTAGTGATGGAAACATCTTAACAGTTTCCTAGTGAAATTCTAGTCTGATTTTCATTTTTAGGGCACAAGGTTCTTCTTCTAGATAAAACTATCTCTAGGTAGTCAATTTCTCCCCTAACCACTGGCTTTTTGTGTTTCTTACATATAACTAACATTGGCTTAGTTCTACATTCCCCAAGACCATGAAAAGAAGCCCAATACCTGTGAATTTTATAAAAATTCAAGATGTTTGCCTTTCAAAAGACAAAAATCAAGAAAGTAAAATAAAACAACCCACAGACTGGAAGAAAATATTTGCAAATCAAATATGTAAGGGGCTTGTATCCAGAATATATAAAGAACACTTACAACTCAATAACAGTAAGACAGGAAACTTACTTTAAAAATGGGCACAAGATTTGAATAGATAAATAAATCTCCAAAGAAGATACCTGAATGACCAGTAGGCACATGAAAATATGCTCAACGTCATGGATCATAAGGAAAATGCAAATTAAAATCACAGGATGATGGCACTTCACATGTACTAGAATAACTAAATCAAAAAGACAGGCGGGCTTCCCTGGTGGCGCAGTGGTTGAGAGTCCGCCTGCCGATGCAGGGGACACGGGTTCGTGCCCCGGTCTGGGAAGATCCCACATGCTGCGGACTGGCTAGGCCCGTGAGCCATGGCCACTGAGCCTGCGCGTCCGGAGCCTGTGCTCCGCACCGGGAGAGGCCACAACAGTGAGAGGCCCGTGTACTGCAAAAAAAAAAAAAAAAAAGACAGGCAATATAAAGATTTGGTGAGGATTTGGAGAAGCTACCAAACTGTTTTCCAAAGTGACATTACTAGTTTACAATTCCACCAGCAGTGTTTAGCCCCAAATTAAATGCTATTCTGTCATGACATCTGTAATGATAGGTTAGTTTTGCCTGCTACTGAACTTCATATAAATAGATTCACACAATATACGTCTTATATATGGCTTCATTTACTCAGTATCATGTTTGTGAGATTCATCAATGTTTTGTGTTATAATGGTATTTCATTTGTCTTCATTGCTGACTAGCATTTCATTGATAAATTTACCATAATTTATTAACCCATTCTACTATGGAAGGACATTTGTTGGTCCCTGTTCTCTAGTTTTGGCTATTATGAATATAGCTGTTATAAACGTTCTTGAGCATTTCCTTTGGTGGGCATAAATACCCAAGAAAGGAATTCCTGGGTTGAAGTGTATGTGTATGTTTACCATAGTAGATGCTCCAAACAGTTTTCCTAAGTGCACAATTTATTGTTGATTCAACCAATTTCTGCTACACTTTTTGGTTGTTTACATTTGTAACATAAATATCTATGAAAAAGAAAAATCCATATTGAGCTATATAAAGGGAAATTTGTTTGGACAAAGGGTAATTGTATTTACAAAGTTTGTGATAGATTTTTGTGCTGTATTTTGATTAGTGTTACCAACCTCTTACTTTTAACATGAATCTCTATATTTAAAATGGGTTTCTTTTGGATACCACATAGTTGGGTATTTTTTTAAATTCACTCTGAAATCTGTCTTTTAATTAGGTATTCCATTCAAATGGATTGCTGATATAATTGGATTAATATCTACCATGTTTGTAACTTTTGTTGCATTTGTTCTTTGTTTCATTTCTTCCCCTCTTCCTGTCTTCTTTGGTTTTATTGGGCATTTTATATGATTCCATTTTATTTCCTCAGTTAGCATATCATTTATTTTTATTTGAATTTTTAGTGGTTGCCCTCAAGTTTAAAATAAACATTTTAATCTAATCTGAATGTACCTTCAAATAACACTACACCACTTCATGTGTACTGCAGGTACCTTATAATAAAATATTCCCTAAGTTATTTTAAAATTCTGAATAAGAAAATAAAATATTGTATTTTACCTTCATTTATTTCTTTTCTGATGCCCTCCATTTCTTTGTGTAGATCTGAGTTTCTAATCTATATAATTTTATTTTTTTTCTGAAGAACTTCTTTTAACATTTCTTTCAGGGCAGTTCTGCTGCTGATACAATCCCTTTAGTTTTTGTTTATCTAAGAACATCACTATTACTTCTTCACTTTTGTAGAAGAATTTCATTAGCTCTAGAATTCTAGGTTGGTGGAGTTTTTTTCTTTCAACACTTTAAATATTTCACTGTATTCTCTTCTTACTTGTGTGGCTTCTGATAAATGTGCTGTAATTCATCTCTTTTATTCTTCTATAATGTAGGTGTTTATTTTTTCCTTCAGCTTATTTCAAGAATTTATCTCTGGTTTTCTACAATTTGAATGTGATATGACTAGATGTAGATTTTTTTTTTTTTTGTATTTATCCTGTTGGTGTTCTCTGAATTTCTTCAATCTGTGGTTTAGTGTAATTAATTCTGGAATGTTCTCAGCCATTATTACTTTAAATATTTCTTCTCCATTCTCACTTTCTTCTCCTTGTGATAATCCAGTTATACATAGAACACACATTATGAAATTGTCCCAGGGTTCTTGGACATTCTGTTCTGCTTTTTTTTTTCTATTCACATTTTAATTTGGGAAGTTTTTTATCAACCTATTTTTAAGTTCATTGATTCTTTCATTGTCTGTATCCAGTCTACTTATGATTCCATCAAAAGCATTCTTCATTTCTGTTACAGTGTTTTTTTAATTTCTAGTATTTCTTTTCCTTCTTTTCTTAGATTTTCCATTTCTGTTTAAATCACCCATCTGTTCTTGCATGCTGAATACTTTTTTCATTAGAGCACTTAGCATATTAATCATAGTTATTTAATATTCTCTGTCTGATAATTCCGACATCTGTACCATATCTGAGTCTGGTACAAATGTTGGTTTTGTCCGCTCAGATAGTGTTTTTTCTTGCCTTCAGGCCTTATGTCTAATTTTTTTGTGGAAAGCCAAATATGTTGTATTTGGTAATAGGAACTGTGGTAAATAGGTCCTTAGCATGAAGTTTTATGTTATCCTTCCTGCGAGTTGAGCTGTTCAATATTTCCTGTAGCTGTTAAGAAGATGAAAAGACAAGTGGGAGGAAATATTTGCAAGCCATATATTCAACAAAGGACCAGTATTAAAAATATATAAAAGCACTCAAAACTCAACAGTAAAAAAGAAACTATCCAATTAAAACATGGGCAAAAGACATGAAGAGACATTTCAGTGAAGAAGATATAAGGTGTCAGATACACATATGAAAAGATGTTCAACATTAGCCCCTTACAGGGAAAGGCAAGTTAAAACTACAATGAGATACTACGATGCACCCTTTAGAATGGCTAAAGTAAAAAGAGTGACGGCAATACCAAATGCTGGCAAGGATGGGGGGAATCTAAATCACCCACACATTATTGAGAGGGATATAAAATGGCACAGCCCCTCTGGAAACCAGTTCGGCAGTGTCTTAAAAAACTAAACATGCAACTAATATATGACACAGCCATATATTCCTGGGCATTTAGCTCAGATACATGAAGGCCTATGTTCAATTAAAAACCTGTACGTTTATGTTTACAGCAGCTTTATTCCTAAATTGGAAATGACCAAATGCTTTTCAACGGTTAACCAAACTGGTACATCCATACCATGGAATATTACTCAGCAACAGAAAGGTACAAGCTTTTAATATCGACCACAACCCAGAGGGATCTCCAGAGAATTTTGCTGAGTGGAAAAAGCCAAAAAAAAAGCGGATAAACTGTATGACTCCATTTATATAAGATTCTTGAAATGAGTACATTACAGATACGGAGAACAGATTAGTGGTGGATGGGGGTTAGAGAGGGGCTGTGAGTAGGAAAGGGTGTAGCTATAAAAGGTCAGTGAATGAGCCTTGTGGTAATAGAAAATTTCTGCATCTTGACAGTGTCCATGTCAATATCACAGTTGTTATACTGTATGATAATTTTGCAAGATATTACCATTGGGGGAAACTGGGTAAGGTACACAACAACATCTCTGTATTATTTCTTACAACTGCATCTGAGTCTACAATTAACTCAAGATAAAAATTTTAATTAAAAAACTGCAAAAATAGAACAAAGAGTTTCCATATACCCTTCACCTAGATCCTCCAAATGTTAACATTTTAACTCCCTTCTTGCTTTATAATCCAGCCCCACCCCCGGTGTGTGTGTGTGTGTGTGTGTGTGTGTGTGTGTGTGTGTGTGTGTGTGTGTGTACACATAGATATACTTATTTATACTTATATTTTTATCTTCTCAAATGTTTGAAGAGTAAGCTACAGAGATGATGCCACTACATTTATAAATATTTCAGTGTATTTTCTAAAAATAAAAAAGGATACACTCTTACATAATCAGAGCTCAAGTTACAAAACCAGGAAATTAACAATAGCAATACTGTTACCTAATCAACAGACCTTTCAGAGTCTTCCAATTGTCCCCCTACTGTCCTTTCTTAGTCCAGGATTCAATCTAGAATTCTGCATTGCATTTATCTGTCATGTCTTCTTACTCTCTGGTGTGGAAGAGGTCTTCAGTGTTTGTCCTTCAAGACCTGCAGTTTTTGCAGAGCACTTGGCTGTACATAGAATACCCGTCAGTTTGGGTTTGGGGGTGTTTCCCCATGAGTAGCTTCAGGCTATACATTGGTGGCAGGAATGCCACAGAAGCAATGCTGTGTCCTTTTTAGTGCTTACTATCAGGGTGATTTGCCCACTTGGTTAAGGTGTCGTTTGCCAGTTTCTGTAGTGTAGAGTTACCATTTTTCCTTTTTTAATTAGTATGTGTTTTGTGGCGAGATACTTCGAGTCGGTGTAAATATCCAAGAAGTACCATTTGAAAGATGAGAAATGAGTGGTTAGTTAGGAGAATTCTGTTGGGAGGTGTTTCAGAAGGAAGGAAACCACATGTGGGAAGTTTCTGAAGCTAAGGATCTTGAGTTCTCGGAGAAGGAGAGAAAAGTCCCAGTTCCAAATGCAACTGGGATACAGAGAGGGGACAAGATGAAGTGGAGCGGCGCGCAGGTTCTGTACCTTTTGCAGGACCTCCAGGCTGTGCTCAGCACTTTTAACATTTTAAACTTTAATAGCAATGCACTGGGAAAGCCTTAAAAGTTTTTAAATAGAGGAGTGATAAGATCAACAGTGTGTTGTAGAAGGATCACTCTGGCTGTATCAGGAAAAGATTGGAGGTAAGACCAGAGACTTATATTTTATATCCAACCCTTGTATCTATTTACAATTTATTTTTGGTTATGGTATGATGTAGATATCCAATTATTTTTCTTTACAGATGATTTTCTCAGCATCACTTAATTTAAAAAAATAGTCTATCTTGTTTTGAACTATTTTACAAAAGAATACCCTTTTATTCCCTCAAAAATATATATTAAGAGCCTACTATATTTCAGGGACCTCTGTAGAGACTAGGATACAGACAGTGAATGAAATGGACAAAAATTTCTGCTCTGTGGAGTTACAACCTGTAATATTTATTTTAGAATAATTAGATAATATAGAAGAGTATTCTGAAGTTTCTTCCAGGGTTTACTCTATGTATGTAATTGTGTGTATTTATGTATATGTTTTTATATGTTTAAAAAAACCCTATAATCCCACAATGCAGAAAATAATACTGTTAAAAATTGTGATGTATATCATTACAAACAGAAATGCAATTTAAATGTTTGCTTTGAAATGGTGTAATATATTTTATCCTTTTTGTAACCTGAATATATTTATTTACTCAATATATTTACAATGTCTTGCCAGATTCATAACTTTGTGTGCAATTTTGATTTGCTCTAAGTATTATATAGTATTACCATACCGTAAATTACTTAACCAGTCCCAGAGTCTAATCTAAAATGGAGTGACTGAGTTAATGGAAGTCAATTGTTCTACATAATGAAGGAACTGAATATCGTTTTTCTTGACAGCCCCAGAGTAGAAAGTATGGGCTAGTTCACTGAAAGTCAATTCATCCAATGGTCTATTTACCAAAAGAGGGGAGGGAAGTCTATAGTGGTGAATATGAAAAGCAATGAGAGGAGTGACTTGGTATGGAAGACACTCATTCTAGAAATATGGTGGCATGGTGACCCAAAGAGAGAGATGTCCAGTAGGGGTCTGGAATGTGGAACACCAATAGATTTTAATAGCTGATGTTTAATTTTAAGCTCTTCTGTTGCTTCAAATTCTCCAAACTATTGAGTGGAAAATGACATTTTTGCAGAGAAATGTGAACCAAAGGCTCAAGTTATATAATTTTAGCAAAACAAGAGGGGGAAAAAGCAAACATGTTAAATAAAACTTAACACTTTGACTAAGTTTTGAAGCACAGCACACATTTCTTCCAGTATACTGAGCATAAATGGTACTGCACGATAAAAACGACAACAACAAAAAACCTTATATTGTCTGTTAAGAGAACATTTACCATAGCAGTCAGGAGCTTGAGTCTGGAATCAGAAATGGCTGTTAGAATTTTGGTCCTGCCACTTGCTTGCTGGGGAATTTGGCACACGGCTCTCTCCAAGAATGCTTCCTTGTACAGAAGCCTGGAGTTAGTATGATTATCCAGCGCATAATGCTGTGAAGAGGAATAAATGGAAGCATGCATAGCAAGTATGGGGTTGGCCAAAAGGCTCACTCGCGTTCTCCTGTAACATCTTACGGAAAAACCTGAACGAGCTTTTTGGCCAACCCAATACTTGACACAGTGCCTGGAATATCAGCTAAAAGGTATCGAGCTTATAATGATGATAATGATGGGGATGAGGATGAAGGTTTCGCTCAAAGCTTTTGGTGCATATTGCCAGACTGTCCTCTGTGAAGCTCATATCAAATTGTGTTTTCACCGTGGCATACGAAAGGTCATCACCCCCCATTCACTCTGGAAATTACAGTCTATAAATCGTCATCAATTTAGATTAAAAATCAGGAGTCTAGGGCTTCCCTGGTGGCACAGTGGTTGAGAGTCCGCCTGCCGATGCAGGGGATACAGGTTCGTGGCCCGGTCCGGGAAGATCCCACGTGCCGCGGAGCGGCTGGGCCCGTGAGCCATGGCCGCTGAGCCTGCGCGTCCGGAGCCTGCGCTCCGCAACGGGAGAGGCCACAACAGTAAGAGGCCCGCGTACCGCAAAAAATAAAAAAAAAATTAAAAAAAAATCAGGAGTCTATTCAGTGACTATTTATTAAACACCTACTTTGGCCAGTCATCTGGTTTGGCACAGAGGATATACCGTAAATTAGACTCAGGACCTGTTCTCATGGAGCTTAACATTCTGGGGATGTTCCTTTTTGCTCCCTGATTTATAAGGATGCCAAGCCCTTCCCTGCAAACACATAACCCTATCTTGGGGTAAACCTTTTATTTTGCTTATGGAGTTTAAGCTGTACAGAATTCTTAGATTTCATGTAGCTTTCAGCCTGTTGCAATACTTGGCCCCTAGAAGGAAAGCTGACATCTACATGGGTGTGTTTTATCATCAAGTGATTCAATGATGGCTTCTCAGCCGATAAAATTTGCACTCACAGGGAGAGAAGAAATACAGTTGTGCTCTTCGTGTTAAGCTCAGTGCCATGCTCAACACTGGGGATCCCATCATGATTATATTTTCTATTAGTCCAAGAGCACCCAAAAACTTCCCAAACCACCTGGCCCCAGAGAGCATTGTATTAAAACCTGTTACAGAATTGGGTATTCTTCTAACTAACCTCCTCTTCAGAGACATCATTAATTGCTTCCCTCTCCTTTGTGCTGCAGTAATATGCTACATTTGGATTTACAGTGTTACATGTGTCACAAGTGTACAGCTGTGAGTTCTTCAAGGACAGGATTTATGTGAAAACTCACCTTTGTATCACGAGCATTTAACATAGCTCTTGTGTGAGAATCAGAATATATTTACTGAAATAAATCATTACATTGCTTTTGTATTATTTTGGTTTTGTCTCTCCCACTAGACTGGGAACAACTTCACGACAGAGGTTGGTATTTTATCAGTTTTTGTATCTCTACCCCCTTTCAGAGTATCTGCTATACAAGTAGATGTTAATAGATGTTTTTGGTATAAAATGATTAATGAAGGGCTATGCCTACTGAGACCCTTAACTAGAAACATTTCTCTTGAGATCATAATCCGAGTAGACACTTTAAAAAGGTGACCATGTAAGGAGAATTATTTGTTTATCCTGGTAATTTTCCTCTGTCTGCTCTATGAACCTATTTCAGGCCCCTCAGACTCTACTGTTCTCAATTTGTTCTTTTGTGTTAGGGCATGTTCTTCTTTTTTAAACAGATGGATATATATAGATATATAAAATTAAGTGCAGTAAGTGCATTAATAATAGCCAACTATTTTCAAATGCATGTGAATCAGTTTACAAGTGCCTTTTAATGTTTAATGTGTTTGGGACAGGATGGGGAGAAGCAGGGAAGCAATTCCAATGTGCTTCTTCTGGATGTAAATTTAGGATGTGGGACCATGGGTAGCAAAATGGCAGTGGGTACCAAGCAGAGCAGACGTGATACTAAAGAGGGAAGTACTGATAAATTTTTAAAACTTTAAAAGTTGATATCCATGGTTGATATGTATTCATGTCAATTTATATAGAACATTTATTATAACTATGACAACTCTCAGGTGAATGAGATTTCAAGACTGACATTTTATACATTTATATTAAGAGCATGCCAGACATTGTTCTATGGCTTCTCATAAATTACCCCATTATAGCCTTATAATGCCCCTAAGAGGAATATGTTATTATTATAGATGGGGAGACTGGAACACAGGGAGCTGAGGGGGCTTGCCAGTTTCATACAGCTGGTGGGTAAGTGAAGCAGGTTTTGAATCTAGCCAGTCTGGCTGCATAGACTGAGCACTTAGTTCATACTCTACGTGGTCATATATATCAGATGGATGAAGCAGAACTTAGGGTAGCGAGACTACGACAGGAAATGCTTCCAGCCATGCCTACCAGATGTGTAATGGGGCCTCCCCTTGTATGTTTTACTCAAAATGAACAAGGAAATTATCCCTATTTATTTAACAACTATTAGGAACTGTATCTTTTAGTTTTCCTTTGGTGGTGTGTCAAAATATCTACTCCTCTTTGTCCTGGGCAGAAGAAAATAGTACTGGCTCACATAACTGAATAGAACGTGGCAGATCGGGCTAGAAGCAGAGACCGAAACTGTCAAAAAAGTTACTCGCCTCTGTTTCTCCATCACTCAATTCTGTATCTTCTCTGTTGATTCCATTCCCAGACAACCTTTCATTTTGTATTTGCAACATGGCTGCCAGGACAATCTGAGGCTAAATGCTTCCAAGGTCAAATCCAGTGGAGAAGAGTGAGGCTATTTTCCCTAGTATTTCTCGCAAAAGCCCCACTGTTCATTTTGATTGGTCCAGCTTAGATAATATGCCCATCCCTGCACATGCTCAGGGCAAGTTGTTCGGCTGATTGGTTCAGTCCTGGGATTGAGAACAGAGCTATTCTCTGATCATGTATGTTGAGAATGGAAAATGGGAAGATGCCCTTAAATATCCATGGATGGCTGGGAAAAGGGGAAATGGATGATGAAGAGGCAAGCTGCAAATTCTGAATTTAATTTCTGTGGGAAAAGAATCCAGCTCCCTTATAAACTATTCCATTCTGTATGATCAGTGGGATTTAATACCTGAATACCTCTCCTTAATGAGCGACATCTAGGTTCGCAAAATTAATAAACCACTGGATTGGTTTGAGGGTGAGTTGCATAGAAAATGTAATGAAGTTCTTTAATGTTAACACCTGTAGATTGTTTTTCTTATCCTCCTACAGCAGAAAATACTTTATAGAACTGAGGTTGTGATTATATGTCCAACCAGAGACAGGCAGTGCTACAATCAATTAAGATTGCCAATGGATTATGGAGGACAGACACAATGTGCTTTCCCAGAGCAGGTGAATCAATTTTACACCTCGGTGGCCCAGAGCAGTAGAAAGAAATATTTCTGATATATATGAAACTCATGACTAATATATATTTATCTGCACAAGACTCTATTCCCATTCATAATCACTGTATTTTAGTCTCTCTGACTTCAGTGGTTTGCATTTTTTTTTTTCAAAGCTCACTTGGGAGCAATCTGTTTATTCAAATGCAAATATAGGATGGGGGTGAAATCCATAGCATTCCCCTTCCTACTCTGTATTAGTGAATTAGAGTGGGTGGTTATGGGTGGAAAAAGGAGGGAGTCTGATAAGGAAGTCACTCATTTGTCATGAGGAAAGTGACCATTTCTCTACTGGAATGCCCCATGATGCCAGTAACTTATATTTTGATATTTTTTAACTTCTGTCTTGAAAAGCCTATCAGATGAGATGAGCAGTGACTAGAACTGAGAAGAAGCCCCAATCTCTCCCTTTAAAAAGAAAAGGAGTTTTAAAAAAGCTAAGGGAACTTAAGCGTTACTTATAGCAAAGCGTAATCTCTAAAGAGAATCTGAGACACATCTTACTTGTATCATAACCTGATAATACAGGTCACCAAATGTTGGCAGAGAGGCCCATTCTGGAAGTGTTATTTTTTTATTTTTTTGCTGCACGGCATGCAGGATCTAGTTCCGTGACCAGGGATCAAACCTGTGCCCCCTGCAGTGGAAGCCTGGTGTCTTAACCACTGGACCATCAAGGAAGTCCCAGGCCCATTCAGAAAGGAAGGAAAGAAGGAAGGAGGGAGGGAGGGAGGGCAGGGAAATCAAATTTTTGCCAAAGAGCAGTAGTTAACAGTGGGCAGTGGGAACAAGAGGGGAGCATGGTTGGGTCGACTCAGGTATTGGACTGCTTCCTTTTGAATCACTTATAATCCATGGAACCTTGGGCAAGATGCTTGCTCTCTCTAGGGATCAGTGTTCCCATCTGTAAGATGGGTACAATACAACTACAAGTTTGTAATAAAAGTTCAATGAACAAATGTAAATAAGGTTTTGGTTCAGTATCTAGCACATAATTAATGTTTATTAAATGTTTTCTATCACTATTATCTATTTACTGACTACATATTCTGTGCCAAGTACTGTGTTAAGAACTTTACTGGCATTATTTTATTAAAGCATCCCTATGTGGTAGGTCTTAATAATCTCCCCATTTTCAGATAATGCACATGAAGCTAGGAGGAAATGATTTTCTCAAGTCATACATTTTGTGAGTTATAGAGCAGCCAGAATTAAACCCAAGTTTCTCTGACTGCAGATCTTCTGAAATTCTTACATTTAAATTAAAATTCTTACATTTTAATTCTTAAATTAAAGAAAAAACACCTTGGAAATCCTGACCACTGCTGAATTCTTTCCTTGAGCACTGGTTTTTACCATGAGCTGGTAGAGATGGTAAGAAATATAGCATAGGTACTTTCTTAGGCTGTATATACGAGTGGGTTGGGAAAATGAATATAGAAAAACTCAGGAATTACTGGTATTTTAAAGAAAATTATGCTTTTTATAAAGTGTAATTAGTGAACACTACAAAGCACTAAATATTCTTAATCGCTTTGTGTTTAACACTTTATAGAGGGGAAAAAAAACCCCAAGAATAGGCAAGCTATGATTCAGTTCTGTCAAATCCTTCTCGCAAACTCTATAGCTGAAAAAATTATGTTATCTCAAGGTCTGAACTAGGGTGAGGCAAGCAAGGTGCCTAGAATGCAAAATTTACGGAGGTGCTTACATTAAGGTTATTCAAGGGCCAAAATCTCTCATTTCTATTGTTGTGCAAAAAGCAACAAGAATAATGGTTTAAAATAACACATATTCACTTTCCCGAAGTTTCTGTGGGTCAGGAGTCCCAGCTGGGTCCTCTGTAAGACTGCATTTAAGATGTCAGCCAGGGCCAAGGACTCACCTGGAAGCTCAACTATGGAAGAATCTACTTCCGAACTCACACAGTTGGCAGAGTTCCTTTTCTTGCTTATGTAGTACCAAGGGCTTCAGTTTCTTGGGCTGACTATTGGAGGTCACCCAGAGCTCCTAGAAGCCTCTCAAAGTTCATTGCCATTTGGGGTTCCCCAACATGGTTGCTTCCTTCCTCAAAGCCATTACAGGAATAAGGAGTCCAGCAAGATGGATGCTGCACCATCTTACATTATTACATGCAATATAATAACATCATTACATACATAACATATATGTAATATAATCACACACTCATGTGTTAGTTTGGTTTGTTGTGTTCATTTTTGTAGGGAAAAAAATTGATTTTAGTGAATAACAGGCCATTGTGGACTTGAGGACAGGAAGAGTCAAAAGTGAGAAGAGGACAGAGAATGTAAATCAGTGGGTGTTTCATTTACTAGGACCCTCACAAATATACAGTAAAATACTGGGGTATCTTTAAAAGTCTCTGACTCCAAGTCACACCAGACCCAAGTCACAATGATTTAATAAATAAAGGGATTTATTTTTCAAATATTAAATCCCAAGTTGAGGCATCTTCTGCTTGGCCAATTCAGAGGTTCAGTGATGCTATTAAGAACCCAATTCCTGGGACTTCCCTGGTGGCGCAGTGGTTAAGAATCTGCCTGCCAATGCAGGGAACACGGGTTCAAGCCCTAGTCTGATCCCACATGCCGCGGAGCAACTGAGCCCATGCGCCACAACTATTGAGCCTGTGCTCTAGAGCCCACAAGCCACAACTACTGAGCCTGCATGCCATGACTACTGAAGCCCACATGCCTAGAGCCTGTGCTCTGCAGCAAGAGAAGCCACTGCGATGAGAAGCCTGTGCACTGCAACAAAGAGTAGCCCCCACTCGCTGCAACTAGAGAAAGCCCTGTGCACAGCAACGAAGACCCAACGCAGCCAAAAATAAATAAATTAATTAATTAATTTAAAAAAGAACCCAATTCCTTTCTGACTTTCTGCTTCACCATCCTTGGCATGCCATCTCTCTTCCCTCGTGATCACAAAATAGCTGCAGTGGCTCCTAAACACACATCATTGTTCAGGAGCAGAAAAGAAAAAAGGTCCAGTCTCTTCCTTGAATCTCTTCTTTCTCTAACAGCTAAGAAACATTTCCATGAAGCCCTGGAAATGGATTCTCACTGTATCTCATTTGATAGAATTGGGTCATAGACCACTTCCCAAGCCAATCAAGGAAGGGGGATGAAACTGCCTTAATTAACTCAGGTGGATCAAGACTCACCCCTGGGGCTATGTCTGGGTCTCCTTATAAGAATACAAAGTCCTAGGGATGTGGATAAACAAAATTGGAGCTCTTGCAGCAGGGAAGTGTGTGCATGTGTGGGCATGTGTGAGATCTATACGTGGGTGGGTGTAAAAGGTAGTAGTTTGAGTTAGGAGACAACAGTCTTGCACTATACGTACATTTAATGTATGAATGGCTCTTCTCCCCTCAAAAGGGATTTTAAAGTCAGAGACAGGTCTGACTCAAGCAGACTAGCTAACTGACTTAAATGCTTTAACCTGCCTGAAACTTGTAAAATGGAGATATTAATATTGCCCACTCCTGCAGATTTTTGTGACTTAAATGTAAAGTGTTTAGCCCAGTTTCTGCTACATATTAAGTGGGAAAGGGCTCCATATGACAATGGGGCAATGACAGTTATCATCACTATGCTGTATCTTGAGGTTTCTCAGAGCGATGACCTCCATAGGGTAGTTTGGACTTTACCTCCATGGAGTGAATAAAATAATGAGCTGAGAGTCTTAGCAACTTTCTCAGGGTCACCAGTGTGGAACTCTCTTTTAATGCAAAACAAGCACATCTGCAGACATAACTTTTTGGACATGGTAGCATTTCTTCTTCATTTAAAGCTTTTGTAGAGCTTTTCCAAATCTCCACTATAAGTTTAACACAAACACCCTTGCACCAGCATCAAGGTCGTTTTTTACTTTTATATCTACTAATTCTCCCTTGACAGTCTCATCTCCCAAGTCGAGTGCCATGGGCGATTGTTTGTTTATGGCACCTCTACATCTTCCTTTCTCCTGCACTTCTTGCCCTGGAAAGATCATAAAACATTTGACTGTGGTGGCTGGTTAAAGTTCTCTCTGAAGAAGTAGTTCATGAAGTTCAATTAAAGGTTTTGGGAAACTTTAGTCTGGTTGAGATTTGTCCAGAATAATGGAGAGATTATATATAAATAACTACTGAGCATTAAAAAATTTTTTTTTTAAAAAGCAAAAAGTTCCATCAGTCAGAAAGCAAGCATTCAGAGACTGAAAACAGTGTCCCATTAGTGAACCAACCCTTTCAACAAGTCAAAATGGGATAAGGGTGGCTAAAGGAGGGAGGATATGACCTAATCAAAGCAGGAATTGGGTGAGACCAGCAGGACTTCTACGGGAATGAACCGTACTATTTTGTCAGAACTTCTTCAGTGTAAATGACAAAAACCCAACGTAAAGAGGACCGAGCAAAGAAAATGCGTTGGTTCCTGTCTAAATGATTGGATCAAGGGTCCCTGTCTCTCCCTCTCTCATTCTCAGCTCCTCTTTGCTCAGGCTGCTTCCTTATTAGGCAGGGTCTCCTGGAGGTGGTAACAATGAGCTATCAAACTCTTTAGGCCTTTGTCGGATCCTCTTAGCAGCCCCAGGGGATGGGGGACATTGTCTTATTGTTTGGGCTACTATAATGGAACACCATTGACTGGGTGGCTTAAACAACAATCATTTATTTCTCACCCTTCTGCAGGCTGGGAAGTCCAGGATCTAGGTTCCAGCACATTTGGTGTCTGGTGGGAAACCACTTCCTAATTTGAAGACAGTGGCCCGTTTGCTGTGTGCTTACAGGATGGAGAGAGAAAGGGCTCTGGTCTCTTCCTCTTCTCACGAAGGCACTAATCTTATCATGAAGCTCCACCCTCATGACCTCATTGAAACCTAAGTATCTCCCAAAGACCCCACTTCCAAATACTATCACATTGGCGGGTTAGAGCTTCAGCATATGAATTTGGAAGGGACACAAACATGCAGTCCACGACATTCTCTCACTCAAATAGCAGCACAAAAATCTGAGGATTGGGTCTCTGGCACTGATGCCCTGGTGCTATGGCCAGGGTGAGCAAAAGGAGAGAAGTAGAACTGAGGCCTGAGCCTTGTTGAGAGAGCTGAAAGTTAAGGTCGCCAGGCTTGTTTTCCCCAGGAGTCTGGCTGCTTCTTGGCACGGAAAGTATTGGTGGGGCCCTGATGGCAGAGGGATTCAGAGAAGGTTCTCCCCGATTCTGTGAGGAGCCAGTGAGCCTGTGCCCCAGGGAGCCCCGCAGGAAGCCGGCCTGGCTTGCAACCTTGAGGGTTCTGCAGCTCCAGGAGATGACACAGCCAGCACACAACGTTCTCAGGGAGGATGCTCTCCAAGGAGGTGGTGGTCACTACGCCTCGGGGACTATATTCATTTTCTGTGCTGTGTAACGTATTACCCCAAACTTGGCACCTTAACCCAACACCCATTCATTACGTCACAGTTCTGTCGGTCAGAAGTCCAGGTGGCTTGGCTAGGTTCTCTGCGTGGGATCTCATGAGGTTGAAATCAAGGTGTTGGCCTGGCTGGCTTTCAACTGGAGGCTCTTAAGTGGGGGAGAATCCACTTCCAGGATCACTGAGGTTGCCGTCAGAATTCAGGTCTTTGCAGTTGTAGGACTGAGCTCTCAATTCTTTTGTCTGCTGGGGATCGGTCTCAACTTCTAGAGGCAGCATTCAGCTCCTATCCTGGTGTCCCCTTCCATCTTCCAGCCTCCTCTACTGCTACCACCTGGAGACATTCCCTGCTTTTAAAGGCTTGCCTGATTAGGTCAGGCCCACTTGCGTCATCTCCATATCCTGAAGTAAACTGTGCTGTATCTCATATACATGATGTAACCTCATCACAGAGTCAAATCCACCATATTCAGTCAAGGGGTGATGCAGGGCTTGTATACCAGGGGGTTGAGAGATCTCAGGGCATGTTTTAGAATTCTGCCTACTTCAGGGCTGTCAACAAGAAAACTTATACAGAACCCTGGAGGACAGGCTCTAAGCCTATATGAAACACCCCTTGGGATTCACTAAAATATGTGAACACTTGAGAAAGGCTAGAGGTAGACTCCCCTGAGGACCACATACCATTCTAATTTGGGTACTGATGTTTGTGACAAGTAGCATAGCTTTGTGGTTAAAACCAGAGATTCTGGGGCCGGATGCTTAGGGTCAAATTCTAGTTTTGTCTGTAACTGGCCTGCAAGTTACTAACTTCTGTGCCTCATGTAAAGATTCTCCAAGTTTGGATATTTTAAAGGACTCACCTGATTCCACAGAACATACTCCCATAAAGCTTTTCCTTGAAGGCACAAGGTACGATGCAGCAAGAGAAAGAGAGTGGAGCTAGGCATTGGGAGTCCAGGAGACAACCAGGTGTGAGGCATTGGGAGTCCAGGAGACAACCAGGTGTGAGGCATTGGGGGGGGTCCAGGAAGCAACCAGGTGTGAGGTCCTCAGGGTCCTAGTCCACTCGGGGACAACTGCTCTCTCTCTCTCCCAATGAAACCACCAAGATTTGTGTGAGATCTCTTGGCTTTGGGAAAGCTCAAGGCAGAAGCTCCCAGTTTTTAGCCAAACTTTACTGTTTGACTTTACTGTTTAGGCCAGTCATAGCATCAGTGGAGGACATGGCCCAAGGGGTGGCTGGTCAATTTTATGACTTTATATAGCACATCACAAAGCCCACTACCTTTATTTTAGCCAATAGTTACAGCTGGTCATCCAGGCACCCTAGAGAAACAGGACAGAATTTTCTTAGTCCAGCTGTAAAATAGTTCTATCCTCCATAGCTCAGTTTTCTCATTAGTAAAACGGAGATAATAACAGTATCTATCCCATAGGATCAAACCTTTGTAAAGTACCTAGATGAGTGTTAGCTCATAGAAAGTAGTATAAACCATTTTTTTTAAAGAATATACTTGTGATCTTAATTATTTCTAAATGTCAGTGAAGAACCAGGTTATATGGACAACTAGACTCTTCTCTTGCAAGCCATTTTCTGGGAGCAGCAAACAAATTCCTGCCAGTCCACTCCATAATTTGGAGGAAAAAGGGATCAAATTTGCCTGTTACAGAGTGGACTTGGTGAGATGATATCTATTGTAAAGGGTTTCTAGGAAGGACAAAATTTGCTACGTCAACAGCAGCGGTTTCATCTGATGAGTCCTGATCTGTTCATTTTCTTCGACAGGAGACATGTTTTTAAATAGGTTTGTCCTTCGTGTGTTATCAAGCCCGTGATAAGTATTTATATCTGAGGAACATATTCTATCCTCAGTTATTTCCAGAACCTTAGCTCTATAAGCAAAGCATCCCCAGCCACTCTCACTCCCTCCCCATCTCCATTATTTGCTAATTAGTCACTTCATCTTGCACTGTTCATTAATTAATTCTAGGTGGCATATTTTGCCAATACTTGTATAAAAGAGAGTACTTGAAGCTTAGTTACATTGTCATCAAGAAAATGTTTGGGCTTAAACATTGTTTTCAACTTAGTTTTTATCACTTCATGGCCCTTCCACCAGGCACTGAAATGATGAATCAATTAAAGAAATATAGAATATATTAGTATATATATATTAAAAAATAGATGGGTGTTTGTCAGCATTTCTCAAGGTGTGAAGTGTTTTTCACACACACACACACACACACACACGCACTATACACATGTACAAATTGGAAGGGCTTCAATCCATCCTTTTATATGAAATGTGGTAGAAAGGAGACTTACTAATTATTGCCTGTTTTTTTTAAAGGCCCCTTGAGAATCTGTCTGTAGAATATACTTAGAGATTTACTATTCTTCAGTAAAGGAGATCTAGACCCTGTGCTGCATCTGCAGAACTGGGGCTATGGTAATATAAATGGTATCTCTGTCACTCATTTTTTTCCTAAATTAATTTTTCTACATCAATTTTTTCTAATTAATTTTTTCTCTCGATACATTTTTCCTTTTGCTTTTAAGACGTTGTATCTAGGCATATGAACTGAGATTATGAAGTGGTTAATAAAAGAAGGAGTTCAAACATTTTGTCATGCCAAGCAAGATGCAGGGGCAGATGTCAGACACAGAGCTGATAAGACAAAGAGGGAGAACTGTGGACTGAAACAACATGTTTTTTTAAAATTTTGGATGTTGTGATACCCTCAGTGGGACAGCATGATTTAGAAAATGAGAAAAGTAGGGGAAGACTGCTTATAATTAAACCATGTTTCATCAACTTTAAGATGCCACTTGTTAAAATATAGCAACTTGTTTTATGTGCCACTGAGAGAAAAATGTCAAATGAATTTTAGCTTTTCGGGTGCTATGTAATTTTGTATTTCTATATATAGTCTTCAGCTCTGTTCTGGGATTAAGTTAAATTACTTGTAAATACTTTGATGATCCTTTCAAGTCTTCTTTTTGAGATTTGTAAGGTTAGACCAGAGTAGATTTTGCCTAGGGCTAATTATTTACAACTCCTGGATCAAGACCCTTCTGAGTACTCTACCAAAGGCCCCATGAATACGAGGGGTTTTATTATGAGGATAAGCACTATTTCTGACCCTAAGTCCTGTTTACTGCTCCCTCTAATTGTTTCAGATGGTTGTGACCACAGCCTTCAGTAGTTTCCTTATAAACACGATGCATGAGTACTCGGATGAATGCTCAAGCGGGACCCTCTGCAGATGTCTGGAATTCTCTCCGTGTGCATCCCTCTCCTCTCTGGTATTGTCTTGTGGACTCTGGCCTCCTCTGTCTCCTTGACTCTCATCTCTGTTTCCTCAACTCAGGGAGTCCACTGGACCCTGCCAAATTGATTGCTTCAAGAATAAACATATGGGGCTTCCCTGGTGGCGTGGTGGTTGAGAGTCTGCCTGCCGATTCAGGGGACACGGGTTCGTGCCCCGGTCCGGGAAGATCCCACATGCTGCGGAGCGGCTGGGCCCGTGAGCCATGGCCGCTGAGCCTGCGCGTCTGGAGCCTGTGCTCCGCAATGGGAGAGGCCACAACAGTGAGAGGCCCGCGTACCACACAAAAAAAGAATAAACATATGATCCAGGCTGGTCCAATGAGACCCAATGCCCAGAAATTTTGCTATAATTATTGAGAATTCTTCTGGGAGTGCTGTTTGCAAACATATGGAGCTCCTATAGGTCTTCATGTGGAGAGTGTCTGCCTAAGACAGACACCATACCAGGAAGTAGGACAAAGAAATAGAATAAAAATGGTAGGAGGAGAGAAAGCAAAACACCACATTACTCATTAAAGTGCCTCAATCTGCTTACACATTGAAAAATTATATAAGCAAATAAATTATTTTTTTATCTTAAGCCAATCTGAGTTGGGTTTTTATCACTTATAACTTCTATGGCATAGTGATGATGATGACAATGATTGCTGTTATTTCTGTTATCATAATAATTGTTATTATGTAATTACTGGAAATGCTGGCAGCACATTTAGGGAACTAGATTGCTTTCCTGCCCCCTGCTTCTCTCCCCTCTGCACAATAAGCAGGCAGCTTCTTCTGTCAGCATGCCTCCAGGAATGTGATTTCAGACCTCCATGTGTACAGTCAGCAAAAGAAACTGTGCGTGCTTCCATTTATAAGGTGCTTCTTTGCTTCACATTAAATCCACCTCTTGCCAATACATCCTCACGATTTTTTTTTTTTTTTTTTTTTTTTTTAGCGGTACGCGGGCCTGTCACTGTTGTGGCCTCTCCCGTTGCGGAGCACAGGTTCCGGACGCACAGGCTCAGCGGCCATGGCTCACGGGCCCAGCCGCTCCGCGGCATGTGGGATCTTCCCGGACCGGGGCACGAACCCGTATCCCCTACATCGGCAGGCGGACTCTCAACCACTGTGCCACCAGGGAAGCCCCATCCTCACGATTTTTAGGCGTAACTAATTACAACTCCAGTCAAAGCTCTTTGGATAAGATGCTAGAGTCCCAGCTGCCTTAAAGAATTGTTAATGAAGCCTTGGGATGAATAAAATATTACATCTTCCATCACCTCTTTATAGGACGTCAGGGGTTACTTGTACTTTGAAAGTGGTCATCATTCTTTAATGACAACATGTTAACATTTAGATTATCATTTTGTGTTCTAACAAGTAACCATGCTGGCGAGCTACAAAGTGAACGCTGGTATTAAAGACGAGGGGCAGTCCTCCTGCCTGGAATGAATGACCTGTTTTCATTTGGTTTATATCAAACACCAAAACAAAAAATCTCCACCTGCTCCTCAGAAGTCCAAGATGCTCCGTTCCTACAAAGGGGGTTTAGTCCTGAAACTGGTGGGGTGTGTCGTTTCTAGGTGTACAGAGCACTGAAACTGGGGCCAAAATGTATACTTGAACATAAGTGTTAAAACAGTAATACATAGCCTCGCTACTCAAAGTGTGACACACAGACCAGAAGCATCGCATCAGCTGATTAGAAATACAGAATCTCAGGATTGAGCCCAGTTTTACTGAACCTGAATCTGCCTTTAATAAGATGGCCAGGTAATTTGCAGGCACTTTAAGGGTCAATAAAGAGTATTTATTCCCAAATTTAGTTACCTGAGGGGCTTGTTTAAAAAATACATATTCCCAAAGCTTGTTAAAACTTGTAGTTACCTGGGCCCCAGCCCTGAAGATGGTTTTTCAGTAGGTCAGGGAGGGTTTCAGGTGTTTGAATTATTAACAAGCCCCTCCAGTAACTTAGATGCATGTGGTTGAGAACCACTGTAGAACAAGGGACCTGGTTACCATGGAATGTGCAGAAATGTTCAGCAAAAGAAACAAAAAGAGAAACTGAAATGATTCTATTTCTGAGTTAAGACCACTAATGTGTGAGTGTGTGTCCACATACATGCATGTGTGTACTTACATATATGTGTATACAATTAGAATTGTCTTATACGCACATGCATATACATGTTTAATTCATGCGTATACGTCTGCCAAGTTGAAGTGACAAACTGAAAGAACCTAAGTTACACTTATAACAGCGCTGAGGGAACTGGGTGGGTACCACTTCTACATAGTTCCTCTTCTTCCTTCCCTGGTTTGATCAGCAGCATCGCTCTTAACCCTATTGTGGAGAATCAGCACACTCCCATTTATTCACAGGCTGGGTAGTGGCTAAGGGTCGAGGCTCTGTTCCTGGCTTGAGTCCTGGCACTTTCACTTTCCAGCTGAGTGGCCTTGGGCAATTTACTTACCTCTGCAGCCTCAGCTGACTAATTTGTAAAATGAGAATAATTCCTAATTGTCATTAACTTAAATAAGTTAATTCAGGGCTCAAAATCACACTTGGCACACAGTATAGTCTCAATAAGTATTAGCTATTATTGCTGTTGTGTTGTTATTTGTAAGGACTAATAGCTAAACAGAAATATAACGCATGGTCAAATGTTCGTACATATAATATATGTATATACTATGTAGATGCATATGTTTGTGTATATCTATCTAATATAGGATAGAGATATAATTGCATTAGACTCAAGTAAAAATTTTAAAGTGATTTTCCTCTATGTTAGCATTAGTGGTCCGATTCTAATTTTTATTTCTGATACTAAAGAAGTGTTTTAGTTACCCCTGTAAATCTGATGAGAGTTATGGACCTTTAGCTTGAAATGCACATGAAAAATGTGCATCTGTTCACACACACACACACACACACACACACACACACACACACACACACACAGCAAAATGCAATGTATGTGATGACAGGGCAGGTTGCTGGCGGTAGGAGGGGCAATCCATGGGTCTCAGGTTAAGAACCCCTCAGGTTAAGATCCCTCCTCTGGGATCCTTAAAGGTAGGAACTGTCCTTACAGATATTTGTATCTCTGATCCCTAATACAGTGCCTAGCGCAGTGGAGATGCCCCATAAGTGGCTGTTATTTCAATCATACAAGTTTTTGAATATTAGCAATTGATTCTTGATTTCCACTTCTGTTGGAAGACAGAAAAATGTCAATAAATCCTGAGAATTATTATTGTGGAACTTGGATATATGCTGTTAAAACATGTCCTAGGACAGTGCTTCTCAAACGTCAATGTACACAAGAATCACCTTGGATTCTTATTAAATGCAGACTGTGATTCAGTAGGCCTGAGGGTGGATGGTCTGAGATTCTTTATCTCTAATAAGCTCCTAGGGAATGCTGATGATGCTGGTCCAGGGACCACTATCCTTGAGGTGCAAAACTACAGAAGACACAGCATGGCATGATGGAAAGAGGAGAGGAACCTTGGTTTACACCCAGCTCCTCCATTACTAACCTGATAACCTCAGGCAAATTCATTCATTCAGTGCATATTTACTGAGCACTTGCTATATGCAATACAGTATACCAGGCACTAGGGGTAGAATACTGGACAAGATCGACACTGTCTTACTCCTATTAAGTCTAGTTATCTAATGATCTGCACCTTAATTACAATACTAGAATCTTTTCCCAAAGGTTTGCTGAGGAAGAAACAAGCTTATGTAAACCCCACACAATGTTTAGCATATAGTAGGTGTTAAATATACTGTTCCTTCTGATGATATGACTCAGACACCTTCCTACTTTTTCTGTAGGCAGGCTCTTCAGTAGTAGCCTTGATGTTGACAATATGATAACCAGCTGGGAATCGATGATGGAGAGTAAAGCAAGGTTCTCTTGAATAACACATTAGATTAATATTGTAAGATATAATGGGGAGCTGACTATATATAATTTAAAGAGACTGAGTTCTTTTTGGAGTAAATTCTTGGTCATGAATCAAAAGTCATGATCTCTAACCTTCAGTTTCTAACCGAAGCTTTTTGAAATTCTAGACAAATCCCTATAACTTACTTTCTGCTTTCTCTACAATAAGGTAATGCAGAATCAACTCATGTAAAAACTGACTGTTAAAACATTTAATAATTCAACAGCTATTTACTGAGCATCTATAAGGCACTATTCCCTGTTGGAGACATAAGAATGTTTAAGTCATAAGTCTGTATTTAAAGAACTTTGAAATATCAGGAAAGCAAGAGTTGCATTTTGTTCCTTTGTTTTATTCACTCATTTGACACATACTTATCAAGGGCATTTTAGAGGGAATGATGGAGATAAATACAATATAGTCCTTGACTTCCTTGAGGAGGGGATCAACATTGATGAGCATTACACAAAACTGATATGGGGTGAAATGGAAAACCATAGGGGAAATGGAAAAGTGAGCACTGAAGATTACAAGAATTCCAGAATTTTAAGCTTATATAGAAAATTAAAATATGCATATATTTGAATATTTATGAAAATATATTAATATAAGGAGTGTAAACTGAAGGGTAATTGTTAGGATTTGGTCAGGTTGTAAGATGATGAAAAAAGTTCTCAAAGAGGAAAATAATGTAACATTTCCCGTGTTATTAATTATTTGCTATGCACCAAAGACAGTGCGGGGCAAGCACAATTTTTGTTAACAAAGAATTTCCTATCCAATAGCAAAGGCAGGTAAACAAATTAAAATTGAGTATGCTTGTCTCTGGCTGCGTGGCATTCAGCCTGCCCTCAGCTCCCACCCCCTCCATGAGTGGCTATCTCCATCCTCATCTATCTCATCACTATTTTGGTGATAATGATGAAAAGATTAGGGGTGTATTTGGTCTGTGGAATTAGAGCTACTGTTGCCACCTTGAGCCGGCATAAGATATATTTATCTTTTTTCACTCTGTAGCAGTTACAATAATGAAGCTTAATAATTTCTGCTGTTTCTGACATCTTCAAAGGAGGGTTATTTTGTAATTCCAATATTCAATACATTCTGATATGAATGCTAATATCTTCCAACATTACTTTAGATAGTTTAGGAAATACTCAGAGCTATCTAGCTGGGCTTCTCCAATGCCCAAATGATTGAGGTTCTCATTCTGGTCGTTAGAATTCTCTCTATCACATGGCAATGAGTGGGGTTGTCTTCTCTATGAAGCTGATGTTACTCGGCACAACGTACACCCTCTCTGTTCCTCCAGTACTTATTTTACAAATAAAATAAGTTGTTTCTCTTAAAAAAAGAAAAACTGAGTATGCTTAAAAACAAGGTAGAACTATGTACAAGTGAAAATAAAGCACAGAGATGGAGGAATTAAATCTTTGTAATAATAAGAAATTCTTTTCTTTTGGGGGTGGGGAGTTGATGATTTAGAGGAGTCAAGACAGGTTTCTTGAGAAGGTTGTGTTTTATGGTTGAAATAGGAGTTTTCCAGGTGGACAAGAGAGGGAGGGACACTTCAGACAGAGTAATCAACACAGGGAAACACGGACATGTAAAACAGTCTGAGTCTTCAAGGATTAGAGTTTGGTGCTGCTGGAATCTAACGGTAAGGCAGGGATTGATGAGGGAAGAAACCAGAGTGATGGATACAGGTCAGGTTAATTAAGGCCTTATATCCCAAGCTAAAGAGGTCGGCATGTGGGAAGGAAATGTGGCATGTGGAAATAGGCATACTGAAGAAAGAGAGTTTGCATGGGACAGTAGTGTGCCTTTCTCTTAGGTCAAGTTCCCCAGAAGCACATTCTGAGATGAGGATCCGTGAGAAAATCACTTAGAGGAGGTGCTCCCAGGAGGTAGTGCTAAGAAAGTGTGGGAAGCAGAACAGCAGAGAGGTTTGGCTGGGGGGTGGGGGGTGGATCTAGATCCCACGGAGAGTATCGTCAGCCTGATCCTGCAGGGGACTCTAGAGTGTAGGTTATGTCTCAGAGTCGTCCCAGCCTCAGCCAAGGAAGCTGGGCTTTTAGACCCTTGCACCCGTCAGTCACTGGCTTTGCAAAGACATTTAACTTTCTGGCTCTCTGCTTCAGTGGGCAGAGTGGCTTCAGAAGAAAGACACAGGGGCAGATGTTTGCAAGCAAAAGCACACCGAAGCTGGACAGGTGTGGTGAATGAATCAGAGGGAATGTGAGTGGAATTAAAAGTGTAGTGGGTGCCAATGTCAGTCCATAAATGCAGAGCTAATTTCTTTCCTAATACAATAATTTTTATGAAATTTAATCTTAGGCAATTTGGAGACTCTTAACCTTCTTTCTTGAATTGTGTCTAAAACTTGGATTATAAAATGCCAAGGCCTTGGAGGAGGGGAGGGACATCTTGTTCTTAGTGTCTGCTGAGACACTCCTTGCCTGGGTTGTCTAGTTATTTGTCACCTGTCTACACAGGTAACCATGGAGATGCTCCAGTTCCTTCTAAGGCCAGTGAGCCTCTGCTATCTCAGTACTGCTTGGGCTGATGGAATCTCTCCATTGGCTCTACTTCATGCTGTTTGTATGAAATACTTATAGGATGTTGTTTAAATCCCCTGTCTAGATACATATGCTGCTGCTGCTATTGTTATTTTCCTCTGGAGACATTCTGCTTCCCTGGGACGTTACCTAAGAAATAAGGCCCAGGACACCCCTGCTCTTGGATACTTCAGATCTTTTGGGAGTTGTTCAGTCTTCAATCTGCAAGAATATTGTCCATAGCTCTTTTCTTTGGGACCCACAGAGAAGATATACTCAAATGATTTAACCTCCAATTTTCACCCTTCTGTCTGCACTGAGAAAATTTTCTACTAGGGAGAGATGGACAAGTTATGCTCCCAATTCTTTTAAAAAAGAAGCTAGTGGGGGCTGCTTTTGTTCTTGCTTTCTACCTTTACATTCCTTTCCAGAAGCAATTAGCAGAGAAAAGTATAGTAGTGCACAGAGATTCAGGACAAAGGAGAAAAGAAAAATACTAGGGAAAAGTAAATGATCAATGTTTCCAAAATATTATCCTAACACCCAGAGAGATAGCAACAAGAATATTTTCTCTTATTTTATCCATCATGTAAATTTTATCCTCCCTCCTTTTATTTCATTTAATATCTGTACGTGTCAACTTAGAATGTGCATTAGAATCACTTACGGGGGGCTTCCCTGGTGGTGCCGTGGTTAAGAATCCACCTGCCAATGCAGGGGACACGGGTTCGAGCCCTGGTCCGGGAAGATCCCACATGCTGCAGAGCAACTAAGCCCGTGTGGCACAACTACTGAGCCTGCGCTCTAGAGCCCACGAGCCACAACTACTGAGCCCACGTACCACAACTACTGAAGCCCGCGTGCCTAGAGCCCGTGCTCCGCAACAAGAGAAGCCACGGCAATGAGAAGCCCGCACACCACAACGACGAGTACACCCCCTCACCGCAACTAGAGAAAGCCCATGTGCAGCAACAAAGACCCAACACAGCCAAAAATAAAATAAATAAATTTATATATATTTAAAAAAAGAATCACTTGGGGGAGCTTTAAAACTCGTGCATGGATCCATCTCAGACCAATCAAATCAGAATATCTAGTAGTGGGGTCCAGATATTAGTATTTTTTCAGCTCCCTATGTTATCCCAGTGTGGGCCAAATGGAGTGGGAACAATGGTGCTATGGATTTTTATTGCTTATAAATGCTGCAATGTCAGTGCTAGATACAGCAGTTAGCCAGAAAGGACTCACACCTCACCTGGTCAACTCCAAGAACAGTTATACCAGATGCTGAATTTCAGCATCTTTTGCATCAACTCCCAATGTGTTTCCAAATGAAGTCCCATCTAAGGCCCAGTGTTCCCAAGGAACATTTTCATCTCAAGCTGTATTCCTTGACCTGAACATATTCTTTACCAGCTTTACAACCACGTAATGGTGCGTGATAATATATTAAGGTTTCAAAGATAAAACAAATTTACGTTGTTTCAGATTATATCACTTAATATAAGGTGTTTATGGGACAGGTAATTCAACATGTTCTTTACTTTGTGTTTGCTTATTACCACGGAAAACTGGCTTTTTGTTCTAGAAGATACTCTAATGATTCCAGACAATGATTAAAACTATGAGTTTTGAGAGAGACAAATTCAGGCCCAAGTCTGCCATCTGTGGCCAGAGACTGTAATGTTTCCATGCCTTGGTTGTTTGAACATCTACCAAACAGACACAGCAATTCTTACCTCCTAGGATTCTTGGAAAGATTCGGTGTGATAGGTTGGTAGATCGTTTGGCTCACACACATGCTCAAGGAATGGCTATGCTGTTCTTATTCAATGTTCCCACTGAAATATATGTAAACAGACACCATGGAAAGAGGTAGTTTTTTATGAAGGAGCAGGGTCAGGGGCACAGAATTTTTCTTTTGGAATGCCTGAGCTTTCCATTCGAAGCACTGACGTGTATCTTTTAAGAAAAGGACATAGATATGTATGTTGTGTGTATGTACAAAACACTGACACCCATGAGTTTCTTATGTCGACTCTCATCTGCAAATGGCAGTCTGCTTCTGGGACTCCAGGTTGTGTTCAACACTGATGGATAATTACCACATTTCAGAGTCGCGTGCTCAGTGTCGAGCTGCTCAAATCTCACAGACGTGTTTCATCCGAGGCTCACTTGTCGTCTCTGATAAGCAAAAGGTGCTGAGCTTCTCCGCGTAGTCAGCTCAGCGCGCTATCACGCGGGATCCTCTTGCCCTGATGCTCGCTCCGAGATTGATTTTTCCATCGCGAGTGCTCTCTGAGGCAGCCACAGGCCTCAGTCTCTTCTCATTAACGTTTGGTGGCATGTATGATGACAGCCTCAGAGTGAATAAGTGGCAAAGTGGCAATGATTATTCTGGGTCAGGTGTGGACTTTATCAGTTGTGGCGTCGAAATAAGAAGGGCTGTGATTTGGGAAGAAACAGGCTTATTGGATAAAAATGAGATAATATGGTAATAACTTCAGTGTTAATTTTGAGAATCATAAACATGTCCAGTATAATCTGAGATCAAGTGAAAAGAAGCTAACACTCTATCTCAGGTATGGCACATTAACATTTTTTAAAATATAATTTTATTTATTTATTTATTTTTGGCTGCGTTGGGTCTTCGTTGCTGTGCACGGGCTTTCCCTAGTTGCGGTGAGCGGGGGTACTCTTCGTTGCGGTGCACAGGCGTCTCATCGCGGTGGCTTCTCTTGTTGCGGAGCACGAGCTCTAGGTAAGGCGGGCTTCAGTGGTTGTGGCTCGCGGGCTCAGTAGTTGTGGCTCGCGGGCTCTAGAGCACAGGCTCAGAAGTTGTGGCACACGGGCTTAGTTGCTCCGTGGCATGTGGGATCTTCCTGGACCAGGGCTTGAACCCGTGTCCCCCGCATTGGCAGGCGGATTCTTAACCACTGTGCCACCAGGGAAGTCCCTGGCACATTAACACTAATGTTAAAAAATGGTAAATAAAAGGGCCTGGGTGTTTCGTTTTTATCCAATACTGGTTCCAAAAAAAAGTAAAAGGGTCAAAATGGAGGGGAAAGAGATTCCCTGGCTAGAATTGTATTTTATTTATTTGTCAGGTATTAATGAAGTGCTTACTTTAATGCTGGGCTTGGTGTGCTGATACAAGTGTGGAAATGAATAATAACGGCACTAAAAATATTACTACTACTACTATTAGTAACAGCTAATAATTATTGAGTGCTTAATATGTGCTAGACTCTGCCTAAATATGCTTTATCTCATATAATTAGCAAGGGTCCCTGCTCACTAGATGGAAATCTTCACGTTTAGTAGATCCGGCTTCCCTGGTGTACCCTCTCCAGCAGCATACTTGCTGTCACTGTGCCTATTGTAATCGTGCTTAATAATAGTATTAAGTGTGGAAATTTTGTGAGAGGAAAGTAGAGCATTGTGGGCATCCAGCAAGGTCGGCATCTAAGCTGAAAAGTTACCTTAAATTGACTAAATTTGCAAACTTGAGCTATGCAGTGATCTACATATATTTTCGTAACTCAGTTCCTCTCTGCTCTGTTTCTAATGTTTGTTTTTTAAAAAGCAACGTCTAAAATTATACGAATTTAAGACAAATAAGGCAACACCAAACTCCCTGAAAGATTCTGTCTTACCATGCAATCTCCCCTATGCTCAGAGTCAGGGGAGAACAGTGAAGTGAGAATGTTTCATCAGGGTTCACAAGGGGATATGCAAGGTTATCTGCCTTCTAGCCCACATCAAAACTGATGATTTCCTTCTACCTTGACTTTTTTTTTTCACTCAATATTTATATAGTTAGGGGTCAAATCTATCCAGGCACTGTGCTAGAGGACACTAGATCAGCGTTTTGTTTTGTCTTCATTATCATCTAGCCAAGGAAACTTTTCAGACATTTTCTAATTGCCTTCCTGCACCCCATGAAATTTTAATACCACAAAATACATGGAATATGTGTTTTTGTTCTGTACGTAGATCTATGCTTTACACATAAAGGGAGTGAGATTGTTTTCATCTCCACAAAGAACCCACTTCCGCCCCTTTGGGGTGATACAGCTCCCGCTGAGAATTAATGTGCTGGGCACTGTGCTGCCCTGAGCTTACTGCAAACACAGACCTGCCTCTACCCTCAAAGGACTAAAATCCAGAGGAGATGCAAGACTATAAACTTATGAACAAATAACTCCAATTACGATGGCAACAGGCACGGTGAAGGGAAGTGTGCTGCGGAGAGTGTACACCAGGGAGACCTGATCTGCCAGTGCTACAGGGAAGACCTCTTGGAGAAAGAAACATTTAAACTGAGATAGAAGAACGAGTGGGGTTTGTAAGCAGAGGGTGAAGGGAAGGGTGGTGGGTGTTATAAGCAGAGACATACCATGAGCACAGGCCCCCGGGAGTGGGAAGGAGCTACTGCACTTGAGGAACAGAGGAGGCTGGTTTCCTAACTCGAGTTGCTGCAAATAAGTGCGCATGGGAATTGCAGGAGACTCTGTTGAGCCGTGTAGCCATATTAACAAGTTTAGAGTTTAAGATCCGTGGGGAGCCACTGAGGGGTTTTAAACAAAGGTACACTAACACCAGGCATGCTGTGTCCTCCTGACCTCATGTGGGCAATTTGGACGGATTTCCACCGTAGAGTTTCAGCACACATGCTGATGACTGTCCTTTACTTTGACCACACTGTTCCTCAACCTCTTTGTCAGTGGGCTCCATGCCATTCTGGCCTCTCACTGGAATGACCACTCCTTCAATCACAGCATCAAATTGAACCTGCTCCACGTAGGGATTCGTAAGCTGACAACAGTTATCCACTCTCAGGGCTGCCTCTCCCACTTGTGAGTTGGCTACTTATTCATATGTAGCCATATCCTTCCATTTTACTCTCTTTCCAGCCCTTTCTGTGTTCTGGCTTTCTTGTTGCATAGACATGGTAGTTAGGCATTTCAGCATTGTGTTTGCTCCTAGCAGAGACTGGGCTAGAACAGACAATTCTGGAGGTGGTGAAATCCATCCAACTTGTAGAAGTATATTGCCAGTTTCAATGATGCTACTACTCCAAGGTGTCTGGGATGGGACTGATCCCTGAAATAAAACTACCTTTCTCTTCTTTCCTTCCCCTTCCCCTTCTTTTCATTTTTTTTTTTTTTTTTTTTTTTTGCGGTACGTGAGCCTCTCACTGATGTGACCTCTCCCGTTGCGGAGCACAGGCTCCGGACGCGCAGGCCTAGCGGCCATGGCTCACGGGCCCAGCCGCTCCGCGGCATGTGGGATCTTCCCGGACCGGGACACGAACCCGTGTCCCCTGCATCGGCAGGCGGACTCTCAACCACTGTGCCACCAGGGAAGCCCCCTTCTTTTCTTTACTAAACATTACTGAACAGTGGTTTATCAGGCTCTGCAAGATGCATATATGCAAAGATGAATTAAATATTGCTCCTGTCTCAAGGAGCTGGAAATATTTCATGAAGAAAGAGATACAGAAGAGATATCTGCAAATCTACCTGTGGTACGGTATGCAAAGTGTTATACAAACTGCCTTCATTCTAAGGATGTAATGTAATGTACAGTATGGTGACAGAGTTAACAATACCCTATTATACATTTAAAAGTTGCTAAGAGATTAGATATTAAAAGTTCTCATCACAAGAAAAACATACGTAACTATGTGAAGTGATAGATGTTAACTAAGCTTATTGTGGTGATCGCTTTGCAACATATGCAAATATCAAATCATATGTTGCACACCTTGGACTAACACAGTGTTACATGTCGATTACATCTCAACAAAGCTAGAATATACAGGGTGCATTGATAGTAACCTTTTTGAATTCTTACCAGTGTAATATCATCTTTCCTTTGCCCTCATTCCTGATTGATACTTTGTTTATAAAATTCTATTATCAATGTGAATGATTATAGAATTCTGAGTTCAACTTCTTTTCCATATGAAGTTTTTCAGAACTTCAAAGTTCTGAACTCTGTTGTCTTCCAGCATCTATGTTTCTTAGTGAATTCTGATATTTTTTGTTTCTTGTAGGCAGAATGTCTTTTTTGCATGTTTTATTTTGCTTTCCTTTTCCTGTAAATATTTTGAAATCTCTTTCATCACTGTCATTCTGAATGTATTATATTTCTTTCTACTCAGTATGTTAAAATGTCCTTTCAGCCTAAGGACTTATGCTTTTCTCCAGCCAGGGACATTATAGTCTATCATTTTTTGATTATTTCCTCTTCCTATTTCTGTCCTCTACTTTTTCTAACTCCTATTAGCTGAATTCCAGGCCCCTTGGATCTTTTTATTCATGTCTTAAACTTTTCTCTTTAATTTCCATCTTCTTTTCTCCCCATTCTTTCTCTCATGTACAAAACTTGTTCAACTTTAGCTTTTTCAAGCACATTAATGTGGCTCTGAGCTCTGCCCTTTTTATTTCTTAGTCCCTCCACAGAATTTTTTATTTCTACATATTTTCCATTTCCAAACTCTCCTTTTAAAAATGTTCTCGTCACTCCCTTTTAATATAGCCTGTTCCTTTTTAGAGGATGCAGTATTTCTCCTGAGATAAACGAATGACTTTCACTTATAGGCAGCGCTTCCTTCCTTCCTTCCCTCCACACCCAGCACCAGAGCCTATATAGCACCCTTCTCCCAGGCTCCAACACTTCCACAAAGACCCTTCCCCAGGAAGATCACCACTTTTCTTGAAAAACTGTTCTACTAAGGCTTCTGCTATAACCCTTTTGTCTACGGGTGGGAGCCCTATCAGTCCTAGATGTTCTGAATGCTGCTCTCCAATGAATTACCTGCAGATTAATTATTCCAGTTGCCAAGGCTAAATAATAGAAGCCTTTAATTTAACTTGGGAGTTGTAAGTCAAGTAAGGCTTTTTGGAGGAATTACATTTAAACTGAGACTGGAAGGATGTGAAATATTCAGAAATCAATTTTCAAGATCTACATCTTCTCACTCTAGCCTTTCATGTCTACAATCACATTCTACTCCCCTGTGTGGCAAACACTGCTAGTCACCCACCTAATGCCCATGACCACTGCTTTTTAGAAGAATCCTGACTTTTGTTCAGAAAGACAAATGTGCCAGCCAGTAATCTGCTTTGCCTTCTATCCAACCACCTTTAGAGCTGGAGAGAGAAAGTCCTATGACATCTTGGCTATTGAGATGTCGGTATAAATCCCTGGATAAGACAGTCATTCTAAACAAAAATTTTTAAAAGCCTCTCTAGGAGTCTTTGCCTTTTTAACGCCCTGAACAGGGACAGAATGCCTGGAGGTACAGCAGCCACGGCGATACCACAAGGATTAAAGCCACATACCATACAGATCAGAAATGTCCAATGAGCCTGGATTTTTAATGACATTCTTGAGCAACTGCATGATCCACAGAGATATTCCTTTAGAATTTGTAAGGGAGGAAAATAAACTCCCTCTATTTAGCCACAGTTA